>NC_089733.1:2330573-3003573 GCF_035083965.1 Branchiostoma lanceolatum | reverse complement strand
GCATTGCCAAACGACGTCTGCGCGTTTTGGTATGGAAGGACGAACGGGACCGTAGTCCACAACAAAGGCTGCTAAAACTTTGGAAAGAAACGAAAATCAAGTTGTGGCTGCCATAGAGGTTAGCGGCAGGAACGGTAGACTCAGTCATCAGAATTACTTAGTAATTACAATTTTATTCCTTGGTCTTGTTAGACCCTATGTTTGCTGTTTTCAGGTTGGCTCAAGCACCTGGATCAAGCCAATATCAGCTAGGACTGTAAGTAGCCTTAATACACAGAATCTGATTTCATGCCAATAATTTGTAACATGGTCTTACATAATCAATACATATCAATGTACTTTTTCACTATACAGGCTGGCCAGTCCCCAGTGCCATTGGGGGGTATTGACCATGGAGTAATAATCTACCCCTACCTTCTCACCATGAAGAAGCATAAGTCCAAATCCCCTGCGGCATTCTTCAAGTAGCTGATGAGCTTGTATTTCTCAGAACAAGAACTGTTCAGGGGTAACTTGATGGGAGGAGGGAACCATGAGGCCCTCAACCCCGTCAGCATAGCTGCTATTCTAGGTAAGGACTCTTATTGCTACATCTTAAGTGTTAGTTCTACGCCCTTAAAATTGTTTCTGAGAGAAGTCATTGCTTTGTCTGTTACCTCTTTTTCACCCATGTTACTTAATGTGTGTGGGCAGGATATCCATCTCCAGACATCATCCTGTCTTTCCTTGCATGCAATATTTCTTGCAAGCTGTGGTTTTTCCAATATAAGGCTTGACTGCCGTGTTTAACAAATGTAAATTTCACAATATTACATTAAAAAAAAGAACTATCTATGAACATACGTTCGGATCTATGTGCACCTGAAATACTGTAGTGCTAGGTCATCAGCATAATACATGTATTTGATGGTTACAGTGGTATGCCCCATCCTGTATGTTTTAATGTTTGATCCTACATCTTTTCTTCTTTTTCTACATTATTCACAGCTGAAACATTGAAGCAGTGGCCTGGAGTAAAGTTGAACTTGGTCAGGGTTGGAAACGATAAGTACTGCCGCATGCGCAGTACTTTCAAGCGGCGAAAGACCAGGCCGAGGTTCTAACCTGACAGTAACCAGCGACAGCCCGGACAGGCCATACAGGCTGGGCAGGCCATACAGGCCGGGCGGGTTGGGCAGCTTGGACAGGCAGTTGGGGAGGCAATGAGGCTGTTAGATCTATAGTTTTTTTTTTAAATTTTTTCTGCCTCAAAATCCACACGTTATGTTCTTATTTTGGACGGTACTATCCTAAAATCCCTACATTCAAATTCTTTTGTTTTGCTTTTGTTCTTTAGATGACGAAGGAGGAGGAAATCTCAGGCCAAATCCCTGCCACCAGCCCCCGCAACACCCAGAAAGGTGCCTGCAAGGCTAAGCGTAAGTATAAACAGAATGTGTTTTTTATTTATTTATATAGCCAAATGTGAACGCTCCAAAAACTTTGATTTTTTTCTTACTAACCAGTGATTCTTTCTCCATGTTCTCAACTTATTGCAAATTGTTACAATGGCATGAGCTTACATAGAATACTGTCATTCCTGTTTTTCTCACTGTAACTTCTCTACTGTGAACTTATCATAACCGAAAAACTAATTATTTGCTCTCACTCTTTGTACAATTCACTTGCTGTCATCACAATGAAAAGCTGGTGCAAACTCATTTGTTCATAAGCTGGTTATAGGAACATGCCTTATTCACCATGTATCTATATAGAATTTTAGTTGAATTTAGTCACATGTTGCTATTTGTATTTGGAGAGAATTTCATGATAGTAGAGTAACATTACCAAGACTACTTGACCCATCCTATTCTTCTGTTTTTACACAGCGGACGGTTAGAGATATCCACAAAGGAATCGGTGACATGCAATACAAAGGAACTGAGCTGTGAGTAGAGTGACTTAAATTATCTTCCTTTTTTTGTCAACCATGTTCTTGCATAGAATGTGTTTTTGTTGTGTCAAAAGTGCTTAAGAGTTAGATATGTCGAAAAATGTGAAATAACGATTTACATATGAACAAACAATGTTTCAATGTACTTCAGGTTTTGTGCTGAAGATGGCATGCAATCCAGACTAGAAGGATGTCAACCTAGGACAAATAACAAGTGTACCTCAGCCAACAGGGCAACTGAACGAAAGCTACATGTCTGACAACAGCTAAGTTCTTCTCAGAGACTGGCGACAGGGCCGAGGCCCGGAGAAACAGCATACAGATAAGGAACGCAAGGCATCTTGCCAACAAGAATGATCGGCCAGAGGGCTACAGAGGTAACCTTGTGGGCCACATGCAGGCATTAGAAAATCATGTCCTGTATGATCCTTTCGTGCAACGAGTGTTCTCAGGAAAGGATATGGTCCCTTGTCATTTATCACAACTTAACCTACTCCCACCTGCCTAACCCTACAACTTAACCTACTCACATTTGCTTAACCCTACAACATAACCTACTCCCACCTGCTTAACCCAACAACTTCACCTACTCCCGTCTGCTTACCCCTGTCGCTACACCTACTCCCACCTGCTTAACCCAACAACTTAACCTACTCCCATCTGCTTAACCCTACAACTTAACCTACTCCCATCTGCTTACCCGCCACTACACCTACTTTCACCTGCTTAACCCTACAACATAACCTACTCCCATCTGCTTCATTCTACAACATAACCTACTCCCATCTGCTTCATTCTACAACATAACCTACTCCCATCTGCTTCATTCTACAACATAACCTACTCCCATCTGCTTCATCCTACAACTTAACCTACTCCCATCTGCCTTACCCTGTCACTTAACCTACTCACATTTATATCAATACAAAATCACATGATTCAGATATGACATCAATTGCATAAACTGGGGAAACATTATCCTCACGACAACAATTCAAATACCACATTGGAAGGTCTACAGATCAAGCCGCCAGAAACCATGACCAACACCATCCACCTGCAAGTAACAATCGAACAACACAACAAGGTAGCAATGATATTCATATTTTGATATTTCCTCACATAAATTCCTTTGGTTAACAATGTCTTAACATTATATAACCTGATCAATAATTACCAGACCTTTCAAACTGTTACCTGTGATACTACTTAGTGTTACACTGGCAACGTGGGTGTATGGAACCAGACATTGATATCAATTGACAACATGTACATATTATACAAAATGTTTGCCTGATAGACATGATTTCCTAATTCATCAGATACTCAAGCAACTGGACACATCAAAACAGGAGAACATCAACTACAAACGTAACATCACCAAGCTAAAGAAAGAACTCAAGAAAAAAAAAAAACACCATTCAAACCTTCAACATCGAATTGTTCAAACTCCACCAAAGTGTCCAGACATCAAGCAATGATATCCAGCGGCAAATAACAACACTGAAAACTCACTTGGACCAAACATCTCAGGTAATGATATCAGTTAAAGCATGCGTGAGAGCTTCCTGGATAGGACATCTTTGAAATTGTTTGGGTGATACTCGCTGGCCGCATTGAGTCTCTTGTTCAACTCTACAGACATAATTTACATAGTAAATGTAATAATACATTTCTTTTGTTGTACAAATGTAATCAGGCAGTGTCAGGAACACCAGGGTCGGACAGAAGCTGGAACAGCGGCCTGGAGACATCGATACATGTCGCAAAGAGAGATGGCAGGGCGGGTGCTCACAGCCTGCCAAAGTGATAAGGCTTTGTTGTTCTATGCAGCAGACATTGATGGAGGTAACAGCAATCTTAATCTACCAGCAGTGATATTTAGCAGTAATAATTCTTTTAACTGCCTGTGTCCCATGTGTATTGCACTGTTGCAACTATTAATTTGTAGCAACTGATGCTGCATATTGTCCTATTACAGTATTACTAAGATCTGTTGTTGTTGCCTGTGGTACTTCAAGAATTTTTCTCTCAAGATTAGTTTATATCTAAAACTTGGAATGTATTGCAGTTTTCTTTTCAAGTCTAAATATCTGATGTCACTTTTGTGTACTTAATTCTTTTTACCCCTAACAGGTCCAAAGCAAGAGTACTGCTGGTTCCAGTACCTCAGTGGAATTCTCTTGTGAGTTTACAAATTTGACATAGACTAATGGAATTTTCAGAGAAGATATATTTTTGCACAATAGTCATGGTACTAGTAGTATTTGCGATCTTTCATGGTTAGAAAATGACACCATACCTGCCACTGTACATGTAACAATTCAAGCTAGATGTCCTTGCATACTCATGTATTGGTTTGAATTTTATGTCTTGTAGGGAGAAAGGTGGATCTACGTGAACTCTTCCAGTCCATTCAAACAAAAGGGAACAGACCAGATGTCCTAGAGCAAAGGGCTCAGACTACTGGGCTGAAGTTTCGTACACCGACACCGAGGGATGGGAACTGTTTTTTCTGGGCAGTCAGTGACCAGCTACAGCGGGAGGAACTGAAACAGGAAGGGGCTGACCAGATGACCCAAGAAGACATCAGGAAGTCTGTGACATCCTATATCAGAGACCATCCCGATGCGGTACTTGTACACTATGATTCCTTTAGCTTCATGTAACCTAAAATTATAGCACGCTGCTGTTACCTCATGTATTTTTATTTGCACATTTTATTCGCAGACTGCAAGTCAAAAGGTGCCATTTGATCTCATTTGTCGGTCATTGGTTTGTTCAGAGCAAAGAACAGTAGACGATGATTTCCTCATCATCAATTGCTATACCTGTCATTTTGCATCCTCACAGGCTTATGGTGAGCCACTAGCTTCATTCATCCCCACACCTGGAGTCAGCCTTGAGGAGTACCTGTCTAACATGTCAGAGGATGGTGCCTGGGCGGACCATATATACGTGCAAGCTACAGCCGACTTCTTGGGGCGCCCTGTCAGCATTGTGTCAACCAGTGGGAATGATGACAACTGCTTTATCTTTGTGGAGCCACGGGGCGGTGGCAGTAATCGCACATCCCTGCTGTTGGGCCACTACGCCGAAAACCACTACCAGAGTCTTGACACAACAGGTATAGTAAAATACCCTCAATATGTGATCACTGTCAGCTAAATCCATGAAAGAAAAACACGCACATAGATTGTTGTAATTCTTAACAAAGATGGGCCCTACATTTAGAAGGAATGTTGTCATTTCAGGTCAGCAACACATCAAATGTAACCTTTGAATAAACACTACATCATAACCTGTTGCTAAGTTTATATTTTGGTCATGTTCGCCCCCAACACAATGTATAGTCTGCCCCCATTGCAGCTACTTTAGACTCGACAACAGGTTGTGGTGAAGCCTCTAATTTCCATGATGACGAGGTATGAATGTATTTTATCAGCACTGGATCATGATGTAAAGGCGGTTAACTCCAATACTAACTAACTTATATTAGAATCACATTTAGAATTGTCAGTATGTCATTGAATAAATTGTAAGGAATATCTGATGTCTATGTTTTGTCCCTGCTTAATTTCATGCCATGATAATAACTGCAGGCAAACAGACTCCCTACCAAAGGCTTCCGCTTTTGGTATAACTACTAACCTTTTTCTTAGGCTGAAATCTTTCTCCCCCCCCCCAAAAAAAAGAAATATTGCAATCCATCCCTTTTTCGAGCCACTAAGGAGCTGCCTTCACGACAACCGGTTTTGACAACTACAAGAAAGGCATTGAGAAGTTTGACATTCACGACGGGTCAGACGCACACAGAAAAGCTAGCATGAAGTTCTTTGCCATCACCGGCCAATCAATCGCAAGTCAACTCAACTCAAAGATTGCAGAACAACAATTCTATCGGAATGTCATCATTAAACAACTTTCAGCCACGAGGTATTTGTTATTCCTTCAACTTACATTTCATAATCAACAATTGCACTATGTTGATTTCAGATGGACATATTTGGTGTATGCTTGGTCGGCCGTCCGCATTTTCCATTCGAATAACATGATTTCCTTCTCCAGTAAGGACGAAGAGCAGAAATGGCAGAAGGCGGTGGAAGAGGACCGACGGCGTTCCCGCCCGACCAACACGCCTAACGCTCGAACCTTCTCTTCCTCAACTAACGCTTGTGGCCAGCTAGGCGTTCGTAATTCATTTCGCCCCTCAAGCTCAGAGGAGGACAGATCCTGTTACACATGCGGGGAAAATGGATATTCTGTGTTTGTGTACATAGACAGGAAGTGGAGTTCTCTTCGGAATTTGTTTAGAAAGAGAAAACCAATTGATTGGCAGGGCCCTCCAAAATTAACAACTAAGTGATGCAGGATGTGGGGGTAAATCAGGTGTAACCACTCAGTGCTTACTGACAAGGTGCCAACAGCAAGCAAGTAACATTTTAAGAAAGCGTAAACCAACAGATACCCTTCACAGAAGTCTTTCTTTTATGGACAGTGAGGAAAATAAGTTCAATAGGTTCTACCCGTTCTATATGTTATACCTATCAGGATCAAGCACACACATATCATTCAACGATCGTCAAATAAATGACGTATCAAATTTATGCACAATTGGTAACCGACATAACGATTGAGTTGGGGCCATTCTGGTTAGTGGGGACAACATACAGACATCTGAATCTTAAGGTTAAAGGTAGTGATGTGTCACCTATAATGATTGGGCCTATGGCCCCTGTATGGGCCTGCAAGAGTCGGGGTGAAGGGCCTGCAAGAGTCGGGGTGAAGGCGGGGTGTGCTGAGTCCTGTACCAGGAGCTGTGGACGCTGAGGCAGCCGCAGCCATCGCTGCTGGAGCCGAGCGGGCGGACCAGCTGTACGCCCAGCTTCTCCAGGCCATCTGGGGGCGCCTGGGAATGTGGCTATGGAAGTTGCGTCACCACCATCACAATCACCTCCAATCATTGTCATAATCATGGTAGAATTTATGGCAGGATGCACGTGTGGGAGGGGTTGTGCAAATCAGCGGAGGGATGGGAGCGATGACGACTTCGAGTTTGAACCGACCCCGCCCAAGCGAGCACGGATGCAGTAGACACTATAATTCATGCTTCTGGTTCTTCCTGTTCTTGAGAACTAAAACAGTGTTCTATTTACTGTTAACACTAACAGGCCAATCAAGGGCATCCAAGGTCTTACACGAGAGGTTGTAGTGGCCCTTCTATGCAATATTGTAAGTCGAGAGGAGCGGAGGAACATGATGACTACACGGGAACTCCCATCCGAACATCCTAGAGCTGGGACATCTGATGACGTGGAAGCTTTCATTGCAACACTCCACGGGATGCTGGGTCCTATCTTTGACCACAAGGCTTTCAGGGAAACTACAGGTAATCTAGCAAACTTCAAGACTAATAGGTTGCTTGTTTTGTATTTTATTGCAATTATGTAGAAAAAAACATATATACACTGTGAATATACAGTCTACTGTTATATTACAAATGTACTCGTACAGCCTACTGTTGTATTACAAATGTATTGTTACGGTTTACTGTTATTTTACATGTGTTCTGGGAGCTGAAAGGTCTTGAGCAAAAGGATGCGAAAGACCATGACTCAGTGTACTCAGTGAGTTCTTTTGGCAGATAGATAAGCTTTTATGGTGACAACGATTATACAAGAGAAATTGGGGAAACGTATTGGAACATAGCGTGGTTTAATGTTAAATGGTATTTAATCGCCCACTTTTGTTCCTGGCACAGTACTTAGAACTTTTATAAAGAAATATTAGCAGTTCATATATTTACAACAGATTGTTAACATCTAGAAAACATGCATTTTGTGTATATCATATATCCTATGCTGCTTTATAGGAGTTGAAACTGAAGACAGCAGTATAACAACATTATTATTTCCTCTGCCTCTCAGGAAAATCTACCATGAGTATGCAAAGAGACTAGACCGAGACCAGCCATACTGGTATCATACAGGGATAAACGAGAGATTCCGGTCAGAGCTAACATCATTTGATCAACCATCAGGACAGATTGAACGACTAGACCGTATACGGGAGTCCAGGTTTGCTGATCCAGGGATCGACAACCCATGCAGAGTTAACATACCACAAAGGGGAGTCAGAACAGTTAGAAATAGATTTCATTACAGACCAGAGGAACTACCACCTCCCCACGAGGCCAAGACATTATCTACTTCACGTGGTATGAATGTCGAATAACTGCTCGATCCCATGTTCCCATCTTTGTGATAAGGAGCTTCATATACCATATACCATAGAGATGGAGGCAGGCGTAGAGATGGAGGCAGATGTTAAGAGCCGTAGTGATCGCGCTAGCCGTAGAGATGGAAATAGCCCTAGTCATGGAGAAAGCCGCGGAGATCATGGGAAAGAGCCGTTGTGATGGAGATCGGTATCAATTTAATTCCTTCAGCTACATTTATCATTATACAAGGAACTTATATAGTGCATTTTCAGATCAGGGCCTACTTTAGATACGTTAGGAGGAAGCAATTTAAAATATTTGTATATTACGGACTATTTCATATGAATATTCTGATCTGCATATTCTAGAGATGTGATAAAATTCAGGATCATTTAGACTGATATGTATGTAAAGTATGTGTATATAGTATGTAAAAATTCATCACCTTTTCTTTGTTGTTTCATGGAGGTTGAGATACTCTGTCTGCATTATTCAACAGCTTTTCGCAGATGTGGAAGAATGTGCAGCTCAAAATAATCTATGACATCTGCATTCTCGTTCAAAATTCAGCTTCAAAATCCTCATATAATCAACTTAATAGTCTGCACTTCGAACCCACTATTATGTCTTTTGCTAAGTCAAGGCAACACACCATTTATTTCTTCGTCTCTCGTATTTTTCAAAGCAATTTAGCAATAGAATTCCAACTTCCTTACCAAAGTTAGTGAAGTTTACTTTTTTTGCTTGTCTGAATATCTGATATCATTTTGTCTTACGTGAGATTCAGACCTGTGTTAAGCCTGTAGAGGGTGATGAGAATGGCTATGGAGAGTACAGCATTGGCTTTTAGTTTTAATGTGTTCTTATTCTTTTGTATATATTTTCGCAGACAAAGGATACATGCAAGCCAGGATGAGAATGATGTAGATGTGTATCGGTCTTCTTATGTCAAGTAAGCATTCTAAGCCTTTCTGTTATCTATCTCCTGGACAGAGTTATCCATAACCTTTGTTTTACAGACTCTGAATGTTAACAGTATATCAGGTATATATTCCATTGTCTGACTGTACATGTTATAGTCCTAAAAAGCAAGACAAACTTAGTCAGGATTGGGATTTAACTGAATCATAATGATGATATGCTATTTCCGTACACAAGTGAGTGCCTGGCTAGTCCTATTGTATAACATTTAAGTGTCTCTATTATTCTTCTGATCCAGGCTGGATAATAAAGTAAGGGCCTTGTAATTGGAGGTAAAACATAAGGTCAAAAAACGATGGTCATCCCCCAGCAAGGAATTTGCGACAGTGATGAAGGAGGTTGATGAGGATGTAAGGTCCTCGCTCCTGTCCAGGATGCGTGGACTTGCCTATGAGCGATCATTCTTAATTACCCGGAAGAAGAAGTATCCAGGTTAGTGCCGCAATAGTGGATTTCAAATTATTCACAGCTTCACTTTCATAGCAATAGAATAGGTCCAACATACGTCAGCAATAGAATGCTCCTGTTGGGAGTTGACCTTGACAGAGTGCTGTTTTTGACGTGTTTTTATGCGTTTTTGTTGGGTTTCTACTTTGTCATGTTTTTTGCCTCTTTTGGGTTTGCAAGAAAATCACAGCTCTACCATAATTCAACACAAAGCATATTCCAATCATTTCCATCCGCTACAGGTACAGCAGCACGTGTGTTTATCTCGGAGCATCAGGACACAACACGGCTACTCAAACCATGAGGATGTATATAAAGGGAGCTTTACAATATGGGTTACCAAGTCGAATCCGTACAGATAAGGGTGGAGAAAATAATCAAGTAGGTCGTTTCATGGTTAGGTTGAGGGGCAGGGTACACAAGGCTCACATGAAAGGCAATTCAGTACACAATGCACATGTTGAACGTTTTTGGGTATCATGCGAAATAAGGCCACCAGACGGTTCCAGGATCTTTTTGAAAGTTTTGAGGAACAACTGTTAATTTTGTGCAGGCGCGGTGATTTGGAGATAAGTGAGGACTGTTTGCAACAGTTGTTTAGGGAGGTTTTACCCTTTGATTTTGATGTTGTGGTTCTTATGAATAAAATATCTGTTAGCGAGAGATATTCTTCGACATTACTTTGCTGAGTAATCCTAATATCACGCTTTTGTTTATTCTTCTACTACCACATATGCATCTAGTTCTTCAGCTAAGTTAAAATACTAAATCTCCTCCCACAAGGGGCTTCCTTGACTTCTGGAAAACCATTCAGTATTAGAATTTCAACGTTATACTTTGTTATTTTATAGTACAAGCTTTCTCTTTAAGCAAGCTGAAGAAGCAGCCACTGTAAATGATACCCTTGGCACAATGTTACTCTTTCCAAAAAGAACAAATACCTACAGACTCAAGGAAACAGAAATTGTGTTCAGTTTAAACAATGACCAAACATCTACAGTGAAGAAAGACACAACAGTCATCACTAATGAAGAACATGCTGACATTCCATCATTTCACAGTGAGTCCACCTCCCATCACAATGTCCGATCCGGTTTTTGTCAACCCAAATTCACCTGCATCCATGCGACGAGTCCTACGCCATGTCATTTACAGATACAATGGCAACGCTCAAAACAGCAGAAAGTGGCTCGTGATAGCCATGGACGGGTTGCCAATGGGCATAACAAGGAACGCTGTAAGAGACACATTCTACTATAGTGCTTGCAAAATGTCCGTCGATTCAGCAAAGGCATTTCACACACATGTTGCCGCAGAACACCCAGACGTTCTGGTAGCAGAAGTCGAGGAGTTTGACTGGGTTATGGAAAGCTCCATCTGGAGATGAACGCAGCAAAGTCTTTTGTGGACGTGAACTTTGATATTTGGTCCTTGCAGAAGAGATGGAGTTTAAGAGTGAAGGTGCACAGCGAGTAGCACGAAACTTTGCCGACCACCACAAAACTATGCAGCGGATTGAAATAGCTATCAGGGTGAGACAGATGTTGGTGCAATATGTCCGGGGAAAGCTGCAAAGAGGAGAGCAGAGGAGAGGAGTCCATATCTGCTGATGACTTTTTGTTCAGCTGCTCACCACGTGTCAGGAACCCAAACTTCGTCCCCTTCCCACAGCAAATAAACCTGTACGGTCTAGCCATCAAGAACTTCCATAATGGCACAAGACGCAACAATTCAAAATACATTAAAGCAGGCATACAGGTTTTTCTCTCCTCACTAATCAAGTATCAGTATATAGACATGCATGATGCTATGGACCGAGCAGTGATGCATAACACTGAGCAGGTATTTGAAAGCAATCATCATTGATAATTTTAGGTCCTTTGAGATCACAACCACAAAGAACTGCCTTTCTAGAATTATAGTGGTTTTAGATATAACTGAAGGGTGATATTTTTGGTAACAATTGTCTTATAGCAGTGCAATGGACATTCAGCTGACATTCTGAAAAAGAAGAACGAGGAGCTCATCTCTGACATGGAGAAGACGTACTTTGTGAAGAGAACTAATGTATGGGAAAACATGAAAGCAAGAATCAACATGCGTTCATTTGATCCAGCAGCTCAAAATGCTGTTGACAGTTAAAAATGCCCTTGCCAAAAACAGGATATTAAGGTATCTACGCAGAAAGGGCAATAATAGCCCACTAAAAGATGAGTCAAAGATATTCTTTGAACAAGTTTAAAAAAATATGAATACAGAAGGCGCTGCTAATTATAAAGACCAAATCATTGGAACATTGAGATCATGGGGTTTCAACATGGCACGTGTGACTCCAGGTGGAAATTGCATGTTTGCGGCAGTCACACAACCCATCAAAAGTGAAATGCATTACCGAAAGGGCACTGCATTTTATAATACCCTTATGAATCTTGGTCTCGACCCAGAATCGGTTGATTACTCTATTATAGTACAACGATTAAGAGCATTGGTTGTTTAAGAGTTTATGGATAATCATCCAAAATACATATCCCTTCCCAAGCTGCATACTTTGAAATGGTAGAGTAGTTAAGTCAGTGTGGAGTTAACAATCTCGAAATAGGGGACATTCCTCTGTTAGCATTGGCAAATGTATTACAGAACACTATTACAGAATTACAAACATTCAAGTCATGCCTGTAATCAATATCACACCTACATCAAGCCCTTCACACATTATCTACTACAGCAATATTAATTGTGTATGGTCAAAACAACTTGCACTTTGATGCGGCTAATCCATCAGATAGCCCAGGGTGAATATTGTGCAGAAAGAGGACACGCCAGTTACGTTCAATGCACTTAAACGCAGTGATTATACCTCAACCAAACCTACTACCAGTCCATTCTCTTGCACATGCGGAAAAAATGATAAAAAAGGGTCAGAGCAAACAGATTTCGAACGTTGCCTCGTTCTGGAACTTGTCCGACAAAAATGACAATAACTTTGTGGCAAAGGACATTCTTGCACTGTATGGCAAAATATTTGAAAAGCTCGACATGGACAAAATATCGAACATCTTAAGGATAAGGCAAAGTTTTTAAAGAGTGAGGTAGACTTGCTTTTGAATGATTAGTATGCATTATGATAGTATGCTTTAGGTGGGATTGATAGATTATTAGTAGTGTTTTATATATTTTTTATGACAAGGATTCATATATGTATCAACTGGTTATTGCTTACTTCTCTAGGAGACGTAGTATTATATAATCTTTTTGTGCTACGAAGACAACTAGTATACATTGCCTTGAAATGTTTGGTTTTCCTGTAGTATTAAGACTTGTAGAATTGTTTTCACCAGAAGAAGCGGCGAAGTTATGAATTGGATGTACCTTTCAGTGGCAGAGACAGAAACGTATGGAGACAGAGGAAGTAGACCGCCTGCGAAATTACGGGACATAAGAACTCTGCTGCTGCGTTTCTATGGGAGGGAGAATGATAACGCACCGCTCAGACGCAGCGCGCCAAGAATGGAGCATCGTTCGCCAACTGATTATCCGATTACTTCACCAATGTCACCCGGTTTGAAACGCATGCAATGTGGAAGAAGCTGGGGTCGGAATATCCTGACTTTGACAACAATCCCATGACGTATCCCCATGTACACAGCGAGTTTTGATTTTTCTACTAAAACAGACTCAAAACCAAACTGAGAAACCGCCTCACCGTGAAACGATTGCATATTCTTCTGCGTACTGTGGTCAACGGACAACAAGAAGGGACTTTGACTTTCACAGAAAATTCTTAAGCTTATGTCCGCGAAGATTTGGAACATAGTATTTATTGACACTCATAAGTCAGTCATCAGCATGGGGGGAAAGGAGGTGTGTTGATTGCACACAACGTAACAGAAACTAACATGCATGAAAAACTCGGTGAGTTCATTGGATGATTGTTTTGTCGTTTGAATCCAGATCCAAATACAGAAACGGCATGGCAGCAGTATTAGGTGGTAAAACCAAACCATGATTGCGTGGAATATCTATCTATTGCCGACATTATACCAGATGACGTTCTTTGTAGCATTGAAATGGAGAATAACACAATTTTAGAAGTCAACAAAAACTCCAAACAAGAGGGTTCATTCTCTTTAACAGACACCCTAGGTGCCAGAGTATCTTTATCAATTGATGAAGAAACTTAATAACTTAATAAACAAGTTTTTGGATATGATTATTTTAAACGGGGACAGATTGAGGCAATACAGTGTCTGAGAAACAAAAGAGATACATATTTGTTTTGGCCAACAGGTTCAGGCAAGGGATACATCCATAAGTTCTTTGCCTTCCTGAACAACAAAATCGTATTTGTTGTAACGCCAACGATTTCACTTATGGTAGATCAATATCAACAAATTAACAGCATTGGCCTTGGGCAACGTCTATCAGCCTGCTACCTTGGGTCAGTGTGATTATATAACCGTTGAAGAGAACATGAAGAAAGGGACATATAATGTTGTATATCTCACCCCAAAGAAATTTGTATCATTTAGAAGTGAACTCCATGAAATGAAGAAAACAAGAGATTTATTTATTTGTATTAGAAGAAGTTCATTGTAAACATCAGTGGACATCCTTTAGACCAGACTTCAAAGAGGTTAATTCAGTTATCAATGAACATCCTGAAGTCCCGCGCCTCGCCCTCTCTGCAACACCTTTAGAAGGAGACATAAAACAAGTCCTCGCAATAGCAAATTTGAGAAATCCCATTGTAAGTACATGACCAATATTTCGCCAGAAACCATGGCCTCTCTGCATGATCCAGAAGTAAAAGTAATTACAGCAACAAAAGCTCTTTGTGTGGTAATTGATATTCCAAATGTTACACTGATAACACAGTATGAGGCAACAGATCCCTACAAGTTTATATGCAGGGTGTAGGCAAGACAAAATAAGACAAAATAATTCTGTTGCAATCTCACAGTCTCGCATGACCAACTCTTTCCCCACTATCTCACAGTCTCACATGACCAACTCTTTCCCCACTATCTCACAGTCTCACATGACCAACTCTTTCCCCCTGATCCCACAGTCTCCCATGGCCAACTCTTCCCCCCTCCAGGGTCCTAGCTGGCCATGGAGCCAAGATCAGGTAACTATCAAATTGAATTCACTGGACATTTCATTTGGTGAAGTTGGGAGGTTGTGTAACTCAAGTTGCTTCTGATAGCTGTTTCTTTTTTATGATATACTTAATCATGACTTGTGTGCAGGACCTAGAGTGGATGGTACATTGTAACTTGGTTTTAGGTTAAGATGTAAACCAGGTACATGTATAACCCAATGTTAGCATCAGATTATCACCAGCTAACAGCAGGTTTACTTAATATTGTCACTTTGCAGATCAACTGGATATTCCCCATCCCGGGCACAAAGACCGTCGCAGTAAGTAGTTTGATATCAAAATACATTTCCTTGTAGTACAGTAACAACTGGGATATGATAAAAAAACAGAAACAGAAGTAATTTAGACAGGTTGATAACCTTATAACAATAACATTAATGGTTTGCAGGGATCAAAATAGTGGGTGCATGTGCATCTTTGTGCACCCAAAATTGGAGCTGACTGTGCACCTAGATATTTTTGTAGGCTATTGTACATATTCTTGAAATCTAAGGATCAGAAAAAATGATACAACCTTTATTGTACTTTATTTCATGTATTATGTTTGAAATTTTGAAATTAGCTATATAATAACAGATTGAAGTTTGTAAGAGGGGAGGTAGAGTTAAACTTTGCAATTCAGTTTTGCTGACATTCCTTTTTATTCTATATTGTGCACCCAACATTTTTTCTGTGCACCTACATTTTTGGATTGAGTGCGCCAGTGCACCTATTCCAAAAAATGAATTTGTACTTGAATGTCAGCTTACAATGCAAGGAGCATAATTCAGGATGGCAATGTTTATGAAAGGACCACATTAAAAGAACAATGTAACCTAATTCAAAATTAAAGAAATGGTAGTGACCTTGTTGCAGTGTAGAAAATGTATATGGGATTTAGTCCTGTTTTGTGTACATGTGTATTACATGGTTTGCTATTTTCGTTTTTAGCAATCCCTAAACTTACACATTTTGATGTTTTACACTACAGACTGGACAGGTCCCAATGCCACTGGGTGGACCAGAACATGGGGTTGCCGTCTATCGCAGGCAAAGAACTGTGGTAAAGCCGCAGTACAGTTCTTTAAATTCCTCATGGGAATGTATTTCAGCGAAGAAGAGCTGTACAATGGCAACCTTCGTGGAGGGGGAAAGCACAAGGCCATCAACCCTGCCATCCTGGGTGCCATTCTCGGTAAGAATGTCAAGCACAGATTCCTTTATGATGGATGATGAAGGCAATTTTTCTGCCACATTCTGTTTCGAGCCTTCCACCCATCATTTGTAGACTCAGACAGAGACTTGCTTGTGTACAATATCTCAATAGTGCTAAGCACATTCAACCATCACGTTAGTACTAGGATGTGAGGAATTTCTTATTTTGACTGAATATGTTGAAGTTATCTCAATCAACATCTCTCAGGATTCCAGTATAATAACATTGGGCTTTCCTCAGTTGGGTTAAGGCGGCCCAGGAAGTATTATTCTGTACATATATGATTATACTCTGTAGCTATCGATAGCCTTGTCGCACCACGATGAAACTTGAAACAGTTTTAGAACTACTTAAAACACATTGAATAAAGGTGACTTAAGTTTTTCTACTGCTGGATTTTGGGTTAGAAATACACATTTTGGTTAAAAAAAAACGTGTATTTATGGATTTATGCGCGCAGGCGGTAACACCACCTTTCATCATAATATTTTGCAAGGAAGGAGCTAACCCCATACAAATAATTTTTGTCCGAGGCTATTTTGTTTAAAATGACAATTAAATTGATTTTTTGGGTCAGAAACATCAGAAACAGCTATTTTGGAGTCATTTTTTATAGGAAATTCGCCCCGGTTAAAAATAGATAAAATCTATGCAAAATAGCCTCGGACAATTTTGATAAGAAAGCGATAATAAGTTACATTTGATTACTCAAAAGCTGAAGTCTGTTGTTTTGAGCTGCGGGTAATTGCGTAAAAGTCATAACCCAAATCCCACACAAGCAGCTCGTTGTCTCCCGCGTAATCCAACACCTGTGACGTAACGGCCGGTCCATTCGAACACCATATCGAACATATAGAACACCCCATTCTATTTGGAACACCTCCGTCAAAACAGCGCGCTAGTAGGACTCGGCGCGGCTCATGCAACATTTGTGGAGGAGACAACTTCCAAACCATTTGATTGAAACATTTAGAATGTAATACAATCCAAATCCTGGCCTATAAAACAAATTTGTACTTATACGTACACCTGAGATGATATATATCATTGTGTTGTGTAATAGACCTTGCGCTCCCCGAAATGCTCCGTAGTGGAACATTTCGAACCATGTTCGAGTTCGGCCGCGCCGCTGGTCAGGCACGCGGCCGAACTCGAATTTTCGAGCCTGGGCTGCCTTAACCCAACAGAGTCTGATTATAGGCAATGCTATGATATGATCATGACATTGCATGTCTACAAAAATATAATTCCTCCAATTGTTGTGAATGAAAAAAGGGACTTCCATACCCAATGACAGCAACTCCTCTGCCTACTGGTAGGTTTCTATTCTATCAGCACCAAAGATTTATCCATTAAGATAAGTAGTAATTTGTTTAACTAAAATGTTTTCTGTTTAGTTTACTAGTAGACAGTATAGAGTTACATGCTAATTCTATTTACAGCGGAAACCCGGCAGCAGTATGGGGTGGGCATCCACCTCTACCGGGTGGTGAATGAGAAGTGTTGTCGCGTTCACCACACTGTGAACAGAAGGCGCAACAAACCCAAAGCTCAGCCCGATGCCAACCAGCAGTCAGTGGGCAACACAATACTCCAGACCCTGACCACCGTGGCAGAGAACTAAAGTAGATTATTAACACATGTAGGCTATAGGCAGTAGTAGTGGGCAAGAAAAGATGCTATAGCCGCATAGTTCCTGTTTACTAACCATGTCCTTATGTGAATGTAGGCTATAGTTAGATTTAGCATTTATATATAGTATTACCTAGAACGGTGCTAAGTAATACATGTAGTTAGAACATGGCCTTGGGCTATGGGGAAGCTCCTCCCACAAGAACATAGCACATAGCCACATCCCTGAAGATTCTCTTGCTAATGAATCAAGGATATATTGTTTTTATCACATCATACACACACATGTATTATATTGAAGAAAAATGACCTGTTAACAAGCTTCATTAATGTCCTGTTTCAGAACTTGGCGACTACCACGAAGTTTCTCTTTTCATCATTTATCCAATGGTCTCAAAATGATTCATACAGACTTTTGAACTGTAAATTACTTATTAAGTGTTCTGAATCGCTAAAAGTGTTCTTATTTTCATTGGAGTACTGGTTCAACTGTTTGAGTTGAGAGCATTGTGTGTGTTCTTTTCAAAAATCTAAAAATTGTGATTCATATTCCCATTTTCCCAACTATTTTGTATAAACTTTGACTTTCAATTTCAATGCAATGATTGATTAACTACTGCTGTTATTACTATTGATGCTTGTTTTTTTTTTACTTTGTGCCTGTTATTGTTTAAAGATTTGATTCGTATTGACCCTCCTTGGTTTTGATACTGAGAAGTTGTTCTTGTGTGGCTGTAAGATAACCATGTCCTCATGTGAATCAAAATAAAACAATAGTAGCACTATAGTCACATAATGGAAACATTCATTGGTGATTTTACAGACGGCCAGCCTGAAACCAAGATACCATTACAAGTGCCTCATGATACTGTAAAAACAAGGGGGTAGGTCACTAGGTGAGCTAAAATTCTAGAAATGGTTTTAACTTCGCGCTGAAGAGTTCACCTAAAAAACAGCAACGGCAGGGCGCAAGTCTCTATTCAACATTGTCTGCTCAGGAATAAAGCGCATACATCTTATGATTATGATGCTTGTGCACTTAATTACTTTTAAACCACCTTGGCCATTGCGCAGAACATAGCGCCAACCCTAATGATTTCATGTCACCTCAGAAGATTTGTTTTTCGTGTGACAAGTGACAAGAAATAGTATCAATGATATTTCTAGGAGCCGAGATAGTATGTAGTGACAGGCAGTTGTAATTCTCGGGAGTTTGAAAGCACCAAGCGGAGCCATGTTCATGTCGGTTAAGGAATGTTAACTCAGACGTTTGGTTGGCTACACTGATGGTACATCAAGAAATAAAATGCAGATTGGCAGTCCGTTACAAGTGGACGCACTCTGATACAGAACTAAGTTGCAGAGATATAGCAACTTCAACAGATACATACTTTGAACATGCTGTATTATATCCGTTTTTCTATCGTGTTATGGTAGGCACAGCTGGACGTTGTGTAGAACTGTGTCTAGATGAGAATACTGAACAGGAATGTAGTGTTTTCTATACAGACAGAAGATAGGTTTACTGTAGATGATGACTGGCAGATGAGATCTGGGTGGGGTAAGCAACAAAACTGCTAACGGGAAGTTCAAGTCAACAGAGCAGGATCAACCATTTGCAAGAAACGATCGACCCCCGAAGACTACAAGTGAACAGTGCATACAACAGGAACAGCCTAAGGCAATGTTTCTTTTCATGTGGGTCATCTACAGAGGTTGACACCAGGAACAAGAGCAAAAGGGATGGTACCTTATTTGAGGCTTTGGCATACAGCAAACTCATCTAACTAAGCCGAACAAGCCCCCACTGAGCCAGAGGCACAGTCCCCGAAGTCTGGGTTTCCAAGAGGCTTGACAGCTGTAATACCGATATACCTGACTAACACACACTGAGTAAGCTGGATGTATCGCCGTAGCCAATACATATTTGCTCTGTCACCTATGTGTAAATTTTGATGTGTTTGGAAGTTTCATTGGAGCAGCTTCTGTTGTTCAACGGGCTGGGTGTGTTGTTTCAGCAATCGTCTGTAGATATTGGAATGATTTGGCACAGCTGGAGATGCACACTTCAGACATCATATCTGTGTTGTCACAATCCTTTCTAGCTGCGTAGACCTGTGGGAAAGAAATACACATGGGCTTTAATACAACATATTTTACTCAATTATTGAACACACATGTATCTTAGTGTAACTGCGACACAAGAGGGAACGAATAAACTAATCACATTTTAATTTGCATGATATTTTTGGGTTGAAAAACAAAAAGCTACCCAATTTTTCACACTCGTGTAGATTCCATAAGGTTATCATTGTTTATATTTTGTGCATGCAGCTCAAATCTAACAACTGAGTACATAATAAAGGATGGCACATACAATTACAAGGCTGTAAGTTGGTTACATTTTCAATTCAAGAATACGAAGGTACAACACCCAGGACCGCAGGTACTTTCTCTAATACTTGTGCCCTTCCATATAATGTGCTTTTGCCCCTTCGCCCACTAACGAGATTTCCAATACAGTATCATAATTCAGTGCGCTGCAGCCGACCAATGATGATGAATTCAGTGCACACAAAGAACCCGTATGGCCAGACCACGCCACCCCGGTCCTTTGTTCTCAGACTAAAGAACTCGGTAACAGAAACTGGCATTTACACGCACAAAAATCACAGAAATATCGTCCACAGACTCCAGGTTCCACACACACAAATACAATGATTATATTCTCCTGGCATTGGCGAGAATTTCGGTAAAAATTCAGTTCTCCCCGACATGTTCAACTTCAACGCCAGAAAATGTCTCCCACTTACGACCGCCATGACCCGGCCCTCACGGAATAAAATATTTAACAACACCAGTTACAACCTCGAACCTCAATGTACTTACTCATTACTAAAACAGCTATACTACGAGGTAACTGGGAAGGTTCTTTTGGCAGAAAATAAGGCAAAACACTACAACCCTTTCTGTTACACAAGCACACATCCTCACCTCACAATGGCCGCCCTGTTCTGAGTAAATTCCACGCCACACAGGACCGACGCACTTGTATTGTATCCGTACGCGTACACATCTGGAAAGCTTCTTAGATCCATATGAAAGACTTTCTGACAGCTTACACTATTAGAAAATTATACCTGCTAGTACGAAAGCAAGTGGAGCCAATAACACAGTCGAGACTAGCCACACATTAATAAGACGTTCCCTCTTTGGCCGCACTATTTTATGGCGGCACATGTGTACGCTCTGTCCGGGGAGGGTATTCGGTGGCGGCTGGATGATGACGTAAGTAGTTCTGGAGGCTTCCTTGGGGTTTTTCGAGATGCCGTTCTTTAAAATTACACAAAACCGTAATATCAAGCCGTGTATATCAAAGAGGCTTGTCCCTTTTGAGGCCCGCCCCTGCAACCCCTAAAGTGATAATCGTATGGCGGAAAATTTTCAGGAGATGATTTATGATGAAGTAATGATTACAATAACATTATAACACGAAAAAAAACATAATAGACTAAAACGTTCACTCTAGCGTGTTTTTTTTTGTACAAGTTAGTGACGAAATTCAAGGAAAAATACTGTCCTTTCTTTACTGTTGATGCAATGTGGTAGTTTCCCTTCTAGACCCTGGACATTACTTTCCAGGGAGCCACATATGATATTGCTTGCTTTTACCTCAACTAGGTTTGCCTCCTTAGTTACACTGTCCTGAAATTCATATTCATCGACCTTTGTATTAAGCTTTATCTTTGTTCTACCCTGGGAGTCCAGGCACCGTAATCGGAGGGCCACGGAGCACCGCACGCGCGCCCAAGCTTTCACGGCCCACCCTGCCGCTGCCCCCCGAAGACCGACCCCGCCCCACTGTCCGCTGCAAACCCAAGCTCCGCTATCCGATTACAGGCCTGGCGACACGTCTCTTTTGATGGCAAAACTGAAGCTTTTACCCGAGAAAATACTCATTTTCTCAATTACAAGTCTTAGCTCTGATAGCATTGATTCTTTATCAATGCTAGAAAAGTCTCGGTATGGATCTTACAAATGCCGTGGTAGACATTAATATCAATATTGATCCATTCACTGCTACCTTCTTGTTCCATAGCTATATTCATTTATGTTTGCTGAATCATCACTGATTTGAGCTGGAATGTGTTAAAAATTAAGAGGTGTAGTTTCGCCTACATCAAGTGTGTCATTCGTAGTCAGTGTCTCCTCAGCTACTTCATAACAGGTTTTACACTCTTTTTTTGTGGTCCTTTTTGTCATCATATGGTGATTGAGTTCATGACTGTTTTCTTCTAGTCAAAACGACTGACAGTTTATAGCCAGAGATGTCATGCACCATACTGGATTTAATGTTTATTCTATCTTCCACGCATTTCCCAACTGATAAGGGTGTACCTTCAACCAATTTAGCAAAACTGAAGCTTTTGCCCCGGAAATTACTCATTTCCTCAATTACAAGTCCCATCTTGTACTTGTGGGCCACCTTGTTTACCAGGGTTGCCCGGGGCCACGTGGTGGTGGGTAGCTGGCGGTGCCCCGGGGGGTCGTCGGTTGGCTCCTCCTGCGGTCCCCGAGCCATGCCCGCGCTTTGTCGGCCTCCTCCTCGAAGCGCTGCTCGTCCTTAGTCATCACCATTTTCCTGATGATCTTTCCTACGCCCGGACTGGAGGCGAGCGTCAATTGGAGGGCTTTGATTTCCTTGAAGCGTTTGATCTCCTTCTTCTTTTGACCCCCCGCCTTGGCAGCCTTCACCACCCGCTGGTGGTCCGTACTTCCTTGATGAGGGCGACGATGTTGTGGCCTACAAAAGTGGCGTCCGCGCGAAGGGTTGTAGTAGGGGTTGCCATGATGGTCCGTTCGTTCGGGCGCGCGAACCCCGAGTGAGGGCATATGGTCTGTTCTCTATCTAAACCTTTCTGTGTGCAAAGCATCTTGGGATAGCAGGCAGAAGCTCCAGCCGTATTTCCTCCAGATGTTAATTGAAGAGAGGATTGGTTGCACCTCAATCAGACATGGTTGAGGTAAACGATTTGATTATTTCAGGCTCATAGAGATCTTCTGCCAACTTCTTGCAAGACTCAGAGAAGGCTGCCATGATCCCCTCAGCATCTCCAGATGGAACTTCTGTCATGAACATAGTTAATGTCTTGCCTGGTGGTAGCGTCACATCATATATACACACAAGTCTAAATTTCAGCCTCAGAAAACGAAGGTACTGTAATAAGGTCATACTTCTTCTTTGGACGGGCAGGCTCCGGCTTGGTAGGAAATAGTTTCCCGCCGCCTCGAAGTGGTCTGATTGTTCTGTCTCTCCTTCGTCCAACACCGAAGGCCTTGGGCAGGGAGACCTAGCATTGGGCATAAAATCCGTCACGTCAACAAACTCCCCAATAACTTATTGGCCAATGTCAACCTCTTCCTCCTGTCGTTCTTCTTCATAAAGTTTGAAATATATAATTAATTTAGTATAATTGACTGAAACAAATTCGAAGACTTTCACATTCAAGCTATATTGTATGTAGCTCACCTCAGTTGATGGCTGTGACGTAGTCTGGTACTGGTGAGGTATGTGCTGAATGTACTACAGGCGCAAACTCTTTCATAGCTGGAACGTGTTTTGTCAGTATTCGGCTACCCAGACTGATAAATTCACTGCGAATGTGAGATTCGATCTCTGGCGTAGGAATGCAGTCTCCGATTTGATCGTGATGTTTACTCTTGAGTTCGGTGATGGTAAGTGCAGGCTGCTAATGCTGTAACCTCCTGATGACAGGTACACTTGCTTCTTTCTGGGCAGAGATAGGCTAGGATGTCGGCGGTGAGTGTAAAGAACCCCTTGTTAAAGGAGTCCCAGACACGTTGTCTATTCATGAGCTTCAAGCATGGCTTACACAAACAACTTGTGGTAGGTATTCATGTTCTGTGGGGCTTGGGACCTGCAGTGAATTAAAATGTTGGCATGGTTTTAATTGGGCTGGTACTGTCTCCTTTGGTTGTGCACCTGACGCCTGTGTCTCCTTTGGTTCTGCACCTGACGTCTGTGTCTCCTTTGGTTGTGCACCTGACGTCTGTGTCTCCTTTGGTTGTGCACCTGACGTCTGTGTCTCCTTTGGTTGTGCACCTGACGTCTGTGTCTCCTTTGGTTGGGCACCTGACGTCTGTGTCTCATAATTAGGTTGTGCACCTGACGTCTGTGTCTCCTAATTAGGTTGTGCACCTGACGTCTGTGTCTCCTTTGGTTGTGCACCTGGCGTCTGTGTCTCCTTTGGTTGTGCACCTGACGTATGCATCCCAAAACCCATGGCCGCAAGTGGGTCTTCCGTGCTTCATGATCATCACTGGAAGTTTCCACATGTCAACCTGATGTGTTCCCGCCCTTCCTATCAACAGTTACTGTTTGTTTTCCTGTAGCACAATAATCCAGCAGACATTGCTAGATATAGTCACACCTTCACTTCAGGTGGTGTGGAATATCACACCCATACCAATAGGTCTAATTTGTCTTTAATGAGGACAAGAAAGGGCTGTTTATGGCTTCTTCACTCCTAATTAAGAGTTTATATCACTAGCACCAGTCAGATGATAAACAAAGAAAGGTAAAGGAAGCTTGACACATTTCTTTATTAATCAAACAAGAAAACAAGACAATAAAATACATAAAAATACCCTCTTCTGTTTCTCACATGCTCATTGTAGTACTGTAGGCTCCTGGGAGAAGGTTGTGACAGCCATGAGAAGCTGTGAACATAAAATTTGGCCCAGCCAGTCAACAGTGTTGATTACATGTACGTCTTTTTTCAACCGATGACAAGCAACCATACCAAACTGCTACATTGACCTAGAAAAGCTCTTGGTAATGACGTATATCATGTTCAACTTGAGTTCCTTTGTTGTCTGTCATGTACCTTGTTTGCAATAGATGTCTTTTACCATGCTACGTTATTCTTGAAACGTAGGTATTAGAATTATGAAACACTTTTCTAACAACTGACCGTAAAATTAAGTGGGAATCAATTCTAAAATGAAAGCATGTACTTGTAGTTGTTCATCAGTCATTCATTTGCATGGATGCGAAAGTCTGAGACACTGGATCCGTAAATCACAGCTCTCCAAGCGAAATTTCGCAACACAGCTTTTGTAAGATTGTACTTGCAATTAGCCTAGTCCGGGCAAGAACCTGCAATCTCTGCGCAGGGTTACTCATGTTCGGAAGGCGCCCATCGTATTCACGTAGATAGAGGACTATCCCGTGCCCCCCTGGTGTGTCTCTGCCCTTCCAATTATCTTCTTTGCTTTCCCGGAGCATGACAATCCACCTGACATGGCCGGCCACACGTTCATTCCAGGGTGTGTGGAATATCACGCCCATTCCAGTCGGTCTGATGCGTCTTAAATGAGGATAAGAATGGGCTGTTTATGGTTTCTCACACCTGATAGAGAGGTTTTATCACCGTCACCAGTCAGATGGCAAACGAAGAAAGATAAGGGAAGCTTGACACAATTTTGTATTAATCAAACTGGGAAACCAAAACAAAACAACGAAAGGTATTAAAATACCCTCGTCTGTTTCTCATACGTAGTTACATGATTCACACGTCCGGTGACCCTTCTCTCCAAGACTTCTACAGTGGAATTTCCATAATTATTTGTTTCTACTTTCTTGTACCACCTGTGTCTCACTCTGTGTAGTCTTGTATTGCTCGATCCTGTTCTTCAGATGATACAAATCCTTCCCACACTCTTGTGCCATTTCCTGCTGTTTCAGTCTGGCATTGTTTTGTGTTGTGCTTATGCCCATTTTGCTCATTCTTGTGAAAACAACAGTCTTGGCTCAGCACTGAGTTGATATAGTGTGAAAAGCCTGACATACGTGGCTCACGTCCCCGTAAGAGCCACAGCTGTACTCGCACATGTGTGTTTCCAAGACTTTTTGGTGATGATGTTTAGGATGGAATGGAGAAATGGGGCCACTTGCTCCAACTGGACATAAATTTTTTTGAAAGAAAAGTCAACAATGTCAGTGGCACAAATCTTCCATAACTCGAAACCGTTCTTTGTCGAGGTCAGCTTTGAACACTCCTGTTCAATGAGCTTGAGCATTTCCTTCATTACAGCCTCTTTCTGCTCCTCACATGTGATCACAAGCCTTGCGGCGGGTTTAAACTGAACCGGGCAATGTTTTCAACTTCTCTAGCTACACTACTTCTGCATTCGATGTTGTCCAGCCTGGTCGGTCGGGACGGATATGTGACTGTGACCTAACATGAAACAATACAAATTAATAAATATTCAATACAAATAAGCTATTGATGTTTTAGCAAAATGAAACGAATGTTATATACAATGGTATATCTATTCCACTAGTATCAATTCCATTCTATGGCTCTCGTTCATACCTTTATATAGTCTCCAACCAGACCCAATATATTGCAAAGACCGTATCCAACTGGAAGAAGGAGCTTATAGTGCAATCTAAGGTCTGGAACAAGTCGGTCTGAACAAAGGCTATTAACATCTAATTGTTACCTAATCAAACTGTGCTTCTGTAAGTGAGTTTATTACTCTCTGTCCGCACTGGGTTGGCTATGAAAACTCCTTCTGCCTGTTGGATACGGTCTTTGCCAACCCGTAGGTCTGCTTGGAGACTAACCTTTATACAGGGTTGAGGACAACTAAAATGAGAGTTTATCCATCACCCACATCATCGTCGTCCAGGGGCGGTTGCCGTGGTTGTTGTCACTAGAGTATTTTTCATCTGCCCTCACTGCTGCCAATACATAGCATTCCCTCTGTTGTACATGCCCTGTATGAAAATTGTGTGTGCACATATCTTTCAGCGAGTTGACAAATCTTTGCAATGAAACACACAATTGTAAACAAAATGGATTACAACATTTATTGATTTGCAACATCCATTCTGTCATCTTGGCCAAGTTACACATTGATGCACTGGAAAGTCAATTTGTTCCTACAAGTTTCGCCAGCTACCAGTGTTTAAGCCCAGCTGCCAAAATAGACCTGTCATAATGGTTACAATGCTCCTGTCACAATGGCTTATCATCCGAGTGAAAAAGCGCCTTAAGATTGTACCAATGTGTAGTTGGAACTTCCATTGTTTTTTTGTGTGGGGGGGATGTTGAGATTGCAACAAGTTTAGTGTACCCTCCCGCAGGCCCTCGTTAACTAACTCCAAGAGATCCTCGCTTAAAATCTCTCAGCAAGGATATGCTGTCTTCGAAAGACCTTTCCGGTATGCCGCAGGATAGGTCAGTATGGATGACCTCTCCCACGACTCTTTTCAACCTGTTTGCCAAGGTTTAGGCTAAGATCTTATAATCCACGTTCAAAAGCGAAATGGGAAGTTAAATGTGATGGCCCGTAATCCTAGTGTTTCTTTATTCTATTCAAATCAGCTTGAAAATTTTGTTTGTCTAATAATGCAGTACAACAAGAGGTCTCATTTTATAGAGAACTCACCACTTGACTTAACTAAACCCACAAAGTTATTCAGTACAGTTTTCTTCTTCACAAGCATTATGTGTAGTTCACCCTTCAGCTGTGGCTCTTCACGCCCGCATGGGACCATAGGGCGGTTGTGATATCCAATCATTGATTTATCTCCGCAGTAGAGTGTGATCATGTGGCCACTGAAACCTGCCAAGAAGGACTGCCGTAGAAGTCCTGAGGATTTGTGGGGCAAGGTATTGTTAGAAGGTGCAAACAGGATGGTTATGGGTCAGATTCTTCTGATACCAGCAGAGTTTCAGTACACCTACCAGAGAAGGTGCCCAGCTTTGCAGTTGTCCTCACTTCGGCTTGTATGGTCTGTCTAAGAATCTCTTGCACAGTAGTTCCAGTCCAGGCTGCTACAGTGTTAGGTGTTGACTGTTGATACACTGTGCAGCAGCATCTGAGCTGCACCCACGTTATCTATACCATCTGCTATGTACTGTTGAAAAGCAATGCACAAAGATGTGTTGAATGTTCACAGTTGCATACTTTGCAATAAGATACTGTGATTTATGCTGTCAAAAGCTGTCGACAGATCTATGAAAACTGCACCAGTGATGTTACCACTATTAATTGCATTATACCATTCCTCGGTAACTAAGTGTAAAGCAGACTGGGTTGAATGTTTCCGACGAATGTGGAAAATGTACATTTGTAGTGTGTTCCCGTGCTATTTATAAGGTGCTACTTGTAAGCTTCGAAGGCATTTAAGCTTCTGTGTTTTTTTTTTCTTCTGTTTCCAGGATGCAATGGTCGACTGTAGATGGACCGGGCATATTGCTCCAGGTAGCCGAAGTTGGTGATGATAGTTCATCCTGTCTGCTGACAGTACTGCTAGCGCTGTAGGTAGCCGAAGTTGTCACGGCAGTGGTCTTGTGTCCTGTTGTGGTTGGTGATAATGATGATGAAATACATATTATTGATATATGGGCGGGTGTTGTTAAGCTGAGAGACAGGGCTGATGTAGGGTTTCCTGGTATGTGATTTTAGTACTGAAGCAGAACTTCTGTTTTTGTATCTTTTGAATAATGGACATGCTATGGTTTTAATTTTTGGTTGGCTGATAGCTTGTGATGTAAGGAAGAACTGGTGTGTGGCTTTTTGGCCTCTAGCATTTTGTTTGGGAATTGCAGGAGGGTTGTTGTGGAAATAGTTGAAGGAGAATATCTAAAGAAAGGAACAACGGATTTCCATGATATTTTGTATGAGGGTAGGTTAGGCAGATGTTATGGTTGTTGGGACTTCAGTTGCACAGTGTATCCTGTCTGCTCACAGTACTGTTTCAGGTAGTTGAAGTTGTCAAGGCAGCGGTTTCGTGTCCTGTTGTGGTTTCTGCCCGTTTGGATCAGATTAGATGTAATTTTGACATTCAAGGCATTATGAAATATATTGTGGAAGATAATGGCGGTCTGTCTGAGGGAAATACAGTGATGATAATGATGATGAAAGATATATGATATATGGAACATGAATTCAAAAAGTAATAATGAAGAACGGAATATTTGGCAGTAGTAATGTGTCCAAAGATTGTCTGTAAAGTTTAATCTAATTCAAACTTAGACCAACGTATTTTATGAGTAGAATTTGAAGTGTCAGTAAATGATGTAATTTTGAAAGTATACATCGATAAGTCGTGTTACTTGTGTTTTATTTTAATCATCTCGAGAGGTTTTTCATAGAGACTTCTGTGAATATATGAAGTTCCTTGTCAATTCTATTATCCATACTTTATGGAAGTTTCTTTGGTAACATACACTTGATGGGATGAATTTGTCAATATTCACAATAAAGTCGATTTTAGCATCTCCTGTGAAGTACTTTTTGAATTATAATGTTGTTGGGAAGGTTATGTTGTTAGTGGTGAGATGTCTTTATATGTATGATTTTAGTTGTGTTAAAGAGATAGTATTTTGAAGACAGACTATGTTGACTGGTGGTTCCTGTCGTGTTGGTCTTGTACATGTAGGTCCGATCATCATGAAGGGGGTCGCCATAAGATGTGCTGATAGAGTTGGTGGTAGGTGCTGTACATGTAGGTCCGATCATCATGATGGGGGTCGCCATAAGATTTGCTTATAGAGTTGGTGGTAGGTGCTGGATCTGATCATTAATGTTCTGGTAGTGGTATGGGTGTTTTCGGGTGTGGAGGAGGTACTGTTGTTGGTTGAAAGTAGTAGGTAGTGGGACATAGTCAGTGATCTGGAACTGCGGATTAATAATGTTCTGTTGTGTGTGTTGTCTGAGGATGTGTTGTTGGTTGTTGAACAGTACTCCTTGTGGGTTTGTGGTATTTGGTTGTGTGTGGTAAGTAGTGTTGGCTGTTTGATGAGTTTGATGAGGTGTTATGAAAGTTGTCGCTGTCATCTGTTGGGGAGGGGAAACCAAAGTTGTTACTAATTTTTGTTAGTACTGCTTGAGTTTTCTGTAGCATGGTAAATATTTGTTGATATATGTTGTGTTGAGGTATTGTATTGGAAATATATGCTGTAAGTAAATAAATATGGAGGATCGAATGATTGCATATTAGGAATAAATTTGAATATCGTCTAGAGCATTGTGAACATACCTGTTGTGAGGTGGAGTTGAAGTTTGTCAGGAGCACGGAACAGTCTTTCACTTTTATTTTTTTCTGTCTTCTTTTGGGTGTGTAAGCATGGTTTTAAGTTTGAAAGGAAGATGTTATTGTGTGGAAGCTTTTGTATTTGAGAGGTGTATGTAGTGGTAGTAGTAAACCTTTATTTTCCTTGGAAGGCCCTGTCGGTCAGTACATATACATATATTTACATGTCCGTTCTTCCCAGGGTCCAAGTGGAGGGCGGATGTCACAGGAAAGAAGCAAAATAGATAATTACTTAATACATTATCATAATCATACAATACATTATCATAATCATACAAGTCATAATCGTTAGGCCAGTCCTTCGAGCTCTATATCTTGGTTTTAAAAGTCCATAGCATTGGAGCACGCTGGGCATCTACAGGCAGGCTGTTCCACAGAACTGCTCCAGACAGGGTCAGAGATCTGTGGACACAATTCCTTGTCGCTCTAGGTACCATCAAGGTTGCCGTTGGGCTGTGCAATGTAATGAGTTACATGCTTAGAATTGGGATGACATTATGAAGGTGGCTTGTTCATGTTTGACTGCATGTAATGTATGTATCTTACCGTTCCGTTGTGTGTCTGATCATGATCAGGCCGTGGCGGCTGTGGTGGCTGTTTCAAGTCGTCTAGGATCCCTGTAATAATTATGAAGTAAATGCATCTGTGAACTGTAATTACATGTATTGTAATGTTGGCATTGGCTCCGACTGTATGGGCTTTACATACATGGTACAATTTTTCAACATGTACTTACGGTAAAGAAAGGTACACGTAGTATACAGGGTGGTGTGAAAGAGCTTTCTGTATGTTGTGACTTTTTTGTTTATGTCTGTTTTCCACGTCAGAGGAAAACGAACTATGTTTGAATAATAAAGAGTATTACTCACGTTGCAGCTCATTTGTTTCATGCGGCCAGTCAGATGCAGCTGAAAAAGGGATAGAAAATGAAAGTAAGTTGCATGTAGCATTATAATTTTAATCTGTATTTACATTCTTAATGACAATAAGCCTACTTATTATTCCCGGAATAATTGCCAGAGCGTCGGATGATGCTTCTCTCCGCCCAGTGTCTGAAGTTGCTGTCGGCACTGACGGTTCTCCTCGATTTGCTCCTCAAATGCCGCTACCTCACTCTGCAATCGGCTGACCGCTGTCTGTAGGTTTAACGGTCGCCTCGGGGCCGGAGCGGAAAACGGCAGGTAGGGACGAGCGATGATATGATAGTCTTCCGCCCAGAGGTGAGAACCCGACCGAGGTAGCACCCGACCTATTGGTGTGGGAGCGAAGTAGGCGGCGTTCTGTCGTGTAGGGTAGTCGTTCATCAGCAAGGTGTGGAGTTCAGGATACGGACAACACCGTTCTTCCTGTAAGGCTCGTCTGTATCACCCGGTCTTGTCCCCGCCGTTGCTCTAGTAGGTTGGCCTTCTTCTTCATTGCTTCTTCGGTCACCCGCAGTTCATCCAGTGAGCCTCGCCACCAGATCCGTCTCCGGTGGGTCGTTCACGATCGCGACGTCAGCTGGTGGCTCTGGTCCGTACCCGTCTGTCACTATTAGAAAATTACTAACCGTAATTTGTGCTTCGTGGTTAATCCTCAATTAAATGTTATCAAAGACACATGAATGAAGTCAAATGTCTTTATCAGCAATGTTACTAGAATAAATTCAATCGACTTTGAAACGGTCAGGATGGCTATCAATAATGTACATTGTAAATTCACCTTAAAACTTCTTGAAACAATAGTTGTGCAGTGTGCAATAAACATATGTGAGTGGAGATGTTAACAATATAGAAGACTACACTACTGTATGCTATTACTTCAAAGCCTGTAATATTTGTGTCAGTTCTGATTCTGGATGCTAGCATTTCAAGGCCAATAATGGCTGTGGCTGTCCTTGTTTAACGATGTCGCCTCGCTGCGCATATGCCGTGTCTGTACTTCGCTCGATTTTCTGCGAGACATCTATAGAGAATTCCCTCTGCAGAATCACACACGGCCGTGTGCAGGATATGCATAGCAGACAGAGTAGGCGTGTGTTCATCCATGCCACTTATCAAGGTTTAAGCGGGACATCATTCTGATCTCATGATATCCCACATCAGAAATGACAAATTTGTCCTTGATCCTGAGCCACTTCCGTACATGCTGGGGTTCTCTCTCCATGCTGAGGTGGGCCTTGTGATTGGGTGTTCCTCTCTGGCCAGGTGACCCTGTAGGGTTTGTCTTCACCTTCTAGTGTCAGCTCCACCTGTGTTGCAGATGAAGGACTAAGTTTTAAAATGCCTTAACAATGACATGATATTGAACCTGGTTAAAATGAATATCTCCTCCATATCTACATTAAAATGCATATGGCAAAGTATAGTTTTCCATGATCAGGTAAGGCCTGAATGTAGAGAAATGATGAGGATCTTATTACCTTTGCTTTTTTAACCTCCGAGTTGAAAGAGTTAAACGTTTCGAAAAGCCTCCGTTGATAAGTTTTCTTCCTCTTCCTAATCCCTCTCGGCTTCAGCTGGCTTGATGGTTTCGTTGACCCCATTTTACGGTGACTTCTTACTCTGGACTTGGCTTGGGTCTTCTTGGAATTGATCTTTTCCTTTAGTGCATTTACTTCTCTCAGATGCTGCTGTTCTTGAGCCTGGAGTTGTTGGATTAAATCTGCAACTCTTGCTCTCTCTTCTTGAACTGCTCTCTCTGCATCTTCGCCATTTGACCCACATTCTTCTAATCCAATCTAATAAAATCTCTAGCTCTCTCTTCTGCTTCTAAACGTTTCCGTCTCTCCTCATGCAGAGCTGCCTGAGATACTTGTGGAGGCTGTTGTACTGGAATGTGGCGGCACGGTGTGGCTACTCCCGGGAGCGCCTGTGACGCCTGCGACTTTTACGCCTGTGCTGGTGACGACGCTCCCTGTGGAACCGGCCGGAGTCGCTCTGGGAGAGCGGCCAAGCCAAGTTGAGCCTTCTGTAGCTCGGCCTCCAACAGGGCGACCTCCTGGGGCAACTGCACGAGTGCGAGCTTGTGTTAAGCTCCTTCTTCCATTCCTCGAGCTCTGCCGTGGTGGGCTCGGCGGCAGACGCGCCCTACGCTTGGTTCTGCACGGGCGGTGACACGAGGGGAGGGTTTTGGGCGCGTGTTGAGATTCGACCGGTTCCTTCATGGGGTCAGGAGGTGGCAAGCCTGCACAGTTCTTGTCTCCCTTTTCTCTCGGACGTAGGGTTAGGTCCTGTCCACATCCAGGACACATCCGGACCCTCTTGTGTCTCCCCATGATGAAACAAAGTCTCAACAATTCTTTCCTGTAGAGAGCTCAAAGCGTTCTGTCGACTGGACTGTTTGCGAAAACGAAAAAAATTGCATCCTAAAAAAATACACAATATATGTTTGGGTTGTTGTTGCGCCGAACTTGAAGTCACGGGACTGCCTCTATTGTACATAAATAACCTTACGTTAATCCGAAAGAGAAGGAAAATCATAGTTTGACAAAGCAAGTTCCAAAGTCGGTCAAACTCACTTCTATATATATACAATTATTCTAGATTGTATCCAACTTCAGCTACTGTCTGGCCCCCATGCTGACCTGAGACGTCGCCAGGGTTTGGAGTGACGCTCTGACCCCCATGCTGATTTGTGACGTCGCCAGGGTTTGGAGTGACGCTCTGACCCCCATGCTGATCTGTGACGTCGCCAGGGTTTTGAGTGACGCTCTGCCCCCCATGCTGATTTGTGGCGGGGTATGCAGTACCTCCCTGCTCCGCCAGGGTCATCAACGCAATGTCTTGTTCATGGCGCAGAGTTCGGGCCTCTAGAATACGGTCCCTAGTGTTTTCCAGTTTTAAAATATCAGCATAATATCTCAAAATCTGAAGCGCGTGTCAATAATCCCTCTCGTGTGAGACATTATCCTCAAAACAAACAATGGAGGGAATACATCGATGAAGAGAATCATGAGGTTTTCGACACGTGCCTATAACACGGGTAGTGTCAACTTCAGTACTCTGCCGTGAAAGTCACAGCAATGACAATGAGTAAAATAAGTCTTTGATGACATGATCAGGACATCTTTGATGTTTCAACAAAGTGCCGACAACATATGAATGAAACATGAGCACAAACCATCTGAGGTCAGACTCAAAACTTGACCTTTGAAACTGTCAATGGTCATCGTTTGCACATCAGGATTTGGAGACACATGGAAGTGTCTTAAACAACATTGTATTAAACAAATCACTTCACCTACTTTATATACTATATTACTCTGTATGTGATGATATGAGGGTGCAAGCACACACAAACACAAACACACACACTTAAAACACTCTAAACATTTAGTATGTACCTTCAGCATTGCTTGTACATGATTTCCGATGAAAGACTGTGAGTGATAGGCCTGGCGCTTCACGTTGTGTTTCTTCAGAACCATATCCAATTGTTTGGACAGTGGGTCTTCTGCAACTGTGATTTTATTGGCACTCCGGATGTCCTGTGCCTTTCTCAACTAGTATTTGGGAAATACAAAAGTATGAGATTGATGTATAAACTTTATATGGCTATATTCTTGCTCCACTCACCAGTTTTCCCCTCTTTTAAATTTCAATAAGACACTTGATGTCTTCCTCAAGCTCAACTGCATTCTGTTCTACTAGTAGTGATATGGGAACGTCATCTTCCTCATCTTCATCAAAGTCATCCTCTTCTTGGTAAATAATCCAAGCCAGGTCGCCCTCAGAACTCTCTATTTCCTCCTCAAGGGCGACTGCCTCTGCTTCAAGGATCCTATCCTGATCCGCAGCTTCCACATACCTGGTCAGTCCATGCAGGGTGGGGTCCATCATGACTTCAGCAGCATCGACTTCTTCATCCGGAAGAATGTGCGTTGTCAGGTGAAAAGCCTGAATGTTGTCAAGGTCCCGAAGCTCTGCCTCCAGCATTTTGAAAAACTTGTGGAATAGTCCTAAACTTATGTGTAGGCCAGGAACACATACCTGCATAGAACACACAAATATACAATATAATTATGACTAGCCCCTCTCCTTCGCTTCAGGTTAGAATAAGATGTCGTTAAGTGTGTACATCTGACTTTGAAATTGATGTTTCCTTTCAAATGGAAATTAGCACCTATATTGTAGAATAGTTCACACTAATCATACCTGATCCAGCGGAATGTCAAACATCGGGGGAGCGATGACATTTTTGAAATTCTTGGAAGCATTGTCGTACACACGCGCACGGGAGTCGTGAAATTGGGACACTCTCTTTCTACTCTCGTTCAGACCCCACTCTGGCTTCAACTGCCTTCCCAACTCCACAACCCCGGCTTTTTATTCTGTCTCTTCAGACGAACGGCTAGACCTGGTCTAAACACTGCAGGACATGTTCCTGTTACTCCGATCATCAGAGGATCACACCTCGTTGTACTTCAGTTCATCAAAAACTCACACATAGTTGACAATGATCGCACCACAATAATTGACTGATTTAGTGATTACTTTGTTGGGATGGAGAACCATATTGCAAACAGACGCTGCTACAGCTTGCACAAAATGATAACAGTTACAATAATATAAACATACAGCTCTATTTTGTCCACTCTTACAGATACACAATTGCCAATCTTTATTTACTTGAGATCACTGCATACACTGCAGGGATGTGAATAAAACTACGACACTATTCTTTTTTAAAAGGGACAAAGTATCACGTGGATATAAGTATGGTCAAAATCAACTTACAATATTTTAACAATGAATGAATGAATGAATGAAGACCTTTATTGTACAATATCGATATAATAAAATCCAAAACGTCATTCAAACTGCGTCTCTGGGATTACCGTTCTCAGGTCAACAGGGGCGTCGTCTACAGCTTGTGTAATTGCGAGTGGTTATATTGAGGTTTGTTTCCTAAGTAGTGGTGCTGGTGGTTGTGGTTGAGAGTCAGGGATCACGGTTCTTAAATCAAGGGGGGAAACTTGAGTGTGAGTTCCTTCCGTATCCTTGGCGTTGCCGGACAGGAACATGTCGTCAAACTCCGCGTTTTCTGAGCCGGAAGAGTGTTCAGTGCTTCAACGCCAGACACTTCATACACTGGCATAGGAACACTACACAGTCCATTCGACACGTCACATTTACATGACTTATGGCAAACTATGCAACAATCATGTCCAGGTTGCAACGGTACAGTCGTTTTGGTTCCTTCAAAGTGGTGATACAAAACAGTTCATAAACAAGAAGTGCTCTTGGCATACTGCCGTACATTGTCATCACACCTTTGCTGGGCATAACTGTTCAGAATGCCATGAGATGGAAGGTTGTCCTTCCCAGCTCTTCCAATTTGCTGCATCAGGTCCATATGCAAGGCTAGAATTAGTACATTATCAGATTATCTACCTCTAAGTTGAAACTAAGACATAATGAAAAGAGTGACTACTGATAACTCAAGGTATCAAAAGGAACCTAACACGGGGTTGGTACTGGTTTGTATTCCATATCAGTTTCTGATACCTTGCAGCCGGATCGGTAATCTAATTCTCCCTTCATAACCTTTTCCAGTTTCTCGAGTTGAACCTCGTCGGAATCTTTCATTTTGAGGAAGCTCAGGTGGTGGTTCTTGATCTCGTTCCGCGGTGGCTCCACTGTAGTAAGGCTGGCCTCGTCTGTATAGCCGGCTGCAGCGTAGGCTGCCGCACGGAAGCTATACAGCTGTTTCTTGAAACCAGCCGGCAGGTGGAAATTGCCATCATTGTGCTGCATGCCAATCCTCTTGGCTAGGCTGTCTGTCAGGTCACAGTACACCTTTGCCATGTGCGTCTTGAAGCAATTATTGTCGGGCTGCTCCTGACGAAGATGTTGCAAGGCCAGGCGGGTGTGGTTGCCCCCGAGCACTTCGTAGGTGTACGTATTGACCATGTCGGGCTGAAAGGCTTCTGGTGTGATTCCTGGAAGATGCACAGCCATTATGGTAAAGGCCATGCCAGACGTCGCCTTGAACCTGGCCGTAGTGTCCTGCACGTGGTCAGGATCAGGCTGACGGCAAAGTCGACTCCAGTGCGGGGATGATGCTATCGGCCTGCCCTGCTCTTGTGTCTGTGTAACCAGACTATGCACCAGCCACGTTTTGTTTTATTTCGACTTACCAAAGCACTGTGTCTAATCTTTTAACGAAACAAAGGGGCATAAAATGTAATGACGTCACCCATATGACGCTAAAGTCCAAATTTAGTAATCTTTTGTTCCTGTCAAAATTCAGTACAACAACAGTTCTGTCACTCTTCTTTATTGGAAAATCAATAGAATTGCACAACACTAAATTAGCCAATCCAGTAACCTTAAGGCAGCCTCTTACACGCTCTTTTGTCCCTTCATCTGTCAGTGCAGTTTCTAGGTAGTTACCCCAAGATGCTGGAGACAAGTCTTCTCGTCCCTCTAACGAGTCGTTTTGCCTTGAGATCTGACTGACCACTGCTTCTTCAGCTTTTGGTCATTGTCGATTGCAACTTAACAGTTACCTTTCGACAATGGTAATGGCATAGAGGCAATGTTCTGTAGGCACGACTTAACGTTGTCAATCATGCCACCAGCAGAAACCTTCCCCAGCATATTGACCACGAGCGTACTATTTTCAGGGTGGTCTTGCTCATTGAAGCAACAAGAAATCCACTGGAAGCAGGTACGTGCACGGGCTCGTCAGTACAGTTTTCAGGGTGGTCTTGTTCACTTAAGTCCACAGGAACAATAAGAAATTCATTAAAAACAGGTGCATGCACGGGCTCGTCGGGGCAGGTTTTAGGTTTGCGTTTTGTTTTCCTGAGTCTCCTGACCTTCTCACTTCCTTCGTAACTTCTCGCTGGGAATTTTCTTCCGGCGCCGAGCTGTTCGTTCTGCTCGTCCGGCGCCTGCCCCGCATCTGCTTTCTTGTTATGCTCGAGGTTGAGAGTGGGCGCCCAATCGACATTAAAACGATCCCAATCTTTACCGATTAAAACGATCCCAATATTTGCCAGGGACGGGGTCCCCCCCCCCCTCCACTTGGAGGGAGGTGGGGATGTCGTCATACTCCGTGCACTTGGGGGAGGTGGGGACGTCGTCATACTCCGTGCACGTGGGGGAGGTGGGGACGTCGTCATACTCCGTGCACGTGGGGGAGGTGGGGACGTCGTCGTTTTGACCACTACAAGGGAGTTCACCCAGGCCGTCGGTTCGTCCACTCTCTTGATCAGTACTAGGCTCTTTGTCGAGCTCTGCCTTGAGTGGATCTATCCAAGACACGGGGCGTCTCCAAGGCGGATGAACCTTTGGCGGTACACTGGGATCGATCTTGATCTTGTGTCCGCCTGCAATCTGCCCAATTGCGTCAAAAACATCTTTATACTCTGGGCTGTGACTGTCTCTTGAGCTTCTAACACTAACTTTATGAGGCTTAGTAAGCCAATCGGTTAGCGTTTACGGGAGTTGGCAGGGTTGGGCTGGGTGTTCTTTGGACAAGCGAACATCTTGTGTGAGCCTGAACCACAGGTCGGGCAGGAATGCTTGTACCGGCAGCTTGCCAAGTCACAAGTTTGTCCGAGTGTGTGGTAACGAAAACACCAGCCTCTAGGCGGAGTGTTATTGTTGTTGCTCTGTTGTGGCAGAGATCTGGATGTTGTTGCTGACGGGCCGATCTGGCTAAATGCGTCTACGTATAACTGCATATGCGGGATGTCCCAAGGCAGGCTAGTGTTGTTGTGGCGAAGCTGCCTGAATAGGACATCGTATCTGCCCCACCGGGTACCCCGCTCTGCGATAGACTTAATTAAGTGTGCATACATTATTAGCTGTGGGCTCCGCGCCAGGTGTTTCTGAGTGTATACATAGTGATACACGGAAAAAGCCAGAGACCATTGTGACAGACTTAGGTATTGCTTATTATCCTCCGAACAGCTCGCCAGCGTCAGAGTTGGTGATCCCTCCAAAGAATCTTTCCAACGGCTCACCGAGGAGGATAATCGGTGCCCCAGTACAGTGTTTAACAAGCATGGCAAGGTTAAGAACTCTAAGGGCTGTGTCTAAAGGCGCCCATGACACGGGTTTGCGGAAAAGGCTGGGCTGTCTACCTGGCCTGGCTGGCCTGTCTACCTGGCCTGTCTACCACGTCAGGCTAGCAACCCAGAAACTCAGAAACCCCCATTCATATCCCCACAAATTGTAAGGCCCCAGCGCAGTCGCGCCCCCTAGCGGAACGTTTCCAAAGCACACGCCGATCCGTCCGCGAGTTTCGTCACACGCCGCGAGTTTCGTCCCCTCTTCTTGGTTCCTACGAAGCTTACATGAATTGCTTCATGGTCTGAAATCGAACCTGGTGTTCCCATCTCATGATTCTATCGACCTTTTTGTATGTTATCCAAAGGAACTCTCGAAAACTGCATTTAGCGAAGTCACGGACGTCGCTGATTACCATCTTACTTCACGTGACCATGTTCTTCAAACTCGCTTCACCGGAGGGCGCTGTTTCAGTTGCCTCTGAATACATCGTGGTTGTATCAATATCTATCTTGGAACCACCATTTTACGTCGCTTCCGGCTCCAGCTTAGACACCCCTCCCGTACCAGTTTACAGGGGCATCCCGGAATTGAGTATCTAACCCAACTTGTGTGAATGTCATTGAGGGACAGGGTGAAGTTGCGAACACAGCGATACTAACAGTTTAGATAAACAAAGGAACCATGTCTCTTACGGTCGGGCCGACTGTAGGCGGGACGCGGACCGGAATATGTAACGTTCATACCACGTGGCTGATTGTTGGTAATCAATCTGGGCTAAGACAACACAGAACCCCACCCCCGCCATGCGCTACACCGTATGGAAAGATGGTTCTCCCCACTCTATCTTGACACAAATACGCAAATAGGCATCTTAACACGTACACAAACACGCACGTTTTAATAAACAAGACGGCTAAGTTTCAGGAAAATAAACATGATGCATCTAGGGTGTATATCTTTTTATTGATAAATTGATACAAGTTTCCACTATAATACGTTCTGTTTATATCGACAAAGAATCTTTAGCTTACAAACGGCTGTTTTTAATCAAACATCTGCTTGGAGATTGCTTCGATTCTATTTCTGCGCGAATGTATCTTATAAACACGCCGTCCAAGACTATCGGTCTACCCCACCCACCAATACATGTAATACATAAAAAGGCTGCAAATTTGTCAACAAGGAGTAACCATTTTTGTTTTGTTTGCTTGTTGCAGACATGACGTAGCGACGCAGGATCGCATGCGCGCGTGCTGGGACCATTGATGCAAGTGAGCACATACAGAAACGTGTGACTGAGTGCAAAGAAAAGTACAAAGTGCCTAAAAGGTCATTTTGTCTATTTTAAGTGTCATTCATATCGTTCAATAGTGATTTTGGAAAAACTTTAGATTGTTCACACACCCCTATAGAACTCCATAATAGACAAGTCCACAGTTTAAAGTGTAAGCAGACCTTGAACAACTTACATACATATTGTACTTTTGTCGTGTCAATAAAGATTTCCTCTATGTAATAGATAAGACAAGGAACCCTAGGCTTGTTAAATGTCCGTTTACGTTATGTTCCGTGTAATCAGCACACTGTGAAATTACACCGATTGTGGCGACATTCTGGACAGGGCAGGACAGATACGGCCGCATCAAGGATCAAGGATGAAGGTCATTGTCATCTCAGCGTCCAGACATTGTTTTGTCGTGCTTGTAGGTTCAACAACTCTGCATGCACCTGCAAACGCAAGTTCTATTAAATCCCCTGTAAATTCCTGCATTCCTAAATGTTACATTTTCCCCTTCATTACTCCCTAAAAGTTTCATCTTAATTGTAGATTCATTACTTTTAATCTTCACAGATAAGCTAATCTAATCGCGCCCCTAATTGGTCGCTAGGGGCGCTATTAGACTAACAGATGACCCAAGGAGGTTGTGAACGCATCCTCAGAAGATAGTACTGTAAGTGCAGAAATGTTCGCGGTGGTTTTATCTTTGTGGTTTTATCTTTAACGTTAATTAAAAACCACCACGAGAAGTTTTACCCGTCTGACACTTGTCTGAACACTTCTATTGTTTAAACAGTTAACAACCACAATCAATTCCATCCAGAATGCGAAATAGAATCCCCGCAAACATTTCTGCATTTACAGTATTTCCTGGTATTCTTGTCAGCGAGTTTGCCCTGAGTCATGACTGCTTGCAAGTCAAACAAGCTAGCTGGTAAAATGAATAATGACCAACACATGATTGAATAGACGTGAACCATGCGACATAACAGTCAGAGATTTAGAAGTCAATCAAATATAACACAGGCCTTATGGGATACTACAAATACTACAAATGTCATAAGAAAATTACTGACCTCCAACTTAAAGTCCGTTGTAATGCCTTAACTCGTCTTCTCCTAAAATGACAATAAGAAAAAACGTTAGATTTGGAAAGTTGGATGATCTGGTAGTCCACATGATGTCTCAGTGCGAGACTAGGGATTCAGGTTCACGTATCCATAGTAACGATAGTTAGAACTTAAGATTTAGATCAACATACAAAAAAAATAGGTGCAAACAAAAACTCACGATCAAAGAGGAAAAAGAGCTGTGCCCTCGCTGCTGTCCGTTCATATACAGGCCGCGTTGGGTCCATCCAGATTTGTTCAAGCATGTTCAGCCACCGATTTTGGTCACCCCATCTCTCCAATGGGTCTACTGGCTGGATATATAAAATCACATTTTAAGTCATTGATTTTATTCCCCCACAATGTCGTAAGTTATATGAAAGTGTATACCAAAATTCTAAATGTTAAAAACATTCTGAGAAGTTAACACATGAAGACATAAAAATGCGCAAAAATGCTTCGTTTGTTTACCTCTCCGTCAGCGGCTCCGCCAGCCTCCTCCCAGTCCTCCGAGGAGTAACCAGAGTCGTCTGTAGAATAAGAAAATATTTTCAAACATAGGATATAAACGGGCCAGAATCAGCTCTGTACCATCACTGAATTTCTTAACCATCATTTCAAAGAATGTTAGGTAGGCTACCTGGATTGTTCATCATAAAAAGTTGAAGACCGGGAAATGTCAGCCGCACGTCAGCCTGCTGCTGTCATAGACTCTACCAGTCTCCCCCGGTCGCTGGGAAAATAGTAGAAATTGGCCAAATAGAGTCAAATGTTTCAAGGGAGTCGGCTACGAAGAGAGGGTCAAATTGGCAACCTGATCCTTCTTCCACAAAAATCTATAGAACATAAAATTAACTTCTTCACTGGAACTAAAACACTTAACAGAGAGGAAAGTTGCGAAGCAATTAAACTCTTGAAGTATTAGAACCTAACCTAACAAGCTTAGGTTTCGGAGAAGCCCAAAAAGAAGGAAGCTTTTTCATTTTAAGTAATTTTCTATCCCAATTTGCCTCTATATTTGACTAACAGAATGTGAACACACAACACCCAAACATTTTACTGAAACAGTTGTTCGAACACCTCACGACCTCTTCCTCAATACTGTACAATAAGTGAAGGTTATTAATACAGTGACATAACCCTATGCATTTTCTATGGCTAATGCGACAAGCACTCTGTACAGATCAAGGCCCTCGTTTGTTGGAGGACGTCGGTTAAGTATCTGCATCATTTCGTCAGCATACCTTATGAATCTTCTACTACCACTCGGGATGTATGGTTTGCAATGACGCCTTGCCTGCCTCATCATTCGGTCTGGCACAAACTGTAGTAGATCTTGTCCTCCTAGTTCAGAATGCATAGTGAAAATTAACAGGATTCGCTCAACAAGGAAACACTGTTCTCAAACAATCACATTTGGGAGTTAATATGATCACAAGAGATACTACCTTCTACCGGTCACACATAGCAAACCGTGGTCTACTGACAACTTCCCACCTGTCCAGACCATGACTGGCATGATTGATTGATTGATTGGGAGCAAGGTCAGTTGTGGTTGGCAGTCTGTGAGGTTGACTGATTGTCAAATGAACGATAAAAAAATGATTTTGAACCTTTCCTGTCAAATGTTCCCAAATTCAGGACAGGACTTAGCTTGAAAAGCATTCGTGGCTTAGTACTGGTTGTGAAATGTTTGCTTGGAAAGCTAGGCATGGCTTCAAATTGCATCTTGGGTGGGTAGTGGGTGGGAGCAAGGTCATTGAAAGGCTTGAAAGGATACAGGTTGTTACAAAGGTCGAAAACTCGTACCTGTCCGATCAGGTAGGAAGTACAGCACATTTGGGCGTAGCACAATGGTCCGTCTGCATCCTGTGATCGTTCCAATCGCTTTGATACTGATCAAGATCTTCAGACAGAATAGACATGAAACAGTACTGTAGACACAGGCTGAAAGAGATTAGGAGTAACAGAACTCTTAATATTCCTCAATATGTATCAACCTTCCATGCTATCCTTTTGATGTTAATTAGAAAATCATTTATACATTTTGCACATTTAAAAATCAAGTGAGCTAGCAAGGCAACATGAGCAGATGAAGTACACTGTATATGCAAATATTTTAAAGAACGTCGATCATAGTCTAGTAGCACATGACACATAAAGATGAGAATTACAACAGCTACAAGTTCCGCAAGCATAACCTTATGCTTGATCAGAATTCAAAATTCTATCAAAGTTTTCAAACGAAGATTAACAATGTAAGGAAGTTCAATTCAGGGACAAACAAGTTCAAGTTTGACCCAAAGAGGAAGGTTAAGCTTATACAGTACTAGGATTGTTGGAACAACAATTGTATGAATACTCACGTTTGAATGAAATTGCCAACTTCAAATTCACCTTCATCAACCAAGCCCTGAGAATAAAATAACAGTACATATGATAAAATTATTCTTTGTGTAATGGTATAGTGAACAGTAATAGCATAGACATTGTGGTTTTCGTTACTATTACTCTTAGCAACCTTTTTCTACACCATATGACATAATCAAGTTTCATATGCTTCATGTATGTAACCCTATGATAGGAATATATGTGTATGATAAACAATAGCTCACCTGGAAAACCTCTAACCAGTACGTCAGTCTGGGCTTCAGATATGACCAAAATGCTTCTATTCGCTGCAATAGTAAAAAGAAAATTACAATTTGCCCTTTTTTCACTTAATTTGTAGTGAGTGAACCATCCCTAAAATAATCCATGGCGTAATGTACTGTAGGAAATTAACAAAAAGATTGAGTTAACATCTTTTTAGGCAAAAGAGATCTTCATGTCAAACCCAATATATCTAGGTGTTGTTCATTTGAGGAAACATACCAGCACTGACACTTAAAATTACAATTTCATTACAACTTGTTATATCATCAAAGGAGTCTTTTCTGTGGAGATATCTTGAGTAAAGTCCATAGAATCTAATGACTCTAACTTGTCTGTGATAGACTTCAGGGTCAATCTCTGAGGTCACTGGATTACAGGCCAGACCGAATACAGTAATGACCCATCTATGTTGGAGGATTAAGTTCTGGCACAGGCCCATTTGTCGAATTGCTGTAAAATGATAAAGTGTAACTGGTTCTATATTCTCTATAGCACATTAGAAGTACTTGAAAAAGTTAAGTTAATTCTTAACATCATCATCATCATCAGTCGACGAGCTTTCGCTACGACGGGGTTATACCGCCCCTTACGGGGTGACATACCCTTTCGTTGGCTGTCATACAGACGGGGATGCGCCAGTTCTCCCGTCCAAATTTCTTAACACCCGTGTATGTAACCCATTTTAAAAGAAATATGTAGTTCCTGAAACATACCAGCACTGACACTTAAAATTACATAATCTTCTCGGCGAAGATAACAAGATAACAAGACATACGCTAGTACACAAAGCCAACTTCAGTGACCCGAGCACTAGAGTAAAAGCTGCTAATATGTTACAGAGAAAAAATTGTACCTGATTGTGAACAGATCTTCCATACTGGTGGCTTTTACTACCTGCAAAATCATCATCCCCATGCTCCCGAAATGTTGCCTGCAAGGCAGCAACAACTACATTTTCTGATCCTGGATCACTTCGTGTCAACAGAGGGCATCCTAAAGTAAATGTGGAACATAGATTAGCATTTTGAACGTCTTAAATCTTTTCCCTTATCACATTTTTTTGTACTATACTAGCCAGAGAAAACTTAATTTTCAAGCCAATGTCATTGCATCAAATCAAGATTGATATAATCGGAAAATAGTATTAGTACACAGAAAGAACTTTACTATCTTAGTTCCATATCCATGTGCTTTAATCGATTAGTATCACAGAGAAATGTTAAGGGTCCATTGAACTTAATTGCACATTTGCTAACTCATCTGCAGAATGACATTCAAAGTAAGCCATGGCAATTTCATATTCTGTCTATGCTTATTTTCTAAGGTTGTCAATTTCACAATTCAAGTGACTTACCTCCAAGCTGGCAGACTGCATCCATGTAGAAAGTGGCAATTATCTTTGAATCTTTGTTGGTTGGCCCAACCTTAAGCCACAAGCAACGCCTGCTATACCTAGTCATGTATGAATGAAAAGAAACATGTTATGTAAATCACATTCCAATAAATTTCAGATAAATGGCACTTAAAACAGAACTTAATATAATGAGAAAATATAACTAAAACAATACATGTATGTCACAATGTCATATCTTTTATTACAATTACTCATAATGTAATTATGACATAATATATAAATGTAAGTAATGAAGCGATTTTATCTTCTAAAGTAGCATAATTTCAATCAAGCAATATCCATTGCCAATCTATCTATGGGGCCATAGAAAGACACCACTGGTATTATAATGTACATGTATGTAATCAATGTATGAAACAAGAAACATCATGCTAATGTCTGATATGGCATGCAACCGCAAATTGCATCAATATAAGTTCGTGGGTATCAAGCACTTAAACACTGTGTCAAATACCAGTAAGTGGTGGAGACTAAAAGCATGATGGACAAGTGGCATAATTACCTTCGCCGAGAAGGTTATGCAGAGGGTAGCGTTTGTATGTGTGTATGTGTGTATGTTTGTAACGTACAGCATAACTAGAGAAGGCTTGCACATTTCCAAACCGGGGCCCGGCTGGGCTGATTGTGGAAACGAAAACTAGAAATTGTACACGTAAAATATACACAAATAATGCACATAACAATTCTCTTTACGTCTTCAATAGTTTGGTGTCTTTTGAAGACGTTTATGGCATCCTTTTAGTTCCCAGAAGCTGCCTGGGCGGGCCCGGTTTAGAAATGTGACGTAGGCCTTAGAGGACGTTGGATGCAAGATGGAAAAAAGTATGCAATGTATCTATTTTTTTAGTAACATCTACAACAATGTATCTATTGTTTGCGTGACATCTTCTACAAAAAGAGAGATAAAATCTACTCGTTAATTTTTTTCACGACATCCTCGTACAATCGCATGGCCTCTGGACCTTCCTCTGGGTCGTCAAACCTACGCTCCAGATGGGCGAGGTAGCCCATCTCTTCAGCGAACTGTTCCCAGTCTGCCCTCTCTTGTTCCCTAGCGGCTTCTTCTGCCTGGTCCACCTGAATGATTCAAACCGTTAGTTCCTAATATAAACAGATTTCCCAATAAGTAATACTTTAAAGCAATTAGGCAATTAATCTCTGAATCACTCTCAAAATACCTCATAATTTTGAAGGATGTAGCGACATCGATATTGATTATAACTGTTGAGAAATTGCGCGCGGTATGATTATACTCTACATTTAACTATATAAAAAGTATCTGTTGAAGAAGTTGCATGAATAGGAGAAACTCCTACTAAAACGTTTGACTTCATTACGTATTTATCCATCCAGACATTTCAGCACGGGTAATCCGACAACAATTCCTTGACCTAATTAACGCCTATGATTGAACAAATATCTTACCTCATACACCTCGTCGTCAAAAGACTCATCTTCAGAAAAATATGCGTCGTCACCTTCCTGAAAATGAGTAAGTTAAAGACGTAAGTCACCCTGTAATAAAATCTTTCGATGGCCCTACCTCGGCTCAATTTTTTTTCGGTGGTCTCCCACCGTGCCCTCCCCCAGTAAGTACCGGGACATAAATTGTGCAAAGAAAATAATTCAAACGTTTAAACATCAACTAAAAATGACAGTATGCTGACTGAGGAGACAATAAGCAGTTCAAGAGTACTGTTTTCAACTGGAGCGAGACTCATGTCCAACCGAAAACTCTATTCTATTCTATAGAACGGTATAGAACATAATATTTACCTCTGAGTCCCAGTCATCAAGGTTGAGCCACGACAGTGTCTCATCAGTGTCAGTGTGGTATCCATCATCAAGAGTAGAGTACCCGTCATAATCCATTGTACCGTAGTCTTGGAGCGCAGCGTAGCTGTTGAGCACGAGGAGTGTACAGCGATTGTATTATTCCTCCTATTCCGAAAAGGGGTGTAGCATGCGAAAAAATTTCCTGACATGTGTTTGGCATCTGTAAATCGTCTCTGTTTGTCAATGTTTGTGATTTATGACATCTAGAGATGATCATGTTGCAAAACTATTCCCGCACCCAATTAGATTGGAGATCTTATCTCATATAAGAGGGATGGAGGGAGGGAAAACAGCAGAAGGTACAACACAAAATAGAAAGCCAGATAGAAAATCAGTTTAGTTTATTGACTGCGAGACCAATATGTTACCTCTTTTGGCATGTTATCAGATAGCCGCTATAACTACTATAGCATTGTTAATGCTATAGCCCTATAGCAGTTATATACAGGTACACACCCGCAGTTAAAGTGAAAGTGCTATCACCCCAGATGGATCATGGAGAAACTGACATGTTTAGCATTGATACAAAGTAGAGGCGGCATGTCAGGCCATCAGTTTATATTTAAACCCGTCCAAAACAAAATACATGCATATAAACCCAACATCTTACAAGCAACTAACGTAACGTCTGACAGTTCTGAAATCGAGCGTGTAGTAGACCTTAAGTACTTTAATAGGTGGATTTTTGACAAAAAGTTTATACTTGTCAGAGCATTTACTTCTGTTCTTAGCCAGTCTATACCGATAGAGGATACTCACTCCCCGGTTTTACGTACTTATCTTCTGATATATCCCCCACCGGGCATCCAGACCAAACTAATAACGAATCGACTCGGCGCAGCACCTCACTCCCACCCACCACTCTTGGTCCATCCCCTTAACCATTTCGGTGACCGCCCTATGTTCTGAAATCCCTATATTCCGAAATCCCTGTGTTCCGAAATCCCTATGTTCCGAAATCCCTATATTCCGAAATCCCTATGTTCCGAAATCCCTATGTTCCGAAATCCCTATGTTCCGAAATCCCTATGTTCCGAAATCTCTATGTATGAAGTGTATCAACACACTAGTGTACCGAGGACTGGCCTTGTAGCGACCGTTGGGACCCAACCAAAGCTATGGCAGGGCTCAAGGCTGTCGAGTCGCGGTCGGCAAAATAGGGAGTTGCAGCCTATACAACATGGTTCATGGCCATGGCGGCGTTTAAAATTCTAAGATCATGTGATATAACGTTACCTTCTGTGAATATTCTCATTTTGTGTTATTTGGGATAACTTATAGAAAATATAACGTCTCCTTAGGCAAACCTATTAAATGTACCATTTAAATGTATCGTTTGTAACTAACCTCGTACCAGTTTGACAGCATCATAACGAAAATTTCAATAAAATTCTTGACGAAGAACTTACACTCATACATGAAAACGACATACGGATATTAGCATATATCACCCGTTACAAGTACCGTTTACAGTTACAAGTGGTTAACGGTGACCACCGTTAGCCAGTTATAAGTGGGCCAGGAGACGTCTCCTGGCTCTTGAGAGACGTCGGTTAACAGTTCGCACAAGAAGCCGGGAGGGATGGGCCACTGTGTGTGTGTGGCGTTTTTTTATGGGTAACCAAGCATCAGGCTGTCCATGGGGTCACTCAAGAGTTCATGGGTCATCTTGCTGTGTAGTGACCTGCTGTAATGGCGAACCGCCTCAAATGGCCAGTGGCCACGCCATGTACAAAGGAACAAACCATGAGAAGTATGGTATTACGTTATTTTGGACCAGAATATATACAGAAAGTGAGTTTGGGTACATTGTTTCTATGATGTCGTGGTACTGTCAAAGGGTTTGGTTTAGCCAACAGAGTGCAGATATGCCCTTTCTTCCAACCCTTTCAACGGCACCCTATAACGTATTTATTTTGCTGACCTCGGTGGGACTTGAAGCTAAAGTGACGGACATCGGGCCATGTTTTTACTAGCCTGAAACCTATGTCTATTATAGCTCCCGAGTCTACTTTGCGGAGAGGAGTCTCTGGAGCTATAATAGGTTTGGATTCCAGGCTATGTTTTTACCTCAGTTCTTTACGCCGATGGATTATAAATATACCCCAACGTTCGTTGGTAATTTGCATTATAGCGCTCAGGACGTCTACTCTAACCTGCAGTGTTTCAATTTTGTTGTTAATGATCCTCCTACGCTGTATGTTTACCCTGGAATACCAGTCAACGTATAGGGCGTATTCAGTCACGTGACCCTCCCCCTAGCAACGAGCACTGGCGGCCATGTTGGTGCTCACTTGATAGTGGGGCCCTATGGAACTCTCTGTATAAATGGCAGATGTTTTCTACGCCATTCACAATTTCCCTTCAAAACGTTTTGTCTCATAATTATGGTGTTTTGCCTCGTGGTCAGATGGTTGATTGGGACTGATAAAGCACACACCGGTCGGGCAACAGTAAGATTGGTTTTGCGTTTCTCGTGTAGGACGTGTACGTGCGGGAACATACGATCGCGAAGGGACTAACGACTGAAACAAAAGTGGATTTTTGACATACGAACAACGGATCTAAATAGTTGAAGTTTGAGAATCAAAGTGTGTGTATGGAAACCTTTTGTATCTGGTCGAAAAGCAAGTTACAGGCCCATTGTGTAACACAGTCGCGGCACCGTGTTGTCGCCAGTGCTTGAGATACGTTCATTCATAAACTGGGGGTCTTTTAATATCGAACTTTCCCGATCATAACGTACCCCCTGTCAGCACAATTTCTCACGACACTCAAGACACTGTACTACGTGGCTGCAGGCCTTGGAACACTTGTAGGCTACTGGGGAACCTCGCTCGTCGATAATGGGTAATTTCTAGTAGGTGAAATTGGATTTTTGTAGCGAAATGGATGTGAGGCTGGAGACTCTTTGCATATAATAAAACAGCGATCAGAAGACTTCGCATTCCTTGGAAATTTAGAGAGCGTCGGACAATGAGAAACTTCGCTGCAGGGTGAGCACCAACATGGCCGCCCACGGAGGGCAGGGGTGATGACGTCACGTGAATACGCCCTATACATATATAGTGTTTAGATAAAGTGATGAAGTATTCTACTTACACTTATTTTTTACTAGAAATAGTAACATTCCATTGATTACCTCATACATCATCACAATTGAAACACAAGAGGCGAGTAGTACAGTCTTCTGGGATTCAGACCCATGGTTTGGCCGAAACCTTATTAGTCGCAAGGTAGCTCATGAACCCAATGCATGAACCCCTTAGGCTAAAAGGTCCAGACCGGTTAGACTAGTCAGCTGGTGACGTTAATGAACCACACTAGCTCTACCAGTACCTTTTCCTTTAAGATTCGTCCAATCAAATCTTTGAGTTCGAATATCCCTATTCAGCTCAATATTTTGCCATTACTCACAAGGTTAATGTCGAAGAACCACTTACACACTGTGTTGAAGAGGTGAGTAAAACGGCCTCCTGGCTCCCAGGATTGGAACCCGTGCCAAACCCAGGCCGCCAGCTCATGAAATCAATGCACTAACCCCTAGGGCTAAAAGGTCCTGAACAGTAATGGACTGGTCAGTTGGTGGCCGTTGAATCAAACTGTTACATTATACACTGTCACTTCCCATTTTTCATGCCTGTGAGGCCCCTGTGACTTCCCATGGCCATTGGGGTCTCATGGATAATGTTAGAAAAGAACTAAGGCCCGATTTAGACACAGTTTTTCCTATATCAGCCGACATCTGGGCAGAGATGTCGGGAGGCATTTATTCACATCGACAGGAAGTATTGCAGGTCACCCGTGTAGTTGGAATGCAGTGGTGGTACATCGTGATAAATTGTGTTTTAAGCTAAAAGTCTGGTTCCAATAGTGCTTTCAATGACATTTTTTAACTTGTTAGAATCAGAAAGATATCTTTGATGGCCTGATTTTACCAATTAATACTGTAAGAAATGGTTTTCTCTGTGCTACATCCTTATGCATCATAGCCTGGCCTGTAAGGCACTGTAAAATTATCTATACTCCCTTGGAAGTTTTGATAAATCCCCCTACCAAGTATGAATTATGGTACAGTTGCTATCGCTAACATCAAAATGGGTCACTTGACGTCCAGAAGTCTGCTAATTAGCCTGAAACTAGTTCTTCAGATGTCGGGGACTGACCCATTTCATGTATACTTGGGCTGAAGCTGTCAGGGACTCCCGCTGACTTGTCGGGCGTCCACTTTGGAGCTATCGGCTGAAATTTTGGAACCTGGAAAACCCTCGTTAAGACCATAAAATTCCTGTTTAGACATAGAAAAAAACTGTCGCCTGCCAGATATCTGTAGTTCAGACATCTAGAAAACCTGTGTCTAAATTGGGCATAACAGCGCAACACCCTAAGAAAGTTGGTGGCTTTTTTTTTAGCCACCAATGATATTCATGTTATCTCAATCAAACTACCTGAAGCATTTAAAGGACATAAGACACCAAAATACAACATCTTCTTATTATCTGAAATAGGAGTAGCATCATTCAAGGAACATAAATGTTTAAAACAAATACTACACATCCTTCTGATCTTATCTAACATTGAACCATCAGAAACCATACTTCCATGGATCCAGCTCTTTATTCTTATCTGATCTTCTCACCAGGTGATTACAATAATCAGGGACTTATGCCCACTCATGACGTCACAAGGAACACGGCAGCCGGTTCAACCTTACACCACGGCTTGCGAAAAACATTATTTGATGAGCAAAGAATGCTTGATTATGGTGATAACATTAAATTAAAGGACACAACAATATCTATTTTGTTTGCTTGCAAAAATAATGTTCTTTTCGAACCAAATTCCAAATCGGCTACCATGTTCATTGTGACATCATGACTACAGAGTAGGCAAGTCACCGATTAATGTAATTACCTGGTGGGAAGAATCAAAAGCTGGAGCTATGAAGTTTTGATGGTTCGATGTTAAATAACATCAGAAGAATATTTAGTGAAAATGTGTATGTTATTAAACAGTATTATTATGTAATATGTTCTATGTAATTTTAGGAAGTCACAATGTTGATGTCATTGGTGTCTTGTGCCCTTTAAATGGATGCCTGTGGCCCATGCAAACCCCATCATTTCTATGAGGCCATGTTCCCACTCAGCAATGCAAATCAATTCGCATGAAGGGCCAATTCGTATTGTTTTGACTATTTTTCCTGAATGTGAGTAGCCAAATTCCGGATTGATTCATCCACCCGAGGGGTTCATGAATTGAATTGAATTGCCCAGCAGTGTCCTGTAGGTGTGAACAAGCAATTTTGCTCAATACCAATAGCTCTGACGTCACTTAATCTGGAAAAAACTCTCAATCCAAATCATAGTTTCAATTCCATGTTTCTACACCACACAACACCAAGCAAGATATGTTCAAATGCTCAGGCTCTACCAGGCAAGCATTATCCCTATGAAGAAATGAATCATGCCTTAAATCACCCCCCCCCCCCCCCCAGTCAAAGTTTATGAAAATAGGTTCCTCCATAATGCCTTCCCCAGCAGATTGAACCATTCAAAACCATGCCTGCTAAATGTAGACTACAGTATTCATCATCATCAGTTCCTTTTCATCCTGCCGGACGATCAGTTCAGCGTCGGTGGGCTCGTCCGTGGGCGACGAGTCCAGCTTTACTCTTGCAGTGTTTGCCACAGTATTTGCTACAGTGTTTGCTACAGTATTTGCAGTGTTTGCTACAGCGTTTGCTACAGTATTACAAAACTCAAAAATGCACACTTTCAAAGTTATTGGGAGGCAAATGGTCAATTCTGAAAATAAACTCTTGTTCTTGTATAAAGGCTGTCCCTTTATAATACCAGATTTGAGGTCATTGGTCTTTGAACATCTATGAGTGCAAAATTTACATTTTGTGATATAAACTGCCATAACACAACACACAACCACAATTTCATTATTCAACATGAATGAATTTTCAAAAAATGAAAAAGGACAATGGCATGAATGCATCTTCCCACTCTTTGCCAATAACAAATATTACACACCATTTGGATGTGATATTATGGCACGAGGGCTGGAAATAAACCATTTTCAGCTGATGATAGCAGTACTTACTTACTTAGCTCTGTAAAATCATCTCAAAGACAAAACTAATCTGAAAAATTGATATCTCCAAGCAGATGTTGTGAGTAAAGATTGTTTGACTGAAAGTTTTCCGTCCCATTCAGTCTAGCCAACCCTTCCCACTTTTAGCTGATGGCATAACGCAAATGCATTTTGTGTGAAAGTAGCCAATAAACCTCACTCAAATCATTCTAAAGACCAGCACCCACAAAATGGAGACAATCTGAGCCTCCTAAGCAAATGCTTTCATGAAGGCACATATAAGCTTAAGTGATCCTGGTCAGACAGTAATGTAGTGTTGACATCTGTTTTTTTTTATCAAGTCGGTTGTCCACTTTAAAAACACTCAGAGACCCAGATTGTAGTGTTTTGTATTAACCTTTATTTAGTATGTATGTGATATTTGTGATCTGATTGGTACAAGTTGTATAATTTCGTGCAAGAGCTGCCAGTGTGCACTAACCCTCTATTTCTTGCTCTCTCAGTATCACTTTTAAAATTCTACTTTTCCATGAAACAAGAACTAAAATCATGTACAAGTCTATTTTGCATGCAGTTTTCATGGGTTACTAGTATTTCTAATCCATATTTGATAGCAACAGACTATCAGTGAACTACCTGGAGACAAAGATTACAATGGGTTTTAAACACTTTCCAGCAGAATCTGAATATTGATTTATCCTCTACATACATACTATGTTGAGGTCACTTTGTTTACTAATTACCAAACGCATCTCTTATATCCTTTGGGATATGATAGTCTGGTTCCCATGTGGCCTTCTTACTAGCATATCCCTGCCACTTTACAAGGTATTCCACCTGACCATTGAATGTTCTTTTCTTTAGAAGTTTTTCTACGTAGAACTGTTTTTCCTTCACATTTTTTGCTTTTCCTGTCCCCTTTCTTTTCCCCCTCCCCTTTCCTTTTCCCTTGCTTTGTTTGGCTTCTTCCGCTCCTTCTGCATCCTGGGCTTCAAGTTCAAAGACATCACTCCTCTGTATTGCATGCAATATTACCGTTGGATCACGTGTTCCTGTGAAAACAAACATTGTTATTGTTAAGTATCATAGTCTCTATGATCTTACATTTTAGTGTTGCTTAATAAAGCTCAGCATCCGGCACTAAACCATCAGCATACTCAATGCTAATCAATAAATTTCATTTATCTTTTTTTTTGCATTTCCATATGTCCAGGAAATTTACTATTTGGTCAGGTTCACCAGTCAATAGCCAGGTGAATACAATTGGAGTCTGAAGCCCTATTGGACAAAAATCTTTTATGTTCACTCTTCCTTGAAGGGAAAACAATTAGGTAAGGAAAACCTCTATCTTTGGACACTAAATTGTAATATGATGAAGTACAATAACTGTAAATGCAGAAATGTTTGCAGTGGCTTTTTGTTTGCGGTTTTGCAGTGAACTCTTCATTCCGAACTTAAAACATTTAGCCACCGCGAAACATTTTGCCCACCTATGACAGTACCCCTACTATTGTTTCAAATATGAACTTAAAACCACCGCAAACAGTCCATTTTCTCCATACCGCAAAAAAACACTGGTATCTCCATACCACAAAATGAAAACTCAAAAGGAATTTACAGTATAGACTCGAAAAGGAAACACACGGAATTTCATTTACTACAAGCACTTGGCACAATGTCATAGATTAATATGTCAGCCCTTTCTTAAGGCTTCAGTTGTGATTGGCTCAAGTGTGGAAAACATTTTAGGTGACTGTACTGGAACCAAAATGAGTCGTTTGAAAGAGAAGCATGTGGTCTTACATGTATGTGCCTTGTCATGTGACATTTCTTTTTACCGAAATCTTCAAATTTAATCATGTTTTGACAATCAGTTTGCTGTAATCTTTTGCTTTTCAGTTATGTTACCTTTAATCACACAATGCATACAATTGCATGTAATTTTTCAGAAAAGGTATCAATTCTTAATATTTCTATTGAAGTATCAATCAAATATTTTACTGCTAGTATCTCTTTATTATCATTATTAATTCTACTAGTATCCATCACCTACCATAAAAAAGATTATACTTGTACTGTCCATAATTTGTCAGATTCTATTGCTTTATCAAGTAATATCAGTGCTTTTGTAATACATACGTAGTACGGTCCCTGTAGATGTGCTGGCACCAGGATTCAGCAGGATTGGTGTACTGCTTGTATCAGGGCTTGTTGGCGGGACTGAAGTTGGTGGGGATGATGTGCCTGTGGATGCGCTGCTTGGTTCATGTGGGGTCGGATTGCTGTGAACTGATAAGTTATACATTCTCATAATTCTGTATAGCTTTGGTATTGAGATGTATTTGCATTGGTAGTCCACGTGGTAAGGGCACAGGTTTCCCTAAAAGACAATAATTATCAGACTCATGAAATTTTGTTTGCTTCTGTGATACCGCTGATGACTTCTATATATTTGCTTTGCAAAGAAGGCAGGCTAGTGTCTATCCTTTTCAATGTGTTTTGTAATTGATGGAAGCATCCATTTCAAGTCTTTAAATACATTAAAAAGTAGGAACACTTTAGATGTTTCTTTAACATAAATGCAAGTTTTCAGTTTGAGGTCTTGGTACAGTATATACATAAAATCATCTGTGATAAGCTCGATACCTTCAAGAACTTACCTTCTACTGTTATTTTCTCTTTTTCCTGAAGGATTGTTTGTAGGTGCCCCTTCCCAATAGAGCCGATGTGGTCAACAGTTATTTCCTCAGGCAACCCAAGCACAGTGACCCGCCCAGTCTTAGCAGCGTAGGCTTTGTAGGGAAATTTCCCTTTGTTGCCTGCAGCCTCTGGAAATGAGTCAGTCATATTAATGTTTGTTAGGAAAGTAAATTTGATGTATCAGATATTGTTGCACACAAGTTATCTCAAACTAGCTGTATGTTACAAAATCTTTAGTGAGTGGGTTCATATTGATAGCACCAAAGTACTACTGTAACGTTACCTACCATACTTCTCATTGAACATGCTTCTGACTTCCTTTGCCAATTGACCTTTGCTGGAATCAGAAGGGGTCTGTGGGACTTTTCCATCTGAAAAAGGATGCATGAACAATATTCTCAGTTGATGTACTTTGTTTTACTATCAAGGCCACAGCAAGTTCTTTTATGGATGACATACTCTGCAGATTGCAAATATAATGCAAGAGGGCAGAAAGAGAACAAGATGGGTATTAACAAACTTCATGGCTAAAAAATGTTTTGAAATAAACACTATACACATTGTAACAAGACTTGAAGTGACAAAACATTGTTTACATCCAACAAGTCTTATATCCCTGCATTCAAGAGGTTCACTAGTGTGGTAGCCTGGTATCACTTACCAAGTTGGTAACTACACTCATGGCTACCACATTGGTGCCACTTTTACAACTAGCAAACTAGTTTCCCTTCTATTTTATGTTTTTTTTTTTACATCAATCAGGCAAAAATTAATGAGGGTTCTTATGTCATCCATAAGATTTACTCGCTGTGGCTTAAGGTATTATATAAAAATGTTAGTATACATTTCATTTCTTCTCGTTGAAAAAGGGCGGTCGGATGGACGCCCAAAACGTCCGATTTTTATCGTATTGTTGTCCAGCAGTAAAGTTTCAATTGTACCACTCTATTTGCTTACCTGGATGTTTAACATTCATAAACGTATACATGTATCATTCGTAGCTCTGGGACGATAACAGGGCCAAGATGGAATTTGACCAGATTCGCTTTATTCGTCTTTCTCAAGAATCTACAATGTAATATATGATAAGTGGAAATTATTGTTGCTCTTTTACCATCCAAATCATTTACCTGTGTATACACGAGGATAAATTAAAAAAAGTTTCGTATTGTATAAGCACTAGATGTTCTTAAAAGGTACAGATTTACAAGATGAATGGCTTCACTAAAGCTTTTGATGTATGCTTGCAAAAATGCCAATCTAAACATTATCACAGATGGCTCTTCCGTTTACTGTAAATCATGTAAAATTTCGGGTGATTTACGTTTGCAGTTTCCTTGTTATCCTCTATACCTAAAATTCAGGACATCCACAAACACTGTATAACTGTAGCACTCAGTTATTCCAACCACAAAATCTAAACAACTGCAAACACATTTTCTCCCTATCCATACCATGACATTAACCCTTCTTACAGTATTGAAATCTACTTTTACTGACTTTAGACATAATTTGGTAGTGCACAGTCTGTTTGTCAAAGAATTTTTTATGAGATTTCAACAAAAACCCACCATTCACAGCATTGGCAAACTTCAGAGACAGGGCAGAAGTGTTCTCCTGTTCTGCCAGGAACTCCTTCCCTTTTGGTGTCCCGATGTGGCATACTCCGTCATCCTTGCTGAATAGCAAAACAGCAACCTCCAAGTTGCATTCCTTAAACTTGAGTACCTGAAATGTAATTAAGTTATTTCATTTTAATAGAATTATGGACATCAGTAAAATGTGGCTTATGTTGAACATGTTATTTTAACTTTTCTCCACTTTTTACAAAACTTATAATATGATACTGTTGCTGACAGCATTAGTTCTGCTTTGGACAATATGAACCTACTGACCAATTCATTCATGTCTTTAATCAACCTCTGTGCCTCTCGCCGCTTGTCTTTGTCCGACAGATCCTGGATTGTGATGACCTTGGCCTGTTCTGCCTCAGCTTGAAGGAGTCGCAGCTCGTCCCCCTTTTCAGCTAATACCACTTTGTACTCGGCTTGGGCCTGTTCCATTGATAATCCATCTGCATTGATATGACCCAGAACAGTTTGAAGTTATGTGAAATATAAGTAGGAAGTACAAAATACGATTTACTCACAGGCCTTTTTAACATCATTCTGGTAACTTTTTTTATGTCAATGTGAAGGTCCTTTTTTTTAAATGACACTTTGTTGGTAACAATTTCTTTTTACATCTTGGCTTTTACATGCTCTTCATATAATCCTTCTGCTCCATTTTCTAAGCTTAGTAAGTCTTTCCTAACAGAGTGCTGCACTGTACTGCGTTTTGCTTTACTTTGAGATTATAAAGTAGTGTGTAGCAGTGTAATCAATAGATTTATGTTGTTTGTTGTATTTCTTTTGTTTAATAACCAGCATCATTTTCTTTGATGCCAGAAAACATTACCGATAAGCCATTTTTATGAATACGATGTAAATTACAGGCGCACCTCTCATCCTTTTACTCAAAAATACATTTTGAGCCGTCCTCTTCTTCTTTGTTGGCCTCAGTCGCTTTGTAGGTGGGTTGCCACCTGCCACGTTTCGAACCCTCTTCTTTCTATTGTCTATCCAATCCTGAAAAAGGAACCCAGAAGTCAGACAAATTTTATACATTTTGTTTGGTATTGTACAATATCAAAATTTTTCATATATAGCCTATGCTGTTCTCGATGTGTAAACTCATGTGAAATATTGAGAGTCTTGTCTAAAGAGCACTTACCTTTATCTTCTTTTCAGCGAGGCCGGTGTGGGTCATAGCCTGCTCTAGAAGTCTCCTTGTCTCTGTGGTCCCATACCGGATCATACCTTTGCCCCACAGATCATTTAGAATCCCTTCTTGTTCTGGGGTAAAGGTTGTTCTTCGTCTTCTGTCAGGAAGAAATGCAAATCAATTTGAATCATCTCTGAATATAAAACAGTTAACTTATATACTTTATCAAGTGACAGACAATATTTATTATGTACATCTATTCACAAATGTTGGTCTTCTTTTAATAACCTTCATAAGTGTGTGTTTTTGTGTGTCTATCCTGTTTGTGTTTTTTGTATGAACAGCTTGTTAATGTGTGTGTGTGTGTGTGTGTGTCTATCCTGTGCCTATCAATAATAACTAGATGAATCATGAATATGATATTTCGTATTAGGTTGATATTTGGACATGATCGATTTTGGGCCATCCATAAACATGAATTATGCAATTGTATTAGGATGGCCCACCACAGGGCATGCTGGGTAATTGTTTACTGAAGGACCCTGACTTAAATGGTTTCGCCCATAAATATGACGCCACTCTTTCTTGATTATTCAAAATCACCATTATTCATATTCTACCTCTTGCATTACTGTATTTTTGTAATATTATTATATTATTTTGTTTTTCATGCAATTATGTACATTTTATAAGTGAGGCAAAATCAATTAACGAATGTAAAGGGTCGTGGAATATTAGTAACTTAGTTATAACACAGTTTGGTATTGACATGGCATTTTTTGTAAAGATATAATACATGTGGCCTCCGTTGCATGCCTCCCTTACGATTCAAAGTAGCCAAAGAACCTGGCCACAATAAGTTGAAAAATCGTCGTGCGAGAGGCCTGCAACGCAGAGGCTTTAATACTTTGCCGGCCCTTTCTAGCCTGTCAGTGTCATTATCCGTTGTGACCTGACTAAGCGAGCAACAAGATGCTCGCTGGCTTATCTTGTAATTTTTCGTAAGGGCCCTGTCACACTTGTGCGTATATTCAAGTGCGTATGAGTTGCGCATCAACGTTTATTTTTACCCTGATCCACCGTTGTGCAGCCAAGTTATCGAACCTAAGAAGTCACTTATTCGGCTGCAAACTTAACCTAAACCCAAATCATGAATACGTAACCCATGCGGACTTGTAGATACGCACAAGTGTGGCAGGGCTTAAAATCGGATGGATAGCAAGCGACAAGACTGAGCCAGCGGTTACTATGGAGGGTATCACCCATCTTTAGGTCTTTAAACATAGAGATAGACTGTAGCCCACGAGTTTGCCACATATGTTAGAGTAGAGTAGAGTAGATCCTTTCGGCCAGGTAGGAAGGTCATCTTCCAATTTAGGCCGCTCATCCCTTTACTAGACTCAATTGCTAGACTGGATCATGATTCCAGGCTTGTGAAGGCAGTCTAATACTTTGTAATTGTAGACTACTGGGCGATGTTCCATATGTTTGTCTAGTCTGTTTTTGAAAGTTATGTTCATGTTGCCTTCGTAAAAGTGTACTCTCCAAGCAGAGGATGGGTTCCGGCAGGTTTTTGACGTGTTTTTAGGTGTTTTTGTCGGCCTTTCTACTTTTTCATTAATTTTTTTGGCTCTATAAGGGTTACTTTTTCATTTATTTTTTTGTCTCTATAAGGGTTTATAGAGACAAAAAAATAAATGAAAAAGTAGAAAGGCCGACAAAAACGCCTTAAAACACGTCAAAAACACGTCAAAAACCTGCCGGAACCCATCCTCTTCTTGGAGAGTAGTAAAAGTGCTTTGATGTCGGAACAACAGCACTGCACCATTCATGCCGCCAGCCTGGTGTTAATTAACCTATTCTGTTGCTATTCGAGTGACGCTGGTCAGAAATTTCCCTGATAACACGCCAGGGTGTCATAACACTGGGCCGGGTGATAACAGGGCCGGGTGAGAACTGACTTTTGCAGGCATTCTGTCGGCGGCGTCAGCGCTGCAATCTCAATTTTCGACCCATTGTTTCATCCCGATAATGATGAAAATCGCGAATCAACAAAATAAACACTAGCGCCGACTGCATACTGCACGGCCAGGCTACTAAGCTGAGTGGTGTTGTACAAGAGTAATAGTATTTTTACTTTTACTTTGAAGGACCAAGGAGGTCTATATAACCTCCTTGGAAAGACATGTAGATTTAACCGATGTGATACGTAGTCAAATGTCTACCCGCATGTATATTTATGTTCAAGAAGGTTCTATATACTTTATTAGGAGGTTCTCATTGGGATATGTTATAGCCTGAATGCCAGACCGGGCAGAATATTTATCGTGCGGGATTATATCCCACACAATATGAAAATTTAGAGATTGTGGGTCTGGCATCCAGACTAGATATGATCTGGGGGAAGAAACTTAGCAGAAACAAGAAATAAAGTTAAGAATCGGTATCAAATATCTCTGACTTTGTTTGTGTTTGGGGGGGGGGGCACTTACACCATTCTCCAATTTTAGGCGAGGCAAATTATGAAGCTCAGTAGGATATGCCCAAAGACGCACGGGACAAGTAATGATATTTTAACGCAATCTAGCAGGCATGACTCATGAGTGTCAGGTCTGACTGGAACGGTTCTCTGGCTGACATTAACGATTTTGCCCCGTGTAGATCTGCTTTGAGATAATCATTTCACTGCCCGCCATCTGGATTCGCTTTACCTGGGCCCGACCGAGAACTCTATCACGAGGTCGTCTGAAAATATGACGTTATCTGCGCTCGATCATGAAGGGGTAAAAAGCCAACTATTGTCGGAAAATGACAACAGCGCTTCCGATGGGCAAATGTTTTGCCAGGCTGACGGAAGTTATGAACAGAAAATTTGCAGACCCTTCGTTACCGAAAATTCTACTCTACTCTAGTCTCTAACATGTACTTACTTTGGTACAGGGGCGGCTGTTGGCGAAGCTCCGAGTTCAGTCATCACTGACACGGCGTCATGATCATCCTGCGTTTCCAGCTCTGAAAAGTCTGACATCGTTGATACAAAGCGCCCTTGGTTCAATTATGATAAGCGTTCACTATATGAAGACTATAATCTGGACCATGTGGATAAACCGCGTGAACACCAAACCGCGCGCTTTCTTCGCGTACAGGCCTGCTTTGCGTACTTCACACTTCGCTATTAGCCAATCAGCCTCCTTTCAGCGCGACACCATGTGGGGCCGCGCAGTACTAGTATCCACCCAGAACACTCTCCAAGCAGAGGAGGGGTTTCGGCTGTTTTGACGTGTTTCTATGCGTTTTTGTCGGGCTTTCTACTTTGTCATGGTTCTTTTTGTATAGCCAACCACGTTTCTGGGTTGGCTATACAAAGAAAAAAACATGACAAAGTAGAAAGCCCGACAAAAACGCATAGAAACACGTCAAAACAGCCGAAACCCCTCCTCTGCTTGGAGAGTAGCCAAGACCAGTAGGTTCCCAGTTTGAGCGAGTGGTGGCCTAATTTTTTTGTTGGGGAGCGCTGATTCGCAATCTTCAACTTGGGCTATATACCGGGAAATCATTGGATGGGCCTTCCCGGCATAGAGTGAGCTCAGACAACCTTTATAGCCCATGTTGAAAAATCGCGGATCAGCCCCCCAAATAAACGGTTCCACCAAGGAGGTTCCACGAAGTCTCGGGGCGAAGAAGGCCGGGGTTTAGGTCGAGTGGGGTAGGAGAGTCCGGGATTTTAGACGTTTCTCCCCCGACACGTTAAAATCCCAGACACTCCTACCCCACTCGACCGAAATCGCGGCTTGGAGAAAATAGTTTGGGAGATTTTAACCCTTTTATCATTTTTCTCATTTTCATGGGGATTGCTAGCCTGGGTGCCAGACCACCGCGCCCCTGGCGATAATCCTTCGGCCGGGGAAGCAACTCGCGCCGCCGCCACAGATAGCACACGGCCCACTAATTATCTCTAGCGCTAGGGGATTGCAGATAGAAAAAGGAAGCTATGATTGTCAAAAAAACATATGGCGTGTCACATTGTCCCATGATAGGCCTAAATTGAGTTATTTTCATGCTGGTCACTCAACACATACTGAGTGTATCTGCATGCCTTTTGGTTGCTCAGAGCGATTTTATAATAAATTATAAAATCGTTATTCATCCAAGGAGGTTTAATCAGGTAAAAAAACTGATTAAACCTCCTTGATTTATCCTTGCTTGTTCAGAATATAATTGTCCTTCATTGTGATGCATGTGATAGAAGCATGCGGTGGCAGGTCGTTGTGCTATAGAAACATTGGAGTTTCTCAAATATTCACTCACAGTCACATAGGCCATATACATTCTCTTTTGTAGTTTAAATGCCATGAATTAGGAACATTCACCAGATTTTCTTTTGTCACTGAGTGCTAATTGTATTCCCCTTGAGCTATCATGTCACTTGTGACATAATATATGATGTCCTTGGATTGACATATCCTTTTATGGCAAACATATTCTATGGCATACTACGTTACTATCATCTACTTTACAAAGCAGAAATGCATTCAAATATTCTCACTACCCTATTCCTTTTCGACAACTTGATAATAACTGTAACATATTTCTCTAGTATGGAGATTTTACTTTAGAGTGTCACTAAAGAAATCAGTATCGATGTTTACCGGAAACATGCATGAACCATCAGTGTATTCATGTGTGTGTATATATTGTATATTGTGTGTGTACTTGTGTGTGTTTATGTGAGATTGAAAGTATGAGCATGTGTGTACGGAGCGTGCATGAATAGGTTTGAATATGAGATCATCAATGTGTGTGTGTGTGTGTGTGTGTGTGTGTGTGTGTGTGTGTGTGTGTGTGTGTGTGTGTGTGTGTGTGTGTGTGTGTGAATATGAGTGTGTGTATAGGTTTGTACATGAGCGTGTGTGTGTGTGTGTGTGTAAGAGAGAGAGAGAGAGAGAATATGAGCGTGTGTGAATGAGTTTGAATATAATCGTGTGTGTGAATATGAATGTGTGCTTATGGGTGTGTTGACATCTACACCCAGTTTCTAAAGAGTGTTGAGTCACCACATAGACATGCATGTCAAAGGCTAAACTATGACTGTCTACAGGGGAAAATAGCTACTCTCTGTGTATTAGGTCTTGTCTTGTTGTTGTCAAAAGATCACATTAAGGTGCAGATGCATTTTTTGCCTTATATAAGCACTAAGAACACTGGGCAATACAGTGTGTCTGTGTTAGATGACAGTGGACAAGAAGCTGATATCAATGCAGTACTGTACAGTTATTCCTGCATGGTGGAGTTATAACACATGTAGAAAGCCTTTCTGCAATTTCTGTAGTGTACAGTGTTTGTAATTGCTCACCCAGTGTTTGCAATGGCACTAATTCAGATCCTTTGGTAGTAAGTAGATGTTTTGCATGTCTTAAAACAATTAACATACTTAGTACATGTATCCTTTCGATGGACTACTGTATGTACATAATTGTATGCTGCACTTTACTAAGTTGTCCAAGTCTTTGACAGTTGTTTGTACCCACACATGTATTTGCATATGCAATACCAGAGTACATAATCAAAGTGACAAAATAGTGAAATTATACATATATGTATGTATATGAATGTAGCTACATTGCATGAAAAGAATAATTGTAATAATTCTCACAATTATTCTTTTTCATGCAATGTAGCTACATTCATCTTAGTAGTTCCTGATTAATTGCTTTAAAAACTGTGTGCTGTATTAATAAAGTTAAGAGCTTTTCACCATTTTTTAAACTCTATGTGTTCAATGTCGGATGTATGATATGAGTATGATTCTCTCTTTGGAATACTGACCAAATGCCTTTCTTTTTATGGTAATATTTTATAGCCTTCATTTTACTTTTGTTTCATATTAAGATGATCTTGATCATTTGTATTCTGTATCAGTTTATTACATTACTGTAATTGACAAGACTAAGTTACCCTTGTTTGCACATGTATAGACAGGAATCGAGTACAAATACAAAGGTTCATATCCAGTTCTGAAAGAACTTGGTGTTGATGGTGGTCTCTTTTCCAAGTGTACAGTTAATGATCTATCTTTTCAAGCTTTATTCTGCTGAAACCAATTCGTCATGAAATAAACTGTAGCCTTCGAATACAACATCTGCTTGTGGAGTTTCAGTCCATAGTTATTAGGGCAGATAAGCAGCCATCTTCAATACATTGATGAAAGTAGAATCAGCTTTTTTTTTCAAACAACAAGTAATCTACAGTTAGTTACACTAGTCAACATATTGTTGTGAAACAAGGCCACAATATGCACAGTTTTGACATTGTGATGTTTTTGGATAAGTGCAACTGAATCTCCTGACATTACACGGGACTTTAAGTATTGCTTGTTTTTATTCTCCAAGCAAAGGTTTTGGTCGAGTGAAGGGAGAGAAACGTTAAAAATCCTGGACACTCCTATCCCACTCGACCTTAACCTCTGCTTGGAGAATAGCTTTTTAAACCTCTACGGAAATTTAATTTCATTCAAATATGTATGTTATGTTTGTGAATGCTGACAGTATATTAGGTCATTGAGATACTTTAATATATAGACTGCAAGCACCCAGAAAGCAATACAACTGCAAAGTCGTTTGACCAAGGAGGTTTAAAGATGAGACAATTTTGTGTATGCAATTCTTACATTGGAGTTCAAGCAATTGTCGCTAGGTTACGACAAATCTTCTTTTTTTTCAAATATACATACAAAAACGTATTGAATAGACTAGTAGACTAAAGGAATATTAGAATACGATTTTTTACTAAATTTTGTAGATCGTCATTAACCATTAGAAGTTTTAAACTCGACAAGAGACGTCAATCAAGTCGCGTAGAAGCGCCTTCCTGAAGTTTTAAAGATTGTCGCTAGGATAAGATAAATCATGTGTTTTTTGTAAATATATTCTATCAAACACATTGAAAAAGCAATTGGACAAATAAGACATCAAACTACGATTTTTTACTAATTTTCTAGATCACCATGAATGAATACAAGTTTCTTTTAAAGTGGAAAGGACGCTAATAACATCGCACTGGCGCTACTGGCTGAACACATTTTGTATGAGTCGAAAATGAAGATACATGTAATACTCATATCTTCAATCTGATTCGCGTAACCGCAAAACTACAAACAGCACAGATAGATCATGATATTAGCCTATCGTTGTGAAAATTTCGTAGAAAAATACGTCCTTTGTAAAGAAAAATTGACTATTTCCACGTGCGGTTCAAATTGCCTCCGAATTGTCTATGCGAAAAATAATGGGTGGAAGGCGGCCCCGGTTTGAACACGTTGATTTTTCATATCTCGTCTAGAAAACGACGGATTTTTCTGAATTTTAGCCGACATGTTCTGGAAAGCTTCTTTAGCCTTGACCGGAGTTCCCATGCGATCATTGTAATTGGTTTTTGAGTAAATTACAGTTGAATTTCTGAGAATAAATCATTGATTTCTGTCACTGGTGTGCTGGTGTCAGACACATGGGGCATTACCCAACCCCCTTACTATCACTATACCTTGAAATTAAAAACCCGACAGGCATTATATATAGGTTCGGGAGTTCCGAACACCAAGAAAATAGATTATTACAGAGTGATGACTTACATTATTTTCATGTTCAATATTATCTTACTTTCACATGGAACAAACATTTCTATATCTATATTGCACAGTTGTCATCACGCGCTGTGTCTGTGGCTTAAATACTTCTGCACTTGAATGTATATGTAAGTTATCTGCTCGGGAAAACAGCTCAGACGGGGATTCCCACACGTACAGGGGTGTTCCTCGTATTTAGTAAGGTACCTAGGTGAGCAATGAGCACAGTGTCCTAGTCTGCGGTTCATCTTTCTAACCTCGCTCACGGTATTTCTTGCGTGAAAGGCATAGTGATTTGTAGTCTCCAAGTAGACCTACAGGTTGCAACGACCGTATCCTTCTGCCAGTTGGATACGGTCTTTGCCAACCCGTAGGTCTGCTTGAAGACTACAGTGTATGCTGCAACCTCTAGTCACTTCAGTAGCACTATAGCGACTATGTACTAAGTAGTAATCTCTCCTTTTACACCTTTTAGATGTTCATACTTTGCCCTTTATCTATGTACAGCTACTAGCTAGGGTGATTTCATCGAAAGTAACGGTTTTACAGTGGCCAGCCATGTCTGTTCAGTATGGAAATATCTGGTACGAGGGAGGTACAGATAGAGGGAGGTAGGTAGAATGCCCGAAGGTACTGTGATGTGTAACCCGCCCCACAAGACAGACCGCACCGGCGCTTCGGCATGGAATACCACCGCTGCAGTGTAGTCACAAGTTATTTAGCACACAGGCACCCAGGACATGACGAAGTGACTGGTGGCCTTGACAACCCTTGTTGAAAGCTTCCCCCAGCGGACAATTTGGTTTGTAATAAAGCTATGCTAAGGTCAATCTGGGTATATACATACATCATCATGAACATACAATACACACACACACTTCATTCATTCACATCCACAAAAATATATATCGAAAATATATTTTCAAGAAAGAGTGGACAGGTGTTCAGTTTTAATAACTATTGTTAAACAGCATATCGTGAATATATATACTAGTACATAGTCTTATTGGAGAAGTATGCTTAGTACCAGTAGTATCAAACTTAGATACAGCAGAATACAAATATTTTACTAAATAGAAAATACATATATTCTAAGCTTTATAGTTTTAGAGGCTTATTTCTATACACCTGCCACGCAGACTAGGCATAGAAAGTATCAAAATAAACCAACACAATTATTCTACAATTCATCAGCACACCTTATTTCTAACAATTTCATGGGTCAATTAATGTTGTCTTCAGTCTGACCAGCTATAGCCTATAGCCTGCTTCTTACAACAGCAAAAAAAAAACAACCCATACAGATACAGTAACTCAAACACATTCGAATATGTACCATTGTTCAAGTCAGTTTCTATGCTATATTTAACAGTATAGAAATCAAATGATACATGTATGTATAAATTCCTTTAAAGATCCAGGGCTCGAAATTCATTTTTGTGAATAGGCTCACAGGTGAAACGAATTCAGGGTGCACAACATCATCAGCAAAACAAAATTAAAACCCCTACAGCCTCAGCCTTAAGAACATCAATCCGTAGTCCTATAGCTAACTTCAAAGTAGTACATCAAGGTAAAACAAAAGTTACGTTTTCTAATGTAGTATAGTAGTAGTAGTATCCAGTGTTTTGATTACACTCATGTTGGTTTGTACTCAAATTTATGCAGTATTCTGTATACTAGACTACAATTAGTACCTTACCCTATAGCATACAATATCTAGGTGCACCCACAGTAAGTACCTTACCGAAGTACTAGATGTTTTAACACATTTCCATAACCTAAGATCATCCACAGTAAACACTGATAATTGAAATAATATACAGTACTGCATAGATTAGAAACAAGAGTTAGACTGACATGACTGATGCAAACAAGAAACCCACTATTGGGGTAGATGTAATTATGAGGTGTATATGTATATGTACATAAATCAATCGTGCTGTCTGATTCTTCAGTGTCATTCCTTAGTTTTAATGTTGCAGAAAAGTTTACTGAGGGTACTACATACAAAATGTGTTATCATAGTCCAGTCCACCTACAACATAGTAACTAGTAATATGTATATTTTTCAAATCTTTGGAAAATGAGTAATGCAAAAATGATGAAGTCCAAGTTTTAAAAGGTTATCCCTGCAAAATTTAGATTTCCCCCTCCTCCTCCTCATCTTCGCTGAAATATTCTAGGTCTTCATCAAAGGTGTAGTACTCATCTTCAGGGCAGTCTGGGATTGGATCGGAATACATCGGTATGTGAGAGGAAGGAGAATCAGATAGACTTATGAACTCTTTGAATATGTTATGCATAGTGTATAGTCGCTTCTCGAGCCTGATAATATGTTGCAGGAGCATAGCCTGCTCTGCCTCCATATTACCATGCTCCTGGCAGTGCATCACAGCTTTGGCAGTGGAGTCATGTTCCTCAAGGAAATGACTCCAAACCCTGCCCATTTCTTCTTTGATCATTTGCTTCTCCTCCACCGCCCTTTCTTTTATGTTGACAGCATCAATCGCCTTTCTTTTGATGCTGTAGGGCAGTCCTGGTTCGCTCTGTTGAAAGAAGACACAAAATTCAGCTGCAAATCAAGGTTTGTCCTTTGTATGGAGTTAAAAGGCATTACAGATAAGTCTTGCTACATTGTAATATCCTTTGACAGCAGTTTTTTTATTAGAATCGAACAACACACACACAAACATGCACACACACAAACACTCCAAACACTTTTTTCAAAACATCCCCAAGCCATGCAACCGTTTTTCAAAATCTTAACTTTGAAATAATAGAATTGTAACATCTGTGCCAAAAGCGAGCTGAAAATGAAGTTGTTTAAGCTGCATATAGCTAAACTGATATCCACAAAATGACAGCAAAACATACTTTTCAAGATGACACCAAGAGTTCCTAACATTCACATTTCTTGACAATAGCTATTATACTTATGTGCTGTATGTTACGACTATGTGGTAGAAACTCAATGTCAAATTGTCAATATAATCAATTGTTCCAATAAGAATACATAGTATCAGGATAATATGCCGTAAGATTAACAAGCCATTAAAGTTTCCTTCACAAAAAAAAACTCGGTGCAAGGACTGTCTCCAACTTTGAATTTTTTTCCGTTTGGGAGCCGGAGCCAATGAATGTTTCGAATTTTTGTTGTTAAATTCATCATTTTAAACTTACAAAGATACATTTCAATTTCATTAACTTCAGATTTGGGGACGGAAAAGGGTTGCATTTCTTTTCTCTTCCCAATAAGCAAATTTCCATCCCGGGACAGAGGGATGGGTCCTGGAGACAGCCCTGGTGCATGCCAATATAAAATGTATACTTAGAGAATTCCACTATGTCTATACCATGGATGGACCCAGCATCTGGTAAGTGGTCCATTCAGGGTCAATGGCCTCTGAGAAGTTGATTGATGGTGGAAAATCAGAAGTTTGTCGAGGCCAGGGTATTGCGTTGTATTCTTGAATTGCCTTCGTCAGTTTGTTGTTTGCAGATCTTATCTGCTTTGAAAACTTCGAAGCAATTTTTTGGCCCTCTGAAAAATTGAAAGGATGGTTACTGCCATTGAATATCATGCACTCAGTCATAAAATTCTTGTACTTGGCAAATATTTAATTAAATTATACATTATGACGGAGTGAATATACCGAGTTCCCATTTAATTGTTTGGATCTAATTATGACAACACAACACAACAAATCAACTGCTGATTAAACAAGCTTAAGGTGTGTGGAAACACTTAATTATGGCATTATGTCATGTACCAGAAAATACAAATCCTCAAATGTACATGTATGTCATTTGAATCAGGCTTTTCAGTTCATTTCTAAAAGTACTAAGTATGCCGTAAATAATCTACTGCTAAGGCCACACAAATTTAATTTCTTTATTAATGGATTTTTGTTTTAAATTTTAGCACAAGGACATCATTAAAACAGAAGGCTGGGGTGAAAACTTGCACCTGACCCTGTTCACTCCCTGATACTGTGTGCACCAAAGTAGAAACATTCCTCTGAGATTCTGTTTTCATGTTGACTTTCCAATCCAGCATTTTTTTAAAAATTCCATTAACCATGAAATTGAATTGGTGTGGCCAAAGGCCTGTATAAAACTAATGGAACTTGTTCCCGCTACACATGGATAATTGATTGATGCTTACCCCCCCCCCCCCCTGACCTAAGCAACAGCACAGGTAAATTTGGCACATTAAAAAACCCAGCACCATTTGTAAAAGTTGCCATTTTCCTGTATATTGTGATAAGAAGTAGACAAAATCATGTTGTTGATTTGCCATTCTTTCATTCAAAGACATGTCATGGAAAAATGTTGGACACTGACCTGGGTATACAAAACGTCCTTTCACTGAGATCAAATATGACCGCTGGCAGGACACACTCTGGATCGTTGAAAGGTGTTGCCTCCTTTCCTCACTGTCAAGGTCTTTCAGGGCATCAATGAAGTCTGGGTTACTCTTCTGCCATCTTTTGATTCGATGTTTTTCCTCGATGGCCTTCAGGGTTGATTCCAACCTGTTACACAATTATATTTCGTTTTTCACTCATGTTTATCAAAGCAATTACTATAGAAATTAAGGCATTATTTGTAAAAAGAATTACAGTTTGTCTCCAGCATTATGTTTTATATTTCATCCCACACTGACTGAATCTATCCATTCCTCCAGTGCTAGTAAAAATGAAAATTGTTACTTATACACATATCTGTATCAACCTTGGTTTCAGTTACAAAGATTTTGGAAACAGTACATCTCTACAAAAAAGATTTACATGGAAGACATTTCATCTATGTGTATTAGCAACTTTGTACAGTACAACATGTGTCTAAATAAATAACAATCACCAAAAATTGTCTTGGAAAGGAGGGTTACAACTTAAACAGCGTAACTTATACCCACTTTAAGAAAGCTGAGTGGTGAACAGCGAGAGCAGAGTCATCCTGGCACTCTTGGATTTTCTCCCTGCAGGGACAGAATACATAAAAATTGCTCAATACCCTTGGCTGATTTGTGTCCATAATATATGACTGATGTAAATAAATAATACACAGAACACTAGACTTAAGTAAAATTGCTCAATATTATCAGTATATGAAAAAAATATAGCCTACCCCAATGACTGATGTCTCATCAACTTGCCTGCATATACCTTCTTCCACTTGCAGCTTGTTGCTAAAAAAAAATACCATTTAGAGGTAAACTAAACAATGACAACAAGAAGACATGATTGTCTTTCTTTGAAACAACTGTGTCACAAAAAGTGTCAAGCAATAACAAGCAGGAATACACTACACTTATTTTCAGCCGGTCACTGTATTAGCAGAGAGCTGCACAAAATTTTATGCCACAACTTGGCTGTATTTGACAATGACATACTTAGCACTAAATTACCGTACGCACACACTTACTTGTCATACACTGTATATACTATTAGTGAAATGAGCCCAATATAGATGAGGGATTAGGCAAGTGTCTGAAAAAACAACTGGTTTCAGATATCACCATAAGTTCTTATGCTGTAACTTTCTGAGGCAAATAATCCAATTACAGCTTTTTACTCACATGCTGATGCTTGCTTCTGCTTTGACATCATTTCTGCTTCCATCTCCTGCCATCTTCTGACATCATCCAGTGAAACAGGAACTGTAGTAGTAGAAAAGTAAGAATAAATCTTCCTTGCACAGAAAACACATTTTGTCAGGTCAGTCTTTAAAAACAACTTTTTGCAACACTACCCCCACCCTATTGAACATGGGAAGAGCGGTTCATGATGGCTGACAAGGCTATCCAGTTTGAACAAGGGTTACTTTACTGTATGCTCTCTCCCTACATCTCCCCACATTACATTTCTAGCACTGCTCAGCATAGAGCAGCCTTACTGCTGTTAATGCTGTCGAAAATATGGTGATTTACAGGGTATAAGTACATGTTAATATAACAGAAAGTCCATAGATTGTAAATTACTTAGAAATGAATAGCTGAGAGTGTATAAAAATATGAGGAAATAGCATTTGGATTTTTCTTACCTCCTGCATGACTCACAGCTTCTTTGTAGTTGTCCTCAGCAACTCTTTCTGTCATCTTTGTGCTCTTCATCTTGTCTTTAAGAGCATGCTCTGAAAAACAAGGGTAGCATTCAAGTTACATGTAAGTACAATAATACCGGGTACTGAGACAGCAACGAAACACACGCATCTTAAATAGATATGAAATTTAAATTATAGGGTTTGAAATACTTTTGAGAGCTAGATGACCATTAACATTTGAGGTTGTTACAAGTTCAAGGTCCTGATTTATGCATATCATCAATCCTATCGTATTAACAGGACATGTAAACTTGTCATACATAAAAGTTAATCTCGACTTGGACACAAGCATGTGGTGCAGGTATAACTATAAGATCATATTTCTACCTTTACATTATACCTATGTTGATATTGACAAAAAGTGCATATTACTTAGTATCAAACTATAGTATGTATTTATTTAGCAGTAACAAGTAAAGGAATATTCCGAGGCAAGGTTATCTGATACAATAAATGTAGAGAACAAGCGCTTCTCTGAAGTAGAAAACTAAGGACTACACACCTATGTCTATGGATTTCCTCATGGCAAAATGGCTCAGTGCATCAGTCGGTTTCTCAATCCTGTGAGCTTGCGTCATTTCTTTTGTAATCCTTGAGAATCTGCGCAAGAACGACCACAACGATTCCACCCCCTCACCATCCGTTAAACCAAATCCCTCGCGTCTTCGTGTGTTGTATTGAACCTGAAACAATACATACAAATGTCAATGAACAAAGAAATACCGAATGTCATCTAAACTGCAGAATTGTGAGCAGTAATAATTCACAACAAAACAGCCTTGAGTATGGAATTCAACACAAAGTGTTAAAACCTTACAAACAAAACCACTTTAAACAAAAGCAAGAATATTGACAATCAGACTTATGGTAGAAAATGTCCAGAATCACTGTAGCTAGGTTTTCGTTGTTGCATTCCCTTCCAAAAAATCTGACAAAGTTCACTGTTATCTAGACTTAATGTCAAATATTCCATTATCTAAAGACCGCAGACACTATTTTCCTATTTTAGAGGGGGCAAGTAGACAAGTCCCTTTCTTAACGTGCAAGAAATCAAAATTCAGACCAAAGAAGTCATGTAAGGCTACTTAAGATCCTGTACCTGGCATAGAGGTTTATGGCCGTACGAATGAAATACGTCTACGGCCAAACTCAGCTGTTGCAGCATGTCTCGGATTTCCGCGTCTTTATTCTGAAAAAAGATAGACTTGTGTTTGTTTGTTTTAAACCTTTGTTTATTCATGAATAGCTCAAATCGGCACCCACGCCGCTTTTCATTGAGGTCATGTTATATGGTTAAGGTATAATAAGGCTCACTAGCAAAATGAGCTTCATTTAGTAATTTCAGTTGACCATCTGTTGGAAAACACTCACCCTTTAAAGAGTTAAATTTTGTACAATGGCTCTGCCAAGTCTAGAAAGGTAGCACAAGAGCAAGGTAGTGGAGTTCAGGGAGTGCACTTAAACATAAAAATGGAAGTTATAGAATACAAATCTGTCTGGTCAAACTATCAGTGTCATACAAGTCATTTTCACTCTAAAAATACAGTTAAGAACAACTTACCATTCTAAGGTGGGCTTCTAAGGAACATGCAACATCATAAATGATTTTCAGTTGGATATTCCTTGGCCTGGCTTGACTGAGCAGGTGTTTGATCAGGTAGACTGGATATCCAAAGCTGACAATCATAAAGAAGACAAAGATGATCAATAAACAACTGCCTGAATGGTGAGTCAAACCAAAATTTCCAATATTCATTTGCAGTATGTCAAATGTAATTAAACAATGGCCTAAATTGTTTCCTAATTGATACAAGAAATACCAGAAAGAAAATGGTCCTACATTAAACATATGCTAGCCTATCAAATTACATAGATGTTCTGTTAAACAAGCTACATGTAGAAACACACAAGCTAAGTCAAAATGGGATGTTGCGGAAAATTTCTTGGTATTTCATACAATAAGACATGTGTTGTGTACTGTAACATTTTTGAAGAAAATATGAGTAAACCAACAGTTTTGAAATGAAAACTTTGACTGTAATAGCTTGATCAGAAGTTTTGCACAAAAATTCAGCACACCCACCGTTCCCCGTGGAACATATTCAGAAACTTCTGTGGGATGTTGTGCCTGCAAACACTTCCAAAGACGCCGGTGACATCCAGCTTTTGCTGTTGAGTCTTGGAGCGTAGGCACTGTCCAGCTTTGAAGTGACTACAGTCCTGAAGTAAAAGAAAAAACAAAACAAGAAAAAAACGTCTTAGTAAAATGGTGTGATACGTTTGTAAGTATAAAAACATATTTGCCTCACAACCCTCGCTGAAAGGTTAAGTATGAGCATGTGCCTCATATCCATATGATCAAAAATTCTGTTACATGTACATGAATATCAACATCCCAATACTTACACATTTTATTTGTAAGGGTTGCTAATAGCTTTTTTCATTTTCACACTAAAAACATTATTAGTTAACATCCCTAAATGCTTTAAATTTAGGCTAACTTTACAGAAGCAAACAAGATCAGGGGATACTACTAGTATGCAATGTTACCCTCTATGGGTAAATGAATTTGAAGAAAAAATCTTACCTCGGATGGCTTCTCTTGATCCTGTTTGTATTTAACCAGGAACTCTTTCAATTTGTCATCGTCCAGGAACATTGATTCTCCATGCAGGGGAGGGGCAGAGCTTACACCAGAGCTTGCCTTTCTTACTAGGCCGAAATTTCCATCAATTGCAATGATCTGTTCCCCATTGTTCTGAAGAAGAAGAAAATATATTTTAGATCGATCTATGTCACTTATTGTTTGATCATACTTTCATATTCTACACAGATTTTTGCTAAAATAATAAAAATGACTTTGGACAGCCAAGAAGTAGAAATAAGTGATAAATACATTTGTTCAGGTTTAGAATAGAGAAAGAGATCTAGAGAATATATAGCTACGATGAGTATTCATGAAAATGCAAAGAAACAAACTCCATTACTGAGCCTTTACTTTACATCTAGATATGAACAATATTGTAGTCGGTATGAAACTGCTTTTGCCTGACATAGTAGTCCACTGTTTTCCGCTGCTGTATAGCAACTTTTATAGCATTATTAGAAGACTAAACATTTTACATGTGATTAAAGAATTCAAAATTCATGCAAAATCATATAGTCAGTGGTAACCACAAAAACTAAGCAGTAAACACAAAAACAGTTTAGCAGAAATTGTAATGTAGCAGCAACAATAACAGCTTGTTCCCAGGCATTCATTGATTACAAATTTGTATTTGATACAAAAGATACATGTCATATTTACTTGGAAATCTTGAAAATCACTTGCAAATTGCAAGTTGCTTAGTAATTGTATTTCAAGCGATGAACAATGCACTGTTGGGGAAAAGTCAGAAAAACTAACATATGTAAACATATATAATATATTACCTTGGGACAAGCGGGGCAGATAATTCCACCATCAAGTGAGAGACTTAAGTCCTTCATGCTTTCAAGCCTGTGCTTAAAGTGGCAAAACTCAGCTATGCATTCTCCGGTAAGGGCCCGATGGAGAGAGTTCATCTGTCAAAAAATGAAAGAGAAAAGATTGAGAATGGGTTGATTGAAAGGCATGTCAGTTGATGAATAAAGTCACAAGGTCCATGATTTGTGGAGTAGCAAATAGACTGGCACTCTGTTGTATTCTACACATTGTTCTACACAATAGTAAAAATATATTACTAATACCGACACTGTGTAATGTCCAATAGGGAGAAACAATTTTGTTTTCAACTCTTCACCACAAAATGACCAGTTTTACCTCATTCCGTGTCAATTTGTTTGTCCATCTAACTGTCCTGCAGAACGCTACTGTTGACACCTGGGACTCTCTGCTATGCCCGACCAACCATTCCAGGAGTGAAACTGAAAAAGCAGTCTGTGGCTTTGTTGGTGTTGCTCCCCACAGTCCCAATTTCAGCAATGTCTGTAATTCAGTTTCGTATCCGCAGCTGCACACTGCAACATCAAGGTATTGGAGGCGGCCTGCAGGACATTGCAAGGCAAAATGACAGTTATTGAAACATTCTAATCTTTTGCAACATTGATCAGTTAATACTTTCCAGGGCTCAAAATCTGTTTCTTCGAATACTCACAAAGGTTACCAGTACTAGTGCAGGCAACATTCAAAAGTACATGCATCAGATTATTTTACCTGCATCAATCATCTTATTCTAATCTCAGCCCATAAGATTATTTTTAGACCTTGTAGTCTGCAATCTGCTGAACCACAATGGTTACTGGAAATTTTCAATCCTCGCTTTTTTCATGCATTTCACAAATGTAGTAACAATGATACAGTAAAGGACAAAGAAATTATCAATAACTCAGCTGCATATTGCTATCAGTATAAGTTATTGTGAACTAATAAATCAAACACCGCACTGACATATGCTGTGTCAACAGAACCAAATATACATCCCATAATTTCTGAAGTTCCAGGTCAATTTTGGGGTCATTGCAATAGAATAATTATGTTGTGGGTGGAAATTCATGTGTCAGATAACTATTCACAGACATGCTTCAAACATCATCCAGAAACAAGCTCAACCCAAGATTTCTTAAGAGCGTCCCAATAAAAGTTTGTCCAATGGTTGTTTGCGATATAACATGTTACACCTGGCTGTAATTTATCTACAGGGAACTCCAGGGGGTTATCAGAATATTGATGCTGTATAATGCAACTGTTGTCTAGTCCAGGTTCAAAGTCAATTACACTCTTGGAATCTGCAAAATATCATTAGCAGAAGCAGAAGACTTTCCTCTGGGGTTGACCATGCCCTTAAGCATATGTAATAATGTACTGCTATGCAAAATTGTAGTCATTAAGTTACTGATGGTTATATCAAACTTATCTAAAGCGAAGTCAAGTCAAGGCCTGTACTTTACTTCAAAATGCTTGTTCAGCCCACACAACTGCTTTTCAACAATGTTGAAGTAAATGAGAGGGGTCACGGATAAGAAGAGTAAATTTGTTTTTGTTTTTTTACTGCCAAATCTTCAAACATTTAACATATCAAAAGAAGGTTTGATGCTAGCTACTTACTAGTGCTAGTTCTAGCATTCATGCAATTGAAAAGAAAGGGACAATTCAGTGTTGAAAAGAAAATACATCATGAGAATTCCATTAAAAAAACATGTCATGTGCAACTGCTGTAGGAATCTTGACTTTATTGGCTTTATTTCATTGTGATTCTAGATATACACCTCAACAAACCTACACGTAGTCTCCTTTGTGTCTTTGATCACAACACCTTTGAAGCATCAAAATAACAACAAAAATAAAGTTGCAAGTAAAAAGGGCAAACATAATCAAAAAAGTAGACTACTCACCATTTTGATCAAACACCTTAAGAGATTTTAAGGTTGAAGTGATGCAGGTCTTCTGGTGAGGCAGTATTAGTAGTCTACCAGTATTGCTGACATATGGCTGAAAACAGCCATCCTGGAAAAATGAGCAGAGATGCACTCTGTATCATTTGACATAAAAGTAACTGTTGATTCTAAGTATTATATACAAGTAGTACATGTAGCTGAGTGTTAAAGCATATTGCCACCTGACCTGTGATCGACAGCCAATGTTACTAAAATCATTAGTAAATGGCAGGAGCCAGATCATGCAACAAACAAACAAACTGACTGCACATACCAATGAATTAAGTTCTCTCCTTTGAGAGACAAAGGTATGCACATGGATCATATCCTCATAATCAGTCAAACTTTAAATTTCTTACGGATTAATCTTATTTCAACACACCTTCCACTCCACAGCACAGTGAAGTGAGGGACTCTTATGACACTTCTCAAAACAGCCAACACAGAAAACTCCAAGTGGACTGCAATCCTTGCAATAGATCAGCGGAGCTGTATCAACTTCCTCTTCACATAGGTAGCACGTAGTAGTTGGTGGTTTGGCTGACTGAATAGCCGTCTGTACGAGGTCATCTCTCTTCTCTGCCCATGCCTCTTTTACTGCTTCCTTGTTTAGGGTGTAGGGTGATGGTTCCACTGGTATCTCAGAAGACTCTGGCTGGGTTAAGTGAGGGTCTGCTACTGTAGATGTAGTAGGTGTAGCTGTAGATGTACCTTGAGGATTAAACTCCATCCAGTAAGTCCTCTTTTTCCCATCGTCATCATAAGAGTTGACTTTTACTCCTGGCCGAAAGAAACGTTCAGAATTTTTCCTCTTCTTCCTTTTGTGAATACTGTAGAAAATTTGATATAATGAAAGTTCATAAAGATTGTACAAATAGCATCTTAACACAACTGCCTGTGCTCTCAACATTGCTTTGGTTATCTATGTAATAGAAATCTCAAATTACTGAAGTGAACAATTTGGGTGAACAATTTTTTTTCTTTCTTTCAATTCTTTATTCAAAATATCACAACTTACAGACAAAATAACATGCCTGGATGGCGATGATATTAACATGGCCTCTGTTGGTCAGACACTATATATACACAATAAAATACCTATATGCAAAATACAATATATCAAACATATTTTGGGAAAAGTAGAGGCAATTTCAAGAACCAACAATTTAAATTAGTGTGGCCTAAGGCCTAATTATAAGCAATAAGTGGGCGGTAAGGATGCATAGCTAAACCCAGATTCAGGTTCAGGTCAGAATTCAAATCCAGAGGTTTAGGTTCAGGTACGGATCTAATACATGGAAGTCCGAACTTGAACCCATGGCTTATTTGAATACCGGTAATGTTATAACGGCATAATGCGAGCAACTTGGCTAGATTAGGTTGAAGACCCTTTAACAAAGACTACTATCAAATCAAAGACCATCATAACTGCAGATTGAAAATAAACTCAAACCCTGTAAAGGTAGTGTAGTATTTACACTGATTTACTTTTAGTACAGTTTACTCATGTGGCGTCAAACAAGGGAACATGAGTTTGAACCTGGCTTACCCCCAGGCATGTCTGGACAAGGCACTTAACACAAATTTCCTCACTCCACTCAGGTGTGATGAGTACCTAGCTTCGGTTAGGGACCTCCCTCACATGGGACGTTAAATGGAGGTCCTGTGTTTGGGGAGAGCCCCACCCCGTGCACATTAAAGAACCCACCGCACCTTTAAAAGGTGGTAGTAGGGGCATGCCCGGTGTGCGATGGTCCAAACCTTACAGTCTGATCTGGGATGACAACTTGCAGGGCTTGAAATGCTGGGTACTAGTACATGTGCACCTGTGTTGTGTCACTTGTGTGCACCAAAATTGGAGCTGTGCACCTGATTTTTGTCTCTTGATAGTTTTGGCGGCTATAGGGTAAAGGTACTATTGTACACTAGTATATACAGAATATTCTTGAAATGTAAGTATCAGAAAAAGCAGTATAAACTTTTGTAAAAGTTGTGCTTTATTTATGTATAACTTGTTTGAAATTTGAAGTTAGCTATAGAATTACAGATTGATGTTCTTAAGAGCGTTATGTCTTGCTGACATTCAACTTTATCTTCTGGTACACAAAAATGAATTTCGAGCCTTGAAAAGGTGTGTCACCTGTTATGTCAATCCTTCCATGAATGTGGTAAATCTAAATAAATAAGTATAGGGATGTGTACTTAAACTCACTTTCAGGTTCAGGTCCGGATTCAAATCACTGAGTTTAGTTTTTTTTGTGATCTGAACCTAAACAATTTGGTTTGGCATTTAGGTTAGGTATGCATCCCTAGTTGTGGGGAACATTTGGCCATAAACTTGGTGCCAAGGCCATAAACTTGGTGCCAAAATATGGTCTCTGAATGTGGATATCTATCCTTACCAAATTTTGTTGAGACTGGCTTAGAAGGATTGATTGATTATTATGTGTACTTAGTCGTAGTTTGTGTTTTCATATGCTAATCAACAGTACCCGAAAAACATCTTCATAGCCTGAATTGTATTTGCCCTGTATGAATAAATAAAATGGAATGAGTGAGAAAAGTTAAGCTGTGATGGGTGGCTCAATGGGACCAGAAACTTTGCAGAAAAGTCAGCTGTAACGTCATATGTGGATTGTGGATATTCTTGGTTAGTTTGGAATAGAAGGGATCAAAAACCCATTGCCATCTAGACTCAAAGGCTGTAGCTGTGACCATTCATTGAATTATATTTGGACATGTCCTCATAGTAGTCATACTTAATACTTTCTGTGTGTCAAATTAAGCACATAAATGAACCCATGTCAACCCACTATATTCTGATTCTGTGTAAAGAGAAGCCTGTTGAATTTAGACCATGTTAACATTTGGTAAAATCTACGTATACTAGTACTTGATTTGATTTGGCTAGCGGCACATTCAGATTAATTTCTAAATGTGAACAGCTAAAATCGAGTTGAATCCAAAGATCATACACTTTGCCACCTATTGGGGTTGTTTGATTGGAATTGAATCGAAAAGCCTGGTAATGCCCAGTAGGTATGTACCAAGCGCAGAATTTAATTTAACTTTGCACCAAATTTGGTATATAGTCCCAATACTGTCAACAAATTCATCATACAAGCACTATTTACGTTACATCTAGGGAACAGTTCAACTCATGTACCACATTGATTTTGGCAAGACAGATGCTGCACTCTTAGTCTTACCTCTCAAACCCTGAAATTTTTACACAAACTTTTTTGAGGGCCCGCATGCTCTTTCTTGTAAGGCTTGGAAAACCTATATTATCTACTGTAATTTGTACATTATTCCTAGCAAGGCGACCAGATTTTGCATAATCACCTTCCTTGAGTTTGGCATAATATGTACGGGCCCATGGGGTTCTTGGGACCCCCATGCAGACTCTCAACCATCAGTACTAGTGTAACTGTAAGGTAGCTAAATTGTAGTCTCTAGTACGCCGGCTATAGCAAGAATATTTGCCAGGGAAGTTTGGCCATCGAGGGTTTCATTTGCAGGCCCAAGTTGGCATATTGGACCCTCTCTCCATTGCTGTCTCCCTTAGCATACTATTCACTCTATTTGCCCAAGTTCTACTAATTTCCCAGGGATCAGCAGGCTCGGCCTAAATTGCTACCTGTGAGTGTTGTAACTGTCCACTAAAGCTGAAAAACGTCCTTGCTTTGAATCTGACATGGCCTCTTCTAGACACCATAGTTAATACTTTTACTTCTATGAGGGCCTGCATGGGGGGTCCCGACAACGCTCTACGCTAAATTCGGAGGGCCGGCTACGTAATACCCTAAATTCAGAAAGCCTCCCTACGCTCTAATTGCTAAATTCAGAAAGTCTCCCTACGCTCTATGCTAAATTCAGAAAGCCCCCCTACGCTCTACGCTAAATTATGGAGTGGTTGGCAACGCTCTACGTAAAATTAAAACGGCCGATTATGCTCTACGTAAAAGGGGCATGCAGGCCCTCTTCTATGAATGATCGGAATGAATGTTCTATTTACCTCTATACCTCTGTGTTATATATAGAGGCCAGTAACATTAACAACAGCATGGTTAACGTTGACTACCATTATCCAGTTATAAGTGGGCCAGGAGACATCTCCTGGCTCTTGAGAGACAAAACCACTAATAACCTAACATCAATAGGTGAGATTGATTGAATTGGATCACAAAAGTGTCATAACATAAGTCATTCCTCTATTATTAACTTTTTGAAGTCAACTCGGGGCTGTGTGTGAGGGGCTTTGGGCTGCTCAAGTAGATTTTTCCTACTAGAAAACGCTAGTTGAGTGGCCTAGAGTTCTCCTGGCACAGCCCCTAGTCGACTCCAGGTCGCTCAAAAACGCATGTGCAAATCGGGCTGAACAACTTTCTCTCTTCGTATCTGATATGGTCTCCTATAAACATCAATAGTTGTTGCTTTTACTTCCAATTTCCTATTGAGGCCGATTGATTCCTTTTCAATTAGGTTTTTAATCTGGTTTTGACCCCACCCTACCTCCAATCCAGAAATTGGTTGGTTTAACGTTACCCTCCAATCCAGAAATAATTTTTTTGGGGGTCAATCCCCCGGCCTAGTTCCTATGGCTCAACTGACCCTAGTTCCGGGTCAAAAATTGCCCAAACCCTCCCTGGTTCCTAATCCAGATGCTTGAACCATTCCCCCTTCCAATCCAGCCTCTTTCAAGTATTTTTTTGGACAGCCCAAATTCTCGCGGCGATATGCATCGCCCCCCCTCCCCCTTAACATCGGGCCGGGCGTGGGCGCAAGCTAGTTGCTCTGTACCTACTCTACTCTACTCTAGTTTACTCTACTCTCTCTTAAAAATAATCGGTATAAATTAACCAAAGTTGCTCACCTCGCCATGAAACAGGCAGAGTTGTGCTGCTGGACGACCAACGACGATCGATTCGGACGGTCGGCGATGCAAGATGCGGAAAATTCAGATATCCCGGCACCGGTCTGTACCCTCGTGTCCTCACGTCCCCAAATCTCGCGGTGCTACAGTCCACTATCCTCGGCACCGTTACATCGGTGGCCCATCCCTCCCGGCTTCTTGTGCGAACTGTTAACCGACGTCTCTCAAGAGCCAGGAGACGTCTCCTGGCCCACTTATAACTGGCTAACGGTGGTCACCGTTAACCACTTGTAACTGTAAACGGTACTTGTAACGGGTGCATATATACTAAACATTATCTTTAGATATATACGCGATCACCCATCAATGCATTATACCATGATGAGACCAGGTATGTGGTTTATTGTTGTGTAAACACAGGCTAGCAAGCACCGCATGTGATCATGGTGGCTCGGTTTGGAACCCGTTTTCAGCTGTGTTTACGGACGAATTCCTGCTGTTTGTGAGAATTTGCGGCCTCAAAACTTATATCACAAGTGAAGTGAAGTTATAGTTGTTGTTTTACATCTAACTTATGATTATCTTTAATGTGAAAGAACTTTGTAGCGTCATAGCGAGATCGACCGATATGTTACGAGCACCGCGTAACCGCTAGGATGTTTGGATGACATGGCGGCGGGGAAATCCGCGCCGCTTCGACCGAAAAAATAACACGTGAATTTTTAGCAAAAATACCGCAGAAATATGGTTAGAAAACCCACATTTTTATAATTTCAGAGGTCCCTGGTTCAACTAATAAAAAATAATAAGTGTACCATCCAAAGTAAGAACATAGCGGGTGGATTCTGCGGCTGAAAAAAATAAACGTACCATGCACTCTTGAAAATGCCGAACAAAGACTTTTTATGGTTCTGGTCGCAAGACGAAAATATTCTTGTATCAAACGGATGGCAAAAAAGGTAAAAGGACAATTGGAAAAAAAAGAAATTCCAGCGTGGACTCGAACTGGGGTCGGAGATGGTATTATGGATTCCCAGGTCTACGCTCTATCCACTTCGCTACGCACGACATAGACAATGACACTAGTATTAACAGGTACCCAAACGTAGGGCATAACTTGAATTCGTCCGTTCATTCCAAGATTCCAAGATTCCAATGTCTAATCTTCCGAACAATGTCTAATCAACTGTTGCTTGTGTAAAATAATGCCGGAAAGTCATGTTACAAGCTCTGATTGGCTGGCTGACATCTCACGGTGTTTGGCTATTGGCACACTGAGTGTGTCAATAGCCACAGCGTTTTTTGGGCTTTTAGATTTTTACCCATCTCACTAACACGTGTGACTGAAGAGACTGCTTAACCAACAAACAACTATACCATTTCATCTGTGGTGAGGCAGCGCCGGCTCGCCTTGGCAGGGCATGTGGTTAGTGGTAACGAGCCTGCAGGGAGACTAATGGACTGGCTGCCAGAAGACAGGCGCAGAGTGATAAGATCTAATAGGAGATGATAGGAGAAAGTCATAGGAAGAGACCTTGAACTGCCAGGGTCTAGTTTAGTGTCTGCCATGTGCATTAGACTGTGCTTCACCGGTGTAATCGGATGAACTATGATGATGATGATCGGATAGCTGAGTTTGTGTAACACAGACTAGGCATAACACGGACAAGGTTGAAAGTATCTTGGAGGACCCCTGTGGTGCTTAGATGGATTAAGATATCAAGCGTGGATTCTCCTAAGAGCCAGATTCAGAAAACGTATTCACACACACACGCTTGCCGACCAGGCGGAGTCACACGATTGGATTACCCATTTTGGATTGGATTGCAATCCACCTCGCGAATCAGATTGACCAGAATTGACCATGCTAACACAATTGGATTGGATTCGGGCTTGTTTCATGGTTTTGACGTCATACATATGGGTACAGTGAACCTTAGACATACCTACAACATGGTGAAAAGGTATGATACACGGATTAGAAAAGAAGTTCATGTAAACGGTTCTTTACCTCCATGAAAATGGGGGTATTGTTTTCACTTTGTGTGTGTGTGTGTGTGTGTCTGTGTGTGTCTGTGTTTCCACATGTTGGTATTGATCAGCATAACTTAAGAACCTCTGGATGGATTGTTATGATATTCGGTATATGGTTAGATATTGTGGGTACGAAGGTCAAGGTCACTTTTGGGCCTCCTGACGGATGACCTTGGTACTGCAGCAGAACTTCCGTTTTTTGTATCTTTTGACCTGAACATGCTGTGGTCTTGATTTTTTGTTGGCAGATAGCTTTAGATGTTAGGGAAAAGTGGTGTAAGTTTGGGGCCCCTAGCAGCTTGCTCTGGAACTGCAGGAGCGGTTCAGGGAAAATCTTTTAAAGAAGATAACTGAAGGTAGGAATGGCCGATATGGATGATTTTCAGTATGTAGCTAGGGAGCGAACAAGACTAACCGTTACCGACACGCCCATATCTCGTATGCCTATTTCACACGGTCCATTGCAGAGCAAAAATATTCTTCTTTTATGGCATTTGCCGGGTCCGAACTTAACACGGTCTCTCAGGCGGCGTAAAATATTCTTCTTTTGACAAGTCCGAACTGCTCGCAAATTTTAGACGAATTTTTGCACCAAACTTGAACACGCATCATTTGTAATGATCTCCAAGCAGAGGTTGTGTCGCTTACATATAGTAGTAGTCTACATCTACGTAACTCAACCTCTGCTTGGAGAGAAGTCAGCGGGGAAGAGCGCTGCTGGTGTCAGTTTCGAATGGTGAGTGTGATAATCACGCCCGTAATGATAATTAGATGCCTTCACCCATTTTTAATACTTTTACTATCTTTGATGTTTCAACTATACCAACTTCGAGCAGATTAAATTTGGATTCACATGTCATACCTAAGTTTGAAGTCTGTTGTCGATCTTTATGACCTCTTGGAAAACGGAACATAAAAAACGCACACTGATGTTTGTTTTTTTCAGTTCATGCTACTTTGTGTTATAAAGCATTTTCTCTTTTGTAAAGCGCTACATGTCTATTGGTCTAAGTACGTAGAAATGTAGTCGGGACATGACATGAGTAGGTGAAAATGGGAGTGAGGAATCAACCAATTGTCACCTCATTAAAGACACGTTAGACCGATTGATCTCGGCGTGTAATTTGTGATCTCGCTTTGGTCCATTCCCAACGTTCACAACCCTGCCGCCGCACAGTGTGCCGAAACATTTACAAGATTTCGGAACATGATGGGGATTTTAGAACATGTGGGATTTCGGAACATAGAACTTGGACCGCAAATAGAAGCCACCTTTTAAGACGCATCCCTTAGCGCCATCAAACAGTATATTAGAGTACGCCAGAACGTGCCAGCCGATAGTCTATCAGCAGACGCTCTTTTGTGTCAACTTGAACTGGACACATTAGGCGCTAAATGCTGGGCTTCTGGAGTCCGCAAGCTAAAGACGCTAGAGGAATGTGGTTTTGGCTATGTCTGGCACTCTCCCATGTAATCTCACATCTGTCCTAAATCCATCGCAAATTATTCCATCCATCGACCAACGCTTAAATGAAAAGATATTTACCTTCAATCTCTCATGACAGCAATGCGCAACAACATCAAAATACGAACATACAGATTATTTAAACTACTTACAACGACGAGAAATACTTAGAGATTGCAAGCATTCGGCACAGAACAGCCATCACAAAGCTCCGTATTAGTTCACACCGACTCCACATTGAAAAATGCATAACAGCATTCCTCTGGAACAAAGAATTTGCCAATACTGTAACTAGAATAAGATAGAGAATGAGTGTCACTTTGTTGCTGACTGTAATTTATACAGCAACGAAAGAAGCGTCTTTTTTGAAAATATACAACATATGTTCCCTAATTTCCGATACTTGGACACCACGGAAAAATTCATATTATATTTATTATGCAATTAGACAAACCATACATTATTGATTCCATCTGTCCTTATGTCTATAGCTGTTTTAAGAAGCGAGGAGACGTTGAACTTGTACATACTAGATTGTATTAGCATATGTAGAGATGATAGGATACCTTTCTCTTATATCAAAATTGTACCTTATCACTAGCGCTACGACCTGTACTTAGCTTGTTTGAGCACAAATGTACAATACTGGTCATTCATTCATTCATTCATTCATTATAAACCCCCTCCCCAAGCAAACGCACTGACGTTAATCCTGCCATAGAGGACGTTATAATATACAGGATGTACAAAAGTTTGTCAGGAGCAACAACTTTTACATGGGACACAGTTCATAAAAATCCTGAACATCACATTTGTGGGTGTTGTGGGTGGGGTTTTCGTGACCACTTTGGAAATTCGCTGGGCTAGAGCCAGATCTAGCGAGGCTGCATAGCATGCCTTGTGTGGGGAACCGTTCGTTCATACTGACTATACAAACAAAAAAATTGAACTGTTTATTTACGTCCTTCAGAAGGCCTGCAAGTCACAGTGGAAGCAATACCACCATTCACGGAATGTGTGCCAAAACGCAGGTCTCTTGAGACGACTGACCTGTCTTTGATACTTTTCGACCTGACGGGCGTTCGCCATCAGATTTGAGCTCGATAATTAATAACTATGTCTGTGCTCGCCTATCGGTCTTCAATCGTTGGATTGACGCAAGACTATTGGCCGATACCCTTGCGAGGTACGCACGATTTGCACGCACGATCTTCGACTCGGTAACGAGCTCTGCGATCTCAGAGATCTCCTGCGACTTGTCGCTTACCCCAAAAATCGCAATATGATCGCGAGAACACCGGACGTCTTACTCACGAAAATGTCATTTAGAGCTCGTAGACTAGTCTTCCGATCGATTGTAGCCTAATGTGAGGGGGTATTAAGGTTACTTCGACCGTACAGCCCCCATGCATCTTTTATTTACCCTTCATGTCAGCTTGTAATCTTAATTCATTGCTTAAGTTAACGACGAGGACAACACTTCAAAATATACTTTATTTCAGATGCTATTATACTTTATTTCAAATGCATGTTTCGTTTCATAATCAGTCTTTGAAAAAAATCCTCTTACGATGTTACATTGTAAAGGTGTAACTTTTCGGCCGTTAAATTATCATTGATTTCTACTGCAATGAGCAATGTTCCATAAACATTTCAACTGGGCTACAATATCTCAAGAGAATTTCAACATGTATGATACAAACTTTGAAACTTCTGGGTAAAATAATGAACTGCACTCTTAGCTACATTAACAACAGATTCAATGGATGAACACAAGTCAAAGTTTCTGTTTAGCACTAAGAACATGTATGCAAGAGTATAGGAATGTCCAACAAACACGGCTGCTGCAGGATTAGCCCCCCTGCTGCACAAGACTGTGTGGCGTAGCGATGGGTTGCACCCCTCTGTCCCATCAAATGGCCATTCATTACTGCTCCTCTTGTTTGTTCAACTGTCCTTCATAAACAAAAGAGATAGGGGTAAAGATGGTGGACATCTTTATATCCAAACACAGCCAGGTAAAGTTAACTTGCAGAAGAAAGTACAATACATCATAAAGTTACACGGGCAAAGACAATCGGGTATCCGACAAGACAACAATAGTGACTTTCGCTAACTTAGATAATGCCCAAGATAAAACAAAATGTATGTACCTACCTCTTCTAGAGGGATTGTACTGGTGGTTGATTCGTGGAGGGTGTCGTTATGTGGCGCCAGTGATACCTGAAAATTGATAACAACAATCAATTGCTGGCTATCTGTTATCATCCAGAAATTTTACAACGAAATGGCATATTCTATAAAATCTAGAGAAATGATGTATAACTCTGCATTGCTCCACTTTGGTAAGTAAATCATTACTCAGCCTCGAATGACCTCCACTGTGGACTTTATTGAGACAATTACCTCGTAATCACCATCCGTATCTTCAGCGACATCCATCGCCTCCTCGTCACTTCCATCTTCAATAGTCATCGCTTCTTCATTACTCCTGCCTCCCTGTTCGCCCCTCCACATCATTCGCTGTGACCAGCGAGCCCTAGTCTCCAGAAAGGCATTGCTCCAACCACCTTCAGCCGTACGTACACCCTCGGCTCCCCGGGCACCAAACCCACGATCTACAGACGTAGGTACACCCTCGGCTCCCCGGGCACCAAACCCACTATCTACAGACGTAGGTACACCCTCGGCTCCCGGGCACCAAACCCACTATCTACAGACGTAGGTACACACTCGGCTCCCAGGTCACCAAACCCACTATCTACAGACGTAGGTACACCCTCGGCTCCCCGGGCACCAAACCCACTATCTACAGACGTAGGTACACCCTCGGCTCCCCGGGCACCAAACCCACTATCTGCAGACGTAGGTACACCCTCGGCTCCCGGGGCACCAAACCCACTATCTACAGACGTAGGTACACCCTCGGCTCCCCGGGCACCAAACCCACTATCTACAGACGTAGGTACACCCTCGGCTCCCCGGGCACCAAACCCACTATCTACAGACGTAGGTACACCCTCAGCTCCCCGGTCACCACTATCTTCAACCGTAGGTACTCCCTCGGCTCCCGGGGAACCAAACCCACTATCTACAGACGTAGGTACACCCTCGGCTCCCCGGGCACCAAACCCACTATCTACAGACGTAGGTACACCCCCGGCTCCCGGGGCACCACTATCTTCAGCCGTAGGTACACCCCCGGCTCCCCGGGCACCAAACCCACTATCTACAGACGTAGGTACACCCTCGGCTCCCCGGGCACCAAACCCACTATCTTCAGCCGTAGGTACACCCTCGGCTCCCCGGGCACCAAACCCACTATCTTCAGCCGTAGGTACACCCATGGCTCTCCGGGCACCAAACCCACTATCTACAGCCGTAGGTACACCCTCGGCTCCCCGGGCACCGAACCCACCAACTTCACCCTCGGCTGTCCGGGCACCAAACCCACTATCTTCAGCCGTAGGTACACCCTCGGCTCCCCGGGCACCAAACCCACGATCTACAGACGTAGGTACACCCTCGGCTCCCCGGGCACCAAACCCACTATCTACAGACGTAGGTACACCCTCGGCTCCCGGGCACCAAACCCACTATCTACAGACGTAGGTACACCCTCGGCTCCCAGGTCACCAAACCCACTATCTACAGACGTAGGTACACCCTCGGCTCCCCGGGCACCAAACCCACTATCTACAGACGTAGGTACACCCTCGGCTCCCCGGGCACCAAACCCACTATCTGCAGACGTAGGTACACCCTCGGCTCCCGGGGCACCAAACCCACTATCTACAGACGTAGGTACACCCTCGGCTCCCCGGGCACCAAACCCACTATCTACAGACGTAGGTACACCCTCGGCTCCCCGGGCACCAAACCCACTATCTACAGACGTAGGTACACCCTCAGCTCCCCGGTCACCACTATCTTCAACCGTAGGTACTCCCTCGGCTCCCGGGGAACCAAACCCACTATCTACAGACGTAGGTACACCCTCGGCTCCCCGGGCACCAAACCCACTATCTACAGACGTAGGTACACCCCCGGCTCCCGGGGCACCACTATCTTCAGCCGTAGGTACACCCCCGGCTCCCCGGGCACCAAACCCACTATCTACAGACGTAGGTACACCCTCGGCTCCCCGGGCACCAAACCCACTATCTTCAGCCGTAGGTACACCCTCGGCTCCCCGGGCACCAAACCCACTATCTTCAGCCGTAGGTACACCCATGGCTCTCCGGGCACCAAACCCACTATCTACAGCCGTAGGTACACCCTCGGCTCCCCGGGCACCGAACCCACCAACTTCACCCTCGGCTGTCCGGGCACCAAACCCACTATCTTCAGCCGTAGGTACACCCTCGGCTCCCCGGGCACCAAACCCACTATCTTTAGCCACGGGTGCACCCTCGGTTCCCCGGGCACCAAACCCACTATCTTCAGCCGTAGGTACACCCTCGGCTCCCGGGGCACCAAACCCACTATCTTCAGACGTAGGTACACCCTCGGCTCCCGGGGCACCAAACCCACTATCTACAGACGTAGGTACACCCTCGGCTCCCCGGGCACCAAACCCACTATCTTCAGCCGTAGGTACACCCTCGGCTCCCGGGGCACCACTATCTTCAGCCGTAGGTACACCCTCGGCTCCCCGGGCACCAAACCCACTATCTTCAGCCGTAGGTACACCCTCGGCTCCCCGGGCACCAAACCCACTATCTTCAGCCGTAGGTACACCCTCGGCTCCCCGGGCACCACTATCTTCAGCCGTAGGTACACCCTCGGCTCCCCGGGCACCAAACCCACTATCTTCAGCCGTAGGTACACCCTCGGCTCCCGGGGCACCAAACCCACTATCTTCAGCCACGGGTGCACCGTCTCCCCGGGCACGTAACCTATCCACAAGTACACTTCTCTCACTACCCCACCACATCATTCGTTGTGACCAGCGAGCCCTAGTCTCGAGAAAAACCTTCCTTCCACTATCTTCAGCCGTAGGTACACCCTCGGCTCCGGCCGGGGCACCAAACCCACTATCTGCAGACGTAGGTACATCCTCGGCTCCCCGGGCACCAAACCCACTATCTACAGACGTAGGTACACCCTCGGCTCCCAGGTCACCAAACCCACTATCTACAGACGTAGGTACACCCTCGGCTCCCGGGGCACCAAACCCACTATCTTCAGCCACGGGTGCACCCTCGGCTCCCCGGGCACCAAACCCACTATCTTCAGCCGTAGGTACACCCTCGGCTCCCCGGGCACCAAACCCACTATCTTCAGCCGTAGGTACACCCTCGGCTCCCCGGGCACCAAACCCACTATCTACAGACGTAGGTACACCCTCGGCTCCCCGGGCACCAAACCCACTATCTACAGACGTAGGTACACCCTCGGCTCCCCGGGCACCAAACCCACTATCTTCAGCCGTAGGTACACCCTCGGCTCCCCGGGCACCAAACCCACTATGTTCAGCCGTAGGTACACCCTCGGCTCCCCGGTCACCACTATCTTCAGCCGTAGGTATACCCTCGGCTCCCCGGGCACCAAACCCACTATGTTCAGCCGTAGGTACACCCTCGGCTCCCCGGGCACCGAACCCAGCAACTACAGCCGTAGGTACACCATCTCCTCGGGCAAGTAGGGCTGCATATTCCTGGCGCTGTTCTGCCAGTATACGCCGTGCGTCCAGGATTACTGCACTGTATATATAAATGGTATTAATTAATGGCTTTTCCTGTAACGAAATATCTGACTATTTACGGGTCTAAACGTGATCACGGTTCACGCTAGTATTTGTAGTAAAAGCGGCGGAATACGCCGACGTAACAGCAGTTAACTTTTTTATTTTACATTTCTTAGAACTATATACGTCGTAGCAGTGTACTAATCCCGATCCAGGTAGCTACGCCAGGCGGGTTTGTCATTGCTTGCCTAGTGGGTATAATACATTTATGTTACCCTTTGTAGAAGTCACCATTGTAGTAGACGTTGAAACACTTGTCAGTGGCCAAATCGATCTCTTAGAACATGGTCACTACCGACTTAGAACATTGCCACAACTAGCAAGGGACTGATTTTGTCTTTTTAGAATTTTCAGTGTTACGAGTTCATGTATCGTGCAGTGTCTTTCCCTGTAAGCGCGCCGTGACGTCCATGGTCGAACCTGTCCTTTTGCATGTCGCTAGAGCGTGGAAGGATAAAATATAAGCAAGTGACACCCTGGACTGGTCAATAGTAATATACAAATAAGATAAATACACAAAAAGGAGGAATTTCTTACCTCCTTGCGGTCACGTCATTTATGATGTTCCTTGCAAATGCTAGGTCTTCTAAGACCCTCGCCACAGAGATGTCACTGCCTGTAAATGACAGATTTACAGTTCACTTGAAAGTTCATCTGTGTTGGTAGAAGTCATTCTGAATGGAGTTTGAACTATAAATGCCAACACAAAAATTGGACTTACCCAAATTTTCGACTGAACAGCACCAGTCTTTGTCAAGGAATGAGCAATCCACTGCTTCTGTGACGTCACGTTATGCAGATGAGACACGTGACTCGGACAGCAGTGGATCATAGGTTGCAGAAATACAATAGGGGGCTTTCTGCAACCTATGATCCACTGCTGTCCGAGTCACGTGTCTCATCTGCATAACGTGACGTCACAGAAGCAGTGGATTGCTCATTCCTTGACAAAGACTGGTGCTGTTCAGTCGAAAATTTGGGTAAGTCCAATTTTTGTGTTGGCATTTATAGTTCAAACTCCATTCAGAAGGACAGATTTACAGTGTTAACTAACTAGAATAATAAATGACGTCATAATCTTCATGCGTTATAACTTATGGTCCATAACGTTAACTATTCTCAGTGACTGGCTGGAACAATTCTTAGTGAAAAATTCTTAGTAAACAATTCTCAGTGACAATTACTGACGGCACAGGGATAGTAATGAATATAAAAAAAATGAAAAGAAAGCAAAACAAAACACAAACTCCTCTTCTTTTATCTCCTTGAATGTTCTGGGATTGGCAGAATTTGCCTTCAGCACTTCTCTACGCAACTGGCGGCGCAGCCACTTGTCTTTTATTCCATCTAAAAACCTATCCCTCAGAATATTGTCATTATCAGGTTAAGGCTGTCCCGCTTCAATAATTCTTGTAGCGCCAGAGCGTACTGTTGTAGGCTTTCACAGGATCCAGATCTTGTGAAACAAGAGTGATATGATTCTGAAAGGTTCATGTTTGGAACATTTACGTTTGGTCGGCATGCTTCAAATACATGAATATGACGTTCATGCCACCATGCTAGCCATTTCTTCAGAAGCTCAACTCGTCTTTGTTTTCTGTTGATGTAATTCAACATAGCCTTCTGGTGAAGGATCTTTTTGTAATGCTTTTGCTTTTTCTGTACATTTCCCTGCATCCTCACTGCCCAGCCTCCTCGCATGAAGACGCAGAGACTGATTGAAATGAAATATGCAATATACTCTACTGCCAGTACTTCCAAAGTCATTTTCAAGCCCAACCCAATTTGCACTCAATTTATCACACATCCATCATATAGGATTGATAATGTAGGTATTGCTTTTGGTAATGGATTGCAGGGCTTCATTAAACAGTGTCCGGAGGAGGATGACAAATTCTTATCCTTCATTCTCTAATGATATGATATGTTTATTGCAAGTACATGCCCGAAGGCAAGTACATAAAACATGGGTATAATGGCACAGATAAAGAGCTATTAAGGACTAGTTTCTACTAAAGTGAACTACTTACATTAACATTCTACGATCTAGTTATGTTGGGTTTAGGTTCTTCTTTTGAGGCAGTGGAAAACGAATTTTCCCACTTCTTCTATAATTTGTGGGTTCCTTGATTTAATAGTAGTATATTTTTTTCATGTTCAGGAATGATAGGGAAGTATGAATATATTTTAGACACGTTAAATTCTTGTCATTAAGTATACAGCTAGATATGAGGTGACTTTCGCCTTCCATTGCATTAGGGGGGCAATATTTACAAATCCTCTCCGGCACAGGTAGTTTTCGATCAGTATGGGGTGGGCATTTTTTTTTTACCTTACTGATTGCTGAACGCTGCTCAAAGTCGCCTATTCAAGATATTTTCCATACAATATGTTGTTTTACATTTTCTATAAAATCTCAGCTTACCACTATCGATAGACAAATTATTGAAGAAAGTTTGAATGTATATATATCTGAAAGCCTCCTTAAATTACAGATGTATTGAGGATCACAGTTTGTATTATCGGTATACAATAGATATGAATAACCACAGTTATCTAGAATCCTGATGTTGGCAATGGGTCTAGTGTTTATCTGGATGCTTGCAAGTTATCTACTGCAGAATGTTAACACAGCAATCCCCTTGATGTAACAGAGCAAATGTTCAAGTTCCATTGTATACTTCTCTCATTCACAACAGCAGCATTGAAAAACTACAACTACTGGAACATGCTTCAAGAGGTACCAATGACCTTACCTCTGAGTTGACTGGTATCGTCTTGTTCTGTTGCACCCTCTCCTGAACCAATTTATATTATATCATTTCTTTATTAAGCTGATTGGACAGCATAACAGGTACTACTGCTGTGCAAATATGCAATCTAACTGACAAACATTGAATCCAAACCACCACAACAAAATCCTCTTCTCGATACAGGTATTCATACAGCTGTATGTCTCAAAGGAGAAGTAAAATTTACCACTTAAGTTTATGCAGCGGCGGTCAATTTCCTCCTTTTCATAATGGTTCCCCTCCTTTGGCTTTCTTTAATTTCAAGTTTGTGCCAATTGCCACAGTGTTGCAGTCCCTTCTTTTTGGTTGTTTGAATTTGCCAGTATTCTAATGATGGGTTAGGAAGTCAACTTCTTGGGTTTTTCTTTACTTTGAGGGCTTTTCCAGGGTACCATATTCCTTTATGTCCCTTGCTGTACAACACAGCAATCTATTTACCCTTTGTCACCTAGTGGCGGCACCGGATGTATGGACTTTGCTTTATGAGTTTCAATAGTTATCTCCATGAAAAATGGAGATATAGTTTTGGGTGTGTCTGTTTGTTTGTTTGTTTGTTTGTGTTTCCGGACCACTGTAGACAGCATAACTCAAGAACCGCTTGATGGATTACGATGATATTTAGTATGTGGGCAGGTGTTCTGAAGCCGAAATTCAAGGTCGATTTTGGGCCTCCTGGTATGTGACCTTGGTACTGCAGCAGAAATTTTGTATCTCTTGACCTGGATGTGCTGTGGTCTTGATATTTTGGCGTCAGATAGCTTGTGGTGTAATGAAGACGTGGCGTGGGTTTGGGCCCCCTAGCAGCTTGCTCTGGAACTGCAGGGGCGTTATCGTTAAAATCTTCTAAGGAGAATAACTGAACAAAGGAACAACGGGTTTCCATGATATTTAGTATTTAGGTAGCTTAGAAAGAGATATACAGAATTTAATGGGACTTAATTTGCATAGCTAACGAGGAAAATCTATATTTGCACTGTTTTCCATTATCAGACTGAAATACATGTAACATATGTAGTTTATGGAAAGTGGGTCATCAGCAGGTACCAATTATGCAAATAGATTCCTAATTTGCATAATTAATGGGAAAAACACAATATCTCATCTAATTGGAAAAATATAGGACTGTCAATATGATACTTAGTATGCAGGTAGCCTAGACAGAGATATACATAATGAAGTGCAAATTATGCTAATTGTGACTTGATTTGCATAGCTAATGAGGAAAATCTATATTTGCAGTGTTTTCCATTATCAGACTCAAATACCTGTAACATATGTAGTTTTTGGAAAGTGGAGCATCAACAGATACCAATTATGCAAATAAATTCCTAATTTGCATAATTAATGCAAAATACCATAATTCATCAAATTGGAAAATTATAGGACTGTCAATATTGCAACATGTAAGGTAGATAAAGGTGTTTATGACCAAGCATATAGTATGCAAATGTTAAAGTCATTTGCATGAATAGAATTGTTCATGGAGATTTAAGGTCGTGGAACTCTTGTTCATTTTTGTAATTCTTTAATAATCACACATACCTCTCATGCAATTAGGACTGGAAATAGATTTTTTTAAAGATAATTTTAAGTTGTCCATAAGCCCTTGGGATTGAAGGATGCCCTTTACTACTATAATTCTATTTGCAAATGAATCGTTTCCGGGCCTAACCCCGCAGCGACATAAGCATCTTCTTCTGAGGGTAGCGTCGTCTTTTCCAGGTCCCTTTGTAAGGCGGTCGGGAGTTATGTTTTCCCTCCGACCTACCCCACGACGGTTTGATTTGATTTATCCGACTGTAAAAAGTACAGCCAGGGCTACCCTAACAGCCAGGGCTAGCCTGGTAACAGTATTTATTACAAACGTTAACAGAGTTCATTACAAACGTTCAATGATTCTGGTGGTCTGGTATTGGACGGATTCCACAGTCCTTTGATCGCGTTTGGTAAGACCAGACCAAACAACGTCTGCATACTCGAGGTTTGTCATGTATAGTCTGAGGAGTAGATCCTTCGGTATCTTCTTCCTCAGAGCAGATATAGCAAACCAGAAGATGGTCTAGCCTTTGTAGAGATGGTGTCGATATGGTTTGACCAGGAGAGGGTATTTGTGAGAGTAACGCCGAGGTATTTATGGCTGGTGACAACTTGCAATACAGTTCCACCTAGGGTCACAGGAGGAATCGGTCGTGGAATGGCGCGTGTCGTGATGAACATAGCTTTGCTATGTTGGCTTCAAGTTTCCATTGAGACAGCCAGGTAGACACTGACAGAGCACAGGTTCTCTGTTCAGTGATGCAACTAAATGTTGGATAGAGCGATGGGAGGAGGACAGTGAAGTGTCGTCGGCGAATAGATTTGGTTGGGATTGTATACAGCTAGTGGCAAGGTCGTTGATATAGAGTATGAAAACCGTTGGTCCGAGGACAGAACCCTGTGGTACTCCGGCTAGGGGAGACTTCCAGTCTGATAGCGCACCCTGGATGACCACTCGTTGGCGTCTATCGGACAGGTAGCAGGAAAACCAGTTGTGCATGGATCCACTGATCGGATTGATGTGTGTCGTTAGACGTTGACCTAGTCTCGACGACCCGACTATACCGAACATCACACGGCTCGATCATAAAACAATATAACACACGATACATGGTTACATAGTACAGGATAAGATATAAGTTACATGATTAACATAGTTGACGTCAACTACAATGCATTACCTAAGTACTTGAAATCACCCTATACAGCCGCCGCTTTAGGACGGAAAGTTCCAGATACAGCCAAGGAGTTCATAAAACGGTACACATGGCGAAACGATCAATAGAGACGACCAATTAGGCCGTTATCAGTAACGAACATACGGTCTCCCTTAACCTCCTGTCCTACAAGTACAAGCTTGGTCTTCTACCAACATAAAAACATGAACTATTATCGGCACGTCTCTAACATAAACCTTACTTGCTATCGCCTCCGAGGATGGAGACAGAGTTAACTCACCTTGACCAGTTACTATGCCTTCACGGACAGCGAGGACAACATCCTCGTGGCTGACTTTTAGAATTAAACGCGTCCTTCGGTTCAGCTGCCACGGGAGGACCCCGGACTGAACACATTGGACTAGCGCAATCAAAGGAATTTTCCGAAGTAGCGAGGAAGTTACAAATTAAAGAAAGAGTAAAAAAAAGTCACAAGAAGAAACTGTGCAAATCGATGCTGGCATCACTCAACCAACAGCAGAAGTCTCCAATGACAAAGACTCACCAAAAAGAAACTCTGCATTTGGGAAACGGAAGGAATTTTGGAATTTCATGGCGGACATCAAGGGGACGGAACAGAACAACTCAAAACAGTTTAGTACCAGGCACGACTCAGATCCGAGAAACTGGCCTTGACCTATCAATTTAGCGAATCTTGGCAGCACCACTGCCTGAGACGTTCTGAAGACTTTAACGTACGGACACCGAGGTACAATACCAGCCCCTACAGACTAGCAATCACAACCAACATGAAACAACAGTTGGTGTTGAGGAGAGCAGTCTCTGTGCAACAACTTATATAATACTATCAAACTAACCTAACTGCTGGGATTTATAACATATTGCTCACCTGAGCAGGGTCGCAAAGCCCTGAGAGCACCCAACTAATAGCTCCGGCTACTCATAGTCCCAATCTTGTCGTCATTCCGTCTCTAGTACAAATGGTGTGTGCTACTCTAACCAGGGACGTGTCCAACTCAGTGTTCATGTCGTCACAGCACGCCGACTGCCGTCGCCAATTCTTCTCCGCCGCTGGACAGCGTCGGTTCTGCAACAGCGTTCATTTCGCTCAGGAATAGCGTTCGTTCGCTTTCCGGAACAGCGTTCACTAGTATTTATATTTGTATATCTATATACATAATGTATAAATGACGTATAGGAATAATTGTCATCCACAAATGTTAACAAGTACATAGGTAAAATCCCCATGGGATTTAAACATCGGGTCAATGTTACACAGCGATTTCATTTGTGTCCGTGACATTGATAAATGATGTAACTATATAAACACATTTAAGCATATTTAGCATATTACAACGTGTCAACCAAGACCACCATGAGTAGGTTTAGCGTTCAAATGGTCGTGAGGAGGGGGATGGTCTCAGAGGTTGAACTAAGATTGTTCTTATCGTTATTACCTATAATATTGGACGCTAAGAAGTCTCTGGGGTCGTCCTCCACCACTACTTCGTCGTCCAGGTGGGCTGGAGGCACTGTCGGGTGATATGACGCAGCAGGTGGTTGACCGCCTGGCTGGGCGGGGGGGTCTAGTTGCGAGAGATGCTATGTTCCTCTGTAGACTTTCAGCGACGGAGATAAGGGCACTCAATTGTTCCTTGATGCTGTGACAGATGGTCTTTTGGGTAGGATCTGGTCTATTACCCTTACGTATACGATGCGCTCTCACCACACTAAGACGTGTCTACAACTATACTATGTGCTCTCACCACACGAAGCCACGATGGTCAAATATGGGCCCAAAATGTCCAGACTTTTTTAGAATGCAACAACATTCTATTACGTTCGAAGTGACGTTATCGAATAGAACGTGCATCCTATTCGGGGTCACTCACGGTCATATGCAGATTTTCACTGTAAATTCGCGCCAAAAGGCCCTTTCTATCCTAGGTCCCTTGCACAAGAAGAAAAAACACTTTATCACAAACACAAACTATTTTCTGGACAGTATATCTTTGCTGACATTTTGTTGTGGACATGGAACATGTAGCCAAGCTACTGGCGCCATTGTTGATGACTTTGACTGTTGAAGGACTTGTTTACGCCGGCATCAAGTACCCCCCCCCCTATCCGTGAGGCATGACATTGTTCCAAAGTGGTATGAAAAACTCGAGCAATGTGCGTTCAAACTCACTCATCGAGGTCTTAAATTTTCGAGAACTAATTGTAAGCGCGGTGACTTGCCCTGTGCTTGACACCGCCGGCCAGCAAGTTAGGAGAGGGAGTTTAACTGGTCTTACCTGGTTTGATGGCAACATAAACGGAGTCGGAAGGTTGCGTTTTGATGGTTTAATTAAGAAGAGTTAGTAGTTCACCGTGATTACATATATGCCGCCTGAGTCTACTGACTAATGCAAGTCCCGGTACAGTTCTTGATTGTGATGAAAGCCTCCTCGTGTGGAATCTTGAAGTTAGTCCGAGTTGTATGATTAGTTCAAAGTTCCGAGTGGATGTCGCAGTAATCCAAGTTGAATAGCGATCCAACAATTGTCCATGTATCCTGGTAAATGCCTCCAAAGTCCAGATAAGTACCGTAAAAACTGGTCAATTCTCCCAACCTTTCTGACCCAGTCCTCTATCCTTTCTTGACTTGTTTTTCTCCTCCCAGTGAAGAGCCTGATTTCTTCCTGCTTGTCCGGCAAGGAAGTCCTGATTTCTTCCCCCTGTGGGAAGCCAAAATTCTTCTTTCTCCCTGTGAGAAAGCCCTGATTTCTTCCCCCTGTGGGAAGCCTAAATCCTTCTTTCTCCCTGTGAGAAAGCCCTGAGTTCTCCTGTCTTGAGAAGCCTGTCCCTCTCTTCTGAGTGAGCCTATTTTCTTTCCATGTGCTGAGGTCCCTAGAGTCTATCCAAAAACACGTGTCCTAGATTTGGCGGGAACTTGCCTGTATCTTATTAACATTTCTAAAGGCGGCAAATTTAAGAAACATTGGCATTTACACTGGCCCCCAATTGCCGACTTAAAGGCAATTTCTACACTTTAGTTTCCTGATGCCGATGCTATACAATAATATAGTCTACTTTGGTTAGTAGTAGAAACATGCAGAATAAGATTCCTTAAAGTCCAAGTAGGGTATTCTAGTTTTCTACGTTGCAGTTACATGCATTATAAACTCTTATGATACTAGAGTCCGAACGTAATCCTCCTGGAATTTCAGGTTTCTAGTCTTCTCCCTGGTCTTCTTCCAGTATTGGGCACAGCTTGTCTATCGGACGTTCTAGGATGTTGTGCTGTGTTTTGACTTTGACATGTCCTTCGCTGCTACTAGCCACTTCTACTACTCTGCCCATCGGCCACTGGCCTCGTGGGTTGTTCTCATACTTCAGCAGCACTAGATCTCCTACTGCGAAGTTTCTCCTTTGTTTGCCCTATTTTTGGCGTCCTTGTAGAGTGGGTAGATACTCCTTGACCCATCTCTTCCAGAACAGGTCTGCGATGTACTGGATCTGCTTCCATCGGCGTCTTGCGTACTGGTCTCCCTTCTCTGTTAAGTTGGGTGGAAGGTCCGTCTTTGACTTTAGCGTCAGGAGATGGTTTGGTGTCAGGGGCTCTAAGTCGTTAGCTTCCACATTTGCCGTTGTTATTGGCCTGCTGTTTATTATATATTCAACCTCGCAGAATAACGTACCAAGCCTTCGTCGTCAAGTTGATGACCTTTGCTGACAGCATACAGCACTTGGCGTACGGTTCTGATCTGCCTCTCCCAAACTCCTCCGAAGTGGGAACCTGAAGGTGGGTTGAATTTCCATTCTATCCCCTTCTTTAACATACTTTCATGCATCTTGCTGGTTTCCATTTTTTGACCTCTCTCTTGAGTTCTGCCTTTGCTCCAACAAGATTCGTGCCATTGTCGGATATGATCATCCTCACTTGTCCTCTTCTTGCGATGAATCTCCGCAAGGCATTGATGCAGCTATCCGTGTCAAGGGATTCTGCCTTCTCCAAGTGCACCGCTCGCGTCGTAGTGCAGGTGAAGATGACACCATATCGTTTTACAATACTGCGGCCTCGTTTGACTTCGAAAGGGCCGAAGTAGTCGACGCTTACGTTGGTGAACGGTGGGTTCTGTGGTGTTACTCTGAAGGACGGTAGATCCGCCATCTTCTGTTCCCCTGTCTTGCCGTGATGACGGCGACAAGTAACACACTTGCCAATTACTTGTCTGATTAGCGAATTGACTTGTGGAATCCAATAGCGTTCTCGCACTTTGGATGTCACATAGTTTCTCCCCAGGTGTCCGTTGTCCTCGTGGGTTTCTCGAACCACTAGCTCTGACACTCGGGACCTCTTTGGGAGCATCATTGGATGTTTCATCTCTTCCGAGAGGGTTGCTTGACTCAGTCTTCCTCCTACCCTGAGGATGCCCTCTTCATCCAACTTAGGGTTCAGCAGGAAGGTACTGCTGCAAGACTTCACTGATCCCTTGCGTCTTTGCAGGGACACTATCTCTTCGCTGTAGTGACTACGTTGCACGTGCCTTACTATATCCAATTCTGCTTGTGCAAGGTCGCCTGTTGACAACCTTTGACATGTTGTCTTCCCCAGGGCCTTACTCTTCTGTTTCAGGGCCTGTTTCACTTTAGAGATCCAAGCTACAGCTTTCTTCAAGCGATACCAGCTTGAGTAGTGTGCAATAAGCACATCCATAGGGCTCTCTTCCACTTGAACAGCGTACACCTTTACTTCATGGTCCTGCTCCCTTGCCAAACTGTTGTCTAATGTAGCATTAATGCCGCACTACGCGCTCCTTAGCGGAGCACATTGGGCATTAATGCTGGATTCCCTCTGCTCCCTTTGGAACAGAGCATTAATGCCAGCATACACCCCTGTCCATTAATCATCATTTATCACCCAGTCTTCTTGGACTGAAGGGGAAGTGGAAACCCTTTCCCCTGGCTGGTGCCAGTAGGGGTGGTCACACCAAATTAACCCTCTGCCCCCTACCTACAGTCCAGCCTTGTTAAAAACCCCAGCTGTTGCAGGGTGCTAATGTATAGGTCAAGCATGACTAAAGGCCGTGGCAGAAAGCACTAATGCTGGAAAGATGCCAACTAATTGGTTCAGGCCTTGGTCCAAGGCATGGCTGCTAGGACATTGAGGGACTGGTATTTGGACAGCCATAATTACCATGAAATTACCATGGCAGTGTGCACTAACCAAGCATTAGTGCTGCATAAGTATTTCTGGAATTAATGCTACATTAGACAACAGTTAGGCAAGGGCTGCAGTGGCTCTTGAAGCCCTCCTGGCATCTGCGGCCATTCATCGTTTGGGCACCACAGAAATGGTGGTCCTTTTACCCACCGGTCGTTTTCTACGAACTTCTGGATTGTTTGTCCCCTTGATGCATCGTCAGCGGGGTTCTGTGACGATTCGACGTACCGCCACTGGTTTGGATCACTATGGCTCCTTATTGTCGTCAGTCTCCTTTAATGAAACCTGACTGAAGACGATATAAAAGATTATTACAGATCAAGTGATTGTATAGGTGTTTGTAAACTATTTTTTCGAGTACTTTGGACAGGGTGGGGAGAAGTGATATGGGACGGTAGTTGGATTTGTCTTGTGGGTCACCTTTTTTAAAAATGCGTATACCGTTTGCGTATTTCCAAATATCAGGAAATATGCCATGACAGAGTGAAAGATTATAAACGAAAGATATTTTATCAGCAATGAAAGGCGTGATGATTTTGAGAAAATGGTTATCGATGTGGTCATACCCGTGGGCCTTGCCGGTATCCAGGTTTTTAACAAACAATAAAACATCTTCAGGGGAAGTTGTAATGTGTAGGAGCCGACTGGATGTGAGATATTGAAAAGCCGGGAGAGAGGCATAGGAATCATCAATGGTTGATTGAGATGTAAAATATTTATTTAAAATTGTTGCCTTTTCGTGCTCGTCGAAAATATAGGAACTACCCTCTTTAAGAGGGGGGATGGAAGAAGTAACTTTAGGTCTATAAAAATACTTGACGACATGCCGCCATTTTTTACTGGAAGTAGATGGGTCATTAAGCGAATGTATAAGGCGTTCGTAGTAGTTGGTTTTGTTTTGTGAAATGAGATTGGTGAGCCTGTTGCGTACCTTTCGGTATGCAGCCCAATTTACATTTGTGTTAAGATGCCGAGCCTGTTTGTGAAATTTATCCCGTGAACGCATGAGTTTGCGAACTTCAGAAGTAATCCAGGGTTTGTCTTTGGGTCTGATTAATATTTTTTTTTGCTGGGGACGCACTGATGTTTAGCCTCTAGGATAAGCTCAGATAATTTTGTCGCGGATGAGTCGACTGAAGCACAGAGAAAGATATCATTCCACTTGGAGGAAGAGCAAAAAGTCGCGAGCTTGTTTTGGTTTATTTGTGAGAAGTCCCAGACGGTCCGATGATAAGGTTTTGGTATGTGGACAGACAGGGACATAGAACAAATAGTCGGACAGTGGTGACAACCTGACAGGGGGGCTTGAACTGATATGGAATCTACGTAGTTTGTGGCATCAGTAAAAATTAGGTCAAGAAGAGAAGGATTTTGAGACAAATCGCAGGTTGGTTGATTAACAATTTGGGCGAGATTCAAAAACTGTGTCGACTGATACAGTTTGTTACCAACAGACGAGGTAGAGTCCCGGTGCCACCACTGAGCATGTTTTGCATTAAAATCGCCCAGAATAACGATTGCGTCAGGATTGGACATCTTGGCCACCTGGACTGAGTCAGTGAGAGCATTTATGAATTCATCAACAGTAGACGCATCTTGATTGGGTGGCCTTTAATAGACGGATAACCAGATTTTGAAAGATTTGAGTTTCAGTTCGACCCAGATAGCTTCACAAAGTTGAGACTCGAGATCGGTGCGCCTTATGTAGGCGATGTTAGTTGATATGTATAAGAGCACCCCACCACCGTGTCTGTTTCGATCACGTCTTGTGGGTGGTTGGAAGCCCTGAATTGCAAGGTTGTCGGAAGAAATCTCACTACTTAACCAGGTCTCAGTGATAGCAATAATGTCAAGTTTGAAATTCGGGAATCGGGATAGAAATGATAACTCATCCAGCATGGTTCCGGCGGTTATACTGTTAACGTTAGCGTGTAGTATGTTGAGGTACTTGGATGTTCCGGGATACTTAGCGGGCCCAGGGTTGGGATGCACATCGTAACATAAACTGATCAATAGCAAAATCAAGAGGAAATAAAATATAAACGAAATTATGCAAGAACAACATCTAAGCTTAAACAGTCTGCGCAGAGTCCCAATAATGCCGTATTTTGTGATGTAGAACAAACCTATAGCTGCCCTATACAGATCAAGGTCAACAGGCATTATCCCTCGGGTCCTCCCGGCAAACGGATCTCAGGACGTAAATCATGGGGTGAAAGGGTGGACATGCGCTTCAAATAATTCATGAACAACATAACAATAGATAAAATATAAGACATAACAACAAGACAAAACATCAAACATAAGTAAACTGTTACGAAAGAGATAAATAACAAGAAAGCTCTGCGTTGCCACTGCGGTTCAATTTATGGTGTAAAGATACATTGAGCCACTTATGTGATCGGATTACCTTTAATCAGAAAACAACGAAACGCAGGACATGAGGCAGCGTTGGAAAAGGCAATGTAATACTGTGTATATATATCCATACACGATGCATTCATACATATACCTTGGTGGTAATTATGTCGACAAGTCGTGTTTAGTTGTTGGATCAATGTTCAAGCTGGCGAATGTCAGCGGGGCTGGTGATACGGCGTATCACAGGGTCGGCACCATTTGAGTTGACCTTGTCCTTGACGAAGATCTTTCCATCCTGGGTCCATGCGGTGTTGACATGAGACAGACGTTTTGCAGAGTTGTAAAGTTCGAGGTTGCGTTTGGTCAAGTTTTCCCTGATGACGTAATGTTTGCCCGAGATGTTAGATTTCCCCTTTAGCTGTTTCTTGACCCTGTACACTTCCTGACACTTTGCATAGTTGGTGAACTTGACGATGACTGTGTGAGCTCCGTCACGAGGCCGGCCAACACGGTGAGCTATGTCAATGTCTGATCGTTGGACGCTGAAGTCGAGATGTTTCCTGGTGAAGTCCATGAATGTTGACACGCAGTCCTCTGATTTCCTTTCTTCAGGTGATTGGTGAGGGGGGATTCCGAAGACGAGTAGACAATGCTTCCTACTATATTGCTCGTTTCTATCGGCATGATTTTCGGCTTCGGCTAGGCGTACCTTTAAGGTGGTCAGTTCTTCGTCTTTCACGGCGATAGTGTGCTTCAGCTCGTCAACCTCAGCTTGGAATGACGACTTAAACTGGTCCAGTTCGTGTCTGACTTCAGCCTTTATGGCCGCTAAAATGTCTTGCTTCACAGCGCCCAGAAACTCCTCTTTCAACTTTTCAAAACTGAGTCTCAGCTGAGAGTCAACAAGGTCGGAGACTCTCTTAACTTCCCTAGTGGACGGTGTGGTCGTCATGGTGGTGAAATGGAGGCTCAGAATGAGGAAATTTGTTAGATATCCGCAGTGTAGCAGAGAGCCCTTAGACTATGCGTGTGTCTACGGGCGCCATCTTGAATATGCAAAATCAACTGGCAAGATAGTTGTGCGTCATACAAAGGCGTCCGACACAGGAGGGGCTAATGGCGGCCGCGACAGCAGGGGGACAGATGAAGATCCTATATTCGCAGTGCCGGACGTAGGATTAATGGCGATATTGTGGCAACGGCAGAATGGCCATCCAAGAATCACATCGTTAGTGGACTGGCGCATGACATGAAACAGTTCAACCGCTGAGATGGTACCCAGATGGACATGTGCCTGCAGTGTTCCCACGATATGAAGCTTGTCGCCATTGACGGGACGAACGGTTGTAGCGGATTTGCTCAGTGGCAGACATCGTAGGGTGGGCGAACGGAGGCGGAAAGTGTCACTAATAATGGAAATACACGAACCGGTGTCAAGAAGAGCTTGGGTTGGTGCGCCTTGGAGTTCAATGTCAATAAAAGGGGAACAGTCTGGGGTCGGGCTGGGGAAAAGCTGGCTGCTGGCGCGCGTAGTCAGCTACTGTCTGTTTCCCTGGGGTGGGGACGGACAGTCGACGGCGTAGTGGCCGAACCCTCCGCAGTTATGGCACTGCTCGTCTGGTCGGACGGGGCGACGAGGACGTCGTGGCGTACGGCGTCGGTTCTCCGAGAGGGGAGGGTCGTCGTTGCGACGGCCGCTGTTTCGTCGGGCGGGCGGTGGTCCAGGGTCATCTTGGCGGTCACGGGCGTGACGGTCGGACTGTCGCTGGCTGCCGGCCTGGGACTGGAGGAGGTCGACGACTTCGGACAGTTTCGACGCCAGCGTGGCGACGGTGGCGGTCAGGTCCGATGTCGGCGCGCTGGTGGAGGTCACCCTGGCCGCGGTGTGGTCGGGCATGGCGTACTGGACGTCACGAGCAGCGGTGTGGCGGGCTTGCCCGCAGATGGCGCCTTGGCGGGTGGCGGCGTCGATGTCGGCGGGGCCGAACTCCATCACCCGGATTTTCAGGTCTTGGTCGAGGCCGGCCAGGAACCTGTCGAGCGACATGTGGGCCCGCCCGGCGTCGTTGAAGTCGTCGTAGGCCAGCCTTACCAGCCGCTTGATTTCGGCGGCGTAGACGGAGAGGCTTTCCGCCGGGCGGTGGACGGCCGCTCGCAGGAGGTCAAGGTTGGCCTTAGTAGCATCTGGGAGTTCGGTGTAGTAGCCGAACGCTGCGCCGGTGAGGTAGGTGGGGAGGTGGCGTAGCTTCGCTGGGTCGTCAAGTTGTTGTGACTCGGCCCAGACATCGAACTGCTGGCTCCAGAGTTGGAAGTCGTTGCTCCCGTCGAAGGACGAGGGGAGTCTCGAACGTTGTGCGGCTGCCATGGCGTGGATGAAATATACTCGGAAGTATAGGCCGCTGCCACCAATTGTTATGTAGTGATGTATGCCAGATGAGAGTGATGAAGAAGACATATCCTCCTTGTAAAGAACTGGTGCGGTTGTCCAAAAGGGGAGAGAAGGTAAGAGGTCTAGCCTCAGCAGAGAAGTTCGTCTGCACCTTCTGTGAGTACACCTCTCCTGCGTACAAGTTTTACGATGAAGTGGAGGGAGACGGCCCGGGCCAGAAGATTGCTGTCCCAAACATGGCAGTACAGGCAGCACTGTTCAATAATCGGACCTATCTGTGCCAAGTGAGAGTGGGATGCAGTGGGTAGCTAACAATTCAGTGACATTATCGAGGAAGAAAATGAGGACATGAGAAGATGGGGGGGGGGAGAAAGTGAAAGCCGCGAATGCAGCTACAGGAAAACCAGCGGACAGCCCGATCAAGGGAGAAGCTGATGCACGGTATCAGAGTCCACTGAGTTCCGGGCGGGGTCACAAACCCGGGCAACCCTCTTCCCACGCCTTCGGAACATTTGTTGAGAACGAGACGAATATGAAGAAGATACTTGCAGTGTGCCTGAGGAACAAACTATGCTCAAAGTGTAACCTGGGCATACGTACACTCCACAAGTGCACTGCCAACATTGCCAGGTATGCTGTGATTGGAGATGAGGCAGAGCTAGGCCGTCAGATGGGGAAGCAGCTGGCTAAGAATCATCTCAGAGTCTCCCACCTGGTACACGATGGAGATGGACACATTGTGAAGGGACTGTCAGAGGTGATGGAGGAAGAGACAGTTGAGGCGACAAAGTCCCTGGCTGACACTGTCCATCTGTCCAGAAGGATTGCACGATCTGTGACCACAGGCAACTGGAGTCCCCAAATGTGGCCTGGAAGGAATCGGGAAGAGAAAGACCGAGTCCAAAACAGGTTTGGGGACGACCTAAAACAGCGGCTAGAGGCTGAGCACAAGAAAGCACGTGAGAAATATGGGAAGGACAAAGACAAGATGGAGGAGGCGATGAGGAAGGCATCAAATGCTATTGTAAACTGCTACTTGGATGGGGATCACACACTCTGTAGGCCCCAGTCACTTGCATGCAGTGGCCAAGAGAAGACATGGAGATTCAGCTTCTTTCCTGGCAGCACAAAAGAAAACCTGTGCCCGAATGATTCAGACAGAGAAGAGATGAGGAAGATAGTAGCAAAGAGGTTGGGAGAAGAGGCACTAGAGGCAACGAGGTATGGATTAAACACGAACATAGTAGAGTCAGCAAATCGGCAGTTTAGCAAGTCGGTACCAAAAAACCGTACCTTGTCCAGAACTCTCTGTGGTCACTACGCATCAGCCGTGCACAGCGCCAACAATGGAACTGCTGCGTCGATCCTGCTCAAGCGCCAGGCTGCCGGGCTACCACCCCTCTCTCCAAGGTCACCAGCAGCTGATGCCCTGAAAGAAATGGAGAACAGCCAATGTTACAAGAGAGCGTACAACAGAGAAGCTGGCACTAAACGACGACGCAAAGCTAGGAGGGTTCAACTACAAAGCTTACCATGCAACCAAAGAAAGAGGACACTACAAGAGCGAGAAAGAGATTCCAAGCAAGAGGCCGAGAAGGAAAGTGACCAAGAAACAACCAAGAGGTACATCAGATCACGCATACAACAGGCTTGATGGAGAAGCACGGCCAACCTGGTCAAAGGCGAAGAAGACATCACAGTGGTCTGGCGAAGAAGACAACTGAAACAAAAGAACTACCTACATCGCTCGCTCAATCCTCAAGGATGCAGTCTGGGTAGCCTTCGTGTTTGCGGCAGACGCGGTTGAAATTGCATCTCTGACGGGAATTATTGACAGAACGTGGCTCTGCTGAGAGGTGATATTTGCACATAGGGATTTATGGCATAGATGAGAGACATCAAGATTTCCAAGATCCACCCTGCCTGTCACAGCCATGAAATATATGCGGTGAACTGTCCTATTTGTCGGATTGTCAAGGTTTATACCGGGAAATGAGGACACAGCGATCATACCGTAGACACCAGAACTCCTAGAACTCTTAGCTCCCTGCCATATCATAAATGACTTTGTTGGATGTCTCTGTAATCTAACCTCTATCTTAGCCTTGTACTTTCTCTGCCAATCTGCAATGCTACCAGCCATTTTGTACGCAAAAAACAGTGAAACGTTGAGAAATGTGTGAGAATTTGAATAAATCTGTATGAAGAGATGTACCACGTGTCTGTCTAATCTGTGTCGGATCAAATAACGCTAGTAATTTACATAAATAGGCCATAAAAGTCGCTACAATCTATGGGGGAGGGGGACGGTACAGGGATGACAACAAAGTTACTTGCCCCCATTGGAGCCCATGATAAGACCCACTAAAGTAAGGCCCCATAAAAGTACTTACCTTAACTTCAATCTTAAAAACACTTCTCCACCAGGACGTCACAAGGGTATACTTGATAAACATGCAAAGAAAACAGAGGGTTGTGCCAGAATGACAGTGGAATGTGCCTTTGGCCACCTCAAGGGCAGGTGGCGGTGTTTATCTCATTAGCTGAACATCGACCTGGACCGGGTCCCAACAGTGGTGACGGCCTGTTGCGTGTTACATAGCATATGTGAGGAACACGGAGAGAGATTCTTCAACCAGTGGGAAGTCCCTGCTGCTGCCGCCTACGAACCGCAGGTGACGCCAATCCAGCATGTGACGCCAAATGCAGCCAGTGATGCCATTGCCAGGCTGATTCATGGCGGTTTCCCCATGGGTGGGGCTGCCCCTTAATTCTTTTACAGTGACTTCTCCTTTCCTTATGTATCCCCCTATAGGGCTCATGTGTATTTAATGGCTATGAGACAACACACCTTGTGAGCTGAAGTAAACCTGATGTTGTTCACTGCTTTCTGTGCAGATCTGCCAAAGCCATTGATTTACACAGAATGTATATGTAACATGTTAAAATGTGACACCTGGCTGAACAACACTATTCAATATCGCATGTAAAACTATAACATGTAAGTCTGTAAGGTCTAAAACTGGCAAGTATATGTTTGACATCTGTATAATTCAATGCATTGCACCTTGCTAAACAATACTTATGTCTTGTTCCTTGCAGACACCTCCTTCCCCTCATTATGATACATTAGGCAGATAGAAATAGCCTGTACTCCAACTACTCTAAGCAACAAGTTTAACATCCCAACGGGGAACAACAGTCAAAAATTTGACATATAAAACTGAGGTATACATATGTAAGGTATAAAGCTTTCCTGTAACACTTGCTGTAAGTTTATAAAGTATATGTTTGACATCTGTATAACTCTCAGATATCTTGAGACTGACGCGGCAGAATTGCTTGAAATTTGGAGGGCACTTAGACAAGAAACCATTCATTTTAGAAATGTATAACGTGTGGCAAATCTACATAATATTTCTATAATCTATTGAGAAATATAATGTTAGATTTTACAAAGAATGGCTCGCGCACCACCTTTGCCGAAGGCTGGAAATGTTGAATTTTTTAGAGGACATAGCGACAGTCACATAGTGCAGGAATAAGTTTCCAGAAAATAAGAATATGGTCAAAATAATATGAAAATGTAAAAATTCGCTCATTTCGACCATATTTTGGGGGGTTGCTATAACATTATCAACAAATAGTTCAATGTGCAATATAAAAATGCGTTTTCTGAGTAATTATTCATTCAAACCAACTCCTTACGCATTGTTTGCACCCAATATAAGCTTTGTAGCTCTTGGCTAAAGGTGGTGCCCAAAGCTTTAAAGTTTTGATACATATATTCCTTAATAAGTTTTCCGTCTCTTGCCAATCCATCAAAGTCAATCAACTTGACAGCTGAATATCTGTCAAAAGATAACTTGTATTTAGCACCCTCTCTCAAAGTCATTATGTGCAATTATCTTTAGTTATGCATAGAGTGCAGACAGAAACATCCTGATGGACGAGCAGAATAGGCCTGATTTGGTAAAATAAATACTCAGTGTTTTTTGTTGATAAATGATAGTGTTGGCTAAAGATTCTTGGGTAAAGCAACCTCCTTGGGTAAAGTGAAGAATGTGAAGGATTTCCCGGACAAGATAAAGTAATGAGCCTGTCTCATGGTATATTGACATAATTAATTACATAGTAAATTGACTATCAAATACCACATTACGGTAAATGACATTGTTTGGGAACACTTTGTTTTCTTATAATTTATCTGTTTTGGTCCACACACTATAACAGTTGTGAGGCAGTGCTCCTAGACAGACGTTATACATATCCACAAGTCCCGTTTTATATAAAAGAGAGCGAATGATACTCTACATGTCTCTACCCCGCGAGACAATGGGTGGATGTGTATTGAGTGTCTGGCATAAACGTACACCTACAGTTACAATCAGTAGTATCATCTTTTGTTATGTTATGCAGTTTGGAGATGCCATCATGGTAGCTTTGGGGATTTAAAGAAAAATGAAGTTGTTTAATTTTTCAAACAATAACATGCAAGCAAATAAGCACTATGACTTTTCTGTACACACTAGCATGGTCACAACAAGAACCCATAAGAGAGAATTTCTGAACAGCTTTGTCTTGATTTGTCCTTCAAATTAAGCAAACGAAGAAAAAAAAATGTCTGGAAATTACAAAACAAAACATGATCTTTAAGTTCCGCCCTGGGTCAAACGTAGAAATGCAAAATGAGAACATAAAGTTGCAAATTTTTGACGGAGTTGTAGTCACTCTGTCATTGGTCGTAATGCTTTTTGTGATGGACAGTCAGGATCAGTCTATCAGAGCTTGGTTTATCTATCAGTTCTCACCACAGAACGACATCGTATCTTTCCTCCTTTATTGTCGATATGGAATGGTATAGTGTTGTTGAAACTTACTATGTGTAGAATGGACTAAAAATTTGAGTTTTTTATTCAAGTTTCAAGAGTCATAAAATGTTCTGGATGCCTGTAATGTGTGCTGAAAAGGACACCGGAGAGGAGGCGGATCGCAGTTGAGAACCCGGGAAGCCGAAGATAATTATGTGACGTCAGTGCTACGTCATGATCTGCCAAATATATTACAGGAAGCTTCTTCCAGTATGACCAGTAGTTAAATAATGGTAATAAAGTGTGCCGTAGTCTGTAGGTGATTGGTATATTAGACAGATTGCAGTGATTTTTTATTTTGTCACGGTTTCTTTATGTTGCTTGATGGAGAGCCCGATAAACGCCTATTAGGGACGTCAATTACAAGCCGAGGCACAACATCGTAAATGCTATGAAGTGAAAAAGTGTTTTGTGATGGCCGCGTGCGGCTGACGTTTGGTTCGATGTTTTCTGGTAATAAAGTGACCGCTCCGTTTGTCATGTCCCTGGGCGGATTGGGGGCGTGTACAATACAGATTGGCTATTTGGGGATTTCCCAGACTAGTTTATTGTTTGTCAGCTGCAGGAGGCAGGATTTGTGTTTGTGGAAGTCGTGTCAGGTTTAGTTCGTTTTTCGCTGGAGTACATCACTTATTTCTTTGTGGAGGGAAAGTGGTCATGTTCATTTGGTCGTTTCCATTGGGGTGGTGTGTATTTGTGGTAGGGGGACCCAGGAAAGGCGGCGTTCACCGAACAGCACGGGGAACCCGGGGTTGAATTATGTGTCGTCAGTGCTACGTCATGCCTATTAATATATTACAGGTAGCTTCCCCAGCATGCTATGCCCGGTAGGTACGCTGTCTTTGCCAGACCGTCTGTGTCTTGGCTAGGCGCCAGTGGCTCTCATGCGTGAAATCTATATGTCGAGCAGTTGTCAGTAGTTCTCCTCAGACAAGTGTCTTTTGGGTCACATTTAGTTGGGACATTCATCACTTTGTACATTTCATACTGGTCACAAATTATGGCGGGTAAATCGTACGAGGTATGAAGTGTTGGGTAGGCATTATTAATGGAGCGTAATGGAGATCTTATCACTTACTGTGACTGATTTGTAATGATACATGCTGTTCTTTCGTGTATGTTAAGATGTGGTGTGTTTTTGTGTTTTTGACGTACCTAATTGTCGAACATGTTGATGTCGAAATCGAATATGGCTTTTACCTGTTCGATGGTCATGTTGTTAGCTCCCGGTGTGTCGTCCTTTGGTTGTGTTGGAGTTGTTTCAGATGTTGTCGTGGTTTGTTTCTATGGAGGTAGACAGGTGGAAGATTTTAGGGGTTGAGTCGAGTGGTTTTATATTATGTCAGATCTGGCAATGGTGACTAATGAATATCACTAATAGGGGAGGTAGATGCTATTTTGTCCGTCATGAACAGTCGATGGCAATGAAGTTGAGTTAATTGCAATTGTTTTCTTATGTGGAATGTACTTTGGTGCTCGCACAAATTTGTTGAATGTACAAGTAGTAGGTAGCTATATTTGTGGAGTTTTGGCGCCGTACACAACATTGGTGAAGGTTATCGACTTCAAATGTTAATGTGTTGGCGGAAATCTAATTTTTTTGCACAGCGCCGGACAACGGTGGTAATGTTTACTGGAACGTTTGCCTGTACATTGCAATGATGGGAATGTGTCATAAATTACGATGGTGGGGTCGATGCTGTGTAGACTGTTTTGATGACGGCATGTAGTCAAATAGTCAAATCGAAGTAGATTTTTACTAGATAGGTGAAGTTTGTTGTTATCTTTGTAGGGGGTATATATCGGATGTTGTAACAGTGAACTTACCAAGGTCCTTTGAAGATCTGTTATCCTCTGGATTGCGGCGGTCAAGATGTTTCTTCTGGAGACTGTGTCCTCCTTTTCCATTGGATGTGTTAGTGTCCTCAAGTCGCCAAAGGCCTGTTTGATAATCGTCTGTCTGTTGAGTTCGCGTTCAGTAGCTTCTTTCCTTTTGTCGTGGAGCTGCTCCATTTCGGTTCGTTGTGTTGTCGCAAGTTGGTTGTCGTGGGATCCTTTTGGTACGGTTTGAAATCTGTTGATATGTACATTTATCAATGCTTGACAGCTTAAGTTGTGTTTGTAATTTTCGTGAGCATGGCAAGTTCCGAACATGTGGTCGCATCCGGATATCCATAGGGAATCAGTGTTATTTTTGTCGATGATTGTGGTCAGTCTCGAATGTCATTTGTCTAGTCCGGCGTCAGTAGTATAGTCTAAGTCGGAGGGGTCGCACAATCCGGGAGGCTCCTCTGGCGCCTCCCTCATTAGCATAATATATATATGATTGGCAGGTCGTATAATGAATGGCAACGCTCTTATTAGCATAATATGTGTATGATTGACAGATCGCATAATAAATGGCGCCACCCTCATTAGCATAATATGTGTATGATTGACAGGTCGTTTAATGAAGGTAGACTATGCTTTATGACATGCGTATGTGTATATATTTATCCCATATTACCTAGGTTGTGCTGTGGCCTTTTTTTTTCTTGTCGTTGATATGACGTATGTCTAGGTTTATGATATGCTGTGGCCTTTTTTTCCTTGTCGTTGATATGACGTTTGTCTAGGTTTATGATATGTCATAGGCATATCGAGGTTGTCTAGTACGAATATTTCCCATGTATGTACCTATTATGTATGTATATATCAACAACACAAAAAACACAAATGACACTAGGGTATAGGGATACTATTTCATAACACTTTATTTATCATTGGAGTAGATGGACGTGTTTAGTGGTCCGGAGTAAAATATCGCGCCGGAGTACGCTCCGGGGTAAATGATTAAGTGCATTTTGTGGTACGTAAAGTACCTTTGTCGCGTATTTACCTACCATCATATCTGCATACATCAACACAGCAAACAAAAGACACTAGAGTATGGGGGGCACTGTTCCGATCGTGAATGTGTCAAGGTCCTATATTTTTATGTTTACGTCTCTTTATCGACTTTATAAATATCATATATATGCAGTCTGTCTATCTGATGTGTAAGAGTTAAAACCAAACATCTATACGCGTGTCCTAACATACTTTCATATACATGCGGGTGACATATGTGGAGGCATTCCGATGTTTGTTCCCTCTCCCTCACAAAAGAATAATTCACGAGGAGCCAAATATTTGGTTTACACAATGCCAATGGTACCACAGAGGCGATCCCGACCAAACAACATATTCTGCCATTGTACTCTTACCAGATATTTAGGGTCACCGAGCAAAATATACGTGTACATATGTATAGCAGGAAAACATGAATGGGTGGGGAGAGCATGTTCGTATGGTCGACGTGTTTTCGTTTTGAGCACTTGCCTATTTCATTCTCGCCGTTTCTATAATGCCACAATCGTACTCAAACACCAGATAAAAGGATTTTGTCAATTGTTCTGAAATCTCACACAGACACCCCCTTCGGGAGGTACATTTTATCTTACCGTACAGTATGGAAAGTCACGAGTAGAAGCAGCCAAGAACAAAAGCTTTCAGGGCAGATCTTTGGGAAAACACCGCGTGCCCCTCTATTGTTTTCTGTCAGCATGTTCGTACATGTCCCGATCGGGACGGGTGGTGTGGGCTATTTTTAGCAATCTTTGGAAACACCACCTATTGTTCGTTCGAGAACCAGTTTTGACCGGGCTAGAGGGCTCTATAAACGGTCAAGAGTTGAGGCGAAATTCAGTTGGTTAGCGAGCTGTGGAACTGAGGACTGAATATCTCCCAGGTCTCTGCAGCGTCCGTCGCCTCAGCAAGTCACAGTCGTCAACCTGGTAAGTCTACCTTCATCTTTTTATTTCATTTTCGTCCTTTACCCTTCAATGTATATGTAGGTCGAGCTATAACGCCTGGTGGGTCGATACAATTGATCAGAGAACTCAATGTTTCTTGACAAGTGATAGACCAAACCTTTCGGCGCAAGCTACCATAACCACCAAAACGAAAAATAAGTCTCAAGTCTGGTATGTAGAAACAACATTGTCTTGTTCGCTGTTCCAACATATTATCTTCGTCACTGTTTGACCAAGGAGGTTTTATCTAGAATGTTCTATATAAAATCTCATTGGTTTGACTTATTGAGAAACGATTCTATATCCGATTGTTGAGCATGTCGTATAGGTAATTTCGACGTCCTGATATCCCATGAGAAAAGTGTTTTGCAGTGATTTTCCCTTATAACCCGACGCCTTTTGTTTGACCAAAGAAAAGAATGCAGAGTCTGAAAAAGATAGTTTTTTTTTTGGTTTTTTGTTTCTGTTTTCAAAGATTAAGGTTATAGGAAAAAGCACAGTTACATTACACATTCATGCATGGGTGTCGTACTTCGGTTACGTGACTTTTGTCATATAACGTTACCTAGTTATCGTGTTCCTTGTTACGTTATAGTTTGTACGCGTGTTGTAGCTACAGTTGCAGTGTGCGTTCCCTGGTTACCGTAGGAATTTATTCGGGATCCCATCTGTTGTGTGTTGAGGCCCCAGCGAGGGTTTTGTACAGGGGAAATTATCTTTCCCGCTGTTCTGTATTGAACAACAAGTTTGCATACTTCAGTGACTGTTTCACCGCATGAAAAAGGTTTAGCCATTTATTTTCTGTTTCTTTATGGTTCTACTCTACCATGAATTACTCAAATCGGTCTACAGAAAGTTGATAGATCACCGTGGATAGATGAAGAGGCTGGGGAGCAACAACGTTGAAATCCTTATCGCAAGGTAGCAAAATAGCACGGTTCGTAACCGGTCGTCCTGGTCCGTTGTAGCTTTTTGGTTCACCTGTCAACGACTTTCTTATTGATGTTGTGTTTCAGAGCAGAGTCATCAGTACAACCATGACGTTCCGATGCGACCAGTGTGGAAAAGTGTTCAAACATAGGCAGTCCTTTAGCCGCCACAAGAAAGTGGCACATACCGCCACACCTGCCCACCACTGCGAGACATGTGGACAAACATTTACCCGTGTCAACAACTTAAAACGACACCAGCAGCACAAGCATTCGTCGATCGCGCCTCAGCACCTATGTGATTTCTGCGGGAAAAAATTCGCAAGGGCGGACAACCTGCGAGAACACAAGCGCACACACGACAAACTTCCGACGAGCCTTTTATTCCACTGCCGTCTGTGTAACGTGGCGTTTAACACAGTAAAAGAACTGCAGAGGCACGGGGAAGGGACACACCCCGAAGACGCACCGTTCACATCTCGTGGCCACAAACGGCACCATTCTAGCGACGCCGACGACGCTGCACCAAAGCGTAGAAAGGTGCAGCCCACGCCACCAGATGACTTGTTTCTCCTGCAGGAAGATCCCCGGGACAAACCTGAGGACTTGGTTTTAGACGTTGACGATCCGGCCTTGGAACAGATGTATAGAGAAAAATGGTCAAAAATACGTACACATTTCCATAGAAACTTGGTCCATGACAGATATAATTTTAGATTAGGCTCCATCAACGTAGACGACTTGGCGGACAAAGTACGTGCAATATTCCGAAACCAAAAGGAGGCGTTCAAAATCAACCTGTCGTACGGGTTTGTCCTTCGTAGCAAGGAAGGTGAACTTCGTTATTACTACCCCTGCGAGAACAACAGCCGATTCCTGGAGAAACCGATGATAATCAACAACGAAAAAGACCTGCAAAGATTCCTGGACAAAATAGCCGACAAAGATGTTCTAGAGTATTGCCGACAACAGCGTCCGGACTCGAAATGGATCGTCCACGCCATTCCCCAAGTCCAGTTCTATGTCAGCAAACTGGGCAAGAACCATCCTATCGGCACGCCCAGGAATCTCCCCGCCTACATTCTAAACAACAAAGCCATCGTCACCCTTCAAAGCGGAACGCACGGACCCTTCGACGACAATCTGTGTTTCTTCCGCTGTCTTGCAGCACACTACGGTAAGAATCCGAAACAACTCGAGACGGCGACCAAGGATCTCTTCCAACAGTATCTGAAAGCGGTGGACTTGGCCGAGAAAGAGTTCTGCGGGGTGTCTCTAGACGACTTGGCCGACGTAGAAAAACTATTTCAAGTTAATGTCTACGTATACACGCTTCAGAAAGGCGACGAAGAGGACGATGAAAACGAAACACCCGCCTTTGCTGAACTGGTCAGGCGACCCCTCACCCGTCATAAGAACACAATGTACTTGAACCTATACGAGGATCACTTCAGCTACATTAGAGAGTTTACGAAGTATGCAAAGTCGTATGGCTGCCCCACGTGCGGTAGGAAGTTCAACCGTGCCTACAACTTGAAAGTACACCAGTCAAACTGCATCGGGGCCATAAAGTACGTCTATCCAGGCGGGGCATACAACAGAAGGCAAACCATATTCGAGCAACTGGACGACGTGGGTATCCGCGTAAATCCAGGCGATCGCTTCTATCCTTACCGGGCGACGTACGACATCGAGTGCCTCTTGAAACCAATTTCCGGTCAAACCACAGACAAGATGACGTGGGAGGCTGTGCATGAACTGCTGAGCGTCAGCGTCTGCTCTAATGTACCGGGATTCACGAAGCCAAAATGTTTTGTCTCCGAGGATGATCCTGCCATTGTTGCCGACAAGATGTTAAAGTATCTTCAGCAGATCAGTGACGCGGCCTGCGAGGAGTTGATGGAGCAATTTGCCGACGTCTTTGAACGGATAGAGGCCTTGGACCCGGAGGATGACGAAGAAGCCTTCATGTCTCAACCCCAAGAACAAGGCATCGTGATGCCGGAACAAGACAACACAGAACAAGACTTCGTGATGTTGGAAGAAGACGACAAAGATGAAGACTCTGTGCTGGTGGAACGGGAAGACGAAGATTGTGATTTTGTGATGTCGGCAGAAGAAGATAGATACTCCGTAACGTCAGGAGAGGAAGACGACAATTCCACGATGACAGAAGAAGAAAATGACGGGGAGGGTGAAGAGAGAGGGTCAGGAAAAGAAAGTTGGGTCAGCAAGTTGATCGGTCGGCTCCATCGCCACCTCCGTCAATTACCCGTCATTGGGTTCAACTCTGGTAGATACGATGTGAACGCCATGAAGAAGGTTTTCCTCCCCCATCTGTACAGACAACAGGAGACCCTCCGTCCCATCAAGAAGGACAACAGTTTCATGTCCATAGAGACGGACGAACTGAAATTCAGTTGTGGTTTAGAAGTGTAAGATGCACATTATATATTCTGATTTATTAACCTTGAAGTTTGTGTCAAGCAACTAATTAACCCACAGCTTGAGCTGATAGTGTCAGGAGATGACAGGAGCTAAATGCAGACTTTTCACTCTCACCTGACCATTACTTGTGATATAACATTCATTAACATACAACAACAGTATATATTTGGTATCTGAGACATTTCAAATCCTTCTATGTGAGATGTACGCTTAAAACAACCTTCTTTGTTAATGTTACTTAATGCAGAGGGTCAAACAATTGCAAGCAAGCTTTCAGACCAGTTGAAGACTGCCAGCTCCAAGCTGAAGAAGACGATTGATGACTACAATACAGTAGAGTGGGACCCCATTGATCCAAGATTCCCATTGACTGTGGAGTTTAGGGAGGCAACAGACTCCTCTTGGCAACACTATGCATGCCTTGACCCAACAGTTTTGGTAAGTTTGGCAAACCATGCCACTTTAGCTTTTCCATTCTCATCACACAGAACTTTTTGGTTGAGAAATAAGATGACATTTACTTCATGATAATTGTAACTTATGTCATGCCTGGGCCTGATACGGGTGTTCCGGACCGTGTGATAACTATCCGGATCACATAGGGTTCGGGAGTGTTATCACACAGGCTTCCATAGAATATTTTAAATGCATTTCAAGCGCACCGGTTGCGCCGCCGTCGGAAATTCGAATACTGGATTCGGAGATTGTAATCAATGTTCTACAGTTTCTTGTTCGAGGGCACAAAACTTCCTCAACTTCTGGCGCATTCCACATTGAAATGTGTGTTTTCTCGGGTGGGTATGGCCAAGGTATGACATAAATGAAATACAACACATTGTATTCCGCATCACCCTCGGTCCCAGCCCTCCGGCAGGTCGGATCGCCCGACGGCTGTAGGCCGGAGGGCGATCCGACCCGCGGTCGGGCTGGTACCTCGGGTGATACGGAATACCCCGTGTTGTATTCTATATAGATACAATGTATGGCAACTTGATAAGTGATAGAAGATCAGGAATTTACCATGTGTGTTTTTGTTGGTGACTTTTAGTACAGGATAGCATAAGTATGAATGTATATATTATCCTATCTTCTGGCTTTTCATAGCATTTAGCAGCTTTGGTGAATATCTAATAAGGCCATGGAACTCTAACTACTATAGTAACTGAATTCACTGTCTCTATAGAGACATACAGGTTGTATGGCTCAAGGTTAATATGAAAAACTATATGTTATGGTGTGTTTACAATGTAATTTGCATTTACTTCATAGGAGGAACCAGGGCTGCCACGAAGTCTGCAGAGAAAAGCTATCGACCACCTCAACCTACTACAGAGGGCAACAGAGGAAGTGGAGATGGTTCAGCAAGAAATGAAGAACGTCTTCTATCATTTTCAGACTCAGCATGAGCTGACTGAGAATGCTCTTACTGCGTTAGGTGAAGCCGACAACGATGGCAGAAGAGCAGCACTGACTACCCACATGTTGAGATTGCAGAAGAGGTTTATCACCATGTACCATTTCTTCAGCCATCATGTTCCCCATCTAGACCTTCCTATCTTACCATCATCCTGCCTTGCACTTTTTCCCTTCAAAGAACCAGAAGATGGTGATGAGATGTTTAGCGATACTTTGTCTGGGAATAAAAGTGCACTTAGTGATGAAGAAAATGATGACATTGAGTAGAACCAAGGTTCTTAGTAGAACAATGGTGTCATTCCACTTGTGACGGTTTTGCAAGGGAAAGGGCAGGAATGACAGTAAGATGGGAGGGTGTTACATTTTCTGCATTATGTTTGTACAAAGTAATAGTTACTGTATACTCTTGCAAAGCAATTTATTGTTTATAAGTATATGTGCTCAAGTGGATAATAGATTTTCATATAAATCAATGTTGTAAATAAATAAAAAAATAAAAAAATAAGAAATCAATGTTGTGGCACTGTGGCAGGTGACCCGGCTTTCCTGCTCCCGGGGCGCTCCTTCTTGACAGCATCCAAATTCGAGAAGGCCTTCTCCGCTCTCATCACCAACGCTGCTTTCCCCAAGGGCCACTTCACGCCGCACGATCTCCGTAGAGGTGGCTACACTCTGGCCTTTGAGGCCGGTGTCCCCAGGGAACTCCGCCGTGTCCACGGCGACTGGAAGTCCGACGCGGACCTCCTTTACATTCAAACTGTCGTTACAACAAAGACTACGTCTCCCCGCAGCAATCATATCGGCCCGACTCTCCTACAACCCCGAAACATCCATACACGTGCTTGGCCCTCCATTTGGCCAACGTTCTTCTGAATAAACCAAGAAGACGTAAATTGCCAATCACTTTCTGACTCCGACTCACTACTTGTCTCACTGTTTGTCCGGAGTAATTATCTATAGAGTAATTTAACAAAGTTTTGAATATGAAATATTTGGGATTTGTCATTTTCATCATCCAAATGCCCCCAGATTGCCCCACGTCTTGGAACTCCACCGCGCGTTGCTGCAGGGCAAACAGGGGTAATCGGGAAAATTCAGAGTCAAAGGTTGCATTCATGTGATGCCAGGGTGTTCGATCCCTGATTGCTGTTGGGTCCCAAAATAACTGAAGTGAGTATTGACAGTCAGTACCAAGTACTGTGAGGCACGGAGCTTCACGCAGCACATGTAAGTGAGGTCCGATGCACCTATCAGCCCACCCGCCAGCATCATGGAGCGGAAGGAGTACCACTGCAAGAACTGTAGGGTACACGGCGTTGACAAACCGCTGAGGGGTCACGAGGTCAAGTGTCCTTGGCAACAGTGAAAATGTGCCGGTTGCAACTAAGTTCAGTTCATCGGATGGTGTATCGACCTGGGTACAACAGAAATGTTGGAGAAAGCATTCAGAGACATAGGGATTTCAACCTTCTACATACGAGAAGAAGCAATGAGAGAAGGGCAAAGTGTCAGGCTGGTATTCGCTGGATTTTTTTCCAGCTTCCTCCAGTTGACCAGAGAGATGACCTAACCCCAGACTTTTGTTTTCTCAATGACACATGGCCAGAGGCATTTGCCCTCTGCCTCTTTCTCACTGGGTTCACAGGCAGGACAATCCCCAGTTTCTACAAATGTTAGAGGAGATGGGAATGGGCAAACTTCGTCTATTGCTTCAATGTTCATATGGTAACATATGGCCTGCTTAGTTCATGTTATTATTATCCATCAATCAGTTCATGTTATTATTATCCATCAATCAATCACTCAATCAGTCAGTTTAACAATCTGTCAATCAATCAGTCATTCATTTGGACAACTTCATTCCCTTCAATGGCGTTTAATAGTTGAAAGATGAAGGAATCAAGCAGCATGTACTCCTGTACTTTTGGTACCAAGTTAGTAACCGACACTGTTGTGTGTGGGTGTGTTCGTGCAGATTAATGTGCCCGTTGAAGTAACGGATATCTATCCCGATGTAGTCATAGCCAACGTGTCATAGCCATCTACCCTGAGATGCTACACGCCTTTACAGGAGACAGGCGGTTTCACCGTGATGAGATGAAAAGATCAGTCTCTTCCATCACCAGATCCATTTACTTCCTGCACGCTGACAGTGACACGCCGGGCTGGAAAAGACCTCAAGGAAAGGATGCTATTGGATTTGGAAAAGCAGCCCATTAGAGCGCCATCGTCATGCCAGTGACAGACGCATCAAATCTTGAACAAGGTATTTGTCAAAATGAGCCCTAATGAAGACCAGGTAGGGGAATTTCAAAAACAATACAGGAGTATTTGATAACATACTGCAGGCTTCAGATTTGACCTGAACTTGTCTTGTTATCTGTTAGTTGTTTTTCAACTCAAGGTTAATTTCAATGTTATATATTTCCCCTCTCATGTGCAGAAGTACATCTGGATCCTGCTCCAGCACCGGAACTGACTTTTTCATGCAGTCTTTGTGAGAAGACTTTCAAGATTAAGAAAGCACTTAACTTACATGATAACTGTGGATAAAACTTAACTTACATGATAACTGTGGATAAAACTAAGAAATATGCATTAGTTTCGTTAGTCGGCAGATGTCCAATGAGTTGCGCAGAGGACTGAAGGAGGCGCACAAGGCATGTTCCTTTCATTTCAAATGTGAAAACCATCAATAGCCTGAAAAGACTGAGTCCGTTTTTTTTTTCAGCTAAGGGGTTTGCAAGTTTTCCACCTGTAGTGTGACTTGCGGAGTCACAACAACGAAAGGGATCTGCTGACCACGGTAGTGTATCAGGACAGGTACACCACCGGCACGATTAGGAGCAGTGTCACTGAGCGCGAGCAGCTGAAAAAACACCCTATAATTCAAATCAATTAGAAGAGAAACACTGGATAAGCTTGGCGCCATGGCCAACTCTCAATAGAGGAGATAAGCTCAGGCTGTCGTGATGGTGCTCCGGCGAAATCTGTTTTCTTTCTTTAAATTGGTTCGGAGGGGAGAAAAGAGTTGGGAGAAAATCACAATATTGAGATAGCATATTTTGGAAGAAGATTAGAAGAATGCAGGTCACATGTCGAAGACGTAGAGAGAGCACTTCAAGAAGAGACAGCAAGAGTTGAAGATTTAAGAAAAACAATCCAACAACTCCAGTCTCAAGAAGAGCAGCATATCAGGGAAATCAATTCACTAAAGGAAAAGATCAAAGCCAAGAACACCAAAGTAAAGTCCAGAAGAGTAAGAAGTCATCGTAAACTGGGGTCAACGAAACCATCCAGCCAGCTAAAACCAAGAGGAATTAGGAAGAGGAAGGGAACGTACAAACGGGGGGTTTTCGAGACATTCAACTGTTTTAACCTGGAGGTGAAAAAAGCAAAGGTAATAAGATCCTCATCATTTCTCAACATTCAGGCCTTACATTCAGGTCTTGAATTGTACAGGACAAGTGTGGGCGGGTCAGGACGACCGCCAGGGCACGCCAGAGTAGGCCACGTGCCCTACGAGATGCCAACCAAGATTGTGGCGGAATCTATGAATTTGTTGGAGTCAAATTATTACTATAATCATGATTTCTGTTGTCCGCGTGACCTGGATTTTCTCCGCCGAAGGTAAAATCAGTATGTTAGCCAGGAACATAGGCTGAATGCACTCTGTTTGAGACTGACATATGAGAGGTGTGAAGATCCCGCTGTAACCATCTCGAGACAAACGGAGGGGATCGTCACCAGGATCTAGGCGGAGGGCCGACGACCGGCGTACCGACCAACACGACCGACAACAATGGTATGTTGACCTGTTGTGGGTGTAAAAGGAAAGTTTTCTCGCAAGTCCACGGTCGTGCTGGCCATCTAGGAGTCCCTCGTATTCTCGATCTGCTCGATTTTGTTAGTATATAGTTGCCAGTATAGAGGTTACATACGTAAGTCGGACCGAGGTTGACTGGGTATTCCTCTGGCTACCTTACGACGCAAAGAGACGGTACTGTCCAGGTTGGCGCGTGGTGTACTAACACTCCCCCATATAGTTAGGTAAGATAAGGGGAGGGACCTGTTAATGGACCTGCGCACAAAGCCCAGTTTGAAGGTCCACGTTTTTTTTCTTGTTATTATTTTTGAGAATTTTTTCCTGGTGAAATCTTTGGTCAATTTTGGCCAGTTTTCAGGCAGGGGGACCAGACATGTGTTTAATTTTCAAATCCAGAAAGAAATTGTGACCTTTGACCTTCGTTGTGGTATAGAATTGCATCATTTGGGAGGGGATTTTCCCCTGCTAGACCAGTGATTCCCAGCTGCAGGGGGTAAGATCAGGGATTGTTTACATTCAAACACGTCTAGCGCGTTAGAATGCAGGAGTCGAACCCCGGCTTTTTCCTAAAACGGCAACTAGACATGTTTAGCTGTCCAGTGGATGGAAGTTTTTGGACATTGAAATACTGTTAAGTGTACTTTGAAGCCTGTTTTTGTTCCTTGTTTTGTATATAATCTGATGGAAGTCTGTTCAACAGCTCCCTCCCCATAAGCTACTAATTCCTCTCTGCAGCAGCGGTCCTACTGCGGAGGAAGTTCGGGTAGTAGAAATTGATATAATAGTCGTGTTCATTAATTCTTCGCGGTCCCCCTGCATCAGCGGTCCCCCTGGTGTAGAGTTTTGGTTGAGTATTTGAATCCGATATAGTAGTTCTTAGTAATCCCCATCCCTGACCAAACAGATCCTGTTGCTAGCCTGTATCTGAGCTCCTCATTGCGAAGTCTAATGCAGTGAAACGGTTCATCAGAGTACCCCAGGAAAACTTAAGATTATTAAGTTGCAGTCATGTGAACATGTTGAATTGCAGTCAAACTTTACTTCTTTTTTATTTTTTTTAATTTTTATTCGTATATGTTTTCAGAGTATTAGGCAGGAAGCTTAATGAAGCTTATTTGAAGCCTTCTACTCGAAACATACAAAAAGAGACATAATAACATACATAAATACAGAATGGATAAAAGGAAAATGACAATAGACAATACAAGTTGGTATCTATCAATAAATGGATCTGCCTGTACAATGGATGTAAGTATGAACTAAATCGAGTATATTACAGTTTTGTAAGTAGTCAAACCTGCCTAGGCGACCACCTCTACAACGCGACCACCTGGCCATGGCGACCGCTTTTTCTCGGTCCCGAACATTTTCCCCATAGGCACAAGCATTAAGCGGCCTGCCCAAGGCGACCACCCGTCCAACGCGACCGCCTCGATTTGGGACCGCACAGAGCACAAACCTTGCCCATGATGACTGCGTTTTTCCAGCGTGTGGTGACGATTTTGCTGTCGGATTTCGCGGAAATGTTTTTAAGACCTTGAACGACAAAAATATATGAATAGCATGGATTCCTCCATGAAGTGCTTTAATAAAACGTTCCCACTATAAACATTGTAAATACAAACGGATTGTGAATACTTAAAATATCTTTCTGTCAATGAGAATTGAACCTGGTGGGGGTGATGCTGTCTAAAATCACATAATTTTCCATCCATATCTACGTAGTACACTGTATTCAACACCTCGACCTGGAAACATGTTATGATTGGAATCCTCTTCATGGCGACCACCTGTCCATCGCGACCGTTTTTGCTCGGTCCCCCGGGTGGTCGCCTTGGGCAGGTTTGACTGTATGAGAGTGACGTAGAACCGCGTAACAGAAGAGAGCACAATGAACTGTCGTTAAGTAGTTGAAGGTCAGTTATGTTGGAAAGGGATGATAACATAGTACTTCTTTGGATAGTATAAAGTTTACAGCGTAGGAGGTAATGGTCGGTTGTTTCACAATAATGACCACATTTCCATGTAGGACAATCTATACAATGGTGTAGAAATAGGTGGTGGTTTAACTGACTGAAATTTAAACGAAGCCTTGTGAGATGAACTGCAGAATGTCTTTGGCCGTGAGAGAAGTGAGGGTGTTTAATCGGTCTGTTAAAATGTGAGTCCAGTTCCTTTTTATAGATGTTGATCGTAAGTGATGCTTGGACATTTGAGGCAGTTCATTCCACAAGTGAATAGTTGAGGGTAAGAAAGATTTTTTTACACTTTTCAGCTTTACGAACAATGGAAGTAAAATTCTGGTTGGCACGGAGATTGTATGGGACAATGTCACAGACACGTGGTGGGATGAGGTTTTGTGGTACGAAACCATTCAATATTTTCCAAAAGTGAATCAGCTTATGTTTTTGTCTTCTGATAGCCAATGTGTCCCAACCAACCTCGGCTAACAGAGACTCGTGTTTAGTGCCTCTCATGGCTCAAGTACAAACCCGTGCCGCAGATATTTGAACAGATTCAAGTAAATTTGAGTCTTTGCCAAGGAGGCTACACCATACAACGTCTGCATATTCGATTAGTGGGCGAATCATACTTAAATACAGTTTCCAAAGTTCCCCTGGGAACAAAATATTGTATCCTTTTCAAAAGGTTTATGCGTTTTATTGCCTTGGTTGTTAGTTCGGATACGTGATTTTTTTCATGTGTGGGGTTGGACCGAGAAGCTGCAGTCTCTAGACTGCGAGTATGCCGTATCCAGAGTTGTCTCCCATCAGATTTGTCTTCACATGGCGACACTTCTGGATAGCCAGAATGCGCTCCTTCCGGTGTAGCCATGCGCGCTGGTTGGTACAAGGGTGCAGTCAATCATTGTGATTGACAGGACCACCATCAGTAATCATTCACGCCAAGGTTTCCATATTTGGTTCGCATTCCTGCATATCCATTATCCGTGTTCGTGTTAACGACCGCTAGCTGTGATTGTTTACGCCCGGGTTCCATATTTGGTTCGACTTTGCGAGACATGTTGAAACATGCTGCTACTCCGCTGAATCACAGCGAACGATGTCCACTGTTTTTCTCGCAACCGTCGATCCTAAAATTCCACACATAATGTGGGAGATAGACTGACCCATGGACTCCCTAATAAAAGTTTGGTTTTGCAAACTGCTTTTCTCAATTTAAAGTATCGACGATAAACCTAACCCGGAAGTAACACAGAGCGCATCCTGGATAGACACACAGTTGCTATCCCAATATGTCGGCAAATGGCGACGTTTCTGGATATCCAGAATCCGCTCTTCTGCTGACTATCCCAATATGTCGGCAAATGGCGACGTTTCTGGATATCCAGAATCCGCTCTTCTGCTGACGACCGCCCGCAGTGATTGTTTACGCCCGGGTTTCCATTATTTGATTCGCGCTGAATCACGGCGGACGATGTCCACTGTTTTTCTTGCAACCGTTGATCCTAAAATTCTACACATAATGTGGGAGAAATTGGACTGACCCGTGGACTCCCTAATAATAGTTTGGTTTTGAAAACTGTTTTGCTCAATTTAAAGTATCGACGATAAACCTAACCCGGAAGTGACACAGAGCACATCCTGGATAGACACCCTTGGTTATCCCAAAGCTGCACTCTTGGCTTGGGACGTGTTTGGAATAACCAAGGTTGTCTTCTGGCTACGATAATCACATGCAAGATAGTCTCTGCCTTTAAAACACGAAGCTCCTCCCCCAAGAGCACGATCTGGATAGACACCCTTGGCTATCCCAAACGTGCTCCGCCTGGAGCACATCCTGGATATCCAAAACCTGCACCCTTGGCTTGGGACGTGTTCTGGCTATCCAGAAAGTGCTCCGGAGCGGTTTCTAGATAGGAGCGGTTTCTGGATACAACAGTGCTTTGCTATGATGTTTGATGGAGGGAGAGAGAGAGGGTGGTGTGTGGAGTGCCCAAACTCGCATTGCTCAGGACTTCTTTGGTGGCCTGTCCGACAACATTGAGCTGGACTTCCAGGCTGCGGTGCGGGCTCGTAAACCACAAAGTATGCAAATATCTGTCCATTCAAAGAACAGTTAATCTTTTTGTTATTACTAATAGCATTTTCTTGTTTAGTATCTAACAATTACTAAACTTAATCATTGAATCCTAGCAGTTTGTACACAAGTTACCAGAAAGGTATATATTGTGGTTGTAAAAGATTACTAGTATAAAAGAATTTATAATCATTTCAATGTTTAACTTGTCAAACTGTCTCTTTTTTTTAAATTTTGTTTAGCAAGCGGGACATATGAAGAAAATGATGTCGACAGGCTCAATGCGGCTGCATTAGACAAGAAAGTGCGCCAGTCTTTGAATGGCATAGCTGGTAAGTGTCCAAAGATTGGCGATCAAATCCTCATCATGTGAGTGTATTTTCAATACATGTTGGGATGTAATGAGGACGCAAAAAGTTATTTCAAGCATAAAATTGCATGGACGAAATAAATATTCAGGTCAGGGTATGGCCACTTCGACAAATAAAAATCTTCCCCATGAGAGCACCCCATATCATTGACTTTGTATCACTTCATCAATATAGATCAATCACACTGGTACAGTTTCATAAAAGGAAATGATTGCAATCGTCATGGAACAAACACCCATCAAGCAAGGGTAATGGGTGCAAATTTCTGATTAGATTAGTAAGTCTGCAATGTTTTGCTAACATTTGAGATATCAAGCATCGATCCCACATAACTCCTTCCACTTTGCCTCCTTTGATCCATTTGTGAAAGCAGATTAAAGTAGGTCAATGAAGGCCAAACAGAAGGATGACTCTGGGCCAAGCAGATTTGCACTTGGGGCTATTAAAGAGGACTAAAGGGGTGGAGGATGGAGGTGGGGTGATGAAGATTTGGGCTCAAGAGAAAATTTTGTTCTATATTTTTCAATTTCAGAAGTGACTCCAGGACTCGGCCAAAGGAGGTTTCCGTACAGGAAACTGAAAGATCGTGAAGTGTCCGTAGAAGGATTACCGGCAGAGGTCAACTTGACGAATCTACACAACATGGGGACAGAACGACTCCCGGTTCAAGTTGCCAGTAATCTAAGGAAAGCCAAGACGACCCCGGCTTTCTATAGAGGACATAAATCCTGTGCAATTTGACCCCAGACATTTAAGGGACATGCAGCTTCTCTGCAAGACATTTGCCTTTTTAGTACGGTAAAAATATTTCGGGAGGGGGAAGGGGAGGTGTTCCAATTTTCGTTGCACACTGGCGTTGGCTTTATTGGCAGGAGTATGGATCTTTCCTCTTTGAAGTTACAGACAGCACAGGAATAATGCTGTAGATGTTCCAGTGAGTCTGACACTTCGAACAATAATGACCCCCCTACATTCCAGCACCCCCAGGAGGAAACTGGATGCAAGTCACACCTACACAGAACAGACTCCATCAAATAACACTGCTAGGAGGAAGAGACCCAAACCATAAGACCTCAGCATGTCTGACAACCAAACTATATGACCCGAGGAATCTCGGATGCATTTGTACATAAACATCTTGGGAGTGTTTCTGTTTGGCCATCTTGTTTACATCAGTCCTATGTACATTTATATCTGTCTTGTGCTTATAGTTTTCCTTTTTGTTCATAGTCAAGTCTAGGTGCAGAAATTTTACCACTATCTCCACACAATAATGTGTTTTATCAATAACCCTGCCCTTTGTACAGACAGTATCTTAATCGTTTTAGGCCAATATCCAGTTCAGCCTTAATAATTTGGTCCTTGCACAACGGGTGCTGAATCCACCACAGTGCACAATCTTTGTGTCTTATAAGTTTCAGTGCCATACAGTCTTTTAAAAGTTACTTCAGGAAGGCAGACACTAAAATGAGATCACGTCCGTTTAACAGCATCCGCCATCTTACTTCGGAATCTGTAATCCTTACGTTTAATGATTACAGAAGATGGCGGATGCAATAAGATAAGAGGGCAAATTGGCAGACACTGATAAACAAACATGATCTTATATAATCACGAAATTAAATTTCCTCCTGTGAACCAAAGTCTCTCTTTTTCTTCCTTTAAGCACAATGCAGTGATACAGGTGCAGACACCACTTCTGTAGACGGTTAGTATTCTCATATCTATATCATGATAAAGCAAAATCTTGCATGTTTTTGTTGATGATAGTAGCTGGGTATAGAGTACATTGTATTAAGATTGCAATAGTTATGGTCATCCATCTCTTGGTGGAAGCTGTATGGCTTTGTTTTAAGCTGTAAACAGCCATATTGGATTATTCCTGAGAAAAATTACTGTTAAATTTTTCTGTAATAATAGTTACTACAAGCACCTTACCACAATATTCATCTTTATCCTTTTCAGACATCCTGAGGGAGCTTGATAGCTTGTAGGGCTGGAAGCCTTGAAGATGCACTTAGCCCAGTTTGCGAAGTGCATCTTCATGCAGCGGAAAGTTGGTCACCAGGAACAAGTCGGTTGTCTTCACATGGTGTTTGCAGGAAATCCCGGTACAGGGAAAACATCAGTTGCAACAGCCTTGGCAGGTGAATAATATTCTTTTGAATATATTTATTCCTGTTATATATTCATTTATTTATTGGTTCAGCTCAGTTTAAAACCTATCGAGTCATGGAGTTTCAAGTCAAGGCTATTTTACCAGACTCAGGAATTGAGAAGGAATTGTGACAAAATTTCTTATCCAAGTATGTTCTTTAGATTAATGTGTTCAAAATTCATTCATCTAAATCTGACCTCTCTCTGGCAACTAGCAATGGAGCGCTGTGAGTTTGAGCACGGTTGATATTTCCTCAGTAGTCTGGAAAAGTTCTTAATGTGCAATTTTCCTACTTTTTTCAACTGCAGGTTTCCTCTACAAGCTAGGAATGATCACCAAACCCATACCAGTCACGGTCCAGAGGGGAGACCTGATATCCAAGTGGATACGACAGACGACGGAAACAACCCGGACAAAGATCAATGAAACCAAGGGTGGGCTGATGCTAATTGATGAAGCCTATCAACTTGCACAGTCGGACACCTCCAAGAGGGACGTTGGCAGGGAGTCCCTGGAGGAGCTGATGAGCGTGATGGAAGGGGGTGATCCCATAATGATCACATTATGGGGGACAAATTCAGTCTACCACCTCCCCGTGGTGTCCCCTGGATAACGCTAACGGCAGCGGCAAGGTATGTTTTTGAATAAAGGTTCATAATCCATAATCAATGGATTAGACATTCATAATTGTGAAAACATCCTATTAAATCTCTATACGACAGTTTTACGTCTTAATACTACACATATAGAAGTAGTGCATGTTTCCTCATAAAATACAGCTTTTATGAGAATATTAAGAGAATAAAAATCATATAAAATTAAGACGCTAAAATGCATACAAATAGATGGGGAAAATGCTGCACTGCTTTGCACAACACCGCATTCGACCGCCAATCGCATCAACATCAGTTAATGGCTCGTTTTACAGCTTGCTAAACCGCATCAGAAACATTGGGGTAACGATGCAATGAACTAGGTATAACATTCTCGGAATGCAAAAAGAAAGGTTTTTCAACAGGCCCATACTTTACTCACGTCTTCCAGCTCACCAGCCAACAAAAGACAGGCTTACAGTCGTCTTGTCACCATCAAAGTGCCACTTGGATACGACGTCAAAATTCGTGCTCTCTTCCATAAACAGCGGGGAATGAAGTCGATTGAATGGATAGAGGTAAGAGTGTTTTGTGTCAGGGATTACTGTAATGACGACATATGGCTGTTCTGGTCAACTGATTATTTATCTTAGTCATGAATCAAAAATGGCACCCAGCAGGGCAGGGAGCTACCTAGCCTGCTCATTCCATTTTGTTCACCAGCTTGCTCCAATTTTTCATCCCTGATTGGTTAATCAATAGCCAAGCAGGTTAAGCGGTACAGTCACTTCATGTTCAAATCTCCTCTTTGAAAATGAGTATGATGCCAATGCCATACTGAAACAGCAGAAAATGGCAAAAGAGTGTGGTAAATATTTGTATCATTTGAAGAAGAGGATTGAGCGATACAAGACAACATGGAGTCAAGAACAAACGAGTATGAGTGAGACACAGGTGGTAGAAGAACGTAGCACTACAGAGATTGAGAAGGACAAGACAGTCAGAATCAAGAACACTCAAGTGAGACTTCACATCATATTTCACATATCGTCATACTATCTTTCATATTTCTCATATACTACATCACAGATTAATGGATAACAAAATCCTCCATAGCAAACTCTCCATACATACAGCCAACCCGTCACCCATTGTATAAGCTGTACTGGGCAAAAATTGAATTTACTTTAATTCTGCATGTTTGTACTACAATCACCAAAAGGTCGAGAAGAAGACCACGCCATCATTTTGAAGCGGCCTGTCAAGGTGCGGGAAGGGAGGATGTATGACGCCTCCGTACCACATAATAAGCTGGAAGAATACAGTATCATTGTACAGAAGGATGTGCTTACCATTAAAGAAATAATGCAGGCGGTAACCGCTACTACATTGCCTGTACCCTTCTAGAAACGTATCAATGACAGTGCAACTGTCACAACTTCATAGCAATGAAATGAAAAAGGAATTCTACATGTGTGCTAAAGGCTGTTACAAAACTCTTACCAGGGTAATGGAAAGGCCTGGCTCAGTGGGACATTATGGCAAGTGCAGCGGACAATGAGCAGCTGAAGGGGAGGTTCATTTCAGCCATTCGAGGCTTCTTGGTGAGTAAACTACTTCAAAGCCTTCTCGGGAGTGCAGCACACCGTGCCAGCCGAACTCTGGGTCCCTAAGACTACCTACAGGCTTTGGAGCTGCTAGACGAGGACGAGTCGAAAACGTACTTCGGACAACAACCGAATACTGAACAAGTTTGCAAGTGAGGCAGCAATGACTGAGGAGCAGTTGTGGGATCATGTCAGTGCGTTCGTTTTTTATCTGCAAGTTGCTTTATTATGTCACATAGAAATGAACATGTGATGAACAAAGTATGTAGTTATGTTTTTAAGTGCTTCAAAAAGAGAGAAGAACTATTAGGATATCAACATTGGTCTACCAATAGTCCACTGTTTTTTTGTTTGTTTTTTTAGTTTTCGATGTAATGTTTTAATTTCATGTTTCATATTTTAAAGCTTCTAGACTAAGTGTGATCATTTGTGCATTTAGCCCATTTGCGCAGTAATATGCAATAAAGACTATTTTTGTTAGTCCCTGTATAGTACCACATTATTATTTGTTGACCAAATCACATGTAATAAAAGTAAATTGCAGCCCTTCGTCAACATGCAAGTTTGCTTTCATTTGTTGATACAATGTTCATATCATTGAGATTTCCACTTCCTATGGGAAGTAGCGAAATGTGTTCTGACGGCCCATTGGTCATCACCGCGAAACACTGACTACCTTTGTTTCCTTTAAGACCTTGTGAACTGAAAATCTTTGGATTTGAAAGGTATTTCTTTTTAAAATCTTTGTAGTACTTTAATTAGCTTGGTACTTGTGAAAGGCTGTTTAGAATAGTCACTGTGGTTAGTTCTGTATTCACATCTGGTTAGAGATGAGTGCGGACTTTCCATTTACAGGTCAACTTTGGAAGAGTGAATCTCGTTTCAAGCATTGAATGAAGTTCAGCTTCCATTAAAATGTTTTTCTCATTATTTATCATTATTATGCCGCTATGTAGGAAGCAACTTCAATGTGCTGGGTGAGTTCCTCCACCATGCCCATAGTGCCCATTTGACGGCAGCATTACAGTTTGCAGAAAGGTGTTCGGACACACAGCTGGCTGACAAGACACTTCAAGAACTGTCCAAAACTGAATAAACTATTTCAGTAAGGTAAGAGTTGACACCTATAGTTGGCTTATGGTACCACTCTTGCCTTTGAAGCATACCTCATGTGGATGAATAATGAGACAAGTGCTTGGCTACAGAGTCTCTCTCCTGATGACAAAAAAACACGGAGTACGCACGCAAACATGCTGGTAAGGTGTATGATCGCTTTCAGGAGAAAAACAAGGCGATTAAGGCAAAGCGCCTGGAAAGTCTTCTCCAGAGGCAGAGAGAGAAAGATGAGAAGATGAAAAGGTTGCGTCAGAAGAAGATAGCCTTGACAGAGGAAGAGGTGAAGTTGGGAGGATTGTGGAAGACATCTGAAGAGGTGGATGAGAAGATGAACGCTCTTCCCAAGCCACACCAAACGGAGGCAGTTAAATTCCAGCTCCAATTTCACAAAAAGGTTTTGAGATCAGAAGAACTATGAATGAGAATTTCCAAATGACGGTGACTCGGCCTGGGAAGAAAAGGTACACCTTCAGCATTGACGAGAAAGTGGAGCACCTGAAAGAAATATTGAAAAACAACAGCATTTCAGAAGACACACATGTTGAAAGTGACAGTGATGATGAAAAGGACATTGAATATGTGACACTCAAAGAACAAGATGAAATGGCAACAAATGTAAAAGGCATTCAGACAAAGCTCAGAGAGAAACTAGAAGCTGCGAGGGAGAAAAGGGAAGTAAACAAACATAAATCAGTGCTTCCCCAATATCTGAAAGAGCCTGGCAGACTTGTTGGTTTAATGTGGAGCATATGTGCAAGGTTAAGACGGCCGCAAGGGTAACTGATGAGAAATGGTTTGCAGGAAAAGTAGAGATTGTAGATAGAACTGAAGACCCAATGAAGACAGTATACAAGATTGTATACGAAGATGTAAATGAACCCGATGATGAATTTGATCTTCTAGTTGACCTGAGTAAGGGAGACCTTAAAATAGGTGCAAGTATGGAGTTGTTAGAATAACATTGCTACAGTGCAGTGCTAGTCGCTGTCATAAGTACATGGTTATTGATACTCATTTTCAAATAGCATTGTGAATATAAAAATAGATAAGTAGAGATACATGAATTGCCTTGGTATTGTTCTGTGGTATTGTTTTAATGGTAAGGCAAAGTGTTGCATTTCTCTACACTACAGATATCATGAATAGATGATGATGACAGACATCATTCTTGACTTTTCTATTTTTGTATCATTCATTCATTGCATCAACGTGCTTAACTGATCTAATGTAAGACTTAAGTTATATAGTTATCTCATAATGTTCTATTACAAGTGTAGAATGAGCACACCAGTCAACTTCAAGTTAAGCGATGTTAAATATGTAAGTCATGATGGAGACCAGGCTGGGAAGCTTTCAGTAAGCATCTCCAATGTTGACATGTATTGTGTGGAGAAGCTATTGTGTATGCAGAACATGTGCTTCTGTTCTAATGGTAACCACTGTTATATTATATTTGTTAGTTTGCAAGTCTTCTGTAGTACAGGCATGCATTTGGAAATATGATTTTATTCTCTTTCAAGAGTACCCTGTAGAAAAGAAAAGACTTGATTAGGAATGTTTAACAAGTCAAATTGTAAATAGCTTGGTAGAGTTGGTTAAAGTCATGAACGAATGCACATATTTCCATGTAATATATCTATATGCATGTCAAATTCATAGTTGTTGTGCCATTTATTGAGTCACTTACTTAACATACCAAGATATGCAGTTAAAATGAAACGTTTGCATGGCTCAATGTGTCTATAAAGCCAGAAAACAGCGTTTATTTGGCCAGAAAACAGTGGAAAACTATCATTGCATAAATTATGCAAATGTCTCATTTATTATGCTTATTATGCACATTAATGAAGATATGCTTGATGTCAATGTGGCCACCAAGTTTGAAGACCATATACCTAACCAATGTTCAGATATATCAATCCAAGTAACACAACAAATTTATTGTAACTCTTCCCATTGAAAACAATGGGAGAGCGGTGCCATCCTTGACCCCATTGTTAAGGCCTTTGTTTCTTGGTCACAGTTGGTGACCCAAATCCCTGATTTCCAAGAACTTATTTTTTTCTAACTCCTCCACCATACATGATAGAGAGATGAAATAAAGACCATTTTAATTGTCAAAACTAGCCCTATCAAATGGTATAAGAATCAGCATCCTAGGACAAAGTACAATTTTTGACCTGAACACCCTACTTTTACCGACATGGTGCATCACCATTCCACTTCCGTTTTCATATGCAGACACTAAAGTCTAAATTTAGACTTTAAGTGTCATCAAAGGATGCCATTAGGGCCTGCATGGGGGGCCCAACATACCGCACATTTGAGAAGACTGGCTACGCCTAATGAATTTTCGACTTTTAACTGTTATGTTTAGAGTGTCTAACTCTACTGTCTGGAGATTGACATGAAAACATAACAGAATGCTGTTATCTGTTATCTAAAGGTGAACGGGACCGCACTTTGCTATCAGCACAGATAGCAGAGTTTCAAAAGGAGAAGGATTTGGAGGTGAGTACTTCATGTCTTTGTCAAAGAATCAGCACATTTGCACTAATATGCACTGTTCTACTTCTGCAGGTATCAGAAATGGCCACTTACGAATTATTCCTATTCATAATAAAATCATTGAGATGGAAGAGGAGCTTGTAACAAAAGTGAGCGGACTAAATCTGCAAATAGGTGGGTATTGCAGATTCCCTGAAGATCAGGTATGAATCGCAACTAGCTGTCAGGTTGTCACAAGAGCAATGAGGAACATGCTCACACGCTGCTGCTCTGATGATATTAAGAGATGCCAGGTCGTCACTCAGGGGAATTGTTACAATCGTTTAAAGATTGGAGGATCTGGTTGAATTAACTGATCCTGTCGACGAAAACAACTGTGACCGTGGTGGTGGTTAACGTCTCAGGCTAACTGAAGTGCGTAACGTGTTCAACCAAATCTGCATCATGAGAAAAGCGTTGAGGACCGCTCTTATCACACGACAAAACCTCGGTCGTGAACCACGAGTAATAGGTAGGACCATTCTGAGAGTCGTTGCCATTTCGTACAGCTAACTAAAAACTCTATCGAAGTAGCTTATAGACAAGTATGATATCGAGAAGCGTTGCTACGAATTAAAGAAACGATATGAAGAAGCCGCTGCTCTTCCCAAGAGGTGGGATCCAAAACGCAAAGGTTGGGTTCAGCAGAAGCCAAAAAAGGGAGGCATATCCAGCGCTTGCGAGAGCAGCGAATGACGACAAAGTGTTTCAGGCAGTAAAACACGTTCTTCGGAGCGCCCTACATGAAAACCAGAGACAGATTGAAGACCCCACTGCCGTATATGAAGTTCCGCGCAAGCAACATTACCGTCAACCAGAGGGTGGGAGAAAGCTAACCGTACCAGAAGTTCGACATGCAGTCTTCCACTGGTAAATGAATAAGTTTGCTTATATTCGAAGTGCCTGAACCGTTTCATGTCAAGCGGCAAGCATACAATGGACAAGCCTTCATCGGTAACCATGTACAGTATATGTAATGTTACTGGTATGTTCGTGTTGAAATCTTTTGTTCATCTTTTGGACTGAACCATGTTGCAGACTTGGTTGATGACATTGTCAGATCTGCTAATCCAAAAGGCCGATTTTGGATTAAGGTCGACGGCACAGATATCAAGCCTGCCCTTCAAGAGTCAAAGAAGGGGGAATGGAATGGCGACCCTGACCTTCAAGATTCTAAACTGGAACAGCTGAGAGAGGAGTATGACAAGAGAGTGAAACTGTGCAACGACTTAGAAAAGGAGAGAGGAAGAGACAGTCTTCAAGAAAGAATTCAAGAACTGATCACCCACTTTGAAGCAGACACCCACTTCCTCCTTAAGTCCCTCCAAACAACCGTGAACATATACCAAAAGAAGATAGCTCCCACAACGACAAGCGAAGAGAAACTGAAAGAACTCAGCTGGGAAATTGTCGAGTTAAGCCAACGGATGGAACAGTCCAAACAATTCGCACAGTCGTATGAGGAAATCCTATCGCTTATCAACCCAGAAAGCCCTCTCATGGACACAGCCATATCAAGGCATAAAGTTAACAGAGATGACCTCAGAAGGTACACTTCGTGCCTTATCAAAAAAAAAAGGCAGCCTGCAGCAAGCCATATGTATTGGTTATTATGATGTCTGACGAGGAGAGGAACCACAAGCAATGTGCCCTCCCCATCCAGTATGTCCCATATGCCAGCCTGAAGGACCAGTGGGTCAGAGACCTCACAAGGACTGTGAAAGAAGTCATGACAAAGCTTGGATTGTCTGTTGTAGGTGGGTTGCAGTATTACCTTCGCCGAGGGGGTTATGCAGAGGGTAGCGTTTGTTGGTTTGTTTGTCTGTCTGTAGTGGACCAGCATAACTCAAGAATGCCTGGATGGATTGTTTTGATATTTGGAATGTTGGTAGGTTTTTATGAGACCTGAAAACGATTAGATTTTGGGCCCCCTAGTTAACCTCTCTTATCGTCTGCTGCCACTTCAGAACCCATCCCAGTATGAAGTATTTCTTTTTAGCCAGCAGTGCAGCAGTCTCATGATTTCACATAAAACTGGGAACAAATCAAGTGCATGCTTAGATATATGCATTGGTCTCTGTGTTGGAGTTTTATTGTTTTAAAATCAATCTATTTTGGCAAGGAGGCAGTTCCGATGACGACGCGCCCGCCCCAACTCCTGCCAGGGGAGGCAGGCCGGCTAGAGGCAGGCCGGCTAGAGGCAGGGGAAATACAGGAGGTCGTCGGCGGAGACATGTCGCCGCCATATCTACCCGCCAACAGAAGGAGCCCATCGAAGAGCGTAGAGCTGAGAGGAAAAGTAAAGTGAAGGTAAGACTTCATATATTCAAACATATACATAGTTATCGCCATGGAATACGATGTCAGCTGATGTACTTTGTTACTGATATTACTTTATCAGTTGTCTTATTCTATTATTTGTTGTTTGTTAGGAAGATATAAAAGAGATGGATGCTGAAGAGAAGGACGAACTTCTCCTTGTGATTGCCGACAGACTGCCATCCGTTGTCTTTGACATTTTGGCATCGTTGTGGAAGAAGCGTGCCCAGGGCGATGCGACAGACGGTGGTGTCGCGGACGGTGCAGGTGCCGAGGGTGGTGCCGCCGTCGTTGCTGTGGGTGCCGAGGGCGTTGCCGCGGACGAGGACGGTGCAGAGGGCGGTGCCGCAGTCGTTGCTGTGGGTGCAGAGGACGAGGACGGTGACGATGACGCAGTCGTTGCTGTGGGCGGTGCCGCAGGTGGTGTTGCGGGTGGTGATGGCGGCGGTGCTGGAGGACTGGGATGGTGCACCTGTAGTCACTGCCGTGAGATGACCAGAGACGAAGAGAGGATATGCTGCGGGGGATACCCATACTCCTGTGTTTCCACACTCCCTGTAAGTGGCTCTAGTCAAACGCTAACAGCCAGTGCTCTATTCTGATATATACATACATTGTGTGTATGTGTAACAATTAAAATTCATTGTAGAGAATCGTTTATAATATGACAGCAAATGGACTTTTTTAATGACGAAAAGCATATCATTGCAGTGTTAGAAATCTCATGGCACTAGTTCCACATAACTCATCTTTGTTGCCTTTAGAACAAGTCAGTTGGAAACTTTGAGATCTCAAAGTCATAATATAAAGTATCCACGGAGTCAGTATTGTCTGGATAACAATAAAAGGTTTTTGGTGTCAGCATAACTAATAAAACACATGGACCAAGGCTGACAAATACTGTTCATGGTTTCAGTAAGTCAAGCAACAATAAAAACACACTGCAATTAGTCAACTTGTTTGTCAAATACAGCAGGGAAAACCTGACAGAGAAACTTCGTGGAAAATCAGACACGTACAAACTTCATGTCCATGTCCAACATACATAACTCCTCCACAGCTAATCATTTTTGTCCTTTGTTGCCTTTAGAACATATCAGTCGGAAACTTTGAGATCTGAAAGTCATAATATAAAGTATCAATCGAAGTCAGTAGTCTGGATAATAACACTACAGGGTTTCTGGTGTCAGCATAACTAAAAACAAACATGGACCAAGGCTGACAAATACTGTACATGGTTTCAGTAAGTCAAGCAACAATAAAACACACAACAATAACTTGTCACATACAGCAGGGAAAACCTGACATAGAGAAACTTCATGGAAAATCAGACACGTACAAACTTCATGTCCATGTACACCATGAAAACATGTCTAACATGAATATATACATATGTGTGTATTATCTTGTTGTACTAGGCACCTATCTATGCCTTGACTGAAATGATAAACCAAATAAGTATCTATACTGATCATACAGTAACACTACAGTATATCAGATAGTTTTTAACTTTTTGCTTTATTTTTCAGGACTGGAGGCTCCGGAACTGCAGGGCTTGAAGCTGGTGGCCCTGGGGACAGATGGAGCATCTGTCATGAGCGGAAGGAACATTGGGCTGGTGGCACTTCTGCTGGAAGAGATCCCCTACCTCCTGTACTTCCATTGCGGAGCCCACAAGCTGGAACTGGCAGCGTTGGATGGCATGAAGGATGAGGTGCAGATGAAGAAGGTTGTGGACATGTTAACAGGTTTGTTAACTCTATCTTAAAGCCTTTACTCTGGCCCTGCATGCCGTTAAATAGAAATTTTATTACTTTACTTTTAGTCACATTTACTGATTTTGTGATCCTTTTGTCGCCCCTTTTTGAGCTTTTAAAGCTTGAAATACAGTACATCTCAAACAACTTTGACCTCTCTAGTTAGGAACACTTTGACAAGTGACTGACTTTTTGTGTACATACCAGTAAACAGACTATAACTGTGAGTCAGCAATACTTGATTTGTCCACTCCTATCTTTACTTACATCTACCTACTTACTTTCATTAAGGGTCAATAAAAAGTTGAACGCATATGATACCGCATCAGTAGTCAGTGAACATATACATGTACAAGTATATGCATCATAGTTGATGCTTAAAGTAGTTAACATTTCCTCGTCCAGTGTACCCTTTTATAGACTTATGTTTCACAGCCATCATGGCATTAAGCATTGGTCACTGACTCACTGCCATGGCATCAAGACACAGAAAAATAAAGCCATATTAGAGCTTAATACGAGAATACAAGTGAAAATACATGGAAAAATGCCATTCAAACATCGGGCAAGTGAAAAATTGGTTCGGGCAAGTAAATTTTTTATGGGCAAGTGACTTTTTGAAAACTTGTCCAACACTGCAGGGCCTTCTTCACGTTTTGTTAATTGATGATTTGGCCGAAAATTCATTCCAACATGATTGAGCAACGGTTGGGAGGAGGCAGGAGGAAAAAAAAAATGTGACATGTTTATATCAAAGTTGACCTATTCTTTTGTGTGACCTATTAGGGTATGGTTTGTATCAGTACAAAAATACTGTAGCAATGCATGTGCAGGAAGTGAGTGAACCTGGTTAATCTTGATTTCTTCCATCTCAGTATGGCTCCCACATGACAGTCGGAGCGGCTTTCCGGGCCTTCCACACTCAGCTACATTTCCTCCCAGAATCTCGTGTAAGAATTCATAACACACAGGTGCTCGTACGCGATGAAGTGTCCATGCTTAATTCTGCCATCTTTCAGAAAGTGCACTGTCTTAGTCCGGCAGAGAATTTAACATGTGGCCTGATATGGATGTTTTCATTCAGTGGGATATTTGTAGATATAATTATGCATATCATATCATACATATGATACTGCACTATGAATAGTTCACAACATATCCTGTAACAACAGCCTTGCTGCTGCTAATAGGGTTGAATTGTTAAATGTTATTACATATGGTGAAGTCTGGAGCCCGCCTCCCTACTGAAGGAATCCCTCCCCCACCCACCTGGGCTCGGCCCAGACGGACTTGGACGACCAAATCAACAGGGTGTTCTGCTTTTGTAGTGTTCTGGACACTTTGCAGTTGCAAAGTGCAGTTGCTTTTTTGCAGTTGCTTTTTTGCAGTTGCAAAGTCTTTATTCAACAGTATCCACTATGTCCTATTCTCCACAAGAAGCCTTACTGCTAAGTAAATCAAGGGATGAATGAGATAATCCAATTCATAATAGTGCAAATCCATTCAATGCTCTCAATTATTTTATTTTGACGTAGGAAGAAGGACTTTGTAGATGTGACCAATGTAGCATCCAGCTTTTTTAAGTTGGTCTATAAAAGAAATTACTATTTAAAGATAAAAGTGAGAGAAAATGTCATAGATATATTGAGCTAAATTCTTATTTCTGCTAACACTTTAAAATGGGGATGTCGGTGAAGTGCGTTCAGTTCGCAGCATGGCTGCATGGAGCCGGGGTGGACAAGAGCACAGTGGAAGATTGGAAGAATCCCTGACGTCAGGGCCGGGTATACGTATGCACCTCAGAACATCTTCAACATGTACGAGTCCGGGCTCTTCTATCGAACGACCATTAAAAGGACACTATCTGTACAGGGAGAACAGTGCGCAGGAGGGAAGTAGGCAGAAGATAGAGTCACAATCATGCTCTGTGCTAGCATGACTGGCGAAGAGCTAAAACCCCTCATCATCGGGAAGTCTTAGCACGTGAACGTGAGGAGTCTGCCGGTGACGTACAGGAACAACAAGACGGCGTGGATGCCGCCTGACCTGTTCCTCGAGTGGCTACAAACACTGGACAGAAAGATGCACCAACAATATCGAAAGATCCTCCTGTTTGCAGACAACGCGCCTAGCCAACCGGACATCGACTTGGAGAGCAGTGAGCTCAAGTTCTTAATTATGGTACAACAGTACACAATTTATGTCTGTGTAACAATTATTCATCGTGTGATACATGGACCGCCGTCTTGGAATGTTGTTGTGATGTATTTCAAGTGTCCGACGTACCTGCTCTGAAAATCTACTATAACCCCACCCCCCACCCCCATGACATCCCCTGGTCTAGGGTGCAGGGAAGAGTTGAGGTCTTTGTAGCTAGCTTTTTCTCACATCTTAATTAACTTTCCAACTGCATCTCACAATAAATATTTATGCTTGTTGGGTATTTTTGCTGAAGAAAATTTTACAGTGTGACTAGTGCCTTTCTATTATGCTTATTTCTAAACAGATGTCCCTGGATAATGAGGGCCAAACTCGTGGTGAATGCACAAAGTGTGACTGTGAGACATTCTTGCTCACAAGGAGCAGTCACCAGTATTCCAACTGTCAACACTTGCCAGATTCCATGTGAGCACTATTTATTTCATTGTCACATTAAAAGTAAAAAATACTGGGTCTTTACGACATTGATTAAAAAGATTATCGTTAGCGCTGAGAAAAGAACTTTGGCTACAGGAAACTAGCCAATTCACACTATCATTAAAGGTGGGGCTCATGTTATGGGGGATGTTTCTATCCACAAGGAAGCTAGAGTAGTGAACGTTACCGCTTCCTCGGTTCGTCTGCTACTTCGGTATCTAGCATCTCCTTTATCTTTTGCGGTGAGTACCGTTTCCCCATTTCGTTACCTGTTGTCCTTAGTCAGTCATGGCGGAGCGCCCCACTCCCCCCCCCCCCCAAAACGGGACGTTCTTTTGCTCGGTCATTAGTTCCTAGCTCGTCTCGATCGGTTCCTGCAGGAAAATCCTTGCACCGCCTCGGGCCGAGTTTTAGACAAATCTTTTTGGATGCCCGATTGTACGTCTCATTGGGTTTCGAAGCCGGGGGGGGGGGTTGTGGGGCACCGTCCAGGCTATTCGCCGAGCAGGCTTTATAGACTCGCTTCCGAAAGCGGACATAGTATATCTGGAAATTGGGTGCAACGATCTATGTAATACCAACTTCACCCCCCAGAAAGTTGCACACCAAATTGTGTGGTTAACTTGGGACGTGCGGGAGAGCACAGGGGCCCAACTAGCGGTAGTAACACTCCCAATGAAGCGGGTTTTCGACCCACCGGGAGTGCCCTACGAATATCGTCGGGAAGAATTTGAGAAGAAGCTGAAACAGTATACTAAGCACCTTAGGGCCATGAAGTGCTGGAGCCATGTTAGAATCCTAGAGCGCCACCGCCCCAACTTGTTTCAGCCTGATGGCCTCCACTTTTCCACGTATGGAAATCATCTGTACTTCAAAAGTTTTAGGGGGGCCATTGACGCAGCTAGGGGAATATCAGATCACATGAATCTTGTGAGAGGAATTCTAATGTTTCATCAACATAAAACCAATTGTCCCTTCTTGTTTTCTTCAGCAAAGAATGATGAAGGAAGGAGAAACGATACCCTCAAGACAATATTCAAAGCCTGTTGGACATAATTCATATACAATCAGCTATACGACTCATGACATCAAAAGTTTTGGAGAAGTATTGTTTTTCGTGCAAGCAACAGTTCGGACATGAGGTTGTCTTGTCAGAAACTGCATGTGTGAAATGGTAACATCTCGCCACCTGTCACTAGTGTAATGTTTTGAACTTCACAAATTTCACAAACACAATCAAATGCTTGATTTCTAACTGGGCACAGTATACTGTACATGTAAACTTATGGTGGTTGTTGGCAAAAGAGGTTCAAAACATTGCACTTTTACAAGCAAATCATGTAGAAGTGATACAAGTACTAGTCAGGCGTGTTATCAGGTTAACATTTTCTGTAGCAGAAAATCATCCATGGGTAATATCATTTGTGTCTTTTACTTGGTGTCAGTGCGCAATAGAATAATATCATGCTGCCCATTGGGCAAAATTTTGTGTGTACAAATTCTAAGTTAGCATTGCTCTAGATTTGTTCAGCCTGACTTAAACTTTCAGGTTGTACAAAATCTGTAGAGGACCAGAGGCTGTACGAGGCCATCAAGAGCGGGGCACCTGTCGGAAGGACCAAGAGACAGGAGGACAACTTTCAGAAAATGAAGGATGGTATGTTTTATACCTATACATGACAACTACTTAAGTTTTAAACTGTTTAGTACTAGCCCGAGTACCAGCCATCGTAGTGACCACTGGCTGAAAAAAATCTCTCGAGATGATCAAAATCAAAACACAAGTAACACGACTTATCAATGTATACTTTCAAAATTACATCATTTACTGACACTTCAATTCTACTCATAAAATACGTTGGTCCAAGTTTGAATTAGATTAAACTTCACAGACAATCTTTGGACACATTACTACTGCCAAATATTCCGTTCTTCATTATTACTTTTTGAATTCATGTTCCATATATCATATATCTTTCATCATCATTATCATCACTGTATTCCCCTCAGACGGACCGCCATTATCTTCCACAATATGCCTAACCTACCCTCATACAAAATATCATGGAAATCCGTTGTTCCTTTCTTTAGATATTCTCCTTCAACTATTTCCACAACAACCCTCCTGCAATTCCCAAACAAACTGCTAGAGGCCAAAAAGCCACACACCAGTTCTTCCTTACATCACAAGCTATCAGCCAACCAAAAATTAAAACCATAGCATGTCCACTATTCAAAAGATACGAAAACAGAAGTTCTGCTTCAGTACTAAAATCACATACCAAGAAACCCTACATCAGCCTTGTCCCTCAGCTTAACAACACCCGCCCATATATCAATTAATGGTTAATGACCCGCCCCAAGGTGTATATGGTGTCATAACGCCTGGCCATGTGCTATAACCACCGAATAAAACCACAGAGTGAGCGAAGCGAACGAGGTGGTTTTATGAGGTGGTTATAGCACATGGCCAGGCGTTATACCACCATATACACCGAGGAAGAGGCGGGTCATTAACGTTATTATCATATAGCTTATCAAAACTGACGCATATAAGAGTGGACAATTTCTGTTTGACGCATAGATCCCTTATACTATCAAGAATCCATTTCAGAATCCACATTTGTCCTTTTTTAACAGAAGATGATAAAGAATATGTACAACTGTTGCCTGATTTATTTATTTCAACCAAACAGGATAGGAGGGTCGGTATCAGGTCAGTCAGAAAATGTTTTAATTGAAGAATCTCCCTGCAACTGACCTCAGGTAACCTGAATAGAACGCAGGTTCTTTGACCAGCAGGAAATGGAACGCGCGGAACCTTAGATAGAAAGAACGTGGTTTCTTTGGCCAACAGCAAATGGAACACGCGGAACATTTTGGGAATTTTAAATTTGTTTTCCCTTTTTCATGTATTCTAAGGAAATGTTTAGGAATTCTAAGACAATAAAGGTTTTTTTAAGCAAGGTTAAGACAAATATTCATCAAATAGATACCCCCTCTACAAAATGCAACGGTTATAAGGATTTTTTATACAAGGTTAAGAAAAAGATTTATCAAAAAGATACCCCCTCTACAAAATGGAACGATTGTGTTCTGACATGACGTCAATAAGTGGTGTGTTATGGCGTGATAACAGACCACTTATTTTGGGCAATGGAGGCTTCTGATTGGTCGACGCCATCTACCTATGTGATAATAACATGTATTTCATCATTATTATCATCACCAACCACAACAGGACACAAGACCACTGCCGTGACAACTTCGGCTACCTACAGCACTAGCAGTACTGTCAGCAGACAGGATGAACTATCATCACCAACTTCGGCTACCTGGAGCAATATGCCCGGACCACCTACCGTCGACCATTGCATCCTGGAAACAGAAGAAAAAAACCCGCAGAAGCTTAAATGCCTTCGAAGCTTACAAGTAGCACCTTATAAATAGCACGGGAACACACTACAAATGTACATTTTCCTCATTCGTCAGAAACATTCAACCCAGACTGCTTTACACTTCGTTACCGAGGAATGGTATAATGCAATTAATAGTGGTAACATCACTGGTGCAGTTTTCATAGATCTGTCGAAAGCTTTTGACAGCATAAATCACAGTATCTTATTGCAAAGTATGCAACTGTGTACATTCAACACATCTTTGTGCATTGCTTTTCAACAGTACATAGCAGATGGTATAGACAACGTGGGTGCAGCTCAGATGCTGCTGCACAGTGTATCAACAGTCAACACCTAACACTGTATGTAGCAGCCTGCACTGGAACTTCTGTGCAAGAGATTCTTAGACAGACCATACAAGCCGAAGTGAGGACAACTGCAAAGCTGGGCACCTTCTCTGGTAGGTGTACTGAAACTCTGCTGGTATCAGAAGAATCTGACCCACAACCATCCTGTTTGCACCTTCTAACAACACCTTGCCTCCCAAATCCTCAGGACTTCTACCGCTGTCCTTCTTGGCAGGTTTCAGTGGCCACATGATCACACTCTTCTGCGGAGATAAATCAATGATGGCCCCATGCGGGCGTGAAGAGCCACAGCTGAAGGGTTAACTACACATAATGCCTGTGAAGAAGAAAACTGTACTGAATAACTTTGTGGGTTAAGTCAAGTGGTGAGTTCTCTATAAAATGAGACCTCTTGTTGTACTGCATTATTAAACAAACAAAATTTTTAAGCTGATTTGAATAGAATAAAGAAACACTAGGATTACGGGCCATCACATTTAACTTCCCATTTCGCTTTTGAACGTGGATTATAAGTCTTAGCCTAAACCTTGGCAAACAGGTTGAAAAGAGTCGTGGGAGAGGTCATCCATACTGACCTATCCTGCGGCATACCGGAAAGGTCTTTCGAAGACAGCATATCCTTGCTGAGAGATTTTAAGCGAGGATCTCTTGGAGTTAGTTAACTTGTTGCAATCTCAACATCCCCCCCCCCCACACAAAAAAATGGAAGTTCCAACTACACATTGGTACAATCTTAAGGCGCTTTTTCACTCGGATGATAAGCCATTGTGACAGGAACATTGTAACCATTATGACAGGTCTATTTTGGCAGCTGGGCTTAAACACTGGTAGCTGGCGAAACTTGCAGGAACAAATTGACTTTCCAGTGCATCAATGTGTAACTTGGCCAAGATGACAGAATGGATGTTGCAAATCAATAAATGTTGGGCCGTGTCTTAACGGGCAAGACACGACACGGGTAAGTGATACATGTTTGTGTGACGTGTCTGTGGTAAGTCAGACATGACGTGTTTAATATCACGATCGTGAATAATCAGAACACTCCAATAGACGAAAAGGACAGAACAGTGGAACAGGTGATGACAGCCTTCGAAGCCTACTGCAACCCGAAGAAGAATGAGACTGTCGAGAGGCACACATTCTTCACCCAATCTAAAGCTAGTGGTGAGATGTTTGATGAGTATGAGACTGTCGAGAGGGACAAATTCTTCACCCGATCTCAAGCTAGTGGTGAAACGTTTGATGAGTATCTCACCGAGTTGAGAACCTTAGCGGCGGAATGCGGATTTGGTGCCATCAAGGACTCCCTGATTCGAGACAGAATCCTGTGTGGAATACCTGATGGAAAAGTCTGAGAAAGACTGCTAAGGGAGACGGACCTCAGCCTTAACAAATGTGGACAGATATGCAGAGCGGCTCAAGTCTCAAGAAGAAGCATCCAGACAATGGAGCAACCCATAGCAGTGCACATGGTGAGAAAGAAACATGCAGTTCCACAGACTGGAAAGACGTCCGCCGGAAGCTGCCGGTACTGCGCCAAGAGACACCCTCCCAATAAAGAAGCATGCCCTGCGTATGGGAAGGAATACTCGGCAAGTGAAACCATTTTGCACGAGCTTGGGAGGGTTTGGACACAAAGCAACCCAGAAGAATGGGAAGGACACAATCACAATTCAACTTCAAGAAGAAGACAACAGTACACACAATGGAGGATGAAGCACACGAAGACTTTCTGATGACAGTCACTGATGAGGTATGTTAATAATGTCAACAAATGCCACCTCTCTGTTGACAGCACGGGGCCGCCGCGCGAGTTCTTTGTTCCTAGAAAGTTCTGTCACGGTGAAGTGTCAAACTGTAAGAGATGGACAGTTAATTGAGTTTAGGTTATGACGGGATGTTGTCAATAATGTCAACAAATGCCGCCCTGGATTTGTTGACAACACGGGGCCGCCGCGCGAGTTCTTTGTTCTTGATAAAGTCTTGTCACGGTGACGTGTCAAACTGTAAGAAATGAACAGTTAATTTGGCATCCTCATGGGGCGGAAAGAGCAGAAGGAGCGAGAGAAGAAACGTGCGGCAGCTACGTGCCACAAGCTGGACAGCTTCCTCCCGAAGAAAACGAAGACGGCACAGTTTTTGGATCAGGCTTCGGAAAGTCGGTCATCAACTTCGGACGCTCAGCCGTCAACGTCGGAAGCTCAGCCATCAGACTCTACCAGTGAAATCGACAATGTATCACTCACTGTAAGTACCAATCCGTTCGAGGTAAGTAGTGAAGTGAGCTGTTATCATGACGAAGGCGGCGGCAACAACATTGTCGATATTGGAGCGATGTACCTCCGTTCGGAGACCAGTAGTGAGTTTTGCGACAACGTAAAGGCTCTAACAACAGCCCAGAAATACAACTTCCTTTGCCATCACAGCAAACCGCCAGAAGATAAAACATTTCCGACTCAGTATCTTGGCGGCTGTAATCGCAGTTTCCGACACAAGTGGCTCGGAGAACACAAATGGATGGTATATAGTGAGAAGGTGGACGGAATCTTTTGCATGCCGTGTGTGCTTTTTGCAGCCGATCCGTCAAAGGGGCAGTTTGTGGCCAAGCCATTCAGAATGTGGAACAAGTGCGAAAGTCAATGGTCACGAGACCAACTGTCACTACCACGAGAAAACAATGGAAAAGGCTGCCTTACTCAAGCAAGCAGTGGATCGGAACGACCCCACACCACCATTGTCACCCAAACTGATGCAAGAAAGGCAGTTAACATCCAAAACAACCGAGAGGTTCTCAAGTCTATCGCCAGAGCAGTACTGTTCTGTGGCAGGCAGTGCATCGCGCTACGAGGCGACAAGGAAGATTTGGATTCTCCCGGCAACCCTGGAAACTTCCTGGCGTTGCTTAAGTTGATGGCAATGACAGATGGAGTGCTACAAAAGCACTTGCAAGCACCTGCCATGAGAAACGCTACCTGTATGTCTCCACAGACGCAGAACGAGTTGATCGAGGTCATGGGGAAGCACATGATTTTGAAGGGAATTCTAGAAGAGATCAACGCGGCCCCTTTCTACAGTATCATGGCGGATGAAGTCACCTCGCACAACACCGAGCTTCTCGCGATCTGTGCCAGATTTGTGGACAGCAACAACAACACCAGGGAAGACTTTCTGAAGTTCATACAAGTAGATCGAATTACACATCTGCCTGTTTTATATTTTCTTTGTATATTGAGTGTGCTACCCTATATTGTTGTGACCTCTGTCTTGATTGCCCCAACTTACAAATATATTATTGCACAGTTCAATATTGCTGTTGAACTATCCTTAATTGTGCAAAGAACACTGAAAGTCAGCAATTTGATCCTTGTACTTCTTATGATTACTCCAAGGTTCATCACCATATCAAAATCAATAATTAACATCACATTAGAATTGATACAAATGTAGGGACCAATTGAAAACAAAAAACAGTTTCTTAGTTTATTGAAACAACTTTTCTTTTTCACCCCTGAGTTACATACAATCCACTGTCAGTATCCAATTCAGAAAAATATTGTTGGATAGCTCATGACTGCGGTTTCCACATTCTTACTGTTTATGTAGTGTGAGTAGTGCAGAATAAAAGTTGCTGGACTGGTATATACTTGTTCCAAAGAAACTGGTTTCTCAGTATATGGACCAATGCAGGTAAGGTGCATGTATAGGCCTCGAAAATATCTGCACCCAGCTAGTAATTTACCTGCACTTACCTCCAAATGCTGATTTGAATATAGTGCTATGTACTATTTGAAATTGTACACTTCCTTAACATTACAAATCATGCTAATGCTGGTCTTTTTAAAATGTTTGTGTGTGTGTGTGTGTGTGTGTGTTTGCACCCTCAAATCATCGTATACAAAGTAATTTATAGTATATATAAAGTAGGTGAAGTGGGGCGTTCAGAACTTCATCTCATCTATGTGATGTATCTATGTGCTGTAATCCACTGACTAAAACTTCTTATCTGAGATTCAGGTAGTCAGAAGAGGAGGAGCAGAATGAAGAGGAGGAGCAGGGTGAAGTTGAGGAGCAGGGTGAGGAGGAGGAGCAGGGTGAGGAGGTGGCGCAGGGTGAAGAGGAGGTGCAGGGTGAAGAGGAGATGCAGGAGGATAATGAAGGAGAAGGTGTGTGGCCGATGAGTTGCGATGAGTTTGGCAGTAGCAGTGAAGAGGAGACAAGCAGTGTTAGTGACTAGAATGAATAGAAATCATAAGTCAACATCTACATCTTTTTCTATGCAAGACTGAGACAAACCGCAGCAGCTTCTTTCCGAGAACAGTGATAGAGTGGAACCGTCTACCCCAACATTTCATTAATTCCACAGTTGACACCTTCAAAGCTGGGTTGACCAAGTACCTTGGCCTCCCCAGTAACATTTAGCCCAAGAGTGAGTCAGGTCACCACCCAGTGCAGCAGCATGTACATAGCACCACTACTTACACACTTATTTATACATTTATTGTTGCACCAGTTATGTTTATCTTTTTTCTCGGATTTTTCGTTTTCACCATCACCATCACCACCTGCCGCAGCTGGGCGTGACCCTGACATTTCACCCTCGGCGTTATGTCCCTCGCGGGGCTTTGCTGAGTATGTTATGTTGGTTTTTAGACTTTTTATTAGTTTAGCCATACCTAGTATCACTGCTTGTGACGTATTTCATCCATATAACTGTTATATATAAGTATATTTCTTTGATTTTCTGACTTGGACATACTACACACTGGCACGCAAAGGTGAGGTAACGGTAACCGGTTCGTCGAGCCATACCTTACAACTATCAGAACCAAGCCCCAACTCGACGTCTTCTCCGTACAAGTCACATTCCGCACCTACAAACACAGTGCAACAAACTCCCCCAAGACCATGTCTATTCTGCCCCACGCCGGCAGTTCGTACTGCCCCGTAGCCAACCTAAAATCATATCTGTCGCTCAGGGGAAATTGCGCGGGTTGCCTCTTTCTCCTTCGCGATGGTCGTCCCGTTTCTAATGATCACTTTTCTAACGCTCTACGCAAATGTGTGATCCAGAGTAACTTAGATCCCCGCGCCTTTACGGCCCACTCCTTTCGTATCGGAGCCGCTACCCACTGCATAATTAAACGGTTGTGTTCCAACCAAACATGAATCCTCTTCCGCTTCCTATCTTGTCAATTATCTGTATGGACAGGGAGACTCAGAGCGTGAAGCTATTTTAGGCCCGACTAAAGAAACTACAACGGGAGTGTGCTCCAGTCTTTCGATATCTGCTTGGAACTCATCAAGTTATGCCTAAGTTTCTATATCTGCTTTGCAGACGTATTTTTGATTTCTAAGTGCAAAAAAATATCATGGTAGAACTTAGAGTGCTACGTAGGTACTTTCCTTGCAATGAAGTAAGATCAACCCAGACACCTTCGCTATGGCAATAACTTTTAATTGCCACACTTTTCTTTGTGCTTGTTAATCAATGTGATGCTTGTTTGCCTACTCAGAAAACGGATGATGGGAAAAGTCTGCTGAAACGACTACAGTGGCTCTTAATGTGTTCCATGCGTATGGGCACAAGTCAGCTTGCCAGGTACATTTTATTGAATGTTGACTGATAGACTATTCATCTATCATAGTAATTCACATTGTTTTTGCCAGTAGGTGAATACTCACATCATGCATATCTGAAGTGTGGAAAATAAGTTAACATTTAACATTATGTCGTATGGCAGATCAAGCAGCACAAGGCGACGCCCCGGCTTTGGCCTCACTGATGGAGAATCAGTAGAACGCCTATGGGCATTTTCAAGAAGATTCGCAAGGATGACGAAAGAGATGACACCTTCACGTGTCCATCTCCTGACAGGTGACTTACTGCATTATTCCTTGAGGAAGACTATTGACATTGGTTAGTCTCTTTTTGTTTTTTTAAAAGTATATTTAGCTTGTAGACTGAGTAATCCAATTAACATGTAATAAGCAAACAATTTTTTTTTTCATTCGCTTTGGGTGTGCAATTTTCTTTTAAAGTTCTTTTCCATTGTGCACATTTTAGAAGTTGCCTTGGTAAGGAAAATGGACAAAGCGTTGAAGACTGTCAGCATTGCCGAAGAAGCTCTCTCCTCAGTTATGAATTATGCAAAGGTAGGTTAAGAGATGTTTTTATGTGCTTTCTGCTGTAAGAATGTTATGACTCAATAGTTAACATGTTGATTGTGTAAAAGACGTAGATACAGTAACTAATATTGAATTGAGCCATGTATGTCAAAGGGAAGAGAGACTGTTTTGAACACACTGTATGATCCTTTTGTTTGTTGATCTTGGGTCTTAAGTTTTCATATTTTGTGGTTGCCTTTGTGTTTGATATTCTACATGTCTTAATTCTTATTCTTTCCAGTTTCCAAGCATGACATAGAGACATGGGCTATGCAAGAAAAGGAGGCCGTTACCAAATCAAAGGAAAAACAGCCAAATGGTAATATTGTACAGACATTTTCTACAAGAGTAACTGACATCTCCCATCTACTGGTATGAACTGATGTATGACTAAAGACCAAAGACTAAAGGGTTATGGCATACTATTGCTGAAGACTCATTCCCTTAACTTTGTTGAATTTTGTGAAGAGCATAATATAATTCAACTAAATATAAACATGACTAGGACTTTATTTGAAGTATGTTACTTGTAACATCAGTTACATTATTTTATTATACAATCATGTAATTGCCTTCCTTCACTCCGCGGCTTGGGGTATCATACTTAGCGGAACTGCAAACTCAAGGTTCGGTAGAGTTAGAGGCCGAAGGGGAACAGGAAGTCCAAGTGAACTTTATTCAGTGTCATGTAGGTGCAACTTCTGAAGATGACAAGATAAAGCCAGCTTTTTTCCACCCTAGATTCAAGTGGTCGTCCACCTAAAAGCCCATGTGAGAATAAACCAGGTTCGCCTGAGAAGAGAATGCCCAAGTAACTTTGAAAACAGAACAGTCAGCCAACAGCGATCATCACAGTGGACCGATGAGGAAGCTGTGCGCATGGGCAAGATATTGCACTGCTTACTTTGCGGATTGTACAATGAAGTGGGACATTTTGAATGTGAACAGGACAGTAACTGTAAGTTCAAGAATCACGAACTTCTGAGAACATCTTCGCTGAAGCAACAGCTTCAACGTGCCACACAGGAATGTTCTGATGAGAAGATTCGTATACCAGGTGGAGCCAGCTACACACCTGCAACCAGGCATACCGTACCAAGCTAAACCGCATACCGCACCAGCAACCCGGCATGGGTTGGTAAAAGAACAGCTGGAAGGGTTTTAGTGAGGTCTACAAAATAAATTTAAACGTACGTGTGGTCTTGTCAGAAATCCATCTGAAGGTAAATGAGGTTACTATTATAGCGGCCTAGCGATGAAAGTTGTGAGAACAGAAACAGATGCGAGTTTGTACTTCCCAGGAGCAGGTAAAAAAACTTCCATATCAAAAGGAAGCATTTGACATTGGATTGGCCAAAGAGAAAGTAAAAACTCTTGAAATGGAACTTTCTAGAATGAAAGAAAATCAACTGATTTACAAGGCCAGCTTTAACAACAGTCAGGACCATTCAAACGCTAGAGTCGAAACAAAAGCAGTCAGGTGTATATATAAATGGTTTAACAAAAAAATACTTATTTGTTAACTATACAGATCTACCAGATATACACCAGCATACCGAACCCAGCTATACACCAGATTTTATAAAATACTTACTGTGTATAGATAGGGATACTAAGAACGATAAATGCATTTACGATCAAAATGGAACGTGTCATTTCAGGTGCCCCACTGATGTCAGGCATTGGAGATAATTGTCTAGTCTCCAACCAGACCCAATAGATTGCAAAGACCGTATCCAACTGGCAGAAGGAGCTTATAGTGCAATCTAATCTTGGTTGGCTATGAGACTTGGGTTGGCTATGAAAACTCCTTCTGTGGCGTCGGTGTGGCGTAATGGTGAGAGCATAGGGCTGCCAAACAACGTGGCCCGAGTTCGATTCCGGCTCTCCCCCGGACATGTCTGGACATGCACCCGACGTTGTGCCCTTGGGAAAGGCACTTAACACAAAATCCCTCACTTCACTCAGGTGTAAATGAGTACCTAGCTTTGTCTAGGGACGTCCCTCGGATAGGACGTTAAATGGAGGTCCCGTGTTTGGGGAGAGCCACACCCCGCGCACGTAAAAGAACCCACCACACCTTTCGAAAAAGAGTAGGGGCATGCCCCGGTGTGCGATGGTCCAAAACCTACAGTCGGCCGCACATGGGTTCGCCCTTAGTAATAGCCTCTGGCTAGTTGGGTAACCCTGGCAACATGCCGAACCAATAAATAAATAAATAAACTCCTTCTGCCTGTTGGATACGGTCTTTGCCAACCCGTAGGTCTGCTTGGAGACTAATAATTGTCTACACTAAGTTGAATGGAACATAATGATGAATGCCACAAAATCCGTTTTCATGACAAACATATAAAAACTATCCCACTTGATGTCTCAACCATCAATTACAGACCCTATGTTTGCTGTTTTCAGGTTGGCTCCAATCAAGCCAATATCAGCTAAGACTGTAAGTAGCCTTAATACACAGAATCTGATTTCATGCCAATGCCATACAAATTTCATGCCATTTGTAATTTGAAACATGGTCTTACATAATCCACACATATCAATGTACTTTTTCACTATACAGGCTGGCCAGTCCCCAGTGCCATTGGGGGGTATTGACCATGGAGCAATAATCTACCACTACTTTCTCACCATGAAGAAGCATAAAATCCCCTGCGGCGTTCTTCAAGGAGCTGATGAGCTTGTATTTCTCCGAAGAAAAACTGTTCAGGGGTAACTTGATGGGAGGAGGGCACCATGTGGCCCTCAACCCCGTCATCATAGCTAATATTCTAGGTTATAGTGGTATGCCCCATCCTGTATGTTTTTATGTTTGATCCTACATCTTTTTCTACATTATTCACAACGGAAATAATGTGCAGTGGCCTGGAGTAAAGTTGAACTTAGCCAGGGTTGTTAACGAGAAGTACTGCGGCATGCGCAGTACTTTCAAGTGGCGAAAGACCAGACCGAGGTTCTAACCTGACAGTAACCAGCGACAGCCCTAACAGGCCATACAGGCTGGGCAGGCCATACAGGCCGGGCGGGTTGGGCATGTTACACAGGCAGTTGGGGAGGCAATGAGGCTGTTAGATCTACAGTTTTTTTAGTTTTTTCTGCCTCAAAATCCACCCAGTACGTTCTTATTTTGGACGGTACTATCCTAAAATCCACACATTCAAATTCTTTTGTTTTGTTTTTGTTCTTTAGATGACGAAGGTCTTTTCTTATTGTTTTTTTTTAGAATTGAATTCACAGGGGAAGCATTTGTTATTCGAGTTAAGTTATATTGTTGCATTAAAATTTGGTTAGAAGCAAAGTTTTATGTTGTTCACATCAGAGTCTGAAAACATGTATGGCAGTATAAAAAGAACAAACATATCTTCACATTCGGAGAAATTAGCTGCTTCATATATTGAGAGGAACATAATCAAACATTTCTAGGGGCTCACTGTCAGATGATTTTTTTATTTAAATGTTCCCCCTTTAACAATTGCTCCCATTGATGTAGGGAGATCTTCTCAAACGATGGCATGTGGGAACTGGACCAGAAAGACGTTGCCAATTCCGGCAAGACAGCTGCGTCAGATGTTCTACGGGTCATCAATGACGGAAATAGACGTCAAACATCCTTTTGATAGAAATCAAAAATCCATGGTTAATTTAGTTGTACTACTGCTATCATATATATTTATACAACAATGTTTAAAACGCATGTTCACCATACTGTTTGATAATATTCGCTCCATGGAGCCGATTAGTACAGACCCTCCTCGCCACACCGCACCTCTTGTCAGTGCACAGATGCTACGCTGTGGGCAAAACGTGTGCTTTTGGGTGTCACCAGGTCATCATGGAATGCCCTTTATGCAAAGGTTCAGTCACTCGGGTGGGACAAAACATTGCAGTGTGCAATCTGTCCCGGAAACTGGAGGCCACCTGCACATTTGAGTGTGAGTTCCCAGAGAAGGTGACGGTGGATGACGTGTTGACTCGCCTCAAGACAACATGTCCCCACGTGAAAGTGGCCTGCCCGAACGAAGGGTGTACCACCCACGTCCCAAGGGAAGGGTTGCAGTCTCACAGGGACGTCTGTGGGTATGGCTTTGACGAGCGCTGCAGATGTGGCGTTCGATTGACGAGGCATGAAATGCCCCCCCCCCCCCCCCCGCTGCCATCTTATGCCCGATAGGCGAGAGCAAGTGCTTCTTGGGGTGTAGCGCCAAGATATGCAGGTGCCTGTCCCGTTTCAATATGCATATAGCAGGTTACCTTTGCAAGTCCAAGTCAATTCTGTGCTATCACCAGCAAAAGCGCATAGTCTGAAGTGAAACAGGTTTTTCAACGGGAGGGGAAAGGAAAATAATTATATACATCCCCCGAGCTATGAAAGCAGTTACGTATACGCCGTGTTTAATAGTCATAAGCGCGCTTTTTGAACTGGGTGGAAAAACTGATCTCTAGATAACATCGCACGGCTGAACAAATTGTAGTTCGTTACTACTAGTATTTCGCATGGTGACATCATGTGTCCATCTTTTCTAGCTCAATATCAGCTTGGCGCTAAGCCCCCAGCGCCCACTCTAACGTTCTGTTTTGTAAGGTCTCGAAGTTGTTAGTACTTGCTGTAGAGCTTTGTTGTGCTCTTCTTCACCTTTTCCAATGACTATGATGTCGTTTCTCTCTTCCGGAGACCGACAAATGATTACATTGTGGCTCCTTGCGGCTTGCAATGGTACTGTAGCGGAACTTCCGTGTTTTAGTCCTCGAGTTCTGAACATGCTATGTTCATAATCGTTTAGTGATAGATAGCTCTTGGGCCACCTTTTCTGCTTTTTTGATCTGCGAAATCCGACCTCGATTCAAATTAACGAAGACATTAATTTCCTTCTTCATAACTATTACAGCCAATCTGGAAGCCGTGTTAGAGGCAGGGGAGCCTAGCGGCGGACCGGGGCCAGCACAAGACGACCAGAATGCCAAGGAGACATGCATAGACACCCTGGAAAGTATGTCTTAAATTACACATATCTTCCTTTTTACCTATGTACAGCATATATTACACAGACGGGCCAAAGAAACAAACGATGACCTCAGCCCCGGATAATAGGACAAACATATCAACACCACCAAATACATATACAACATCAATCCATAGTAAAAAATAAAATCTATAAGTCAAGTCTAAGCGCAATAATGTAACAATGCGGCAGCTAACACGGCTCTATCACAAGGATACCATATGCTATTCGTACAAATTGACAAGCTTGCAGATCACAGTATTTTTTCGCGTGTAATACTCTCATTCTCTTCATATCTAAAGCCATCTTGGAAGACCTCCTGGACCCCCATCAGCCAGCGGCCGATCCAACAGAGTGGGATCCAAACGGCCTCCTAAGTATGTATTTCATATCACATATATCTGTCTAGTTACAGCTTGGAGCCTTCATTAGATAGACGGTCAAAACCAACAGATAGTGGTTTGGCAAACAACGGCTCCTGGAAAAATATAACCCAATAACATGACAAACATAGCATCAACACCAAAACATATATGATATCAAACCACAGACTGAAGAAATGGTTCATTTCATACAAGTACACCTGTTTCCTTTTAATGCAAGTTCAGTTGCTTCAAAAATGACAGGTGCTATAATTGATGTTCCCTTTTCTATCATAACTATAGCCATCTTGGACACCATCCCGAACCCGCAGCAGGGGACACAACCACAGCACCACCACCTACAACAAGCAGCTCCTGTGACGCAATACAGCAGAATAGCCCCTAAACCTCTTCCAGCAGCCCCACCTGTCTCCATCAGCCTCAATTCACCATCCTCAACCTTTGTCCCTCTCATTTCACCACCCGCAACCATGTCCCCTGGCCTCATTCCACTCCTACCAAACGGTCCAATTTTCACTCCGATCACAAATCAGAGTGTGATGATGGGATCGTTTGGAGGGATCCATTCCTTCCACCCTTACCACCTCAACCCACCGATAGCCATGGCCAGTCCGCGGCCGATCAATTGGTGTTGTATTTCCTCGGGCGCCCCCCAGTTCTTGCCCCCTTACTTTTTCTAGTTACATTGATCCCGTGTAGAACGTATATAAGCCCCTTACCATGCCTAACACCACAAGACGTTCTGTGTCTGGTTGTGCCTCAAAACTGTGCACCTGCTAACAATGTCACTGAACATAATCATATCTATTGTATATATCATTGTGTTGTATCCTTGTGTATACCCAAAACCGCCCTGAAATACAATGCCGAACCACTAAGACAGCAAACTTGGTAATACAAAAGAAATAGTGAAGTTTCACCCAACTTTGTGTTATATATTTTGTATTCCATTCGACTTTATAACGATGTACAGGACAATATAGGAACCCCAATTGTTTTCGAATTAATGTTCACGTTTCTATATTGTATAACATTATGATATTTAGAACTTAGTTTGATCAAAAGATCATGAATGCACTTTGATACGAATGACGTAAGTACGATACTAGCAAAAAATTGAGCACCTCTTAACTCTGTACCCAATGATACCTTTTGTCTATTTCATTGTATTGTTTCCATGTGTATACTCAAAGTCTCCCTAAAGTGCAATGCCGACCCACTACGGCAACTAACTTGTTAATCCAAAACAAATAAGTTTCACCCAGTTATCTGTTATTTTCTATTTTATCTGCCTTTGGAACGATGTACAGATCAATATAAGAATCCCCTATTCCGTCCATATTACAGTTATCGATTCTATCTCGTAAAACATTGACATGTCCGTATCTGTGCCGGGTCTTAAGGGGTGGAATTTTCAACATTGCTTAAAAACAAATTGATATGTTTTTATCATGTTCTTAGAATAAAAATAGAACCACACTATGGCTGTCCTTTTTCTTCGAAACGTAGGTCATAACAACTATCTCAAAACTGATGACATATACGCTACTTGCAAATGAGTCACTCATTCAAACAACAAAAGTTTTTTAAAACATCAAGCTATCCGTATTTTCATTCATTCTAATTGCATCTAATCAACCAAAAATATGTGCAAGATATTATTCGCCTTTGTTACATACAAAACATCTTTATATATACATGTATAGATCCCTACAATAAACGCTATAATAAACAACCATAATTACTACCCGATTAAATCAAAGACATACGTTTTGACAAATCCATGAAAAAACATTCCATCAAACTATTTGCCAACCCCGTTACTTCCAATTCAACAGAGGGACAGGTCACTTCAAAACATATTCCCCAGGGAATAACGAACACATTCCAGACATGCCTAAACAATTCTGGGAATTCTTACAGATCGGGCGTAAAGTATACTATTAGGCTCGCCCCTGAGGCGTCGCCAAAAACGCCTTTTGGTAGTGCAGTGCCCTAATCTATACCCATTGCAGCATTCACCACATCGTTGCTGGAGAAGCTAAATGCTGTCCAGAGTGATGCACAGATAATAAAGGTATCACGCAACTCTCCAAAGAGACCACAACAGAGTAAGCGACATCCATGTCAACCTACAGACCCTGCTTTTTCACCGCAAGTTTTATCATGTCCTCACTCAACGCCAACCCTAGGTTATTATTGCTGAAAAAATGCTACCACACTTAAAGGAAGCCACCGGCAGCGCAACACCGGCAGATGCTGCAACGCAAGAGAATGAAGACAGCCAACCTTCTTATGAAACACTGGCAGATACTGCCACCACCACTGAACGCGAATAAAAAAAAAGTTTGGCAAAATAAATGAGTTGCCTTCATGATGAAATGTACACGGTCAGGAAGGTTGAACACATGACTAACACATAGAGTATTGAATCGGACAAAATGTGATGCGCATGTGGATATCTATATAATCAAATTAACATGGCCTTAGGTACCCACAAAATGAACGGGGAACTGGACTGGTTTATCTAGTTTTACTTAACATGGATCCCTACAAGGGAACACTTATCACTTACTCGGAAAAAAGGGAAGAAAAACAACAGGGCTGTTGAAAGTAAAAGAATGATAAAGGAGGCAGCTCTGTTGACTCAGCTTCCTGTGGCCATAATCAAGGTAAGAACTTTGCGTTTATAATTGAATGAATGAACATTTCACTTAATGTACAAAAATGTATCACAGGCTGAAGTATACAGGCAAGGAGGTTAAATTCAGATTGAACCTGACCTTAGTACAAGTCACAACAAAGAGAACTTCGATCATAGTGTACACACTTATGCACTACTTGCATTGCTAGTACATGTGTTTGGTGTGTTACAATACTAAGTATATTAGTAATCTTCTTGCTTTTTTGGTTTAATGTAAGAACAGAATACCCTGTATGCTTTAGGATTGAATGTTTTTCTACATGCATTAGAAATGTCTGTCTTACAATTTGTATTACTTGCACAGAGTACTGGGGTTTGTATCAGTTTATAAAGTCTATCTGTCATCCCGCTAATGTGATGCACTGGACAGGTTTTTTACATTATAATTTACATTGAGTGCAAAAGTCAAGTCAGCTAAATCCCCCCACTACCTCATGAAATCATAATTTACACACAGAACTGGATCCGTAACCACACCGCAAAACTAATGAACGACAGAAAGAGAGAGGGAGAGGATATAGCCAATATAAAAAAAAAATTAAAGAGGGCAAGTGACCCCTACAGGTGTTTCCTGAAGTAACACCTGAAAGGTAAGCAGAAAGGCTACTCATACAATGGACATTGAACCCCAATTTGTATGCTATCAAAATGTTTCAAATTCAGCACACATCAAACCTCAAACAGTGATAAACCCACTATGCCACAACCAAAATGGAGAGTGTATCAAGCCAAACATGAAATTACTGCAGCACCCATTTAAGTCAAGGCAGGTGCGAGAAGCTGACGAAAAGCTTTCTGGCGGCTGGAAGCCTAATGGTCATAATAAGTCCTCCCCATGGCCATGCTGTAGAAGCTGAGGAAGCACCTCTGCAAACACGATGTAAATAGTACAGCGTTCACCAAGAAGATTAAGAAATTCATCTGAGATCAAGCTTTCAGAATCTAGAGGTAAAGGACTTTTTCGAGGATATGGCAAGTTCTCTTGATCCAAAAGCATGGCAACCGAAGACGTTTGGGAGAGACGTATGGATGCAATCACGCTGCGACTGAGCAGTAAATGCATATCAAGAAAGAGCTAGAAGAGGTAGCCAACTTGGCGGGTCCGTCACATGAGAATGTGGAGGAGGACATCACTCCGGCAAATCGAAGGAGGCTAACCGCCATGGAAGAGCTTTTCAAGGATGAGGTCGAGGTTGTCATAACCCACATGGAACCAGCCTTGCCTGTGCGAGTGCGCATATCGCATAGAGAGAAAGATCGAGAAGAACTAGAGTCTACCAAAACTTCTCTCAACGGATGATGTTGTAGCCTTCTGGAGGACAAAGCGGGACGAATTGCCCCTGTTGACCAGACATGCCCGCAAATACCTCATTGTTCGAGGCACAATGTCCTCAGCGAGCGGGTGTGTAGCACAGACTGCACAGTGTACGTTATGTGTCAAGTCTCAAGGTGAAACTAGTACCAAATTCGAGTCGAAGACTGTAGAGGAAGACTAGAGACTCTAAGAAGTTAGAAATATTACTATAAATAGATTTGTCTAGATTAGCAACAAAAACTGTAGGACTTAACTTTGTGCATGGTGTACAGAGAAATATGAGGGTAAAAGTCCACCAACTAGCATTCTTCTGTTTATGCTCAAGCGCAGTAATGGTTAGAAAATCTCATAGAAAAAATAGCATAGCAATTCAGTCTTTAATATTTGCCATTGAACAAGACAAGGCTACCCAATAATGGCGTGTTATACGAAAGAAGTAACGGAGGAGTCTCTTTGCTTGTGAAGCATGCCATAGCTGATGATGAACACAATGATGCTAGCGGTGTGAATTCATTTGGAGATGATGCCATCAAGGTGGTTGAAAAGGATATAGCAGTACCACTGAAGCCTGTACACGACCTTACGGATGGGAGTGCAGTCAGCATAAGGGAAAGAAAGCCTTTCAAGATCTATCTGTAAGATATAGTGAGAAACTTTCATGAAACGAGCCATTGTGAATCTGTATGAGACGGTCTGGGAGCTTTTGTTATCAAGCTGTTGTTACTAGCAAATGTCCCCAGTAAGGGTAGGTTTTTGTAAGTTTGTCATGTTTCGAACATATTCGATCACTGTCATATGCAATTTCTGTATCTGTTGGTTTCTTAGACGAAACGGTACCGGTGTCATAGCCTATATATATATACATTTTACAAAATTTCATTGCATTTTGTTGCTTGCACTTACCCATTTCCTAGAGGTACAAATACAGGGTCGACAAAACAACCGACCGGAATTTCACCATGGCGGTGGATATGGTACAGACTTCTCTTTCACAATTCTTTTTATGAATATATAAACACTCTCCAGTTTAATTCTGGACTTCCAGTTTAATTCCGGACTGACCTCCCATATCTCAGAAACTTTACACCCAGATAGGCTAATTTCACAAACTATAGGTAGAAATGATGTAAGAAATACGTAGCAGCCATTGACGACCCCCTGGGGACTAGTCACATTATGCATAATTATGAATAATTATTCATAATTATGCATAAGGCTTTGAATCATTATGGATAATTATGCATAATGTTCAAGGGTTATGCATAATAGTTCAAGGGTTATGCATAATAGTTCAAGGGTTATGCATAATAGTTATGAATAATTATGCATAATTGTTCCAAAGATTATGGATAATTATGCATAATTGTTTGCAAGGTATGATAATAATGCATATTAACAGTCCTAAGTGCATGATGTGTTTCGACTATTGGACTGAGGTTTGGATGAGAAATGCTCCCATCTAAGACTGAAGAGGGTGACAGCATCACCATCAAAACTGACAAACTATCAATATAAAAGATACAGAGATTGAGTTTGTTACATCTTTGGTTTCTCTTGCAGTGTTATACAGATATCACTTCTTATAGTGACTGATATACATGTGTATCCGGGAAAAGAGAAAGGGGTCAAAGTCATCTTAATTACAATTATTCATTAAGTCTTGAGTTCCCTTTTTCATTCACAATTTCCACTTGTACTATCTGCATCATTCTTTATCTATACAGTTGGTATAACCGCCCTAGCCCTTCGACATAACACACCAGCTTCGCAGGCACATGGCGCAGCAGCAGCATACATATTAGACTGAACGACCTGTCACACATAACTTTTGCACATGAGCTGTAAGTGTTGTTTAAAGCTCTCCAGCGAAGATGCCCCTGCTGTAATTGGTAACAAATTCCACTCCACGATAGTTGTAGGAAAACACAAATTATTGAACACACCAATCCTGGGTTGGCATCTCTGGTACTTGAATGCAAGACTATTTCTTGTTCTCTTTAAAGCTGGTATTAAAGACAAATCAGTTGGGACGTCCACCAGTTTATAGTAATTTTTTGTACATCATGCATCCTTCTGTGACACTTAAGCATCCCTGTCATAACTGTCCTTGTAGAATCTGGAAGCTTGCTAATGGTTCTTTCCAGTTGGTCTATCTTTGTATACGGATCCCAGACTGTTGCAGCATACTAGTATTCAACATTTGGCCTTACTAGTGATGTGTATACAAGTGATTTTAGCCTTGCTGACAGGGCATACCCACAAGCTGCGTTTGATCACTCCCAAAGTCTTTTTAGCCTTAGTTGGTACTTTGTCAAGATGGGCAAGTCCTACTTAGTCCAGTTGTTAAATGAACGAAGACCTTTATTGTACATGTTTGCCCCACTGGGCTAAGCACATGTCACACGTTAACAAATATATACATATTCATGAGTATATAAACATCTAGCATACTTTTAAAGTACTTTCGACTTCCTCTCACTTCTTGGTAATTTTACAAATGTACGAGGCTGTGTGATTAGTTAGAGTTGGTTTATCGAAGGCTGTAAGAAATATAAATAATCCTGTTTACTATTCAGGTATCTGAAGTAGGGGAATTATTAACACAAAACTAAAATGAATAATTCTATTGCTACCTTACAAGGACAGTCTACAATAAAATGTACTTTGTCTTCTACTTTATCTAGACTACAAAATTGGCAGATTTTTTGCTCCAGAGGAGTGCGGTTATGCCAAGTACGGGCAAGTTTTTGTGGTTGCAATTCCTGACCACAACTGGTAGCTATGGTTGGTCACATTTGGGGTTCATTTGTTTGTTATGTGCATAATGTAGCTTTTTTGGGGTTTAAACTTATTAGGTAGGCTAAAACACTTTTCCTAATGTTAGTATTACCAGTAGCTTTTACAGCAGACCTCTAATTGAATACCAGTAGCTGTTTCCTGCTGTTTCAGAAGGCTTATAGTTTATCTAAGGATCATGTTTTAAGTATGCATGACTAATTGGTTGGTCTCAGAATACCCCATGTGCCCTCAGGGTAGCCCATGTGCCCTCACCGTGAGGAAACACATGTATTGAGTCAGGCATCAACAGATCTAGAGGAGAAGGCCCACATTCCCTGGGGCTTGCCATAAAATTGCAGTTACATCATTTAAGCAAAGGGCGTGTTCATGCTCAATCCTATTCCAAAGCATTGTTCTTTTTTATTTTTGTGCAATGAACCGGAAATCGGGCACATTCTGACAACACAAAATGTTGTGTATTTGAGCTGTTACATACATGTATGGTCAGGAAATTCCTCTGGTGGCATACTATTCAGTCTATTTAATATGGTATCTGGCAAATTTCTACTATTTTTCCAGCACCCCTTTAAGTCTAGTCATGTCATTTCCAAACTTTGTAACACCACATGTAGCTGGGCAATGCAAACATCTTCCACATCTTACCTCTAAAATCCATTAAAAAAGATTCAATATTTTGTTTCCTATACAGGCTGATATACATGAAAAAAGATGCCTAGGCTAAAGATCATCAGGAACTTGATATGTGCCTACATTACCTCCTGATGGGAAAGGAATTATCAAGCCCTGTTACTGTTATAGTCCTGTCATCATTAATTGGCCATGAAATGGCTACTCTACAAAGTAAACAATGTACTCTGGGGGCTGGATCTCAGAACCTAGGCATGGACAATGATGTACTAGTAAGTAAACACAAGAATCCAGTAGAACAGTCTTCTGGCTCCCAGGGATGAACCCAGGCCCAGTCGGCAGACCGTACGCACTAACCACGCTAAATGTTTTAATTTAATTATAGACTAGTTATAATTGTCAGTTAGGCCACACCAATTTAATTTCTTGGTAAACGGATTTTTACTTTCCAAAAAAAAAAAAATTTAGAAAAAAAATCATGAAAACAGAAGTCTGGGCCAACCTTCTGTTTTCATGATTTTTTTTTTCTAAAATTTTCTTTTTTAGAAAACCAAGAAATTACATTTTTTTTTAGAAAACCAAGAAATTAAATTGGTGTGGCCTTAGTGGCGCTTGAACCCCAGACCCCAGGATCGCATCTGGGAAGGGTATCCTAGTCAGGGCTACACTGTCTATCTGAAGAGACATAAATTAGGGCTCCCATGTCCCAGGAGGTGCCTCCAGCATGTTACAATATTCAACACTCATTACTCAGAGATGGGTACTTACATGCTGTAATAATACAACCTGGTAAATATATCTGAGTGTGTTTTGTCTTCTACCACTTTTCAAGGGTACACATGCAGATGCACAGATACCATAATACCCCCATTGTTTAGAACAGATTGGTACCAGATGGTGGAGAGTAGACTAGAGTAGCTCAAACTGGGCATGGGGTATCAGGTGACCAGTGCCCTGTGACCAGTATCTAATCTCCAAGCAGATGTTGGGCGAAAGCTGTAACAGTTATACTTTCTCTGGCAGTGGTTTCTCTGACAGCCACTGACTGGTAGCCTGAGTACCGAGATTAGCAAGCGACAAGCATTGGGCCTGCGGTCGCTACGGAGGATGGTACTCAGGCTAAAAACTTGGCCTGAAGTACATTTTGTACCCCCCCAGAAAACCTGGCTGGTCAAGAAACATTACCATCCTCCAAGATCTTCTTGGAGATCAATTCTACATGTAGCTTTTGTCTATCACTCTACCTGTTCCAAGACTGACACGGATAACAGTGGGGTTCAAGTGCATTGTTAAGCATAGTGGGGTTTGTACGCTGGCGGGCCCGGGTTCGATCCCGGGGCAGGACCTAGGAGACTATACTACTCACCCTGTACATTTCAGTGGTTTGATTTGGGAGAAAAACTAAATCTGTACATTATTTTTGCTTCTTTTCCTCATTGGCCTTGTCTTCATTCTATCATGGTTGCCACATGAGAAAGGGGTATGGGGTGTTTAAAATCCTTGTAAGAGATAAGTTTGGGGTTCTGGGTATCCTTTATTGTTTAGGAATCTGTGGAAATTCTATAAAAGAGCAATTGACGTTGAGACTCCAGAATACAAAATGTGTACTTGTCATTTACATGCATTTTGACACCATGATCAACTTTTGTAACAAAGTAAAGAATGAAAGGTATATTCTGTTCAAGATGCAGTTAAATGTCTACTAGGTATTCATCAGTTTCTTCTGTAAACACAGGAAAATATCTATCCTGGTGTCCCATATTGACAAACCAACATGCGATTCTCAGGCAATCCCCCACAGTGGGCAAACCAGGTCAAATGAAGGTTACCATGCATGCGTCTGGTCAAGGAGGTTTCTTATTTCAACCTCCTAATGGTCTGGTGTGTCATGTGTCTCTCCATGCCCTGTTTCTGCATGAAGCTTTTAGTGTGTAAAAAATTCTTGATTCATGTAAGTTTACATTTTGTCTGTGTTCTTGAAAGAGATAGAGCAACAAACTTTCTGATGTTCCTTCATTTATTTGTGAAAAATGGTAGGATTGGTCAGTAGGACCAATCGTGGGGAATTACTCTGGAGGAAGTGACCCTTGACCTCCACCAGTGCGACATCCGCCGCCTCGACGGCAGGCCTCGCCTCTGTCTTACCACCATCCCGCCCTTGCTACATTCATTTCACAAGAACGTTTTAAAGATTGTTTAACTTTATCACGATATATACATGTACGTAACCATGAAAATAACAACTGTTTGACGTAATTGCGAAGACCCTGGTCTTTGGCCGTTGATGTCTCTCTACATGCAGTAAGCCTCTACCACAGAGCAGATTCGCAGATTAAAGACATCACATGACCCAAACCGCGTAGCTCTCTCCTTGTGTACGTAAGAGTAATTGGAAAGGGAAAACAAAGATTGTCATAATTTTCATACTGCCCATGCAAAGTCAGTGTGAGATAAAAAAATATTCAACATGTTATAATCCCTCCCATATATTGTCCACTATACATTTTCTGGACAAATGACATCATATTAAGTCAAGTCATTACGCCTTTTTTGTTCGACCACACAGCTTAATGTTGGTGTTCATTTAGTAGGGTTTGAAAGCTTTAACTTATAACGTTAGGACCAAACTTGGTGGTACTTCAGACTGTCAGAGTTTTTAAGAGGCTGTTTCCAGATGTGGTTTTAGCTCCACATGGATTGTTCCAGGGTAAGGAAATCAACTGTTGATAAGGATTTCTCGTGAGGGGTAAAGGCATACTAAACCTTTGAAGACTGTTAGTGTTACAAAAGCTCTGAGACAGAGAGGAGCTGACATACTTTCTAGACTTAGTATTGGGGCTTGTAAAGATCTAGCTGCAGAGTTGATCTATCCGCTATCGAAAATAAGATTCTAGTTGTGACAGACTACCAGAGCAATTCATTCAAATGTATGCAATTTTGTATACATGTGTACATAATAAAAGAAGAAAGATTTCCTTTTTTATCCAAGCTACAAAAGCCAAAATGTGCAAAATCAGGGCAATAACAAAATATACAGAAGAAGAAAAAAAAAAAAAAGTTGTCTTTCTGCTGTTCAATCTAGCAGCTGGATAATCTATCAGCTGGATAATCCCTTTATTTCAAATTTTGTAGAAGAGAGTAACATATATATGAGGGCCTGCATGCCCTTTTCCGTTAAGTCTTATCCACTATTTTAATTCACCGTTTATCGTAGCCGGCCCGCTCTAACAACGTTACCGGTAAGTGTTATCGGTATATTAATCGTGAAGCGTTACTGGCCGTTTCAATTCTACGTAGCGCGTTATTTGTCATCCTAAATTCAGCGTTCAGTGTAACTGTTACTGAATAATTCCTAGTTATGCAAGAAATAGCGTTTCATTGGGTCATGATTTCAAAATTTTCTTCGCGGGAGCTCACCGCCGGAACCCACTGGGACGATCGCGCCTCCGGCAGAAAAAAAATCCCAAAATTCAAGCTGAAACTCTTCTGTATATTTTCTACAGGTCTCTTACCACAAGATCAAGGCAACTAGTGGTCGTCTTCAAGGGCATTAAATGATTTAGACGCAGGTTGGTTATCGAAGTGAGGTTTTCCGGCTTATGAACCTATGCTGTATCAAGTACGTATACCTTGCATGCCGTGCTTCATTGCAAGGTATACGTAACAGCCCCTGTTTTCAACGTTGTTGGTGATCCTTTGACATCAACGTCGCCTGAATAGCGTTGCGAAGCACCCAAATTCACCGTTAAGCGTTGCCGGCCGTCCTGAATTTACCGTTAAGCGTTGCGGGCCGTCCTGAATTGACCGTTAAGAGTCATCGGCCAGGACCCCCCCCACCCATGCAGACCCTCATCTATGCTAGTAGGTTTATGATCTATATTATAAAAAGAAACTTTTGTACATACATGACCTTGACCTTGATTAAGTTGCACTTAAAATCTAGGGTTTGAAAGTGTTTCCTGTACAGTATTATAACTGTGTCAAGATATTTTTAGATTCAGTCTTCCTTTTCTGACAGAGGACGAGCCATCAGGATCAGATAGGTCATGGTTAGCCCTACTAAAATTTTTACTAGAAAAGAAAGGCCAAGAAGCCTGACTACATATGCCAGACAATGAAAAGAGCCTCCCTCCAAACAACGGTGTATGTGTGGCACAGTGGGCCACAGATGTATTTCAAGACAGTCTTGCTGGTGTCATCAACCCCCAGAGACCTGGTCTTGTAACATTCAAGCCAAGCCAGCCTGTCAGCCAAGCCAGCCCTGAGCAAGCCAGCCATGTGAAAGTGATTTGTCTGCCTGATCTTAGCCTGGATGACAGACTGTTTCCAGAGCTTTCATAGGCAGGCTCTGGGATGCTACAGGACCATCCCAGTTTTAAAAGAGGGCTAAATCTAAAATTGCCTTGGGAGCATACTTTAAATGCATTTGCATGGTTTTTATTTTGCGTTTGTGTTTGCTGTGCTGTTAAGTTTGTAGCAGCGCCAAGTCACATACTGCTACAGCATTGGATACAAATGTTGCTGGTTTTACATGTAACTTCATTTCAGACGGTCGCTGCCAAAACTGTGAACATTAAAGCAGAGGGGCGGTCTCAACACGACAAAAGTATAGCAAATTTTGTACAATGAACTTGAGGTAGACAATAAAGAGCATAAAGCTGTACTAGCAATTTGGCATTACAACCCTTACATCTGCTTGGAGTTAACCAGGGTCTGTGGGGGCAGATGACTCAGACCAGGGACTCAGACACTATTCACAGGGCCAGCGGCCACTCCCTGAGGTGAGACAGTGGCAAGCACAGTTCAAGCGTGTCCAATCAGATGGTAAAAGATAACATACTGGCAGGCAGAGAAGTTCTGTGCAAAAACACTAGCCAGAGTGTTATCCTGTTTAGTTACAGGCTCTGCCTTTACAGAGCCTATAACTTACAGGATGACACTCAGGCTACATAAACATACATGAAGATTGTAACGTTACAATATAGTCTTCCTTCCAACTTCTGCTAATTGGATTTTTCAGCTAACGTTAAGTAGATGTATCTGGAGTTTGCATTCTTGGGCAGACTGACAATTGTCCATGTGTTCTTTACCAAAAGCAGCTAGGTTGTTTCATTGTTGTGAGGTACAAAACAAGGCACATAAAGAAGGGAGAAAATAAAAGGTAAAAAATAGATAACCAGTTTCTGGAATAAGAGCACAGACAGCCCTGTGATTACATGCTGCTGTAACTGCAATTTCAAGCCCCAGGCCTTCTGTTGATGTCTGGCCCAGTACATGTGATTTCTCAGGGACAGGGATAAGTGACCAATTTGTCATGGCTACTGTCAAAATGAAAACAGCTACTGGTTATGAAATAGCTACTGGTGTTACATTGTACTTATAAGCATTGGAAAGACTCCAGATGAAGTACAAGCTATTAGTGCTAGTGGGAATTGTAAACTTAAAGGAAGATTTTGATGATGGATAACTTTGACCCTTTCTCTTTTCCTTATATATATCAGCCATTAATATAAATGATATTTGTACCACACAAAGAGAATCTAAAGTTATACCAAACTCAGTCTTGTTATCTTTTGCATTAGATGGTTTGCCAGACTCTCAATTTCTCCAGAAAGTCCATTAAGTGGTTATTTGGTTTCATTATTATTATAAAAATATACTAAATATACTATTATAAAAATGAAATGAAGACATGAAGGTCTTCTGTTTTGTCTATTAGTACTGGGAAGTACTGGGGTACATCAATGTCGACGAGCCTCCCAGAAAGAAGGCCAGGCACCCGATGTACGACCCCAAGTTTCCCTGGTCTACCTTAGCACCCAGCACTATCCGTGGGAAGAAAGCAGACCTGAGGAAAAAATACCTGAAGGAGAGCTTCAAGAAACTACCTGAGAATGTCATCAGAGACGATGTAAGTCTATATCATACTGCAAGCGTGACTAATGATCTGTAACCTCTTTATTGTCACTGATACTTTGCACAGATTATATAGAACAATTTATAGTAAATACGGCAGATAGATATGCTGTAAAATATCCCTGTTTTGAATCAGATGGACATAGTGTAATTTTCTAGATGAGAGTACTGTACATGAACCTTTTTTCTTTTCTTTCCAGGTCATATTCAAGACAGATAATGGGTTTTCTCTTGAAGTTGAGTGGCCACAGGGTCCTCTAGACCGTAATGTTGATCGTCCTCCCGCAGATCGTCCCGTGACAGCCAGGGGATACCGCCATCAGCCTGATGAAACAAAACACCAGATCCGGTGGTGCGTGTACTTCAAGGACCAGTACTCACTGTCTCATGTCTGGTGTCACGAACTACACATTAAGTTTGTGAAGATCATCCTACCATTGGGCTGGCTACAGGAGGAAAATCGGGCGCAGAACAACTGTATCCCGTATCATGATCTAGCTAGGCACAGCATTGCCAAGAGTTGTTTAGTTAAAGGTTGAGGCATATCCACAGCACAAGAAGTTAACTGGATATTTGGTCAATCTGCATTGTGATACATTCATCAGTGGCACCTGGTAATATGTTATTTGCTTCGCGCCACCAATAGGTCATGGCGAACTACATGAACCACCCTCAACAAGCCTACTGTAGAGTACTAGCATAGCAAATTGCTAAGTGTGAGCCTTTTGGCAGTAGAGTTAATGTTATTTTTTCATGTTGTTACAGGGAAGAGATGGGAATGCGTCATACAGGAGTGTCACGGGCATCATCGAACAGCACCTGATGATGCCTGAGGACCGGGACCTCCTGGAAGGGGACGAGTCAGAGGTGGGGTTCAGGTACGGGCTGGATGGCCTGTGTGGGGTTCAGGTACGAGCTGGATGGCCTGTGTGGGGTTCAGGTACGGGCTGGATGGCCTGTGTGGGGTTCAGGTACGAGCTGGATGGCCTGTGTGGGGTTCAGGTACGAGCTGGATGGCCTGTGTGGGGTTCAGGTATGAGCTGGATGGCCTGTATGGGGTTCAGGTATGAGCTGGATGGCCTGTATGGGGTTCAGGTACGAGCTGGATGGCCTGTGTGGGGTTCAGGTATGAGCTGGATGGCCTGTATGGGGTTCAGGTACGGACTGGATGGCCTGTGTGGGGTTCAGGTACGAGCTGGATGGCCTGTGTGGGGTTCAGGTACGGGCTGGATGGCCTGTGTGGGGTTCAGGTATGAGCTGGATGGCCTGTATGGGGTTCAGGTACGAGCTGGATGGCCTGTGTGGGGTTCAGGTATGAGCTGGATGGCCTGTATGGGGTTCAGGTACGAGCTGGATGGCCTGTGTGGGGTTCAGGTATGAGCTGGATGGCCTGTATGGGGTTCAGGTACGAGCTGGATGGCCTGTGTGGGGTTCAGGTATGAGCTGGATGGCCTGTATGGGGTTCAGGTACGGGCTGGATGGCCTGTGTGGGGTTCAGGTACGAGCTAGATGGCCTTTGTGGGGTTCAGGTATGAGCTGGATGGCCTGTATGGGGTTCAGGTACGAGCTGGATGGCCTGTGTGGGGTTCAGGTACGGGCTGGATGGCCTGTGTGGGGTTCAGGTACGGGCTGGATGGCCTGTGTGGGGTTCAGGTACGGGCTGGATGGCCTGTGTGGGGTTCAGGTACGGGCTGGATGGCCTGTGTGGGGTTCAGGTACGGGCTGGATGGCCTGTGTGGGGTTCAGGTACGGGCTGGATGGCCTGTGTGGGGTTCAGGTACGGGCTGGATGGCCTGTGTGGGGTTCAGGTACGGGCTGGATGGCCTGTGTGGGGTTCAGGTACGGGCTGGATGGCCTGTGTGGGGTTCAGGTACGAGCTGGATGGCCTGTGTGGGGTTCAGGTACGGGCTGGATGGCCTGTGCGGGGTTCAGGTACGGGCTGGATGGCCTGTGTGGGGTTCAGGTACGGGCTGGATGGCCTGTGTGGGGTTCAGGTACGAGCTGGATGGCCTGTGTGGGCTTCAGGTACGAGCTGGATGGCCTGTGTGGGGTTCAGGTACGGGCTGGATGGCCTGTGTGGGGTTCAGGTACGGGCTGGATGGCCTGTGTGGGGTTCAGGTACGGGCTGGATGGCCTGTGTGGGGTTCAGGTACGGGCTGGATGGCAGGCCACAGGCCAAAAACAACATCATTGGCGCTGTGATGGCCTGTACCACACCCGTGCGATACCCTAAACAGGCCCTGGCTCGGCCGAAGAGGACTGTACGAGAGGAATACTGTGTTTTCCTGTACAGTGGTATGTGTTAATATTTTTTTTTTACATTTTGACTGCTCACTGGCAATAAAAAAATCAATTACTGTGAACAGGAACATTATCCAATAGCAATAGGATTCCCAGGGTGTGCATTCATCCATTTATGTCATGAAGGGATGATGTACGTTATTTAGTGAAAAGGATTTGTCATGAAAGTATGATTTTGCTGATTTGGTCTATTTGGTTGACTGCCATATATTAACTAACCTTATTAAGTATACAGCAGCAACAAGAGTACCTGGATGAATCAAGCAATGGATTATGCGGGACAGGGACTACTTTTGGACCATTACTATAATAGTATAAACTCATTTCCTTTTTCAGGCAAAGAAGACTATGAAGAGCAGGTCAGGTATGGGTCCCGCGTCTTTCGTGAGATAAAGGAGATTGACATCGACCTCAGTTGCAACAGCCCTGGCATGTGAATAATATTCTTTTTAATATATTTATTCCAGTTATATATTCATTTATTTATTGGTTCAGCTAGCTGGCTCAGTTTAAAACCCATCGAGTCATGGAGTTTCAAGTCAAGGCTATTTTAACAGACTCAGGAATTAAGAAGGAATTGTGACAATTTGTTTATCCAAGTATGTTCTTTAGATTAATGTGTTCAAAATGCATTCATCTAAATCTGACCTCTCTCTGGCAACTAGCAATGGAGCGCTGTGAGTTTGAGCACGTCAGATATTTCCTCAGTAGTCTGGAAAAGTTCCTAATGTGCAATTTTCCTACTTTTTCAACTGCAGGTTTCCTCTACAAGCTAGGGATGATCACCAAACCCATACCAGTCACGGTCCAGTGGGGAGACCTGATATCCAAGTGGATAGGACAGACGACGGAAACAACCCGGACAAAGATCAATGAAAGCAAGGGTGGGGTGATGCTAATTGATGAAGCCTATCGACTTGCACAGGCTTGACACCTCCAAGAGGGACGTTGGCAGGGAGTCCCTGGAGGAGCTGATGAGTGTGATGGAAGGGGGTGATCCCATCATGATCACATTATGGGGGACACATTCCGTCTATCACCTCCCCGTGGTGTCCCCTGGATAACGCTAACGGCAGCGGCAAGCTAAGTTTTTGAATAGAGGTTCATAATCTATAATCAATGGATTAGAGACATTTATAATTGTGAAAACATCTTATCAAATCTCTACACGACAGTTTTACGATGTTCTAAATACTAGACATATAGAAGTATTGCATGTTTCCTCATAAAATACAGCTTTTATGAGAATATTAAGAGAATAAAAGTCATAATTAAGACACTAAAATGCATGCAAATAGATGGGGAAATGCTGCACTGCATTGCACAACACCGCATTCGACCGCCAATTGCATCCACATCAGTCAATGACTCGTTTTACAGCTTGCATCAGAAACACGGGGTAACGATGCAACAACGGTATAACATTTTCGGAATGCAAAAAGAAAGGTTTTTCAACAGGCCCATACTTTACAAGTGGTCCTCAGCAGAAAGAGATGCTGAAAAGAACATTCTACTACAGCACAGGGAGAAATTATGGAATCAACAAGTAGATAAAGTTACGGGCAGTGAACTATCTGTTGTAACTTAAGAATTCATTTAACAAAACCTTGATGTGTTCTTCAACTAAGGAGTTGTTCACACGCAAAATAACTGTTGCTGCAAAAGAGGCTCATATCCTTTGTGACAAAAAACACCACCCTTCAAGAGTTCATGAGAGAATACAAGAATAACCTGGCTGTGCACCTTCCAGGAATCACACCAGAAGCTTTTCAACCCGACATGGTCAATAAGTACACATACGAAGTGCTCGGGGGCAACCACACCCGCCTGGCCTTGCAATATCTTCGTCAGGAGCAGCCCGACAACAGTTGCTTCAAGACGCGCATGGCAAAGGTGTACTGTGACCTGACAGACAGCCTAGCCAAGAGGAATCGCATGCATCACAATGATGGCAATTTCCACCTGCCGTCTGGTTTCAAGAAACAGCTGTATAGCTTCCGTGCGGCAGCCTACGCTGCAGCCGGCTATACAGACGAGACCAGCCTCACTACGGTGGAGCCACCGCGGAACAGTGCCACGGTGTCGAAGTGGAAAGACGGCCTGTGCACTATGCTTGGAATTGTGGATGTGAGTGTTGTATTACTTGAGCTTCATGTAATGCCTACATGTACGTGCACAATGTGCGCATGCGGTGATTACTTATATATACATTGTTTAAAAAATAACAAATGAAAATATATTTTCCTCAGACGGTGACACCCAAACAAACGATTACAAAAAGGAGAGGGCTGTCAAGCAAGCATCCTGTCGTGATACGCCTAGCCGTGTCCTCGTGCAGGGTCTGGGCAGCCCTAGGAGATTTCATCGCCAGATGGGAGGGGGGCGCATCCCGAAGCAACCCAGGACAGCAGGGAAGTGGAACGAGATCAAGAACCACCACCTGAGCTTCCTCAAAATGAAAGATTCCGACGAGGCTCAACTCGAGAAACTGGAAAAGGTTATGAAGGGGAAATTGGATTACCGATCCGGCCGCAAGGAATCAGAAACTCCCCTTTCTGTTGGAGTGTGGCAAGTGGAGAATCGACAGATACCAATTATGCAAAATAAATACCTAATTTGCATAATTAATGGAAAGGTGCCATTGTTCATTGGAAAATGATAGTACTGTCAATATTGCAGCATGTGTTTATGGTCAAGCATATATAATGTAAATGTGTAAATCATAATAGTTCATGGAGATATGAGGTCACTCCAGCGAGTGATGAAACCGCCGCATGACGATTCCAACTCAATACAAGAAACAGACGGATTTTATCAAATATGGGCACTTATGCCTGCCCAATGTGAAACGTAAATATAAGCGCGAATTGCACAGACCGCAGTGCTAAGTGTCTAACGAACTGAGTGATTTCGTGTAAATAATGATTAGAGAAGGTTTCAGAAATGCATTTCAAGACACAACTGTATTACTGGGTTTCTACAGATTAGATTATGGTAATAGAAACAAGTATTCTCCATGGCAGGATAGTACAGAGAAATACTCAAATAAATACTCAACTCTTCGTTCATCTCATTTCAAAATTTAAAGCCATCAGTTAGACTGGAGATAATATTGTTCTTCAGTGTTTGTTTGTCTTTTTCCATGTTTCAAGTTCACTATTGTGCTTTCAATCGCCCATGTTAATTTTGGCACTTTTGTTTGTAGGTGGTCACGGCCTGGCTGCTGTGAATCAGCTGACGACAATGACAGATGCCACCATCCTGGACCTTTTTAAGAAGGCAGACATCTTGGCAAGGGTGTGCCACATGGAGTGGTTTCCATCCGTTTATGGGATAAACACTGACGTGGCGGATCCCCACAGTTACATCTGCCTGATAGATTTAAAATCAATTCATTTTGTGTCAGTATAATTATTGTTATATCGCCTTTTCTTCCAGGTGTCAATATATAGTGGGCAAGAATGACAGGAAACTGGGACCAGACATCTCACACATTGTTAGACAACTACTCAAATCTAGGTTTTAAAACTGGGAAGTAGTTGAGTATGTAGTACCGTGTTTTAGTTTCCTTTCAACGGTCAATTTCCTTTCTCCTCTGGAGCACTGCACTCCTGAGTTGTAATAATGTTGTCACCAGAAGGCATCTTTGTGACGATGCTGAGATTGTGATTCTTATTTGAAAAGGCCACAAAGGTGGTTCCTACTCTAGAAAAGATGCCCGGTTTCGGAAGTTATTGTGCGGTTCGGGTTTTACGTTCCTATTTTGTTGCACACCTCGACTCTGATAATGAAGTTAAGTACATTTAAGTCACACAGTATAACGTGGAATAGGTTTTTCAACCGGTGGGGGGGGGGGCATTTAAGGGTTTACCTTTGGAGCATCTTAACAACTTTTTGGTTTTGCGGCCAACAAAATGGGGCTTAACCTAAATGAGAAAAGCGCATTCAGAGGAGGACGCAGTCTGTTGTCTCCACCAATTGATGGGAAATCAGGATAGAGCTCTGGCAGTTAAGCAGGTTCCCACACGCTGACAATGTAGACGATGATGTAAAGTTTCTGTAGGAAGAAAAGTTGACCTGATGGCCCTTTTAAACGGCCGGTGATTTAATGATTTCCTTTCTTTCAAAAGGAATGTTTTGAGTAAGCTGTACCTTTCCTGCGAGGGTAACTATACATAACGAGAAGGACCAGACAGCCATGGTGTCGTACAAAGAAATATTTGCCACCTGCTCGGAGAACAAGGTAGGAGGGTGACTGGGCGTGATCGGGAGAAATTGCAGGCGTCATCAAAACACAAACCTCCCAGAAAAGACTCCATCGATTGGGTAGCCTGTCACAGAGTTTGAATCAGGTAGCAGAGATTTCGCACCGTCAATAGTAGCAATGCAGAATTGCATCTGAAGGACGAAATCAGGCTGGAGCTGAGGGTGCTGCTGAATGCAGAACACGACAGTGCCGAGCTGAAAATTTGGCAAGAGAAGACATATGGAAGCTGCGATGGATGACATAATGGACGCTATACCTTTATGCTACATGGGTTCTTACGACTTTTGCTCAACGCATTCCATGGTGTGCAATGCCAGGAGGTGGAAAACAGACGGTACCGACCAGTCAAACACTTGAACCCAAACAGCTCGGACGCCAAGGAACTGAGTCGGATAATGGATAAAAGACTGGGGAAGAAATCATAAGCGTCTACGAGATACTGCATTGACAGCAACAATACCGAAAGTGTTAACCGTCAGTCTAGCAACAATGTGCCAAAAAGTGGGAACTGGATTGAGACCTTACCTGGGAGGTTTTCCACAACTGTACACAGCCACGAGATTAATGAACTGAAATGCAGGAAAAGCATCAGTCCTTAATACTTTAACCTTTCTCACTAATAGTCTGCGCAGATGATGCTTTGAACATCCCAGTTGCTACTGCAATAAGTTACTAATATAGAAGTTTATTGCCCGAGTTGCTTATTGTTAGCGGGGTTGGGCTTTGGGAAGGAGTAATGTGTAAGTTGGGGTAGAGGTTCAATCTAGCAGAATCAACAACTGCATGTCTGTCTCAGACACATAAACAACTGTCTGTCCCGCTGTAGCGGGATATAAAGAAGGGGTGGGATTTGCTAACCACAAGTGCCGCCATTGCGAATGCAATTCTGAAAATATGCAGTCAAAATTCCATGAGACTTTTTTCCAATAAAAAAAACATGAACGGCAACATTTTGGACAAAGTTTATCAGAATCAAGTGACAAATGTGAAAAAAGCTGTGATGATTGCCTGAGATCTAATAGAATTCCTAATAACTTAGTAGATGTGACCAATGTAGCATCCAAGCTGCTTTTAACTATAGCTGAATTAGATAGGCTTCAAAGCTAAACAACTATCATTCACGTAGCCAGAGGAACTACTGCAAAATCGATTTGGTCGTAAGTTGGTAAAACTGAAATTCAATCCATGAAAAGCCAAGGACTTCTAACATCAGTTTTGAAGATGGGTGCAGAAATATTTATTAAAAGCTTACAGACAAAGGAAATGTCTTTGTAGAGAGAACATCAGATGGCTGCTTCAACACTGCTACTGACATTGAAGATAGAATACTCCTCCAAAAACGGCATATTTATGAATCTCAAGTAGGATTTGAAGGCAGGCGTGGAAGGAAAAGAAAAAGTGCCACACCAGAAACGTCCCTTTCAAAATGTCCCAAGATGTCCGATGCAGAAATTGAAAATGTGAAGTCTGAGTTTGTTCTGGCTCCGACTTTAGTCACGGTTGAAACTGAAAAGTCTATTCATAAAGCAATTGATACTTCAAGCAGGGAAAATGGATTGACATAGGAATTTTGGACTGTAGCACTCGATTAACAGATTCAACGGGGACTTTTGTTTGGACTGTGAAGATCCAGTACCGGTACCGCTTGAGGGCAGACAACTCGATGTGGACTGGAAGATATGTACTGTAGCTATTGACACTGAAGGAGTTAGATTGCTTTGAGCGGGGAGTATCCCTAGCTAAAAATTGGTTCCAGGTGGTCAGCAGCCCCTGGAAACGCGACGCCCTCTGATTAGCTAAAATAGGGTGGTCAGACAAGACACAGCAGACATGCCAATTCTTCCAAGTGTCACGCTCAAGCTTGGACACGATTCTAAGATAGCTCATCTTTATGGATCTATCTTCTCATCTATTCATTGCGATTGCCGATTCTGTTTCTTCTGCTCGTCAATTTGTTGCCGCCCGTTAACGGAGTGTTCTCGTGCCTGCCATTCGATCTTACGGTGCCCTGATCGTTCCAGAACCCGCCCGTGGGCTCCCGCACGTGTCTGCTCTCTCCTGATCCCGCCCGTGGGCTCCCTCCCGCACGTAGACGGCTCTCCCGCCCGTCAACGGATCGCTACGTTGTCCCTGATCATTCCCGATCCCGCCCGTGGTCTTCTGCAGGAGGACTGCTCATCTGCTCGGTGCTCCTGAACCTAGCTACACACAGTGCCCGTGGGCTCTCGCACGTGGACCGCTCTCCCGACCGTCAACTGCCCGCCACGTTATCAGCGATCATGCCCGATCCCGCCCGGTCTCCCACAGTCGCATTTTTAATTACAAAAATAGAATAAAGTAGGTATACTGGGATGGATCTTTACAAAAAGCAGAACTAATGATGTACATGGATCTATGGTGAAAAATATTTTCCACATGTTTTAGCTCAGACTTTAGCTACTTTTCATCTTTATCAATTAGATGATTGCCCTGTATGCTTTCAAGAATTCCTCTGATTTGCCACATCCCATGATGCTCCTTACTCAATTAGCTGGACGATGTTCGCCATGGTCAGGTTCATGGAATGCAAGACAGAAGGATGTAAATGTCTACCTACTGCTAATGTTTGTAGCTTTTCAAGAACATTTCCTGAACACGTGTAACTCCAGTTCAACACTGCCTTTTTGGACACTTTGAAAAGGGCAGTCGCTAATGGATATGGTTTTAGGGTTGAGTAACCTGAAGAAGATTTTATCTTCATATTTCTGTATTTTGGTTTCATCTTATGACTCGAGAAATGGACAAACTATGAAGTGGACAATACCATGTTTTCCTGTCATATCAGTAATATTCTTACAGGCTACTTTATCTGTAGATGGCCAGTTTGAGCCTGCTTTATTCCGGGCCTCAGACCACAGAGTCCTTTCTATATATTTGTTGGAGATTCATGTATAACAAATGCAGATAACAGACCAATTTGTTTTGTGCACCATGGATGTCGGAGAGACTTGAACACATTTCTAAGATCGTGCACACACGATGTAAATGGAATAAGAGGTAAACAGGGCGCCACAAATGGCAAAGAAGGTACGGTCTCCAGCAAGACACAAGACAGCGTAGGAATACTTCAAGAGGGCTTGGAAACATTCAACTCCAACTTAGCAGAGCTGAATGACACATATGTCTCCCTGACATGAAGTCCCCTTTAACGTTGGCAACAGAAAATGTCCATGCTACGCATCATTTCAGACATCCTACAGTCACTCTCCTGGAATATGTGCAGGATTTTGGTAATACAATGGATGAAAGTCTTAAGCGTCTACTACCATACTCACCCAAAGTCGTATTATCCAATCCCGGTCACAAAAATACACCTGTCCGGCCTTCCACTCATGCGCTCCAGAAAGCCGACACAAATGACGGCAACCGACATGGCAGTTACGAGACAATGGGCCGCTGACTATGGTAAAGCTGTGCGGTAAAAGACAGTGCGCCAAGAAACAACTATGCACAAAGCTGGGACGATGCTTCTCACACTTACAGAAGATGCCAGATGCCTGTCCTTTGGTTGATGACGTGATCTACCCACCCAATGATGAAGAAGAAGTCCAGAATGAACCTCCCACCCATCCACAGAAAAACGACATGGACGCTGAAGCACGGGACCAGGACCCAGACCCTACAGACACCTGGCCAGTTAGTGAGGATAAATTTGAGAGCGAGAGTGACGGGGATGCTAAAGAAGAGGACTCCCAAGAAAACCACTCATGGCGATCGACGACGCTGGTAACAAGGTCTGGACGAATCGTGGCCGCCAATCGTCGTCTGCAAGTATGATACCTTTTCTTTTAGACAGGAACAATCTAACGTCACAAACTTAAGCCACAGTACAAAGTATGAATCATTATTTCATACAAGGAGCAATTGATGGTTTCAGTAGTACTTATCTTGGAGCGGCAGGGCACAACACAGCAGCCCAAACACGACGGATGTTCGTGAAGGGCGCAGGACAGTATGGCTTCCCCAGTCGAATCAGAACGGGCGCCGGCACAGAAAACGGACAGGTTGCACACCTAATGACTCATGTTAGAGGCCCCGCTCACAACTTTGACATCGTATTTCTGCCGAACGATGTATGCTAGGACAACCAAACTTGGTGACTTTTCCTAAAATTTTGTTGGCAACAATTTAATAATAATGGTTTAAGTTTATAATTTTTTCATGTTGCCATGGCAACGGGTTTCTGACTGGCATTTTATGCAAAAATCATTAATTTTTTGAAAACAATGATATTTCTCGGGATTCATTCCACAACTACACTAGTTTTCCTACATGTATAACATAACATGTAATAAGATGTAACTTTCCTGATTTAATATTCATAATTTATGCTAATTTGATGACGTAATCAGCCAAAATCCAAGATGGCGAAATATATCAGTATTTCAGGTATCAGCGTGCTTTTTCGCCCTTAAAATCGTCAATACCTGACATTTTCTTTACCAGAAACATTTGAATTAACGTTTTTAGTCTATATTCAGTGTCCTTTGGGGTCATAAGTGGAAAAAAAGGATTTTTAAAAATTTCAAAATGGCCGATCCAAGATGGCGGATCCCAAGGGATCGCTAACAACACATGTCGCCATTTTATGACGTCATTTTGACGTCAACGCACTAACCATTGACGTTGTATGCCTTTGCATACCTTAAAATGAATAAAACAAACCGTTTTGTTTAATTCCTTTAGATATTACGGGAATTCCCTATTTAGCCAATAAAATCACATCGATGACGTCATAATTACGTCATATTACGTCATAACGTCACCAAAATTACAGGAATTATAAAACTTGACGTGAATATCACTCCCTGCAAATTTGGTGATGATACATCATACCGTTCGGAAATTATGAGGGGGGGGCCGAATCAGCCCCCCCCCAGTCCCAGATATACCAAAAAAGCCCAGTCTGGATAGGGTTAAGGACCTCTTTAAGTCATTTTTTTTAAGAGGAAGGAATATTAGACCCATCATTACAGATGGACATATTCGCCCTTCATTTTATTTTTATTCCCATAACAAATGCAGCACTAGAAACATACAGAAAAGGTTTTTCCAATAACAATCCCATTCCCAAACTGCGATATCTCGGTTATCAAGCAAATCGTCACAAACATCATACTTCAGTTAGAGAACAGTTCAACGGTCAGCAACCAGCAGATATATATAGATACTTTAGAGCAGGAAAACCATACAGAGGAAGAGCAATTGCTCAAATTTATCTAGACGTGGGAACTTAGAACTCAGTGAAAACAACATTGCGGAATTGTTTAGGACAGTTTCTCCATTTGTCCTCGACAACAGAGGGAGGAGAAGTATCTCTTAGCTAGAGAAATTCTCCGGGGTCTCTTTGGAGCGTAACTTGGGAAAAGCCCCTTTCTTACTGGACTGGACATCTTGTCAACAGTGGACCATACTTAAATCATGCCATGTATACTTTTGTATTATTATTTACAAATTAAGATGCTAGCGCTGCTGATTTTGGTTTACCTCGACCTGCTTAGTGTTTGTTTAATTTTGAAGAAGTCAAGTTCAGCAGTCTCGTCTCATGGCGAAGAATGCATTGGATTTCAATCTTGTATGGGGGACGGGGGCACACAGATGTCTGACGCCAGGGAAGAGGATGAGTTCGCTGCAGCAGCACAAGCGGCCAATGCCGTCAACGCCGCCATTCTCGCGCCAGCAGCAGCACGTGGGCAGCTTGGGCAGCATCTTGTGGATCCACTTCGGCGACAGGGACACTTTCGCTTCCGCGTCAAGCTATTTTCGAGACGACACGTCACTGATCCCACTGTCAGACGCCCACCCAGTTCTAGGACTACACTGAATGCCAGGGTGTCAATCCCGAATGACGCCACGCCCACCCGTCTCCTGTAGCTCAGTGTGGAGGGACTGAGGAGGTCTCAGGACCGTGTGTAAACAAGTAAACAAAAAGATATGTAAATAAGAAGAAAGGAAAACAGACAAACAGTGCAGTTGGCCACTTTGCAAGGGCCCTACTACATGGGAAGAGGCTAAGTAATTAAGGACACGTCAGTTCGGCAGCGACACCAGTCTGGTATCTGCTCCGACAGCTGGAGCTGCCTCCGTCTTCACGAAGGTTGACTCTACAGCCACTTACGTTGACTTCGTGGCAAAGGTCAAGTTCCGCTGTTGTGGTAGCTCCCGCTAGTGGACAAACTATACTTATAAACAGGTCACCACACGTGAAACTTGTTGCCAAGGGTATAGCTAAGCTAGTTAAGTTAGAGTACTATTTTTGTATTCTTTTGCTATAATTCTGCAACTTGACCAGAGTCTCAACCGATGTTACTCGCTCCTGTTTGATTGACGTGTACCTCTGGTACCCACGTCCTAGATTTCGGTCACCGGGGAAGATTGTCGTCAGATCCCATCGGTGCCAAGAAGGCGTAGCTAAACTGTGGTTAATGATCACGTTCGGTGTCTGAATAGAATACCGCTATTGTAACGGTTAGAGAACTCCAATGTTAGACTTTCTAAGGGATTTTCCCCGTTTCTATTGTACCCGAATTGCTGTATGAACTTGTGTTAATAGTGGATAATCGTTCCAACGCTAACTATTGTACAATGAACGAGTGTTGATCATTCCTTTCGTAATGTACTATGCGATAAGGTTACAGGACACCTGTTACCCGTTCCCTCAATCTGCGATGGTACAGTCCAGAAAATTTTGACAGGTAGATCCGACTAGATGGTTGGTTAAAAAGTTTTGGCGGCACGCCGAACTCGCGGTAGCAGCTAAGTGTACGCATGCGCAAGATTTGCGATGATGTAATGTGGCTGAGTTTCCATGCGCCACCATGCGGTCGCGTGGGCATACTGCAGGTGAAAAACTGCCCAAACCAGTTTTAACCAATCAAAGACCGCCTTTCGGGTCACGAGGTACCTTCTTTCTGGAATGATCCGGCAGCCATCTTTGTGGGCTTCTGTTTTGATCTGATTTCTCGCGTTTTTGACGGAATTTAACCATAATTGACTCATTTGAAGTGCAGAGTCGGTGAAGCAGCATGCAACAACTTCAGGAAAGGATTTTGACAGTTTCCTCGCTTACTACATCGGTAAAACCACCGGAAATACTCAGCTGGATCGATCGTACGTCCACCAAGGAGCCATTTAGCACCAGTGTATTTTTTTCTGACGGGCTGGAGGTCGACGAAAAAAAGGTAATTTTCAGGATTTTTCCGCCATGTTACCTAATTTGCATATTCTACATCGCAATCATCATCGAATATAACCGGGAAAAGTAGGCGTATATGGGGATATTTCAGTGAATTTACGTTTAAACATCTGTTATTGTCGAATGGAAGACGTAAAATGGTTTCAGGGTGTGTCGCAACACCGATATAGTATTTACTGCCCCCCTCCCCCTTTCACTTACATCCATGCCACAAATTATCATGCTAACGAAAATCAAAGGTCTTACTTCTCTCTTGAAAATCCCATGTTTAATTTACAATTTTTACAATTCTAACAGCATAGTTTATTTGAGTCATCAATCATAACACAATAAAGAGCACACCTCACAATTTTACTATCTATAGTATATACAAGTATGTAAAGGTTTAAGCATAGTAGAAAATCATTCAATTTGGTATTGTCAAGGGTATTATCGTTTGACTGGACATTCCCAGTACAACAGGACTTTGAGCCAATCAGCTTTAGAAGTAACTAAATATGGTAACTTGATAACAACAGGGTATTATCTAACACTGTAACAGTAACACTGTTCTCAGGAACAAAAGTTGATAACGTACAATGTTTACAAATATCCTACAAAGTTTATTTACATGCTGTAGCACCCCCTAGTCAGGCAAGTGGCTAATATGCTCTAGATACAAAATTCCACTTATCATCACTTCAGAACATGTTTGTACATCTGAATGTTGTGATTGATACTCCTAGTTCTAATAGTATATATTATGTCATGATTGCTGAACATGATAGGACTAATTCTCTTTTCTCTTTTTTCTCGGCACAGGGTCGGGAACACCACCAGTATGGTCGGGGCTCACACCGATGAGATGGTTCTTCAGGGTCGAGTTAAGCTTGGCCACTGGATCGGCTATGCCGGATGTTGTCCTTCCAATGTTGTTGAACAAGGCATGGACCTGCTCCAAACCCTGCTCACCAAGGAAGCCCAAACCGAACCTCCATTTTCGGACACAAGGTACTACATGATGCTCAAGCATGTGCATCTTGATGGGTACCGACCCATTTGGTACTTTCTCCCTGTAGTACGTCATAAATGCTGTGATGGCTGTGCCTGGAATAGGTTAGATAGAAAGACTTAATTATTAAAGATAATATCAACACATCACTTCATCCATTACAATAATAGTACCACACCAATTTAATAAGAGAATTAAGGAATCTCTTACCTAGCTCATCAATTGCACTGTCATCCATTTGTCCAGCATGGGAATACTTCTTGTGGCAAGAAGCAAACAGCTCAAAAAGTTGACGGTACTTTTGAGCTGTTTCTCTTGCCTTTGGAACCAGGGTAAGAGGCAGGTCATCATACCTCTCCATTATGTCTGTCACAACGGAGGTGATGACTGCTGTCAGCTTTTTGATGGATTCGTCCTGTGTATGTAAATGAACTGTCATCAGAATTGATTCGAAATTCGTAAATGATGGTTTGTTATAGAAACAAAACACTGAAAATTGTTATCAAGTACTTGCCTGAAGCATAGTGTTGACATGGTTGCCTATGAACGAGCCGCTGTGGTAGGCTTGTCTTTGCACGTGCAACTCCTGAAGCGCAGGGTCTAGCTCAGATGTTATTGGACCCTGCCCTACCTTCACTGACGCTTTTTGTCGTAGCTCGGCTGCCCCTTTCCTCTGCATGAGTAATGAAATAGATTAAAATTAAGTGCAATGATAGCATACAAGTATAAGTCTAAAATTTGTATATCTGACTTCTTATTATTATACTAATTTATAGTGTGCACATGCTTACCAGCTTATCTTTCTCCACGCATAGGTCTTTGATGGCACTGCAGGCTTTCTCAAACTCAGCGTCTGCCATGTCAGTATCAGCGCTAGGCTCCACAAGGTCAGTAAATGCCTGCCACCCCAGCTGATTCTCCTCCTGCTCCAGCTTCTCCTCAAGGGCGTCAGCTTTCTCATCCAGGCCTCGAGCTTCATCGATGGCAGCCACGTACGCCTTGAACTTCCCAAGGTGCTCGTCTGCCAACAGTTCCTCCTTGGTGACCTCACCTTCATCCAAGACTGTGGAGAGGTATGTCTGCAGCTTCAGATCAATATCGTGCAGCTCACTCTCCATCAGCTTGAACAGCTTGAGGTAGATGCCCAGGCTGATATGTAGACCAGGTACCACAACCTGTAAACACAGACATGGAGGCTTAGACTATTTGAGATATGCCAGGGAATAGGATAATTTAAAAAAAGATGTAATTCTGTGTGTGTGTACAAACTTACCTGGTCTATGGGCACTTCAAACATAACTGGCGCGATGGCATTGTGGTACTTCTTGGCCAGCTTAAGGTTTCCTTTGCCCTCAAGGAGGAACTTCTTGTGGTTTTCAGCCAGGCTTTCCAGGTTTCTTGGGGGGATTATTAATCTACAATTGTCGGTGTCTTTAATTTCATCTAGGGTGATATCACACCACAAACAAGGATGAGTTCCTGTGGTAGAAAGATAGCACAACCTCAGTCAGAGAGACTAGTTAATACAAAAATACTATGGTTTTAACCTACATGTAGTGTAAGTCAAACAGGTCATTTATTGTTCAACATTATTCAACTTATTTAATTTCCTTACCACAAGCACCAGATAAGCCATACCACAGGCACAGGTATGCATAGTCCCCAGCTGGGAAGAGGCGGAGGGAGAATTCATTCCCGTCTTGGCACCTGCAACACAAATTTGATTCAACATTATCATGGGGCGATGGTAACATGCTTATACCAAAGAAAGGGAGATCTTTTCGTCCATACTCACATTGTGTAAATAACAAGTGTCTGAAAGTTATCTTTTTGGCATGCTCCTAAGTCATATGTGTATAACAGATGTTAACGTACGTCCATTTTAACTGCTGAAGATCCTTGATCTCTGTGGCGAACCTGCTGGTGGCAAGGTTGAGGTTCTCCCTACTGTCTTTTGCATTGAAGATGCAAAAGACAGTGGTGTTGCTCTTGGAGTTGGGCCGCTCCTTGTTGAGAATCTGGAATGCCATTTTGAACGACCCTCCTCCATGATCTCCCCCAACCTTGACCCAGATTTCCTTCTCTGGGATTTTCCCCGCGTGCCAGGTTAGGGTGCTGTAAAGAGTGAATACGTCTTGTAAGTTTCACTGTCAAAAATGTAATTCAAATGTTGGCATGAATACATGTTTGAACTTTGAAGGCCAAAGTCAGTTTCTTACCCTGCTGTCTGGTTTCTTTTCAGGTTGTCGAAGATAGCATCCTGTAAAGAGATTACATAGGCGCAAGGCAGAAGCTCCACCGTGCTGTCTTTGGCCCCCTTCACAGAAAAAGGTAATTTTTCTGCAATTGTGGGAATCTTGGAGAGAAGCTGTGTAGCAACAGCCCTGGATGCTTTTTCACTCTCCATACTCACGCCATATCCTTTAAGCCACCTGTAACATAACACAACAGAACACTGTGTTTAAACTGAGTTAATCACATATATGTCCTTTAAGACAGTGATAAAGAAAATGTTTGTGTTCAGGCAAAGATTTGTGTTGTTGATGTACCTTCGAAGTTTCCTGCACTGATTCCAATTCATCCCAATGTCCACCTTTGCTGCCAGCAGGTGCCCAGTTGGAATGCGGACCTGGTCCAGCTTCAGCTCCTGCAGCATCTTCTGCAGTTCATGCCGAGAATGGATCTTGAGTTCTTCCTTCATCAGTGCAGCAGGGTCCCCACGACTGACCTGGTCCCTTACACCCTGCATGAACTTGGCGTGTTTTCTTATGGTGGATGGTGCTGCCTCACTAGCAGTTTTCCGGGGCTTTGGTACATGTACTAGTTTCAGGGGCTAGACAATTAAAAAAGGAACAAATATCACCGACTGAAAGCCGCAATGGAATGGAAACCATAGTAGTCATTTTTGTTGTCAGACATTGCAGCCAAACATTATTTTTAGATTGTTATATTTGAGTGCTAACTTGTGAAAGCACATGTATATGTAATTCTATTTAGACCAACTTTGTAACATGCAGTTCAAGTATCATTCCAATAGAAAGTAAGTAATGTACGTGTCATAAAAGTTCACCTTTCTTTTTCTCGTAGTATCATGTAGAATACAAAATAGGTTCCATACCTGTCCTCCAGTTTTAACTAGAACACTGCCCTTGTCTGTGCTCGTCTCCGCCTTGCGACGGTATAATGCTGTAAAAGTATCTTCTTGCTCTGCTGTTAGCGGACCTTCTTCATTTATGTCAATGGTGACTTTGCCATGACCTGTGCTGGAGGGTGGGGCAGCCCCAGGCACAATTTGGCTTGAAGAAGGTGAAGATGTAGAAGGAGCAGATGATGTAGAAGGAGTAGATGATGTAGAAGGAGCAGATGATGTACAAGTAGATGTGTTGCTTAGCGTAGGGTTCGAAGATGTCACTACACTACTAGTTGTAACAGTAGGAGGATTAGATGCCACTGGGGGTACTACAAGAATGACTCGGACAGGCTGCAGGGAAGTATGTGATGCAGGAGTGGAAGAGGGGCCCACTGTGACTTCTGCTTTCGAGTTGCAGTCAAGGTGGTGCTTAAGTTGTTCCAACCTTAACTGAGATGAACAGTTTTTGCAGCTAAATGTCAACTGAGTGTAGCAACTCCCCCAGGTTCTATGGACGGGTTTCAGGTCTGTTTGCATTACTTGTGCTTTGCAGATAGCACAGCCAATAGTATTTGTTTTTCCTATCTCAAATGATTTTTGTATACACTCAAAACAGAAGATGTGAGCACAGGGGGTCTCAATAGGAAGATACAAAAATGACTGGCAGATACCACATGTGTAAGCAGAAAGGTTACAGATGGGTTCAAACCTAGCCTCATCATATGGATAGTCATCCAGCTTGTCAAGCAATGTCTGAAATAGTTCCTCTGACAATTTGGCAGTACCTGTACTCTGCTCTTGTTCAACCTTATCATCTGTAGCCTTAGGTGTCTTCATCTTTGGTCTACCTGGGGACCTTTTCTTCACAGTTCTACCACCTCGAGCAAGTGACGCAACTTTTTTACAGTGGACACACTCATCACCCCACCAGTGCGGGTACCAAGACTCACGCTTTGGTGCCTGCGTAGAGGGTGGCTTGTGCAATATTAACTTGCACCGATGGCAGAAAAAGGGGGGGTGTTTGTAGCTCTTGTCATTTTCAACATTAACATTCCAAACCTCCTGAATTTTCTTCACATAGTCAATGCAAGCTCGTGGTTTTAAGTGGTTTTTTTTGTCCGTCTTGGTCAAAACAGACTCGCCACAGAATCGGCAGAGTTTTGATAAACTCTTTACATGTTCAAGACCAAAGTTGGCAGACATGATGAAGGGTTGAAAAAGTACAGGCCAATACTTTCTATGATAGTAAAACTAGGTCCGAAATGTGCAAGGAAGGTTTCTATTGTGGATAGGGTGAAGGGGGTGGGGGGGGGGGGGGAGTCCCTTCATGTACACTGTGACCAGAATATATGTCTCAATATATGTATTATGACAAAGAAATGTTCATCTCTTGGTGTTTTTTTGGTTACTTAATGCATAATACTTGTCTCTAAATGCAGTTAGACGTAGTATAAGGAGGTAACAAACAAGAAATTGGCTGTGACCTAGATACTGGACAGGTCAGTCATGCACACCCACATGTCTGAACTGACATTTTCATCAACACATAGAAGAAAGGGAAAAAATACAATGGTAGAAGTAATTATATCATAGGGTAGATAAAAGTATGCCTTAGACAAAGAGTAGAAAGATTACCATGTTTCAAGTGACAGAAAGGGTGAAAAGAGCAGTTGAAAAGACGCAAAATCAGAGGTCAGCCGGCACACATGGGCAAATGTGTCTGGGATTTTAGGAGTGATATCCCCAAAGGTGACTCATGGGGTCACTGGCCTTCCAGAGGGCAGGGCTTAAATTTTTGTAAGACAGCTACTTTAGGGTTGATGAATGGTTTCATACTCCCCAAAGACCATGGTTACAAGGAGTAATCAGCTGTTGCTAGGGGCTGGGTAACAAGATCTCGCAGTATCACGCGGGGAGATCTCGCGAGGCTAATCTTGCGCAGGCGCACACTAAGAAATGCAATCTGGTATACCCAGACCATCCGTGGCGGGCAGAGCCCAGGGAAACTGTTAGGGACGTTTGACCGGGGCAAGAGTTCGTGAACTCACCGGCCTGACCTTGGGGTCCCCACTCCAAGGAATCTCTTAATACGAAACTTAACTGGTCAGAAGACAAAAGCGCACGATCTGTCATTCAATTGTCACTGAAATTCCGGAGTTTCTTGAGAAGTTATTAATCCAATTTTGCATATTTCGACCCAATCAGAGTTGAGTATATAGAAGTAGTTTAACCTTATTTGGACCAAGGCCACTCCCAAAACTTAGAAGATAAAATAGGGAAACTTTCTCAAACTGGGAAGCTTTCGGGAACGAAGTTTTCTTTGGAGAAGACTCTCACAGTTGACTTGGACCGCTCCGAGAAACGAGGGGAAGCAGCTTGGAGAAGTCCAATCTTTAGAAATTTAGTTCCTTGGTCACTGACATTCATACGGCTTTGACTTAGTCGCAGAGCGAGAAGAACTGTCCATGTTATTGTCACCATTACTTGAACATTCCTGTACATCTGTGGATCTGAGAATAAATCTCTGGTCGAGAACATCTCCGAGTTGCCTGAATCACTCGTGCTATCACAGCAGAAGTCAATTAAGTTCACCGACGAAGAACAGCTTGGTTTCATCTGGAGCCGCGAGCAGGACGAACTTCAAAATAAGACGCAAGGGAGACCCCATCAACTGGACTTCAAGGCCGACGAGGATGAGAAGTTATGAGGTAGGTGGTTCTGTTGTTGGGATGATGGAGTGCCGCTACACAAGTCTTACCGGTCTTAGCTAGTCTTGCTTTAGCGTAGGGTGTTGTGTATATCTGATTTTGTGTTGAGTTTGGTTTTCCCGTAAGAATTGAGGGCTTCAAAACAAGTAGGAACGATATATATGTTAGTTAGGCAATAGGATTGTTAGCTAAATCCATGTCCTCTGGTCCGAGTGGAGCATTGTTGATCGCGGTATCGCCCGGAAACGAGAGCGATGTATTGTTTGCCCTTGCCTACGCGACGGGGTTTGGCTACCGCGTGACCACGCAGGAATCGATCGTTTACTTTCCGGGCATTGCTTACCGAGTACTCTGGTTTGCTCACCCATATGAGTTGCAGGTGGTGCTGGAAACATTAGCAGAGAGAAGGGTACACTGTTGCATGCTGTTGAGAGCAGGGACAGCCTTGCCTCGCGGAAATAACTTAGATTCACTGATCCCGGTGATGCGACCCGTATCCGTTACAGAAAGCCCTTACATTCTAGGCCAGAACCTCCCACGTACAGTAAGGAAGTGAATAAGGAAGAGGAAGATTAGATACATTTGTGTAATAGTCCGCTAAGCTATAAGGGAAGAGCGATTGATTACATGGCCGTTGGTTTCGGAACGTTGAAAGGAGAATTAGATTCAATCGCGAAAATGGAGGGGACGCCAATATTCTCGTCCAGGCCTTTTACGAGTACGAGAGATAAAGATCGCAGTGGTGTGTCGGGTCGAAGGCCTAGAGTAAGGACCCCGGAATCCGCGCCGGAGTTTGACCATTTAGACCCGTCCGGCCCTCGTACTCCGTCCAATTCCCCTCCTCCGATCCGTAGGCGCCTCCGGCGTAGAACCCCGTCACCCCCTAGAAATAGGTGTTCGACATCTTGTTTGTCAAATGGTCAGCCTACAATAGTGGTCCATACGGACCGCCGGCTGCCGAAGTTCTCTGGTAAAGATCCTGAGATGTCGGTTGAGGAGTGGTTGGGAGAAGTTGAGGGAGCGCTAGGCACATGGGGGGCCTCCCCAGAGCAACAGGCCCGTCTGATATGGACAAATCTTTAAGGGGATGCAAAACAGGAGATAAAGCTACTAGATCCACGAGACAAGGGGGATCCGCGAGTAATTCTAGATACCTTAAGGGGCGCCTTCCAAGACACCCTCTCGGCCAATATCATTATTGGGAGGTTTTATAGCCAGAAACAGGGGCCGGAAGAGAGTGTGCGCTCGTATGCGCTTATTTTGCAACAGCTAATGAGCCGGGCCCGCCGAAAAGACCCCCAGATTTGTGCAAATCCGACCAAAGTGCTAAGGGATCAGTTCATAGAGGGACTCAGAAACCGAGAGACTAAGCTAGAACTCCTGCGCAGGGTCAGAATGCAGCCAGATATTAGGTTTGGCGAAATCTATGCAGGTGTGCAGGTGCGTGGGGCTTGCGCGTCAGCGGCTCCAAGCCGAGACGCGACGAGCCCCGACTCCTCCACATCGTCTCTCGCTGTCCCTGACTCTGCGACTTTAAGGCAAAAGGTTTTGCAGCTCAGACGGGAAAACTATGGACTGTCTGAGCAGACTCATCACTTGACCCGGGTGGCGGGGACACTCAGTAAGGAGTTAGACAGTTTGCGGGACATAGCCAACTCCCAAGTTAGGAATAATGTGCCGCGTCCGGCGACGGGACCAACACCGGGGGGCCCCTCGCGAGGTAGAGATGGTCGAGCTTATTGCCCTCCAGGCCGAACCAACCGGCACCGCTATACCCCCGACGGGAGGCCCATCTGCTCCTTGTGCCAGGGAGAGGGCCACATATTGCGCGCTTGTCCACAGTCAGATACGCCCCCGGGCCCGCCATCGTTTTAGCAGGCTAATCCGTTGACTCCGCCCAATTCGGATAGGATTGATGGCGCCCGTAAGTCGTGACTGGGCCCACTAAACTGGCAGACTGCGCCAGCGGGGGGCGACTCGCGGAGACAGTAGGTAAAGACGAGCCCCAAGAGTTTAGTAGATTAGATCGTAGTAAGTTGTTTAGTTCTGTATTTTTGGGGTGTCAGGACAGCAGATAGCCGTCCCAAACATGGCACTCCAGAGTCCGCTGGGTTTCGGGCGAGGCCACAAGCCCGGGCAACCATCATCCCACAGTTTTGGAACATTTGTCGAGAATGAAACCAGCATGAAAAAAAAACTCGCAGCACACCTGTGGAATAAACTATGCAGAACGTGCAACCTGGGCATTGCTTCATCGCAGGACCATGAATGCACCGCCAACATTGCAAAGCATGCTGTGATAGGGAACGAAGCAGAGTTAGGCCGTCAAATAGGCACACAGCTACTTGAGAATCATCCCAGGTATCTCACCTTGCGCACGATGGAGACGGACACTTTGTCAAGGGAATGTCGAAAGTGATGGAGGAGGAAACAGGTGTGCCCACAAAATCGCTGGCCGTCTCTGTCCATCTATCCAGGGGCATTGCAAGACAGGTGACCAAGTAAAACTGGAGCCCAAAAATGTGGCCTGGGAGGACCAGGGACCAGAGGAAGCAAGTCCAAAACAGAGCACAAAGAAGCACGCAAGAAATACGGCAAGAATAAGGATAAGATGGAGGAGGCAATGAGGAAGGCATCAGATGCTGTTGTAAGATGCTATTTGGATGGCGATCACTCACTGTGTGGGACTCAGTCACTCGTATGTAGCGGCCAGAGGAAGGCATGGGGATTCAGCTTCCTTCCCGATGGCAAACTTGAAAACCTGTGCTCTGATATCTCAGACAGAGAAGCGCTGAAGAAGATAATAGCAAAGAGGCTGGGAGAAGAAGCATCGGAGGCCACCAGGTATGGATTGAACACGAATAGAGCAGAGTCAGCAAATCGTCAATACAGTACCGTCAGTGCCAAAAAATACTTTGTCTACAACTCTGGCTGGTCACTACGCGGCAGTTGTGCACATGGCCAACAACGGGACGGCCATGATCTTCAGATTTTGCCTTCTCATTACTATTATTTACCAAACATAGAAAAGGGCACAACTGTAGTACTGAAATTAATATCACATTACACTTAAAATACTCTCATTGTCAGTTTACAGGCTCACGGTCTATGCACATGGCTGCAGTTTGCTGGGAAAATGCCATCACTCAGAGAAGACCCTCTGCAAAACCTCAACGAACTCCCCTGTGAAAGGGATGGAGAGAGCGGCAAAGAGTCAGAGGATGAATCAAAAGTACATGCAGCAAGTTCAAAACTGACAAACCTGAAGGGGACCAGGCAAGTGGAGATTGCGTTGGGAAAAAGCGATAACCTGTGCTTAACTAACTTAAGAGATAGGCGCATCTTCCACAACTACAAGAAGATTCGTTAAGTACTTTGCATCTTCCGCACGCCATCCCAATACTAATCGCCTATTAGAGTTTAGGTGTGAGGAGTTTGAATCCATGAGAAGGGCAAAGAGAATTTCATCTATAATTGGTATGAAGCTGGTAGGCGCATGCTACTTCGGCAGAATACAATATTTCCTGCTAGTAGACAATGCTTATGAAATGGCATACATAACATGGTATGGGGCAGGAGAGACCGATGAGGAAACAAAGCTTTGGAAGGTAGCACCCTGAACAACATAGAAGTAGGGGACAATTTCATCATTGTTCCAGTTCAGGTCAGTCACAGAAGAAGAAATGGACTTCTGGTAGGCAAGGTTTGTATAAGAAATCAGGAAGCAAGGCGGGACACCATACCCTCCAAATAGTCTCTTATGTAATTGTCACAGCATTGCTGCGACATTTAAAAGATGATCTCGGACGGCATGACATGAACTTCCTTGATAGAAATGACTCGAGGTTTGCAGAATTCCGCAAAGCCCTTGATGCAAGGATGAAGGAGCTAGCTGCCGATGGGTGGGGACGGAGATGCGTCAAGCCGACCCCCTGACTCAAGAGGATGAAGACAAGCTGTCGACATTAAGCTCAAACGACATTAATGTTGTTTTTTGTTTGTTTTTCATTCTTCATTTCAATGCCCAGCGACGCTCGGGAAGAGCTCGAAGAAGGTCTGGTCGGTCTGAATATCAACAACATCATAATGGACGAATGATACTTAATTGTTAAAACTTTGGGAAGCACTAGAAGAACACTAATTTGTCTTCAATCTTAAGAAGTTACTGTGTAATAAAATGTTAACAAACATAATTGTGTCTTGATGAACAACAGCAATGTCTCCCCTGCTGGTGGTATTTGCCCGACAATATCTGACAGCACAAGCCTCAAGTGATGCTAGCGAAAGAATATTAAACACTGTGGGGCATGTTGTGAAACCTGAGAGGGCTTGTTTAGAACCTGACAATGTGAACATGTTGATATTCCTGAAGAAAAACATACAGTAGTAGTAGTAGTAGCAGTAGTATCAAGTATTTAATTATGTAAGTACCAATGTATACACAACGTTGTTGAACACCAATTATGATCCTTAGTGGATACTTCCAGAACGTCAAAGAACGTCAACGTTCGCCATGAACCATTTAGATTTCATATTCTTGAGGCATGGAAATGAAGGCAATAGAGAAAACAAAGAAAACCAGCAAAACAAAAGACCACCTATCGAAAACAGCGCTTGACACAGAAATGAAATACAAATTGATAGCAAACCTGAAAGACATGCGTGACAAGGAGAGGCCAGAACTTGGGCAGTTATACGTCTTTTAAGGTCTTAAACGCGCAATTAATGTTTACCCCAAGTTCAAATTGGCCGTAACCCTGATTAGTTCACAAGTGTTTTCAAACATGGCAAACTTGGGCTCATTTGAAAGGAATGATCAGAACATGTAATCTGAAAGACCAGTCGGTGTCATGCAAGCCAAGGTCTGCTGCCCCAGCACCAACTGTCAACCTGGAGTTGAAAGGCTTTGGCAGCTATTGTTCGGCAAGTGTGTGGGATGAAGAAGTACTACACCCTATTTACCAAGAAGCTTAAGTGTCCGTATTGTGAAAAAGCGAAGCAGTCGGGAGGAGCAGAGCCACAGCAATACTTACAGATGGCTAATAGTGTAAACATCCTAATGAAGATGGCCCCAGCCATCAGGAGTATATTCCCTGCCATTACCTGCGGAAGGTGTTCCATCGACAGAGGTGTGGTCACCCTGCTAGGCGACCGGGTAAATGCTGCATCCATGAGCAAGGTGCAACGAACCAGGTGTACGTCACCAGTGTGCTGAAATACCACCATCCAGGATATTGGGAAAGAATGGTACAAATGGCGACAAAATCAAGAACAAGCGCAGTTAAACCTTTACTGATCTTTCCTCAATGAACTCAGTGCAACTACAAACGTAAGACTTTTGACACTTAATGTAAATGGCATGAAAGACAAGATGAAGCGTTCACTGGCAGTATGGTGTTTGGGTACTAATTTCAGATTGAGGAGTTGGAATACTCTTGTCTCAGAGGTGGTATATAGTGTCCTCCAAGGTGGACGTGGACGGTAGAGTTGTGTCAATCCTCATCTCAGATGGGCTGACGAAATCCAATGTTATTCATGCATGTGCCTTAACAAAAGAGCACTGCCAGGCCGCAAAAACGCAAATGTACGAACTTGATGATGATAAGCAAAATGGCTTGTGCAAAGAGGCAGGCAGACGGAACCCGGGGATTTCACAGCAAAAACTGTACCGTAACAATACACAATGCGATTAACAATTCCTTATTATACAGTATGTTGCACATTTGTGCATGAAAGGGGGCGACACTGTATCCCCGGAAGAATTTTAAATACTGATTTATGATAAATGATGGACATGGCATTTGGACATATCGTAGTCACTATTGGTAGGGGTGCATCATGTACATGCTCAGAAATGTCAACCTTCTTTTTTTTTGAAGCTACAGATTGTCCTAGAAGACAGAGTTGTATGTCTTCTACCTGAAGCAAGAATGGAACCATCGTAAGTGCATGACATGACTTGTCATTTTTTGCTAACGAATAAAATTATGGAGGCTATATTTAATTCATGTGCTGAAGAAACACAATGCATCAAATCAAAGCAAGGCGCCGGGGTCTGGATCCAGTGGAGAGTCCGATGTGCCACCGGGGACCTATGGCTATGACAGTGTCGCTGAGAAACACAAGGCATAAACTCAAAGCAAGGCGCCGGGGTCTGGATCCAGTGTAGAGTCACATGTGCCAACAGGGACCTATGCCTATGACAGTGTCGCTGAGAAACACAAGGCATCAAATCAAAGCAAGGCACCGGGCTCTGGATCCAGTGGAGAGTCAATCTGGTTGTATATTTTGTATTCGCATATCATTTCAATTCGTATCTTAGGATGTAACCTTGGTAAAAGGTATATATGAATATCATTTGCACACTGTTCATACAGAATCTGGTAATAGAGCATGAAGAGGAGATAAAGCTCAAGGACAAAAAGATTCAGGTCAGCATGCTCATATTGTTATTCTCAGTTTATGATATGACATGCATGTGCTAACATTTCAGGGTACAAAAAGTAATTTTCGGGGTAGAGGGGGTGGTTGTGTGTGGACGAAAATTTCAAAACAATTACACAGGGGTGCTTAAAACATCTCGTTGCATCAGAAAATCAGGGCTATTGTGGTATTTGCAATTAGCAATATGCAGGATGTACATGTACACGTAATGAGATTGCACTGCGCACAAATCTTGCAAGTAAGGTTCATGGATGCCGATTCCACTCTCTTGTGCTTACAGGATTTTAAGAATGCCCTGGCTCCCAAAGAGAAGCAGATCCAGGTTAGTTAAGCCTTACATGATGTCCTGCACAGATTGATATCATACAGTACTGTTTGATTTCTGTAGCAAATACGGAATATCATTGGAAGTGCGTCTTTAAGTATCATTTGAAATGTTTAAGAGCTTTAACAGATGCACCCTTTTTCTTCTAAATCAGAAAACTAAAAAAGTCATATGTGTGCAGGATGTACATGTATACGTAATGAGATTGCACCGTGCATAACCAAATCTTGCAAGTAAGGTTCATGGAAACCAATTCCACTCTGTGTTTACAGGATTTGAAGAATGCCCTGGCTCCAAAACAGAAACAGATCCAGGTAAGTTGCCCTGTGTACAGCAGTATTAAACCCACTATGGATTCCTTACATCAATCCATTTATCAAAAGTGCCACATTTAAGAAAAAAAAGGTATAGGCAGAGACCAATGTTTCACCCAGGTGAAGAACTAACAGTTTTCTTAAAACATTGAACCGCCATTATCTTTTCTCTAGTAAGTTTTAAAAACTTAAGGATTACAAGTACAAATACAGCTTCAGTTTATACTGAAGTGTCACTGAGCACAAACTTGATTTCCTACTTTGTATCAATCTTTTACACATTTAGGTATTAAATCAGATCACAGAAATGTCCACGCATGATTAGCAATCAAATCTAAATACACTTTTTCCCCTCTTCTTTTGCATCTTCAGATGTACCTTTGAGACTGGCTAACCTCCAAGCTACCATCCAAGCCAGTCGTCCAATGAGGATCTACAGCAGTCATGGGACAGTGTTTGAAGACTGCGTGGAAGTCTTCAAGAGGGCAGACTTCGACCCACGGCATCGGACCCGTGTACATTTCACCACCGAAAGTGTTGGTCAGGGGAGTGGACGCGGGGGTTTGACAAAAGAATTTTTCTCACAGTTCTTCAAAAAATGTCTCGCCAGAGAGAGGGCTCTTTGAAAGCCCCGTTGAGAACCCAAGTTTTCTACTGCCAAGGTGTACTGGGAAAGCTGCAAGGTCTTCCTTTATGACTATTCTTGGGCAAGCTGTAGAAAGACAAAAAATACATTTCAAGGGGTGACACTGAGTAATGAAGCACCTGGAAAGACTGTTTCAACTCAACATTTCCGTGTACTCTCTTCAGCACAACGACCAGATCCATTGCTTTGCCCAGCTCGTTAGACGCCCTCTGTCAAGGTTCAAGGACAAGTTCAGTAGGACTCGACTATGGAATGACTGTTTAGTTGCAAATCTCAAAGGGCATGAAATTTCCATATTATGATGCTGTAGCAAAAACCTTGGAGGAGCTTAATTATGAGCTAGTTTCTGGTCTTGTTGCTATGTATTATTATGTAAGGGGTTGAACCCCCCAGGATTCGTTGAAAAACGCCGCCAGGCGATACTGTATTCCTGGATAGATAAATAAACAAACAAACAAACAAACAATAATAGAGTGAGGTGTTAGAAGTGTGTAGATTGTATTTGGCCGCACTATGTGCACAGGAGGAAAGAGTTAGGGTTTTATCGGAGTTTTAGACTATTAGAGTAAAATTAGATAATGAAATAGTTATTAGGTAATTTAAAATAAGGTAATTAACGGTGATGAATTAGTATTAGTGGGAACAGAGTCAGTAGATCAAAGAATAGGAGTAGACGGATTTTAATAATGGCCGACACGTAGCGTCTACAAAAATAGACCTTGAACTACAACTTCCAACTGGCGTCACCCAAGCACCGGTGAGTTAGATTGTTGCAACATTTTGATTCGAGGTCAAGGTTTCGAATTGGCAGTTGTGAGACCGAGCGGGGGGGGGGGGGGGGGGGTGTGTGCTCTGTTTCCCACGCAGGTTCTCCGGTCGGGAGTCGGCGACAACTGGCGCTCCAATATTTCAATTAAGATGGGGATCACCCCCAGTCGATGTGTCGACGACAAGCAAGTCATCAGCCGCCAGGGCGGAGCATTCCCAAGAAAGTGGGAGGAACTTTCCCCGACTGCGGATGAAGAACCTTGGCCCGTGGCAAGACTTGTCAAATTCCTAGTCTGTATAACGCAAACCCCAGCTGTCCGGGGTTTCTCTCCCCTCCCCGCGGAGTTTGTGCTCTGGTTGCTCTAAGCCGGGAGAGCTGTTATCAAAAATGGTAACACCAATCATAGGGCAGGATTTCAGCTAGGCTCCCATTGCCATAGAAACCACCTTGTTATCTTGTCTGTTAGCTGTCACACAGGCAGACGGGGAGAAAGGGATGGGAAATGAGATCCAAATGTTGGGAGGGTGAGAAATGAGATGTATCCAAGCCGGGTTAAAAGGGATTTTAAACCTACTAAGTTTATCTGTTCCTTTAGAGGCAGACAATGTCAGTTTCTCCCACATCAAAACCAAGTTTGAAAATCCAACAAGAAAAGACTTGACTGCCGAAAAATGTTTAAAGTACAGAGAAACGGCTTGTGAAACTCTCTTCCTACCACCTGCAGATCAGACATCTGCAGCTGTCAATCACTGGATAGCAACAGCAATAGATCCTTAGCAACTAGAGTCTGCCCTGGGCAGGCAGCTCTGTGGGCTGACGACGGCTGCATAGATTATCCATATTTAGAAAGGAGGATTCCCTTGAGTTAGCGGCCATAGCCATCAAGCTCTTGGGTTGCGAGGTGGTTACAGGGCCGCGAGCGGTCACAAGAGGCATCGAATTCAGGCTATCAAATTCCCAGACGTGATTCCCGACGAAAACACGGTGGAGTACCCGGATTTGGTGCCTGTCATTGCTGTCAGAGACACGAGTCGGAAGCCAAGCGCACCAAAGCCTAGACACATTAGCCAACATGGGCTCAGAGCAGGGTGCCACCGAAGCACGCTCCGCACTAGAGGCTCGGTTCTGGGAATTGCGGGCGCTGAAGGCAAAGCTACAGCGCGAGGAATCAAGCGCCTGACCCTCGAGAAAGAAGGATGCCTTCCTCTGCTCCAGCGGCTGCTGACGGAGGACTATGCGGGGAAGCCAGACCGGTCCATCCTCGAGTTGACGGCGCCGGACTGGGCGGGGTCCCGGGAACCTCCGCTCCGGAGCTTCCCCTACGACCACCGGCTCATAGTGAGGCACCCGGAGTCGGTGGAGGGGCCACGCTTCATCCTGTCAAAGGGTGTTGCCATGCTGGAAAAAGAAATAGAGTTCCTGCAAGAAGAGGCTCGGGAAAACCGACAGGCGATTCGGCTGTTCTTACGCGACCGGAGCGATGACAACTATCACCCGAAGTTGGCGAGGATCGTCGGCGGTTCCGAGGAGGAGCACAACGCAGCGAGAGAGATGGAGGCTAGAGAACGCTGATCCCGACCCAGCGAGGAGAAAATGAACGCTGTTCCAGTCGGACGGAAAATGAACGCTGTTCCAGTCGGACGGATTGGGAAGGCACCGATGTAGAACAAATGGACACTAGGATAGGACTTTGCAGAGTGTCCGTACATGAAAATAGCACTCTGAACTTTGAGTGAGTGGGTAGCCGGGGCTCTAGGTGGGTGCCCTCAGGGATTTGCGACCTTGCCCAGGTGAGCTACATGTTTTACAGAACCCCACAGGATAAGTTAGTTTTGTAGTATTATATTAGTTGTCGCTCGGTTGTAGCGACTGGTATTGCACTTCCGACGGTCTTTCCAGCTCGTTGGTCAGGCACGGTTAGGCTTTTTTTATCGCTGCCCAATTCCCCCTTCCCCTTTCTCGCCGGAGGCAGTTAGCGCTTGAGCTAACTGGCGACATCCGGTGAGTATGACCAGTGTCTTTAGAAACATTGGGCAGCCCAACCCTCGTCGCCGGGGGTGTGCAGTGAAGTGAGCTAACGAGAATCCTCTGTTTGGCTAAGTTGTTGCTATTTTTCAGGGACGCCCGACGTGGTAGCAATTACCAGGCCATTGTTTCCATCGGTTATCGACTCAATTACCTCTACTCTTCCTTCTTTGTGTGTATGTCTAGATGTATCTCAGTATAATGTGATTTTTGATGTTTCCGGAATGTGATCTATCTTTGTGTACACTCTTATATATGAACGTATTTAACCGTATAGCTTAATTTTTGAATACTCTTATGTTTAGATATGCATTTATATAACCATATTTACATTACCGTATTGTTGTTATGATAGTAACGTCAGGGACGACGTTAGGTTAAAACAGGGGGTGTAAGGATAGACTAGATAAGATAAGGAGTCTGATGAATAGATTGATGAATAACATTAGTCTTGTAGTCTTGTGTTATTGTACACTTGTGATTTGACTGTAGCATACTAGTATTGGGACCGCTGGTAATGTTCATGAGCGCACTTGACAACCAAGGCTACCTCATTGTCATGTTGAATTCTTGGGTAAGAATTACACTAAGATGTAATAGACGAACAAGAAGAGGCACTTCTTTTGTATTGAGTAAGCAACATTAAGTTTGATTGTTATAGGTTAAAGAGTGCCTTTTGCTATATTCTAACATTCTACAATGATGCTTCCAAGTCATGTTAAATTCTTTAGTTACTCTCGATCTGTACCTAGGCTACTCTGGGTAAGATGTAATAGACAAACAGTAGAATAGTCGAGTCAATATGTAATTGGAAAAACAGAATAAAGTTCCCACACCGGGGAAGCTGTTCAGTTAACGGAGGGCGGTATGGGGTTGTTTGGCCACCCGTATGAGCTGCAGACGCCACACCGGCGGTTGTGGGAAATGGGAGTGAATGCTTTAATGATATTGGGAATAGGGCTCGTAGCACTGCCCCCGGGCGAGGTCACACTGACAGAGGCCGCGCGATCCGTAACGTTCCCGACCTTCATGAGTGTTTCAAGGGTGACCGAATCACAGTCCGCGGATTAAGTGGATTAGGCAGACGTAATTCCGTTGTGGTAATAATAATTCGAAGGATCGAGTTGAGTTGTGTATTAGCTAGAAATGGCACCGCCGGCCAAGCCCGTCGATATGCCGGGAGACCGCCGGCGTCAGACTTGACACCTGCGAACCCACGTATTAGTATAAAAGTTGAGAGTTAATTTGATTTTGATTTTTCTTATTGGACCGGGTGGGGGATACGTGCCATGCACTCTGTTTCCCACACAGGTCCGCCTGCGCCGAGAGGAGGGTCAGGCACGAACCATGGGCAGCTACCCCGGCAGATGTCGCGACGGTGGTCGGATCGCCAAGACCCGGGTCGTCACTCTTCAGAAAGAAGGAACTTCAGGGGGTCCGGTGCATCTCGGGTTAATAAGATTGAAAATGATCTGGGCGCGACGGCTGGAGAGGAGGCGGACGGTCGTGACGACAAGAACGTTGTGGCCGCCCAGAACAATCTCGCAGTCTACTATGATCAGGCCAGCGGGCAGGTCCGCCTCGAGGGCGCGCCGTCCACCAGCAGGGCACCTGTTCCTCCGACCACCGCCGGTGGAGGGCGACGAACGAACACTTCGGAAGCTGAAATGGGACCTTGAAGATCGAGAGACGGTCCTGCGACAAATAGGCGTCGGGATCGACCGGGTCCACATACGGCTGTTGAAGAGGAGGGATGCCAGTCGTATGAGGGACTGTACCGGCGCCTATGGGAGGACTACCCGCCACCATAAAAAAACCATCACACCGGTGAAGCAGGAGTTCGATCTGGTCCGGACCTGGCTCTCGCTCTTCCCGAAGCACGACCCTAGCATCGTTCCCTGGCCAATGGAAGCGGAAGAGCTGCCTATACGCTGTGACAGGGTATACGCACGCCCGGAAGATCTGCCAGAGGTTGTGGCCTGCTTACAGTGGAACGTTTGCCTGAAATACATGATCCCCTAATTCATCAGATACTCCAGGAACTGGACACATCCAAACAGAGCAACATCACCTACAAACGCAACATCAACAAGCTCAAGAAGGAACTGAAGCAAAAAGAAGACAAAGTTCAAACCTTCAACATGGAATTGCTCCGACTGTACCAACATCTCCAAAAATCAAGCAACGTATTAGTATAAAAGTTGAGAGTTAATTTGATTTTGATTTTTCTTATTGGACCGGGTGGGGGATACGTGCCATGCACTCTGTTTCCCACACAGGTCCGCCTGCGCCGAGAGGAGCGTCAGGCACGAACCATGGGCAGCTACCCCGGCAGATGTCGCGACGGTGGTCGGATCGCCAAGACCCGGGTCGTCACTCTTCAGAAAGAAGGAACTTCAGGGGGTCCGGTGCATCTCGGGTTAATAAGATTGAAAATGATCTGGGCGCGACGGCTGGAGAGGAGGCGGACGGTCGTGACGACAAGAACGTGGTGGCCGCCCGGAACAATCTCGCAGTCTACTATGATCAGGCCAGCGGACAGGTCCGCCTCGAAGGCGCGCCGTCCACCAGCAGGGCACCTGTTCCTCCGACCACCGCCGGTGGAGGGCGTCGAACGAACGAACGAACGAACGAACACTTCGGAAGCTGAAATGGGACCTTGAAGATCGACAGACGGTCCTGCGACAAATAGGCGTCGGGATCGACCGGGTCCACATACGGCTGTTAAGAGAAGAGGAGGGATGCCAGCCGTATGAGGGACTGTACCGGCGCCTATGGGAGGACTACCCGCCACCATAAAAAAACCATCACACCGGTGAAGCAGGAGTTCGATCTGGTCCGGACCTGGCTCTCGCTCTTCCCGAAGCACGACCGTAGCGTCGTTCCCTGGCCAATGGAAGCGGAAGAGCTGCCTATACGCTGTGACAGGGTATACGCACGCCCGGAAGATCTGCCAGAGGTTGTGGCTTGCTTACAGTGGAACGTAGAGTCGAGGGACGAGTGGAACCGCCAAGGACAGAAAGAGATTTGGCGGTTGCTACAGAGGTTGGATGGAAGCACCAACCATCCCAAGTTGTGCCAGCTTATTGAACTGCCCCACGACGATCTTTGCCGCCTCATCATGCAGGGCAGCGTTCCTCCCTACACCGAGCCAGATTTCGACTTTGACGCTGGTGCGAACGCCGGTGCCGACGTGGAAGGAGACCTCAGTGCCTTGTGCGACTTCGAAGAGCTGAGGACGGCGAGGGCCCAACTATCACAGAAGAGGCGAGGATTGGCAGCTGGTTGCGGAGAGGGAGGGTACGCGACCCGGCCCTTCCAGGACATTCACCGCCTCCTGACCGAGGACTTCGGGGGACATCCCGACGGCATCATAGTTATACCCTTCCCTGGATTCCCGCCAGAGGGAGGTAGAGATTTTGACTTTGCGGCGGCCATAGCCAATTTAGAAGACAGCGTGGACCACCTGCGGTATCGAGTGTCCGAAGAACGATAGGTCGTCCGGCGGGCGCTCCGACACGGAAATGCGAATGATCGCCATCCCATCCTGTACGACATCTTGTACGGGCTACGTCCGGAGCCCGTGGCGGGGGTGGAGTAGTGCTAGTGAACGTCGCCACGGATTAAACCGCAGACGAGCGCTATTCCTGAGCAAAAGTGAACGCTATTCCTGTGGCTGGGCAAAAACGAACACTATTGCTGAACTGACGCTGTCCCGTGACGGAGGAGAGTGGGCGACGGCAGTCGGTGTGCTGAACGCTGAGTTGGACACGTCCCGGATTAGAGTAGCACATACCATCTGTATTAGAATAGGAAGACAGACAAGTTTGGGACTACGAGTAGCCGGAGCTATTAGTTGGGTGCTCTCAGGGTTTTGCGGCCCTGCTCAGGTGAGCAATATGTAACAAATCCCAGCAGTTAGGTTAGTTTGATAATATTATACAAGTTGTTGCACAGAGACCGCTCTCCTGGACGCCAACTGTTGTTACATGTTGGTTGTGATTACTAGTCAGTAGGGGCTGATATTGTGCTTTGGTGTCAGTACGTTTTTAGGACGTCTCAAGATCAAGCAGTGGTGTCACCGGGCTGGCGTGTTAACCCGGAAAATTGATAGGTTAAGATCAATTCTCCGCTGCCAGGAATCGTGCAATTGATAGGTCAAGGTCAGCTTCTCGGATCGAAAGTCGAGCCTGGTGCTAAACTGTTTTGAATGTGAGTCGTTCCTTTCCGTCCCCTTGATGTCCGGCATGAAATTCCAAAATTCCTTCCGTTTCCAAAAAGGAGGATTTCTTTGTGACTCTTTGTTATTTGAGACTTCTGCTGCTGGTTAAGCGATGCCAGCGTCGACTTGCAGTTTCTTCTTGTTACTTTGCTAGTTTGTGACGACTTCTTTACTCTCGAAATCGTTTTTTTTTTACTCTTTCTCTAACTTATAACTTCTCCGCTACTTCGGAAAATTCTTTTGATTGCGCTAGTCCATTGTGTTCAGTCCGGGGTCCTCCCGTGGCACCTGAACCGAAGGACGCGTTTAATTCTAACAGTCAGCCACGAGGATGTTGTCCTCGCTGTCCATGACGGCATAGTAACTGGTCAAGGTGAGTTAACTCTGTCTCCATCCTCGGAGGCGATAGCAAGTAAGGTTTATGTTAAGGCCAGGCCGATCGTAGTTCATGTTCTTATGCTGGTAGAAGACCAAGTTTACCCTGGTTGGACAGGAGGCTAGGTGAGAATGTTCGTTACTGGAATGATCTTCTCCAAGGAGTAGCCTTCAAGAGCTTTATAAGAGCTGGTAAGAAGAAAACCACAACCCTATAACTCAAACATAGAAAACGTATTGTGTAGGTTGAGTAATCTAATTCTGGCAACAAATACAAACACGAACAACGCCTGTCAGCAATCTCTCAATTATGACTTTAACATCAAACAAACCCATCTAACTAAGCTGAACCAGCCCCCACTGAGCCAGAGGCACAGTCCCCGAAGTCTGGGTTTCCAAGAGGCTGGACAGCTGTAAGAATAGACCTGACTACAAACTTCTGAGTAAGCTGGATGTTCTGTCACAATACACATGTAATTTGGGTGCAGTTCAACTATTAAGGTTGTGGGGTGCAAATGTTGCAATCGTCCTTGCATAAAGATGTTAGCCTTAACGAGAGGAGTGTGATATTTTCCCTCTTTGACGTTACAAATTATAGAGCTGTATTTCTGAAGATGTTGTCATCTGGAAGTCCTCGACAGCAAACGTCATGTTGTAGGTAGATCATTCCAGCAGCTACTGTAGAAGAAACACAGGTGAACAAAGATTTAGTCATGGTATACTCCTGTTATGACATTTCAGATTAGCTGCTTTGGCTAACATAATGTGAAGTAACCCACGTGCTTCATAATTCTCTCGTCTAGCATGCCCATTGGAACAGACAATGCCAGGATGGACATTGGAAATTCAATAAAGGTCTAGCGGCTAACCATAACTTATGGCATTAGAAATCGGTAGCGGCCATTTTTTTTCAGCCTGCAAATACAACAGTTGGAGCAGAAGCCAGAATGGCGTGCATTTTTTCTGGAATTAAACAAAAGTAGCACCGTGTTCTGTACTTCAGTAAACAAGGCATTTTCCGACCGCCACCCCGTAAACAAGATAATCAATCACAGATATCAGCCGCGACCAGCTTCACAATTTCTTACCACATTGTCAGGAATCGGTATGTTTAAAACCAGCGTTAACGACATAGGACACAGGACGTTGCCTTCAATTAAAATCTGGCTACTCGGGACAAAATCTTTAGGTTTAGGGAAAACTGAATGATGGTGACGAGACAAATTCCATACACTGCATTGTACAACAAACACGGCGTGAGCGAACTAACCGGCCTAATCAGTCTACTGTCCTCAAAAACAATATATTGATAGCTATATAAGACAACACGTGCATCTTGAAGATTCACTCTACAAATTAAGACCAAAAAACGACAATTTGTAGAGGCAAAAGGAGCTAAGAAAAGTCCTTACCTATCGCCAACGCCCTTTCTTCTCCAAATGAAGTGGGCGACTTCACGGCTAGATACTACTGCCCATATCCATCCGCCAGCTGTGTTCCAACGAATAAATTAGAGAAAACAGACTTGTACGGATACGTATATACGTACTGGGCAAAATATTATGTCATAATCGGAAAATGATGTGAATACTTTCAAAGTGAACATTAAGTGAGCGGATGCTTCATCTTTGTCTCGTACTACTTTCTGGCGGCACTTGTGTATATCCTGTCTGCGGAAGATATTCGGTGGCATAGCCCTGCGAGGCTCACATAGGGTTTGTGGGAATATTGCTAGTAAGATTTCACTGGTACCTATGCGTCATCTTAAATATGCTCGCTTTAAATCAATGAAAAGCATTAAATACTAGTATACGACAAAATACGATACAGTTAACTATCGACAGTAAAGTAACAAAGTTGCATTTTTTTTGTTATAATATTTCGGAAATGGAAAAAAAATGGAAATTATTGTTTTGCACACAGGTCCCTTCGTCAAGCAAGTTATAACAAATGAATGTATAAGTACCCCGTGTTGTATTCTATATATATTCACAAGACAAACTCAATATGTGCAAGAAGTGCTAGAACGGCAGTACCTCCCGCCGGATGGCCGGCGCCGTAAGTCCTAACTATGTCCTACAATGTGCGAACAAATCCAATAATTTCCGACCTTAAAGCCAGTAGTAGATGACATCCTGGTATGGGGTGAGTGAGAAACCCTTGAAGAAGCCACCTCAGACCATGACAAGAAGCTAAGAAGCCTAATGCAGAGATCTAGAGAGAGGAGTCTGAAGCTGAATCCGTACAAGGTCAAGCTCAGAGAACAAGAAGTTCCGTTTCATGGGCATCTGATAACGAGCCAATGGTTGAAGCTGGACCCCAAAGCAGAGGCTAAGTTTGATGATCACTGATTATCGTATGACGCAACATTTTCAGGTGATGATTTATGATGAAGTCATGATTATAATAACCTTTTAACACGAAAAAAAACATTATAAACTCAAACGTTCACTTTTGTGAAGCAAATACAAGTTAGTGACGAAATTCAAGGGAAAATACGTTATGAAATTGTGGCCAAAGAAAAAAGTGTGGCAATTAAAAATTATTGCCATACATAGCGAAGGTGTCTGGGTTGATCTTACGTCATTGTAAGGAAAATACCTACGTAGCGACGCTATGTTCACAACGCATTTAGAAATTAGAAATGTGTCTGTCAAGCAGATATAGAACGGCACCATAACTTGATGAGTTCCAAGCAGATATCGAAAGACCGGAGTACACTCCCGGTGTAGTGTCTTTCACTGCCATTTTTGGATGGGTGGAACGAGAATCTAGGCCAGAAGTTTAGAAATTCGGTTTGCTGGGGCTCCTATGATCGTTTTGGTTGTTATTTTAGCTGGTTGTTATTTCAGATTTTGGTCAGCTCCCTGACCATCTTTTTCTTTTTTAGTGTCTTGTATATTTCCCATGTTCTAATCTGAAATGTTTTAAGTGCATGTGTATTTAAAGTGCATGTGTATTTAGGACTTCCTTCAATTCCATAATTTTCCATTTTCGGGTGAACAGTGTGTCATTTCCTTTGTTACAGGTGACAGAGTACGGAACATAGCGAGACGCTTCAGGGACCAGTTTAATAGATCAATTGAAGAGGCAGCAAAGACGTATGGAGTAGACACCGTCGACATTACAATCACATCAAGTCACACAAGCTGTAAACATGCAAGCAAGACACGAGAGTTTGGGACACAAACAGCGCACACAGAAGAGCAGGCAGTACAACAGAGCAACGCTGACCCCAAACTAGAGACAGCTCTGATCTGCCAGTGTGCAAAGCACTGCCACCAGCAACATTCGGAGCCTTGCTGATGCTCTTAGTACCTCAAGTCATCAATCTCCCCTGTGCTCTATCATTTGGCGATGACCTGTTCTCTGGTTTGGCGACAGCAAGGGGTATAACAACATATCCCACGGATTTCTTTTCAAAGTCTGTCGACGCCATGATCACCCTTCAATATAGTGCAAAACCAAATGTACTGTACAAATTTGCAAATATCCTTAGCACCAAGAGACCAGGCACCAACATTCCACTTCTGCAGCTGGACAGAATGCCGTTTGGCCTGATCGGGTACCAGATTGAGTTCTACAAGCCTCAAATGTACACCAGGTTAGTATATACAAGGAACAGAGTTCATATTTGAGCTACACATAGTTATTTCAGAGGCATGCTGTTTGGGGTTAACCTTTTATGTTTTATCGCTACTGTTCCACATGTTCATATTAGCCCTTGTCTCATTTCTCAAGAAGTAATGTTACTTTTCCTGGGTGACTGTACATGTGTTCTCATTGACATTTCAAATAGAATTTCCATGTAAAATGAACAACACAGTAGTTGGTCACAATGAGGGTAACATACTAGTAGCTATGAACTCATTTTTAGACAAACATTCAAACAAATGGATGATATTGAATATGGTCATATATCATATGTTGAATTGTATGTTGATATGCACTGATTTTACTTAGATCAACACATCTGCCGACTTTGCCGCCTGGCTGGAGACAATGACAGCAGAGGGTCCCACTAGATTCATGCGGCTGTTCAGGGGCCCTGGCTGGAGCGGGATCGCAAGCCAGGACGTGAACAACCCATTGAAAGTACATGTACATGATTAATTTTTATTTTGGCAAGTTATTACAGGGTGGATGGGAGTTGTTTGTTCTTTGAAAGACACAGACGTATATCATAATTTCATAAATTCTATTATGTTATCTATTTGTCACCAGTTTTCAATTTTTTAGTGGAATTTCTTAATCTTAATTTCCTGTGTCAATGGTTTTGTCAGAAGTAAATTTTACCTGTCCATTCCATTTTGATACATTTAATACATGGTTTATGCAAAGTACAAGTAGAATAGTTACAGGGGCAAATTAAAAATAATTCGAAATTTCTTTTTTTCTGTTGTGGTTTTAACTATGCGTTCTCTGTGTCCTGCTTTAGTTGACAGATCATTTTCTTCCCTCTTAGAAGGCTCGAATGAATGTGGCGGCTTCATCATTGGACAAAATATACAGAAGAGCTGGCCAGGACAAATTTGATGGAACTCGCAAGATACAGGTTAGTTCACAAACTTTTAACAATAGGATAAAACAATGTGTAAGTTTTTTGAAATTGGACAAAATATAGCTAGCTTCTTTTGGATTCTTCTGGATGAGACACATAGGAACATATATGGATGTTTTTAAAAGTATGCCTTTGTTTGGTGTTTGTTGAGTCAACAATGAATTGTGTTCTGCTAAATTCAGATCGGAGCTTTAGAAGCCATGGCCAAGAAGAAACCAGGGGCCCGTGTGTGCTTCAAAGCGGACGCATGCGACCTGAAAGTTGCCATTCAGACCTTTACAAAGGGGAAGTGGTCAGGGGATGTCGACCTCGGCGATGGCAGCCTGCAGAAGATGGTTGAGGAATGCAAGAGGAGAGTGGCTCTGGTGAAGGAGGCAGGTAAGCTGTCAGACCGCAACAGACTTGAGACATGCCTCCAGACACTTTTAGTGGATATTGAGGAGGACATGTCTTTCCTTGCTCGTGGTCTGACAGCTGCCAATGAGAAGTACCAGGCAAAGTTCCAGCAGAGGAACTCATCTGTGGAACTTCTCAAAATGCTGTCCTGGGAGAGGGTTGAGTTCAACATACTTCTTGAACAGTCAAAGGCATTCCGTGACAGGTGAGGATACTCTTTAGTATACTGTTGTGATTACAGTCTAAAATGTAGGCTAGGTGGGATCAATTTCAGTTTTATGTGTCATCTGGTACCATTTTAAAGTGCAATAAGCACATAGTCTTGTCTGATATGAATTGAGATAGGAAAAATTTGATTAACACCGTGTGAAGAAAAAAAAACAGCATGTAATTTTGTTCTAATCATCTTTTTTCATGTGCTTGCCTAAGATATGAAAAACTGCTGGCTGCCTTAGATCCATCATCCCCTGCAACTAACCAGGTCAGCAAGTGCCTTATGGACCTCTGTTCAGACAACCAGATGTACTTAAAACAACTTGTTTAAAAATCGAGAATATGGACCCAGGTTCAGAACCATAAACTAATTTAGTAAGTGCACCCCACTGAGGCCTTGCTGTAGTTTGAAAGGAGGATTGGCCCCCATAACTACATAAACACATAAAAATCCCAGACTGTCTCTGGCTTGAAACAATGGCAGGAGAAGATTAGCATGATACTGGTGAACAAGATTCAAATATTTTTTCTACTGGTTTTCAAAGTAACATTATGAAACAATACAGAATGACACAGAATGATTGTAACAAAACTACATAGTCAAAACAACTTTCAGTTTTGAGAAAATCAACCTTGTGTTCAAAAATAAACTTTCAAATCGGTCTGTCAAAGTTGTTTCAAAATGTCTAACTGTATATTTGCAACTTGGAAATGCCCTCCTCACAGTTGAATTCAAATGTCTGATAGTTGTGTGTCCACAAATATGACTTGTAGCTGTGTGTCTACATGGTATTCTAAAAGCCAGTTATATAGACTGGAGCTCTAGAACTAATGTAAGTTAGAGCTGCACATGAAGTGTCCGCTAATATCTTTACTTATACTACCAAACAGCATGATAGTTTGGCCAGTGTTGTCATTTATATTCTGCGTTACAAAAATCTAACTTCTTCATCTTTAATAATACATCTACATGAATTCCTTATCTGTTGTCTCTACATTTCAATTTTTGAGAGTAACTTGTATTGGTGGTGACTGTCTTAAACACCACGACAGTCAGTAGCAGACAGACTCTGGTAGTTTACGTTAGCCGAATTTATTGGGTGATTTTATAGTACAAGCATGGTCTTTTAGAAAAGGAGGGAGGCAGCAGACCATGCCCTCGTGATCATGGTGGCAGACGAGAGGCGCCAGTAGAAGCCGTATGCTGTTCCTATGCAGCTTGTGCCCTATTACAGCATTAGGGATCAGCAGCTTCAAGACCTCCTTGACCTTGACATCTGTCATGTAGAGGCAAAGAAGCTGGGACTCATACCTGTCGGTGAGTGCCTTATATAAGTAAGAATGACAAAATTGTGTGATCTTTTTGTATTCTCTTTATTTTCTAACATAGATTTAATGGAAATAAGTAAAAGAATTTGAAGTGAATCATAGTAAAACTCAACTTGCAGCTTTCGTTTGTATGAAAGGGTTGTTGAATGTCATTACTTTTGCTGTTCGGACATTGATGCAATGTTGTGTCTTGTTGCCTAATGTGATGTTACAGACGGTGAGTAAAACACCCTGAGGTCGCTTGGAAAGGAGCGCCCTATCCACATCTATGAAGTCATCCGACAGGTGAAGGACAGAACAAGGAACACCGGTGCTGCCACCATCTTGAAGTTTCTGCGGAAAGTTGGATGTTAGTGGTGGGGTTCTCCTGCGTGCAAATTAACTTAGATATCAAATGAGTCAAACATCATTTGGTTTGTCCATGTCCATTCTGGGTCTCAGACACTCTCCTGGTGATACATTTCCTGTCATGTGATACAACATATAGATCCATCATCCTTTATCGTCCATCTATCCATCATCATCCTTGCTACATATTAGTAGCCACCAATGAGGCGGCCCGATGTCCACCATACATCATATACGGGTAAATGTGTTTATTTTTGGCCTTTCTTATTTGGGCAAGTACTCAGAGTGTGTGTCTGTAAAGACATAGGTGGATAATGATTTTGTGACAATACCAATCGGTGTCTATACTGACTTTTGTGTTATATTTCTTGTGTAGAGGATGATCATGGCTTGCCCCTGACACAACTGAAGGAGACTTCCATTCCACCTGAAGTTGTCCAACAGTTTCATCAACTCACTGTCGTGGAGGGTATGACTGAGAAAGACGCAGTCGTGTTTCTGAGGGGACAGCTTTCTCCTCCAGGATACAGCCCTGCCACCTTCAGGATATACTTTCCAGAGGTCGATGGATTAAGGTCTATCCTAGCTACATTTAGGTATAGAAAGCGGTTGAATGAGTTTGCTGCACAGGGCATTGACACGGAACACAACATGTATGTTCCGGAACAGGAGGGTGGGGTGTATGTACATCGGCGAGAGGACCACTGCCACATCCTCAATCGATTAGCAGGCCATCTGCGGGCAGTACCACCCCACTGGTTCAACCCCCCATGCTCTGGAGGAGGCTCTGCATCCAGGAGAGGGGGAGCCTAATACCGGACTCACGGAGGCTGCTCTCTTCGGCTTGAGGAAGCAGTCGGTGAAGGATGCAGAGACTCTCATCTCATACCATGTCGCCGCGTTCCTCCGTCACAAAGGGTACGCGCGAGAAGCCGACTACATAGAAACAGTGGCAGGATGGCATGAGGCTGCAGATGGTAGGGGCCTTACAGAGGACCAGATGAAGGAGAAGAACATGCGAATGATGGATGCCATCCTCGATGAGCTGATGTCATGGCATCGTGTCTGCAAAGACTTGTCCAGGATATATATAAAAAAGTGAGAAAAATCTTACATTTTAATTGACACACAATATACAACTTACAAGTTATTTCATCCTTCTTTAACCTTTTATACTTTTGAATTCATGTAGTTTTAAAGTCTGGACAAATAGGCAGCCTTTTTTAAAAGCTTTTCATAACATTTTAGACTTGGCAAAATGTAACACAATTAGAGACTAAGTCTAAAATGTCCTGCCATGTGTAACTTTCATTTTTGTAAAGCCATATGTCATTGACTTGCAGGTAGGCATAGCATTTTCATGTTGGTGCATTGTATTTTAGGTTTGGCCGAGGTGTTCTTGGATGGAGCAGGGAGACCCTCATAGCTGTGACATCCAACATCGAGTCCATGGAGCTTCGTAAGAAGGGCAATGCTGCCATTGGTTACGAGACACACCCCCGGGCTGGTACCACCGATGACGTCGAAGGTTTCTTCGCAATTACTTCATTCCACGATTTGGTTACCCTCTGAAGCTGCATCATGACCAAGGGGGTGGGTTTGAAAACAAACTCTTTCAGTGGTTGGAAAAGTTGAGCGGAGTTGCACATTCCAGAACAACACCCTACCATCCCCAGGGAAATGGACAAGTTGAACGATTCAACAGGACATTACTGGCCATGTTACGCTCACTTCCTGATCACCAAAAGTCGAGGTGGAAAGACTAAACAAAGTAGTCCATGTCTACAACTGCACGAAGAACGAGAGTAATGGCTATTCCCCGTTCTATCTCCTCTATGGGCGTCACCCCAGATTGCCTATAGACCTTTTGTTTGGGATATAAGAACCAGATTATGCGACCCAGACCAACCCTGAGTATGTGAAGAGGTGGGAACAGGGAATGGAGGAGGCCTATGGCCTAGCCACCAAACATGCTGAAAAAGCTGGTGAAAAGGGGAAGAAGTGTTATGACCGAAAAGTGTATGGCTTGGGCCTGACAGAAGGACATCGTGATTGATCGTGGTGGCCCCGGCAAGCTCAGGTCTTAATGGGAGGACAGTGTCTATACAGTGGTCAAGAGAATGCGCCAAATGTGGAAGAGAAGAACGAGTTAACACCATGTGGAATAGGCAATATTATCTATTGTTGTGATAGTAATAACGCAGAGATATCCTTCAAAAGTTAAATGTTCCGTTTATTATAAATATCGGAGCTTTAACAGTAGTTGTGGCTATGAAGCACATCTATTGTTCGTGGCAGTTATTCGCCTTGTATAATGACAACACTCGAGCAGGTACTGTACAGCCAACTTATTAATAAGATCTGACTTGCACAGCTTGTAGATAGGTTTCTGTAGTACTTGTGTTTTAGTCAAGTCAAAGTTTAACACGAATGTAAGGCAAAGTGTTGCATAAGACTACTGGCTAGTTACACTAATCTAGTTCAATCTGCATGTAAATTCTTAACTGTACAATATTGATTCTTTCGAGCATGAAGACAACACTGTACTTATCCACATAACTAACAAATATCCATTGTTATCATAATCAATGTCTTACATATCCCCTATACAGGTATGAACTCTACTCTGGGACAAGAGCCACGGTTCACGCTCGAGCAGCTGGACCTGCTGCTGCAGGTGCGCACCAACGTCCAGCTGCTCGAGCTGACCGGGCTGTCCAGGCCACAGACCTTCCAAGCCCTACACATGATGGAGCAGAAGAACATCTACACAATCACACCGCCCAGCCTCCCCACTGCCTACAACACGTCTCTTCTCCAACCATCGTTCACCGTCTCTACACCGGTACCAACTTCGGAAAACACCACCAACACCACCAGGGACACCAGTCACGATCACACAAACGGCAACAACATCGTGAAACCCGACACACCGCCTCCCGACAACACATACACAGGTAAGAACAAAAATTACAACCTTAAATGTACCAACACTCGATTCCATGTGTCCTACAAAACATTCATACATTTTGCTACCTATACACAATGTTACAACACTACAGGGAACGTGATTACAATATATATATAGCACCACCACAAACGACAGTACAACGCCCACCCACCTAATGGCAGATACATAAAATGCAAAACGTAATACTTCATAACAAAAATACATGTATGCCATCTTGAATGGCAATATTGATATTTTCCAATAAATAAAATTTTCCATGAACTAAAGCAGTATTTCATCCCACACAGGCCAGACCAACCCAACAGAGATATCAAACTATTTTCATTCTATATAGTTATTACAAGACATCCATGAATCAAAGTACTTTATAATGTAGGAGGTTAAGATAAACAGTGCAGAAATGGAACAGGTATTGATCACTTCTTACCAAGATGATTCCATCATTCCTAATAAAAGTCTATAACTTGACAATATCTACATGACTATTGCTTTACAAACATACAGTGCGTCCTCAATATACCATCTACAAAAAGGCCCCAATACGGCATGAACAATATTTTACCAATACATCACATTCATAAATGCTACCAAACCAAAAGCAATTACCTCCGAATATGCTATGCAAATACACCATCAATTACAAATACTTTGCATAACTACTATTTTGCATAACCAGACGGAAAAACAACAATTTACAGTATTGACAAATATTCCACAACACCATTCGTCGCCATGGCAATGTCTTTTTTCATTGCGTCTTGTTGCAGTTTTATGTGAACCGTGATAAACTTCAAGAAGGACGTTGGAGCCGCCCAGCAGGCTGCTGGAAATGCGGAACGAATGTAGGTTGGTGTGACATATACAATAGCTTCATCACGTAAGATTTCCTACAAGACACGCCGTGTGATATGCAAGGTGTGTAACTGTGTGGCACCTCAAATGACAAGCATCACAAGTACTGCCCTGAATGTAGAAACATGCTTGCAAACCGCCACGAGCGGTGCTGGTGTGTATCCATTTTCTCTTGTTATGTTCATATAGTAGTGCTGCATACTGTGAACTGAAAAGAAAAAAACTTAAAGGCAAGTACCTGTACCCGATTTGCCAAATCACCAATATTCTCCCTTTTGTTCTAAACTATTTGGAGCCCTCCATACATCGTAAAGGTTGCGATTGAAAAGGCGAAAACAAACATTGCCGTTTTTGTGCGTATTACATAGGTAAGGTGAGACATAGGCGAGGTTAGGTGAGAAGTGATTGCAAAAGTGCAGGTAGATTGAGGAGCATAAACAACTTGATTTCGAAACGCTGAGTTGCATCGCAAATTGCCAACTCAGAGGTCAGCCTCTCCCCCCCAAAAAAAACGTCACCGAAGAAGGAGGCGAGAACATCACCGAAGAAGGAGGCGAGAACATCACCGAAGAAGGAGGCGAGAACATCACCGAAGAAGGGGGCGAGAACATCACATTGCAACTTGTATACGTGGTTGTTTATTGTACAGATCAAATCCTTCTCATACATTTCGGTGTAATGGGTGATACTGCAGTCCGTATCTATAGCCCTGGGCCGAAGCAAGAACTACAGCAAGAGGCAGATCAACTGTTGTATATTCTATTTCAATGTTTTCCCATAAAAGCGCTAGCGCTGAGTGCTAAGCAGAGAAAGGAACTTCTGCAATATAATAATAAGTCTTTGGTATGATATATATGTATATATATATACATATAGTGTACCCTACCGTTTAAAATCTGAAATTCGGAACAAGCCAGCGTCCAGTATGACTTGTGACTGTATTGCCTGTGCCATTCATAGGATTATTCTTTAATGCTCATGTACGACAAAGTGACCCCGGAAGAAGAGTTGCAAGACAAGGCAGAAGATGGAGGAGAAGGACAGACACTTAAACCGAAGGGTGAGGCACGGGATGAGGCAATAGGGTTTACACTAATACCCTTGGGAGGGCATCCGTCGTTTTTCCAGAGCAGAGAGCAACATGGCGGGCCAGGGAGGGGAGACGTCCTATCTGCACTTGTTAGCGGGTCCAAAATGAACCTCATTTCAATGTCAGAGGCATAGAGTGACCGGCAGATGTACCATTCAGCAACTGAGGTAAGTTTTGGCGGGAAATTAGGCTATTGTTTTGGAGGGAAAAGCCCAGTTGGTTGTGTGATCGATCGGTACTGTTGCTCTATCTCTACATATATTTTGTTCTATTTTTGTATATCGAGTGTTTCGTCCCTCAATAATTACATTTGGGCACTTGTGTCACTTGATAACGTGTCTGCCGAAATGGGCGACAAAAAGAGGAGGAAGAGAAGGACACAAAAGTCCAAACGGGGAATGTATGCCAGGCAGCAGGCGAGATTGTCCCGCGAGGTTGACCATGTGCGCACCGCAACAAGAAAAAAACAAGTCGGAGACCCAGGTGTCTAAGGTGAGTGAGGTGGACTTTTCTTGCCCAAACCCGTTACCAACACCTCCGCAAATACCGTCCCCATCAAGACCTGCAGCAGAGAGGAGCCGAGAGAAGCCAAAGGGGAAGCAGAGAGAGGCAGAAGATAAGCATAGATTATGGTGAACAGCATCTGCCAATACCTGTATCCCATTCTCTCAGGGGAAATCGAATTGCAAACCTTGATTCCTATAGCAGACAAATGCACAAAGTGGTTAGTCATACAAAGCACTGCCCCAGCAGACCTCAAGGTGTACCAGTGCTGCATTCTGAGGTGAAGAGAAATGGGTAGTGTTAGTGTCCCTAATGTAAAGGTGCAATGCATGTAAAAAGAAGCTACTTGTGGACCTTCAACCCAAAACCATGGGGCCAAAAAAGCGGATGAGGCATGAGGTGAACATGCAAGCTGTTTGTCCGTAGGGGACGGCTATTATAACATGAAAGAAATCATGTCAGTCATGGGCATTCCTTCCCGAACGGACCTTTATGGAGACGAAGAACACAATTGAAGGAATATGGGAGGAGTTGGCAGCTGAAATACTTGTAGCAGGGAAGGAAGAGAGATCAGATGCAGAGGTCATGGGCCAGTATGACGAAGGCATTCCAGCAATTTCCGTAATAGCTGATGGTGGTTGGTCTAGATCCCACAGCCACAGATACAATGCCAAGAAAGGCTTAATGATGGAAGCCCACGGCGTTGGAGACAGCCTGCAGCTGGCCACAGACGACACATACAGAACATTAGAACATTGATCGACAAAGTAGACCTGGAAGAAATATGGGCACACATATCTAAGTTTGGAGCAGAGCATGAGATGGCCTCACATTTTGCATTCTTGTGGTCCAAAAGAAACAAGCTTGTTTCTACCTTTGTCCGCTTGTACAGGGAGCACATTGACAATCTCAGAGAACATGAGAAAAGTGGATCACAATTGTCTAAAGAGCAGCGAGTGAAGCTCTCTGAAGAGATGAAAGCATTCGAAAACCTGGTGAGTGTTGGACTAAGGGAAAAAGTGAATGATTATGTTCCTGAATCATTGTTCGGACAATACATGCCATATCAGGTCCTCGTGGAACCATCGTGGGGTACAACATTATCTACCATTATCTATTTTGATTCAGATGTGTCACCACTGGCTTACTTTGATCATTTGAAATTTTTCCAGGATCTCGGTCGAGTTTGACAGTGAAGATGGGGAGTGGTCAGAAGAAGAGGAGGAGGATGACTACCAGTACTTTGACGACATTGACAAAGACCCAGACTACATTCCCTCTGCAACAATCAGGTGAGTGTGTGTATTTGTGTACGTTCTTGCACACACGCTGTAGGTTATAGTATTGTTTGTTTATTCAATGCTATTACTGTTTGTCAATTTCATTTTTAACATTCCATTTGTCATATATTCTCCATCAACCATCTGTATCAACCATTTTGGGTCAGAATATTGAAACCTATGGTGTCATCACACCGGAGGAGGAAGTCTACGGCCATGCCGTGTCAGTGAGGGTGGAGGACGAGGCTGATGACACGACTTCATTCCCAGACGAGATCAAGGTGAACCACTCTGAGGACATCAAGGAGGAGCAGTGCTGCATCGTGTACAAGAAAACCTCCTTCAGCTTGTCACGTTCCTTTAACAGCCTGCTGAGAAGATGAAGTGCACTGTGAAGAATTGCATTTGCAGGGGATGTCCTGAACCAGTGGCCAAATCTATTGACACTGGAATGGTTCTGAAATGGGCAAGATCACACTTTGGTTATTCAATAACCATCTTGCTTTTTTGTCCAAGTGGAATGTAAAACTGTTGCTGCTGCATCTGTGTACTTTGTATACCATTTATTCCATGACTAGTAATTTGCAACCTCTTGTATCAGTTAAATTGTTTATTCATGTTCTATTTACTACTGTGGTGGTGATCATCTGCTCTAGACGTGGTGCAGCCAGCCCAGGTTAAAGTATTAATTGCAGGGGGTGGGTCAGGTTGTCGTCCAGCATTCTCTTATCTGGGAACAACTATGGTAAAGTTAGTCTTTTGTGCAAATTCATGAACCTGGGCTGTGTCTGCGACACTACATTCCGCAAGATACAGTTACAGTACTGCGTCCCAGTCATAGACACCTTCTGGCAGAGGCGGCTGCAGGTGCTGATCAATGAGCTGAAGCAGAGGAAGGAGGTTGCTCTGCTTGGTATGTACATAAGTGCAGTACATGTACTTGCTATTCCTATTAGACTTGCATAGAATAAACTGCAAATTGCATACCAGCATCTTATGCCTCTACTCATACCATTCTGCATTTCTAAACTGCTGCATGACTTTTATTTTATGACAACACTTTCTTTTGGTAGATAGGTATGAACATGATTAAATTTCTTGCAATGTACACAGGTGATGGCCGAATGGATTCACCAGGCCACAGTGCTCAATACTGCACGTACACAGCCCTGGGCGAGAGGAGTAGGGCCATTGTAGCAGTCGAGGTGATGAACAAAAGGGAAATAGACCGGAACTCTTCCATCATGGAGAAGTGGGGCTTCGAAAAAGCCATGGACAAACTGTTGGAAGCAGATGTGCCCGTTAAAGGGGTGTGCACAGACGCACATCCACAGATTGGCGCATTGAAGAGTAAGTATAGTGAAATCATTGCGTGTACTTCTAGTTACAGAAGACTGTTTGATGCAGCATTCCTGTAATACAAATTTCTATTATCCTTATTAACTTGTGATCAGAGATGATTAAAACAAACATCTTTTATTCCTTATAAACAGATCCTGACAAGGGGAAGTACGGTCAGATGGACATATCTCAGTCGAGGATTGTGAAATGTTTAGTTGTTTACATTGCATGGTACCCAAGACAACCTACAGAAAACAGCGCCAGGACACAGGGACGAAAGAGCAATTAACAGCAAAGCTGAAAGAGATGCGGGACCAGTGGTATAAGGAGAGGCCAGAACTTCGGCTTTTAGGGCCAGAGGCGATACTGGCTGAGGTAACAATCGCTAATATCTCGTCAAAGTGTCGTTCGCAGGACTTTCAGAAGAGCAAGATCAAGGGTGTTCCAGAGGACAAGGCAGAGGAAAGTCTGGCTGCCATCAACCAGCTCTTTCCATAGAAACCACATAGGCGCCGCAGAACAGCAGTAGCAAGAAGACGTACCAGGGGTCATAATGATATAGTATGTATACATATATTGTCTATATATGATTTAACGAGTGTCATTTTGTTTTAGGAGACCATGTTATAGTACAGTAACGATATGACACATGTTATGTTACTGTTGCCTCTATTATCTAAAGCGAAATTGTTGGTGACCAAGCCATCTGCAAGAACATCAGGGGGGGGGGGGGGCTAAGCGCTTCAGACAAAATGATGTAAATCCACTTGAATAGTTGCAGTGGTCAAAGGAGTGTCCAGGTGAGTTCTTCATGCGGAAGTTTGATGATATTCACTTCCTGTGGGAGACTGGAAAGTGTGTCGCAATGATGTATTGATAAACACTCCCCGCAATGTGGGGTGTCTGTGCCATCTCAGGGATTTAGTGGACAGGAGAACTGTGGAATCACTAGGTACATAACATGTCCTACTTAACAGTGTTCTATGGGGACGTATGCCTTAATTCTCAGCTACTTGCAAAGTGAACTTGTTAACTCAACTAAGGATATTGCTTACCTTGCAATGCCATCGAACACATGCTTCAAAATCTAGGACAGCACGTGCATGCTTGGTTGCTAGGAAATAAAACAAGAAAGTACCCAGGACGATACGGACATTATCGTGGCGTCTTCATAGTAAATACTAATGAAATGTGTGATTTCTTTGCAGTGCAATCGTCGACATCATGCAAGATGGGCGCAGCATCGCTATCGCTAGAGTCGCCTACTTATTTGCAGGTACTGTATTTGCATGGCCGACGTTGAAAATTCAGTTTTCATAACTAACGGAGCAAAATTCTCTTTCAGAATTCCTTAAAGGAAGAGAAATACTAGTACTAAAAACATCGTTACCATTAGGTTATCGAGTAGTTTTGTCAAATGAAGTCTTTTAGTATTAAATATGCACAGTAGTAGAAAATTGTTGGCTTACATAACCTTGTGTTCATACAGTTGATGGTGAAAACTAGACACATTTCAACATGGCCACGGCTGTCCTGCAGAAAAAGAAGAAACAGGACGTTCCTTTACCATTGAACATCAATGGTGGCAAGGCCAGCTGGCGAAATTTGAAGTGAGGTCTAAAATAGCTATGTCCACTAGTAACATAAAATTGGCACCGGGGCGATTGCGTAACTCATCAATCTTATTTTTAGAATAGACATTGGAATGTGCTGAGTAAATTTGTACAGCAACCATTTTCGTTCCTACAAAGTATGCATAAATACGTAGTTATGCCCCTGTAAATACGATCTACAGGTAGATATTGCAGCACAGTGTGTATAAACGCAGTCATGGGTCATCCTCATGATCATCATGGGTACATGTACTTAAATAATATTTGTGCCAAGATAGATCCTTACAGCTTCATAAACATTGGCTCACACGTTAACATGGGTCAGGTCCTCCGCACGGAGAAAAATTCATCCTACTCCGTTTCGTAACAGGAGGATCGACTTGGGAACCACCTACAGCACCACGCATGCACCGTGAGAAACAACCAGGTAAGAGTTCATTTTATGCACCAGCCCGGCGTAAATTCAACAAAAATGTAACCAATACAACAAAACGAACTTCCTACTACTACCTCTACAATACTTCACATGTGCTAAAACTTCAATGGCATACAGAGATTGATCTTTGAAACAATTCCATCTTCCATGACCTAAAACAGTTTTTCATATCACACAGGCCAGAGACCAGACTGAGAGACTATGCCATTACCATTGTCGAAAGGTAACTGTTACGTTGCAATCGACAATGACCAAAAGCTGAAGAAGCAGTGGTCAGTCAGATCTCAAGGCAAAATGACTCGTTAGAGGGACGAGAAGACTTGTCTCCAGCATCTTGGGGTAACTACCTAGAAACTGCACTGACAGATGAAGGGACAAAAGAGCGTGTAAGAAGCTGCCTTAAGGTTACTGGATTGGCTAATTTAGTGTTGTGCAATTCTATTGATTTTCCAATAAAGAAGAGTGACAGAACTGTTGTTGTACTGAATTTTGACAGGAACAAAAGGTTACTAAATTTGGACTTAAGCGTCATATGGGTGACGTCATTACATTTTATGCCACTTTGTTTCTTTAAAAGATCAGGCACAGTACTTTGGTAAGTCGAAATAAAACAAAACGTGGCTGGTGCATAGTCTGGTTACACAGACACAAGAGCAGGGCAGGCCGATAGCATCATCCCCGCACTGGAGTCGACTTTGCCGTCAGCCTGATCCTGACCACGTGCAGGACCTTACGGCCAGGTTCAAGGCGACGTCTGGCATGGCCTTTACCATAATGGCTGTGCATCTTCCAGGGATCACACCAGAAGCCTTTCAGCCCGACATGGTCAATACGTACACCTACGAAGTGCTCGGGGGCAACCACACACGCCTGGCCTTGCAACATCTTCGTCAGGAGCAGCCCGACAATAATTGCTTCAAGACGCGCATGGCAAAGGTGTACTGTGACCTGACAGACAGCCTAGCCAAGAGGATTGGCATGCAGCACAATGATGGTAATTTCCACCTGCCGGCTGGTTTCAAGGAACAGCTGTATAGCTTCCGTGCGGCAGCCTACGCAGCTGCCGGCTATACAGACGAGGCCAGCCTTACTACAGTGGAGCCACCGCGAAACGAGATCAAGAACCACCACCTAAGCTTCCTTAAAATGAAAGATTCCGACGAGGTTCAACTCGAGAAACTGGAAAAGGTTATGAGGGGAGAATTGGATTACCGATCCGGCCGCAAGGTATCAGAAACTGATATGGAATACAAACCAGTACCAACCCCGTGTTAGATTCCTTTTGATACCTTGAGTTATCAGTAGTCACTCTTTTCATTATGTCTTAGTTTCAACTTAGAGGTAGATAATCTGATAATGTACTAATTCTAGCCTTGCATATGTGCAGTTGAGAAGACTGAAAGATACCAGCGTTAAGTTATCAGGTTTTAATGTTGAATTCCACCCTTATGTGTATTAGAAGCGACAGAACAAGGTCACGGATCCGGAAGAAACCGGAACCAAAGACACCGGAACCAAAAACACCGGAGAGGACACTGATGGAGACACCAGTACCAAGGCCACCAGTGCGAGGCCAGAGGAAAGCATGGAAAAGGTCTTTAAAAACTGTTCCATTAATAAATCAAGGGCGTAAACGTCAGTGAGATCAAGCATAGGAAAAATTCATTTTATTACCCCTCTTTAACTTCAAAACAAGAATATTGAGCATTTCCTTTAGCTTGCAGCCTTCCTGACTTTACATTTACATTTCCAATGAACTTGAATTAAAAAAAAACACATCCTTTATCAAAGTTTGAATCATTCAGCCTGATAGAGGATATACTCTGCCTGACGGAGGATCTCTGCATTGCCACCTGTTTATGACAATGGAAGTTTTTAACTGATGATGATAGATTTGTACTTTATTCTTTAGTAACTTTTTGGTCTTAAAACATGGGCAATGAAGTCTAGGTCACATTAGTTGATATAATCATCACGACTAGATCTTTTTCATTGTATCAAGGACAGAAGAAATATTCTCATTTCATGTTCCATGTGTGAAGTTTGACGTGTGTCTTTTCACAGGGTAAGAAAAAAGAGGATGACAGCTGCTGAGCGCCCAAGCTGAGCTATTGGCAGAAAGAGCCCGAAACATCAAACTGGAGGCGGTGAGTGCCAGTAGTTAACAAAATAGTTTTGATATCTCACGTTATGCATATTCAATGTTATGTTTGAATGATCGGATATCAGCAGTTCTACTAGGACGTATTAGCAATCGAGACTGATGGACATTTCTCCGCGCACGTAGGCTTACTTGAACAATTTTAGAATTTCCCTTTCCTTTCAAGTTATGCGACATTCAAACTTCGTGCATTTACCGGTTATACTAACACAGGTGGTTGTGTTTACCGGTTATACTAACACATGTGGTTGTGTTTACCGGTTATACCAACACAGGTGGTTGTGTTTCGGTCATAGCATTTATCTTGTTTTGCTGTTTTAGGAAATCGAGAAGCTCAAAAGGGAAAAGGGTGCGGTAAGTAAAGTTAATAATATATAAGATAAATCCCGTGTAACAGGATCAATTAGAAATCTCGTTCGATAATGTAGCAAAGTTCAACGGCCCTCCCTGCTCCTCGAACGATCTCACGGTGAGGAAATTCACTGAAGAAATGAGACCTGTGTTTCGGCTGTGTAATGTTCAGGACGACACGAGGGTGCGTAGTGACATCGTCACGCGGCAGCTTGGGGGGATCGCGAAGAGAGAAATGCAGCAGATCCCTCCACCTGATCGACACGATGTCGAAAGACTTTTCGAGGCCTTGCGGAGTAGCTATGACGATAAAACTAGTCACAGTGGCTATCTGAGGCAGTTTTATGCCAGAGAACAGAGAAGGGGGGAAAGTAATAGGGATTTTGGTTTGGCCCTGCAGCAGCTATGGTCTAAAAAAGAAGACTCGCCGGGCCTTTAGCGCAGGACGCCGCCGCCGCTGCGGCCCAAGTTAGGGATAACACCCTAAAGAACAGACTGAAAGACGGCCGTAGGGATGATGCTGTGAGGCGTCAGTTAAACCGCGAAGCCAAGGACAACGTAATAACGTATCAATAGGCTAAGGAAGCTGCTATGCAGCTGAACGGGGAGTGGGAGGCTAGGCGGTCTACGCCACGTGGGAACAGGGCTCCCAAGACGTCCAAGATAGCGTCATGACTAATTCGGGCAGCCGACTGGAACAGCTGCTAGAAAGAACGCTCGAGGTGCTAACGAGATGATCAACGTTACAATTGCGGTGGGTGGGTTTGGGGGCTTGGGGGGGGGGGGGGTATTTAGCCCGAGACTGTGGTTAAGTTCCAAGGTACCACAACTGCGGCCAAGAGGAGCACATAGCCCGTGGGTGTAGATCAAAACCAATGAACAACGGAAACGGCCGACGATTAACCAGAAGGTACCACCCGCAACATCTTGTTTGAAGCCTCACCCTTGCTGGCCGTGAGGGTCAGGCGTTGGGATACAACACAGTACCGTGCTTCAGGGCTTAAGGATGTAGGCATAGTCCACTTCGGCATCGCAGGATAGGAACAGTAACATAAAGCGAGCTGACGAGCACCTTTTCCGACTTAAAGGCAGTTTTCAAACAATCTTGGACCACTGCTCTCAAAAGTTGTTTCTACCTGCAGAGCAAGAGACGGAGCAATCACACCAAATGATGTACAAAGAACTCGTGAATCTACATGGGGATGGGTAATTCAAAATGTTACAACTTTTGCAGGAAGAACAGCTAGGGCTACCATAGACGATCTGTTCTACCTCATAACAAGTACATATTGGGAGATTAAGTCTTTTGCATTAAGAACGAAAGACTTTCATTACAACTATGCAAAAAAAGACAACAGAGATTGCTGCCCACTTTTACCAACAGCGAACCTCTTTGATGTAGACAAGAGCATGCAAAGTGCAATCAATACTATTCTTGCATCCTGCACCCCATGATGGCATATTACAGGCAGTAGGTAGGTACTGAAGTCATCGATGACCATCAAAAGTATGCAAGTGATGTTAAAGCCTTTGAAGATGCTGCGATCGACAGAATTGAAAAGGAGCATGGGACTTCCCTCCAGAGGCTGCATGAATTCACCGACGGCTGTGTAGCTCAACACAAGGACAAAAAAGCTTTCTACGACCTTTCTGTTAGAAAAAAGGACGCATATCATACTAAACTTTCATGAAACCAGTCGCAGAAAAAATCAGTATGTGACGTCTTGGGTGCTGTAGTGAAAAAAAAGTTGCTACCAAGCTGTTGTCAGTGGGAAAACAACCGTCTGTAATGCTTAAGACTTGTTCCACAACTGCGACAGTGTTGCTGAAAACTTAAAATCAGCAAGGGCAGTCATCTTTCAAAGTGTGAGTTTCTCTTTATCTCCAAGAATTCTGTACACCGAAGCCGCGCAAGATCCGCGCTATAAAATCCACTGGTAACCACCTGCAGTTAGCAACACGCAGCATCAGCTGCTACTGCCCAAGTTGCAAAAACGGGACGGTCACTACAACATGTAGCATCAAGGCGTATATGGAGCAGCGGTTGTATGTGGACAATCCCAACAACAAATACGACTTTGTGACTGTAAAGCTGATGGGCAGGAGAGAGACATGCATCGTTTACATGGCTGAGGTGGCTGCATATGAAGAACAGGAGGTGGAGGCCCAACTATCCTTCATGAAAAACAAAAAACAAAGACACCTCATGGAAACCTACAGAAAACATCCTGTGCAGAGAAAGTCAAGTAGAATTATTGATATTGTTTTTGTACTTCTTTAATGCTCAGATCTTTTATTTTGAGAGAAATAATACATCATTAAATATGTCAATTATCAATACTTACAGAGGTGGAAAGTAGTTATCTGTGGTAATTTTTAAATTTTTTGTTATCATATTTTCAGATGTCAACGACTGCAGAAGACCACTTCAAGTGCGAGGTATGCACCAAGCAGTTTAAGCGGATAAACTGAAGACTGCCTGCACCGGCCTTCACGTCCCCCTCGACACGGGGATCCCCGACCAGATAAAAGATAAGATTTTGCGGCAAAAGCATGTCAATTTCAAAAATTTGTTTCCCGCCCTCCAGACAATCGCGCACTACACTGTTTCTCTTTTGAACTCCCTTACCCCAACACCTTTCATTAGATCAGTGGACCACCGCCTTCCTAGTTTTCCACTGTATCTATATCCAGCTCCACCCTTCCCATAGCTTGCAGCTCATCGCGTACCAGCACCTTGTGCGTACCTTAGCCAACCGTAAAGCAAACTGGCTACGGTACGACGAGCTGTTCAGGCACCTCCAGGAAGTCCATTTTTCTACCGCGTTTTTATCGGGTTAAATGGTCAGCTCTTGGTTAAGAAGGCCACCCTGATCTGACTTTTCGGAGTTAGAACACCCAGAAAAAGCTTGGAGGCGCATTTCGGAACCAAACTGTTTTCGAGGAGGAATACTGAAAATGGCTTCCTTGATCTTGCAGGAGTTTGGTATGCAAAGTGCACAGCCTTGTTCAATGTGCCGATAATGTTTGGGAACGGGGACATTCAGCCAAGACATGAAAGAGGATAGCATATCTCTGAACTTATATCACAGAACACAGAGTGGGGGAATGGGCTGTCTGATCTCATGACCGAAACGGCCATACTACGCGGCAACTATCATTTTGCAAAAGCTGAACGTATTGATATATCATATGTCTCTTTTTGAGTTTGTACGGACAAAAAAGTTTTTGTTTAAAGCGGAGGATGCAATAAGGCAATGATTTCATGAAGTATGATATTTATTTTCCCATTCCTCAAGTCAAGGACACCTCTGGAGATGGCCTACAGGCGTTTTCGGAACGCGTGTACAGAGGAGAAGGGAATTCAGACACTAACCCGAAGGCATCAAGAAAAAGTGGTCACCAAACCCACCCCACTCCTTGACGGGTTACCGGGCCTTAAGCGTATTGCCGAGGAAGGGAAACAGTCAAACATAGTGGAACAACTGGTTAGGTACCAGAGGGAGCCAGACAAAATCAGGCTCGTAGTAGACGCAATCAGAAATCACTTAAAGGCCGTGCTGGCGGTCCCATGGATCGCAAATAATGAGAATTTAATTGATACAGGGTGGCAGGCCTCTGGTCAGCCCAGACCCTGCCAGAGGGTGGGCCTCCCGGTGCGCGGGGAGCGACTGCAGGCCTAATTTGTTAATCGTGCGTGAAATCACCATGCTAGTGTAAACAGTTCTACCGAGAGGGTGCTGGTAAAGCTATGACTGCACACTAGAAGAAAATGTCTGGCTCTCTGTATACAACAGTGAAATGACTACACTGTGATAATTGGGTAAGACCGCATGTGTCACAAATCGCATATCTATATCGTATAACAGTCATTTATTACCGACAACCCCTGTATCGTGTACCAGCTAGCAAGCAAGTGCACAAACTTATAGTTGTTATCCTCATTCAGAATTTATTTCGATGAATATAGAAAGGACCAAAAACAGCCTAGTACCACACGCACGGATACGTAATGTCAATCGTAGATTGCTGTGAGGACGTCCCTTGCAAGACATACCGCGTACCGACCTGCTCGTAAATTTCGCTCCGCCCGCCCGCCATCTTGGTTGTGCAAGATTGGTACCACAGGCAAACGCAACGGTATCACGCTGAAGAACATCTTCTGGTAGTTGGCTAAATTATATGAACAACGGTGGGTTTGTTTACTAGAATTATTTGTATCAAATATTTAGCGACGGTTTTTGCCTGTTGTGCCGTATATAAAGAAGAATTAAAAGAAGATATATGGTCCCTCTTGTTTTTTGTTGGTGGGGTCACTTAGGGGTCAAGTTGTTGTTTTTCCTTGACAAGCTCAGTTGGGCTCTGTCGGGTTGAGAGACTTTTAGAAAACAACAATATCCTGTTCCCCAAATTTTCCCCGATGATGACATTTTCGATGGATTGAGGATGATTATTTGATTTGACCATATCTCCAAACTATGAAAAGGCTGTTGTAAATGTGGAGAATTCGATTCTTCTAAACTGTTCCTGGCGTGGACGGTTCAGTTCGAAGGCAGCCATTTTTTTTCTTTTGTCTTTGTTTCCATGGCGCGGTGGCCATGCCTTGCCTTTTTCAGTTTAACGTTATTTGTTATATTCAAATCGGTTTCCGGTTTTGTTTTACATTGTGTTGGGGGCATTCCAAACGTTTACTTGATATGTATCCTATAACTGAGTGGATATGGATAACCCACGCGAGTCAAGATCGAAATTCCCTCAAGTCAAGGGTAACACTTGTTCATCGTTGCAAAATAGTCTTTCTTTCGTGGGCAAGACTGATGATAATTAAGTTAATTTTTGACAATAATATGATGGTGAGGTAAGTTTACAATCATTACCCATTCAAAAGATGGGCGTTGTTATTTTCAAATGTCCACATTATTATTCTATTGAATGTCTATTAATGCTTTAATCTTCACCTACATTCGTGTCCCGAGGGTCTTGATTTCACTCAAAACTAGTTATGCAATACGTTTATGAAGGTTAGACATCCAGGTTAAAGATACTGATATACAATTCAAACTTTACAACTGGATAAACTACTGAGACCTCCGAGTTCCGGACGTTTCCTTCACTCCTCTCATTTGAGACGTTTACCTAGCTAATCTCAACGCAGTTGCAATGACAGTACCCACCTGGCAAAAGGCGTTTCATTGCAACCGGTTGCAATAAAAATTCATTTTGCCTGTTGGATAGTCTGCATGGAGATTATACCTAGTCCCTCGGGGCACGATTTGCACGAATGTACAATAAAGGTAATTCGTTCATTCTTTTTAATTGTAAAAAGCGCGTTATGCTTTGTTGATAAAACGTTACGTTTATTTCTGCCTAGAACTTACAAGGTTGCCGTTCCTGGGTTCAAATTCCAATGTACATTTTATGCCACACGGTAAAACAGAGAAAACATTTACAAATGTACAAACATAAAAACAAAGACTGCAAATACAAAATCATGCACATGTAGATGTTTTACAGGAAACGGCCCAGGTTTGGCGGTTCATGACAGACATTTCACGAGAAAACATCAATCATTCGTGCCCGGCGACCGCGTCCTCGACGACTTCGACCTCGACGGCCACGACCTCGACCTCGACGGCCACGTGGGCTCTCAACATGCGTGTTCTGCATCTCCCCTGCCCCGTCGGGCACGATCTGCATCGGCCCTGCGACTCCTGCCCCGTCGGGCGCGTTCTGCATCGGCCCTGCGACTCCTGCCCCGTCGGGCGCGTTCTGCATCGGCCCTGCGACTCCTGCCCCGTCGGGCGCGTTCTGCATCGGCCCTGCGACTCCTGCCCCGTCGGGCGCGTTCTGCATCGGCCCTGCGACTCCTGCCCCGTCGGGCGCGTTCTGCATCGGCCCTGCGACTCCTGCCCCGTCGGGCGCGTTCTGCATCTCCCCTTCCCTACCGGGTGCGTCCTGGATAGGCTCTGCATCTTCCACGGGACCCTCCATATCCCACCACGCTTTGTGCATGAAGTCCCGCCACACCTGTTCCCTGAACTTGTAGGCCTTAGCCACTAGTTGTTTTTTGGGTCGCTGTTTCCTTGGCTTGCTTGCATCTTCTACAAACCACGCAGAGGTGTGGTCTCTGTCCACGTGATCATTCTGTGGGAAAGGACAATGACTCACATTATAATAGTAGTTTGGCAGTAACACTTCATGATAATTTTACTCCGGACACAGAACACATACACAGGTGCAAAACACTTTTCCTTCCACGTTCACAGGCTCGCATCATAGCTATTGCAGTAAGTCACACTCACCCAGTCAAGGATGGCGAGGTTCACCCGCAGTAGGTAGTTCCTCCTCCCAAAGCTAATCCTTTTGTCATGGTAGACCAACATTGAGTTGTTGAAAGATTCAACATAGTGTGTGTCTTTTGCCTGTTGGGGAGGATGAAAAACATTCATTCGCAATCGATCAAGGAATCCTCAATATTGTAAAAGGGCACTATGGCAGTTGAGGGACAAGGGTTGTCCTACGCCCTTTATAAAAAAAACGTACCTGTACACTATAAGTCTTATCCAACTGTTAAAAAGTGACATTTGGGTCAAGTGATGGGTCCTTATAGAAGACATGCATCGGTCCGAGGTATATTACCTTTAGTCAATTTGTAGTGTTGGAAGAATAACAGGTAGCAATCTAGAACTTATATAAGCTTACATAAATGTAGTTCTCAGCCTTTTTGTAAACCACAGTCTTGTGGAGGAACTCCATGAGTTTCTTCTCAGCGTTGGGGTTGGTGATGGGGTGGTGGAAGGACTCGTAGTCCTCGCCTTCCAAACGACACCGGGACGTGTGGTGGCACTTGGAGTGGTCACCCTGAAAGTACAAAGATGACTTTTACAGTGGTACATGCTGCATGGGAGTGGTTTGTATGATTGGATTGCACACACGCACACACACGCGCGCACACACACGCGCTCACTCGCGCGCTCACATATTGCTATACAGAATATATGTACTCTACATACATAAATGCAGTCCTAACATATCTACATGTATAAAGTCCTACAACGTGAGTACGTATGTGTGAACCTTGTAATGGTTCACGATGTTGTCCAGGGCACCTCGTATCTTAGCTGCCTCTCCCCCACAATTCTTCATGGCCCAGTAGATGTGGGTCTTGACGGGAGCGGCTGCAAGGGATCGACAGAAAGAGCAAGGTCTCATTCAACTCAACAAAATACTACACATAAACGTGGATGCATCGATGGTACAAACCTAGCACCAAGAAAGGTAAGGTGGTCAGAATGCAAAGATTGTCTACCTTTGTCGGCCAGGTCCAGGAACCAGGTCTCTCCCTCACGCTTCTGCGGCCCGCTGGTGATGGATTTGATCGTCTTTGCAATGTTCTTTGTAGCTGAAAGGAGATGTGGATGTAAATTTCTCTTGACCAAAGCTACGACTGAATAACTTTACAGACTTCACTTTTGTATAATTTTTCTCTGTAAATATTGCAACATGTTTGTGAACAAAGAATCTATAGACGAAAAGAAGGCTTCTAATTGCACAATCAACTACCGTAGACGCATTTATGACTTTGACATTTAGTTTGTTTTAGTATATCCCATTTATTAATGAAGGATGGTTAATGTTTGCAAGTCATGTAAGCACGGACATGTCTTACCGTGCCAAGTGTCGTTCCCGTTTACACAGGGATGACCGGCGGCAGCCCTGTCCTCGACAATCTTATTCACACTGGCATTGTTGTCATGTGCGTGAACAACAATGCTCAGCCCTAGGGAAGATCATAACAGGACAGAATTATATATCAATCAACAAAATATGTTAACAATTGGCGGACATTATAGAATCAATGTTGATATGTACATTAATTTAGAAAAAAAATTACCTTTGTTGTCTGCCAACCGGTAGAACCGCTCCACCCCTTCCTTCTCGTGGCTCTGTGCGTACCGTACCTCCTCTTTGGAGACAGTCTCAACACGGATGGCTTTGTGTGTTCTGGAAACATTCAAGAAATTAAAAAAAATCTTTATTCCAAAACGAATGTCTGTAGGGAGTGTAGCAAACGAAGTCGACCAATCTAGCCGTTCGTCCGGGCGGCTTAGATTCGGCAACACTGGTCACTGGGATTATTGTCTTAGAATTTACAACACAACAAATATAAGTACAAAAATTAATTTCATGCAGCACCGTGTTAGACGTTTGGGGGTTAGGGCAATGGTTTTACTCCACCAAAATTTTACAGACCTGTCTCCCAGGAACACTACATCAGAGAACCGGGCGTTCTTACGCCAGCAATGCCGTGCGTCGCTGATGATGGATATGCCCTTATAATCATCCCCGTCACACTCTTCTTGCACTTCAATCTCCTGTTGAAATGATTTTCATGTATCAGAAAACTTGAAACTTTGCGGACGGTCATTGGCTTATACTGTTGTACAATATTGATAAAGTGGCATAGACATAAATGCAGGTTGAACACAGAGGAAATCTATGCAACATATTATTTACGTGCTAGTACTCAAATTTCAACTACCTGTCGCAATGCCAATGCGCAGGACTCCTGTGCCAGCTTGGCCGCCACCTCACTGTACATAGTCTCATCTTGAAAAATAAACAAGAAAACAAGTCATACAACAGATTAAATTATTTATAGAATCTATTATCAGAACAGTTTTATAACTTTTGCTATCTTTGTCCTGTATTTTCACCAACCGATCACAGGTATACATGTGAGATTTATCAATGTGTTCAACCTTGTAAACTCTGGGACGGGGTGGTAAGTGCCAGTGTCGAGGTCAACCCAGTTTCACTGGCGGAAAAGACACGCAAGGGGTTTTGCACTCTTCAAGTACACAAAACAGCAGGTAGGTCCTTCGCCATGCAATGTCTATGTTCATTTGTGTTGAAAAAAAAACACATATATGGTATCAGCTTACAGTGATGTCGCAGGTTGCTATCTTCGATGGCCCCGATCCCTGCTGCACTGCAGATCTTTGCGTATTGCGTTGGACGAATACCAGAAGAAAAGTACCCGTGCGCCATCCTGAAAGTATTTGTCAGCAAATAATCAAAACCACTGGTCATGTGAGTGATTGGACTTACTTTTAGAACACTTATTTTGTTCTGGATAGAGATTTGTTACTGTCGAAAACTGTCGAAAGGCTGTCAATCGGATGAAGACTTGGCAAAGAAGTATCATTACTGCTCGTAAAACTATTACCAATTAGATGAGTGCAAAAGAGCAATGAACGGGACCGAACATATAAGAACAAGTCACTAATAAACTGATAAGTAGTACTGCTAGTGTCAAGGAGGTTTAATCTTGATTAAACCTCCTTGCTAGTGTGCAGCCAAGAAAACAGCCGTTTTGTCCGGTCACAGAATGCATGGGATATGTGTGACTACCCGTCATGGGTCGTTAGGTGGATTATGATTTCTATTGTAGAGGTGATTTCCGTGCTGATAAACGATTGGTAGCAAATAGATGATAATAGGTTTACAGACTACAGTTGTTTCTTGCCGTAAACTAAACAGTTTTATTATGATACCACAAAACATTTCTTTGCATACGTCTAAAATCGAATGCAGAATCATGCACGACTTTATGTAGTTGACAAAAGTTACTTCGTGCTAAAGACATGTTAGTCACAAATTCAGGTCAGTCACAGTACGTCAAACTCCAGAGAAAATCAAGATACAATACTGTATTGTAAGCTCGCTTTACGCTCTGTGTTTGCATATTTTTAAGCATGCGATTTATGAAGCCTATCACAAATTTGAAACCATACCTGTAGTTCACAAGTAACCTCCTGTGAAAGTGGGGTGACGAGTCCCACACGACTAGGTGGTTCCGATTGCACTTGAGCTCGACTTTGGCTGCGTGCCCAAGCATCTGTGGGGAATCCACCATGGCCAATTCCTCGGGACACTTGATGGCGTGGCTGTGCACCCTTCCCACCAGGCAGTTGATGGCAGTGGGAGTGCTTAGAAAGATGGGTTCGTCCATGGTAGCTGGGCTGGCTGCGGAGTAGCCGTTTTTCTGCTTGAACGGAGAGCCGGCTGGTCCCTGTTCCCCACAGTCGGCCAGCAGTCGTGCAGCATCTGTGTTCTCCCTTGCCTCCAACCAGTCGGAAAGTGCAGTGAAGATGACCTCCCTCTGCGTCACGGTCTTCTTTCCACCTCCCTAGGCCTTCACCCATCTTGCTACAAGCGGAAGCCACCTTCTCGCGAAAAGCCTTGATCTCGTCTTCAGTGCCACTGATGGTCATGTTGTAGGGCTTGTTTGACCTGCCCTCCTTGACGGCATCTCTTCTCTTCTTGTTCCGGGCGCACACAGCCTCCGGCGTGTCCGACGGCCGGTTCTTGCGTTTCTGGGCTAGCGTACTACCTACTCGAAGCATGCTTTGTTGTAAGAGCACAACGTAAAATACCGAAATAAAGACGAGCGAAAAGATGTGCTGCACACGGCGTAAATAGCGGGATAAAAGAGGACAATAAATCAAGGGGGTCAGGTCACGTCGTTGACAAGTCTTATATATTTTTTTACTTTTTATTCTATACTTCATAAGGTTCACGTCAGAAAAACTTTTTTGACGTTTATCGAGAGACAATGAGATGAAGGAAAATTAAATGTACTTCCCTACTCTCATTTTGCATTTGATATGACCTTTATGCAAAGGTTACATGTGGGTCGATGACATCATAACAAAAAAAAATTGAACGAAGATTTAAATAAACAGAGTCCCCTTTTGATTCATCTTGTATCAGGCAACAACGAGATTAAATAACGCAACTGTTTCCGTTGAGTCTGTACTCTGTGTTGTGAGAAAAAATGTTGTGTATGTGTGATTTCTGTTTGCGTTTGGACGCGGGACACAGTATTCCCGCCATCTAGACGTCCAAAACGTTCCCGCGTTTTCCGTGATTTGCTCCAGATGTCTGTTCTGAGAGAATCTTCTGACTGTGCATCTCTGTTTGTTTTTCTTGTATTTGTAAAGCTGTTATTGATGCACCACACTAGTCATGATGTATAGTATATTCATAGTATGCATATAATGGATGAACCATTTTATCAAAAAATTCCAAATGAACCCTTAGATGGTAGATAAAGTATTATTTTGTTCCGCAACAAATAGTATTCCCGCTGTCTCACCAGTGCTAATCCTTCTCGTCATGGGTCACGAAAACCTACAACAAACAAGACCAGGGATCGCATCCAAATCAAAGCAATTTTTCGTGAAAGCCGATCAATGTTTATCAGATATTGATAACTAGCATCAGTTAATAAATAAATGAAACAATAATTAACAAAACCGAAACATCGGCATGAACTGTTTGTACACGTCGGGAAATTTACACAAAAAGTGTGTCATGCGTTCCTGTGTCATCACGACTACTTCCCGCTCATTCTACGGCCGTTCTTATCCAACTTCGTTCTTCAATCTCTTCGTCGATTTGCGTCAAAATCCGCTCACAATGGAGGGTGGCAACATTCCAACAAGAGACATTTGCCTTCGACTGACAGAGGACCAGATTCAGACAATGCAAGGATTTTTCGGCTTCTGGGGATGGGACTGGATTCAGATACCACTTTCTCAAGACGACTCCGGCGAGCTCCAGAGGGGCGAGCCCTATCAACAAGTGGAGGATTCGGATGTGTACATTAGCAGTGAGGACGAATCAGGCAGTGACGAGTCTATTCCACCACCCAACAACACGGCCTCTCAGCCTACTGCGTCCAACAACACAGCCTCTCAGCCTACTTCGTCCAACAACACAGCCTCTCAGCCTACTGCGTCTACTTCGTCCAACAACACAGCCTCTCAGCCTACTGCGTCTACTTCGTCCAACAACACAGCCTCTCAGCCTACTTCATCGAACAACACAGCCTCTCAGCCTACTGCGTCTACTTCGTCCAACAACACAGCCTCTCAGCCTACTTCGTCGAACAGCACGGCCTCTCAGCCTACTGCGTCTACCTCTTCAACATCCAACCCAAGTTCAAACCCCGAGGACTGCCCAGGGTGTTTTTTGGCTCCATGCGTCATGGAGAAGCAAATCAGAAAGGCGGGAATGAAGCAAGCCTTATTACACCAGAGGCCACCCCACCCAAATAATACTGGTGTACGGAGGAGGAAGTATCGGGCTGTCTGGACGCTGATCAACAAGAGGGGTGGATGGAAGGACGAGAGATACCTGGCGAGAAAAACACAGCGAATGTTGGAAGATGGATTCCAGATAGTAAAGCGTGACGTCATGCCAAAGTGTGTGCTAGACGCGGTGAGGAGTTTTTATCCTAACCCCGCGGGCCAGCCTTATCTGGGGCATAAGTGGGATTGAACTTGGGATTGAAAGTGGGACACGGACTGTGAGTTTGAAACATGTACTTTTTCTTTGGAACACTAACATTTCTAGATTGTGATTTGTAAGTAGAAATAGACAAAATTATTTTCTTTATATCCACATCGACATGCTGTGCTGCATATATAAACTACCCGCCGATCTTGGAAATGGACAATGACAACCGGATGTAAGGTTCGTAAAAACAAAACGTTGCTCGATACTTAGCCCTTGATAGTGTAATTACTAGTATGTGTAAATAAGTGTAAATATGGCGGTTTCAGTTGTAACACAAAGTAGTATATACATGTACATGTAAGGTGCGATTTTGTCGCATCATTTGACAAAGAAAATATTAAACTTATGATCCGATGTCGTGGCATGTTTTCTTCACCGTTTGTTGTAACTCATGTAGGCAAGACAATACTAGCCTGAGTGCAAGCCTACTTAGCTTCCGTCCGCTACCCTAGCTCCGCTGGGCGACCCAAGCTCCGCTGGGCGACCCAAGCTCCGCTGCCGGGAGCAGAACTTGGGTAGCGTACGGAAGCTAAAAAGGCAAGCCTGGCTGATTTCTGTAGCTACTTGCCTGAGAAACCTGATACAGGGCATTACAGGCCGAGTAGGCCAGCTCGGGCTCGCTGGCCGGGCAGAATGTTTACACTCACAGCAGGGTACTTTAGCCAGTGTTGCGATCGCTAGCAGTGCCTGGTACCAATTAGATTTTGAAATTTTGCCGGTAACAGGGTTGTAATGTACAGAAAACAGATATTATACGACACTGTGTGTATTACAACTTATGACATTGCTCAAAACGTGATGAGGGATACTTCAGACGTCGTTATGCCGAAAACTGGCCCAAAGCAACCCGTCAGTAATAAGATATCGCCGATAACACGGGAGCTACACGGAAGGCTATACCTTCCAGTTTGAATCAACCGCACTGTTTCCCTCTCAACCAATGAGCATCGCCTGTATTTATAATCTCGGACGCTCTTTAACAGAAAAATCTGGTGCAAACAAATTGACCAAATGTCTGCTAGACAAGCTGTAAACAGTGCACAAGGTACAAGTATAAGACATAATGTTCTACATAGATGTTACACTCTTTTGATAAGACTTAGAGCTAGAGCAGTGCGTTACTTGAGATGCAAAGCCTCAGCCATCACACAAGGGCGCAGGTAGATCTAGGCTTTATGAATTTATGAAGACAGAAATCTTAGTCATAGGCCGGTTTTTTGATAGACATTAATAGACTTCTTGCGGGCCATCTTCCAACGCCCTAACGATCCATCTCATATCATCATCATCACCGTATCCGACATGCCGTACGACGATAAGACCAAGAGGAAAACGGACAACAGGAGCAATAGTCGGCGCCTGGGTGGGGTGGCCGCGGTCGCCGATCGCGAGAAGGAGTTGCTTGCCGCTGCGATCAGCGATCTCAAGACCGAAGTGGACCGCCTCCGGCAGGCGGCGAAGGCCAAGCTCGACAGCCTTCACCGGGAGAAGACGGCTGCCCAGGAGAAGACGCGGGCAATGCAGAAGGAGCTGTCTGAGCATCCGCGGCCCAAGCTGCCAAAGATCGAACGTGACCGGCTCTGCGAACCGAACGGCGTATCCAAAGTTATGGGGAGTGGGTGCTTCGGTCGAGTCATTCTCAAGACCTTGGCAGATTGTAAGTGCATGGGCTTTTATATTCCAATATTCAATGCATCCAATACTTCTGATGAAATAGTTTGAAAATGTTTGCAAAAGACCATAATCTCGTTTTGTGTTTGTTTTTTTCCTGATTAAACAGGCCTTGAATATACGCTATCTTTCGGAACTTCTATACAATTTCTCCCGAACGTAATCAGTCATCATAATTCAACGTCAAGATAGAGCCTTATCCATCAGAATACCAATTGCCGACAGACTGCCATCCGTTGTCTTTGACATTTTGGCATCGTTGTGGAAGAAGCGTGCCCAGGGCGGTGCGACAGGCGGTGGTGTCGCGGACGGTGCAGGTGCCGAGGGTGGTGCCGCCGTCGTTGCTGTGGGTGCCGAGGGCGTTGCCGCGGACGAGGACGGTGCAGAGGGCGGTGCCGCAGTCGTTGCTGTGGGTGCAGAGGACGAGGACGGTGCCAATGGCGGTGCCGCAGTCGTTGCTGTGGGTGCCGCGGGGGTGCCGCAGGTGGTGTTGCGGGTGGTGATGGCGGCGGTGCTGCTGAAGGAGGACCGGAATGGTGCACCTGTAGTCACTGCCGTGAGATGACCAGAGACGAAGAGAGGATATGCTGCGGGGGGTGCCCAGACTCCTGTGTTTCCACACTCCCTGTAAGTGGCTCTAGTCAAAAGCTAACAGCCAGTGCTCTATTCTGATATATACATACATTGTGTGTATGTGTAACAATTAAAATTCATTGTAGAGAATCGTTTATTATATGACAGCAAATAGACTTTTTTAATGACGAAAAGCATATCATTGCAGTGTTAGAAATCTCATGGCACTAGTTCCACATTGCCTTTAGAACATGTCAGTTGGAAACTTTGAGATCTGAAAGTCATAATATAAAGTATGGATCGAAGTCAGTATTGTCTGGATAACACTAAAAGGTTTTTGGTGTCAGCATAACTAATAAAACACATGGACCAAGGCTGGCAAATACTGTACATGGTTTCAGTAAGTCAAGCATCAATAAAAACACACAGCAATTAGCCAACTTGTTTGTCAAATACGGCAGGGAAAACCTGACATAGAGAAACTTCGTGGAAAATCAGACACGTACAAACTTCATGTCCATGTCCAACATACGTAACTCCTACACAGCTAATTATTTTTGTCCTTTGTTGCCTTTAGAACATATCAGTTGGAAACTTTGAGATCTGAAAGTCACAATATAAAGTATCAATCGAAGTCAGTAGTCTGGATAATAACACTACAAGGTTTTTGGTGTCAGCATAACTAATAAAACACAAGGCTGACAAATACTGTACATGGTTTCAGTAAGTCAAGCAACAATAAAAACACACAACAATAACTTGTCACAAACAGCAGGGAAAACCTGACATAGAGAAACTTCATGGAAAATCAGACACGTACAAACTTCATGTCCATGTCCACCATGAAAACATGTCTAACATGAATATACAGTATACATAGGGCATATAAAGAGAGTCTGTAAGCAAGCCTTCTTTTCATTTCAGGACATGGACCTCTACATCGGCTCCGAATCTGACTTCCTTTAAGAGACTCTTGAAGTAACGGAAATGAACTAAACGAACGGACACGGACCATGAATCAGCTTTCGCCCTACTTTATGTTGTATGTTGTAGAAATTGTATATTGTTGTACCATAAATATGTAATGATATATGTTGATAGAGTTATTAGGACTCAAATGACTGTTTATCTCTGTTATATTGTATCTGACCCTTACCTCTTCCCTCATGACCTCAATGAAAAGCGGCCTGCGTGCCGATTTGAGCTTATCATGAATAAACAAAGGTTCAAACAAACATACTCGACCCTGTGGCCTTGAGGTTGGCCAGGTTTTACAGGAATGACATAGCTACTACCCATATAAGTAACGAGAAGATCAGCATGGCTTTGCTGGAAGCAGTTCTGTACAAATATGTAAACTTGAGATATCGAGCATTTCCTGAAGTCTACACCTTGGTTCAGCGACGAAAGAACAGTGACGTTGGCTCCAGGAAGGGTGAGAAGTCACTTGGAAAATCGTTGTAAAACAGCACTCCTACAACTTGTTTGGAGGAATGTGTTTACAAATATTGTATTGTACCACTGTAAAAGCCCTTTTGCAACTGTGAACACGATCTTACCTTAGTATCTTATATACATGTGCCCGTGTTAGAACTGATTTGTATAGAAGTAACTGAATAAACAGACAGTTGCGGTGCGTATCACAGGGCCCAAAGGGACTTTCCCCTATAGACTTAGCGTATGTTTATCTCTAAATTACCAATTGAGCAACACATGCATTTCATCTTCGTATACATATTTAAGTTAGGTTGGTAGCGACTATCTCTCTGGCCAGCGTCCTGGTCTACTCTTTGAAGTGGCTTAGATAATGAACCCTTGATTAGTACATGCATTTAATACTACATATGAGACATTCCCTAGAGTATTCCAACTTTGTCCTTGACGGATTCATGAATTCGATGTGAGACTTCAAAACACCAATAGACCAGAAGATAGCAACCATAGTAGCACTTTAGAGACCACACACATTCACAGCAAAGATGGTAGGCATGATGCATAACATCAAGGCGAACATCCCGCTAATCGCAGGAAAGGAATTTTGCAGTTCTGAAGGAGGTGTTCACCTTCTACACCCAGCATCATTCTCCAAGCACCTTTAGTCAGATGGCACAGGGTAGGACTTCTCCATCATTCCCGTCCATTGAGATGAAGAGGAGGAAAGCACTTCCCCCCCTGCCTACCAACCAACGTTCCACCCTACGTTCCACCCGGGCTTCCACCCTACTTTCCATCCGGCCTCCAGCCATGCCTTCCACCCCCACAGGTCCACCTCATCAATCCGTCTGCCCCGGCTATCATCTATTTCATCACACCGTTAATCTTTCGAAACAAAACTTATTCACCGTAATAACAAAAGTTGCAAAAACAGAGCACTTCAGTAGTGTTTAAATATCTGATATCTTTTATGTATATGTATTTCCTCTCTTCACTTAAATTATTCTGGTTTCATATCCAATTTGTACTCGTCATGATGACAGTGTTGAATTTTATGTCACCAATAAATAAGTATATTATTAGTGTTTTTCTTCGGGTACTCACTGTAATAACAAAAGTTGCAAAATAGAGCACTTGAGTACTGTTAAGATATCTGATATCTCATATGTATATAAATTTCCACTCTTCACTCAAGTTACTCTGGCTTTATATCCATTTTGTAGTTGGCATAATGAATTTGTTAAATTTTATGTAAACAAGTAATGTTGACGACACGTTTGAGACCATTCTGCGGTTGCTCGGCCCCATAGTTCTACAAAGCCACCAGCCGCTTGCCGTTGCTGCAGAGGGCAACTGCTTATACAGGGCCCTATCTCGTGCCCTGTATGGCAATGAGAACTACCATCTTCATCTCAGGCTGCTCGTAACTTTGGTGATAGTGGAGCACCGACGCTACTATGACAGGCATTCGCAGGATTTCGTCGACATCATCAACGACGATACTTAGCATGTGCTTAGCATGCTGGCCATCGTCACACCACCAATCACCCACTTTCCAAAAACATATACTAATGTATGCGCCTCCAAGAGATACGCATCCAGCCCAGAATAGTTCAAGCAAGATTTTGTAACAGCTCTAACAAATAAGTAGGAATTTTTCAATGCAGACTATTCCTTGTGGAAGTAAGGAGAATTAGTTCGATCCAATTACAAATGTGATAGAATTTCCAGGTTTGTGGATGGGTACATGTATTACAGTTGCGTTAGGAAAGGTAGAGCACCATTGCTGTCAGTAACATGTTCATAACTGTATTGTTGGCTAGATGCTCTGATATGTTTCTATGTAGCTATCAGATGTGTTTTTATATCGGTTTTTGGTTCGTTGCACTTGAATTTTGTTCGCCTATATGTTTTGATTTTATTCAAATTTGGAATTTGTACAGGCTCCTTAAGTCCATGCTAAGGGGGTCTGGATCAAAAGTGACAATTGCACATGCAAAGCAAGTGCCACTTGCCATCCCTCTGCTGGAAGAAGGTTTTGTGTTGCCGCATTCTGTGTGAAAAGAACGAGAAGCCACACTGTGAAGGCGGCAACAAAAGACATCGAGGACATGGTGAGACACATTAAAGAAGGTAATGTATACACACACCAAGAGGGTCGACGCATCTCCTTGGGTGAGAGATTTGACGACCCTATCAAAAAGGCCTTCAACAAGATCAGTGGATCTTAAAGGCACTGTTGAAGTGGACATGACAGCACAATCCTGTGATGGACGAGGTGGAAGTGGACGCAGAGATCAAATGTTGATTGGATGGGGATTTTCGAACAAACTGTGTAAGAATGGGAGTTGTTAGGTGCCCAAGGTGAAGAGATCCCTTGCTCTGGTCACGAGGGACACTGTTCTACAAATGTCAATCCTGCCGAACCTATCGGCCACGCGGTTGGGAAGAACGTAGCGTGAGACATGCTAGGTGAAGAACCTCTTGTGATTTCTATCATATTGCTGGACAACGATGGAGAAGTAATCCAGGGAGTACAAGAGGCTAATGACACACTATTGGAGACGTACTGCGCCATGAAAGGGACATAGGACGAGGAGTGTCCTGACGCCTATCTACCAGATCCTGTTATATACTATGTTAGAAGGTTTGTTAACTAAGAAAGTGATTTAGTCCAACACACAGACAGTGGTGTAATGAGACATAAATCTTAACTGTATAGGTAAATTATTTCATGTATCCATTTCAATTGATTTACTTTAACATGTTTCTTGGAATGTGTACATATCAAGTTCTGTGTGAAGCGCTTTTTCTTTTATTTGTTTTAATGATCCAGGAACTTGTGTCATTCAATCATAAAGTACCAGTAAACATCATGCTTGACATCGTCCCTGACAGCGGCAACAGGAGTTTAAGCACTTTGCACCCATCAACAGTTCCATCCACAAGCCAGCGATCACCTTCTTCGGTAGACTCAATACCAAACGACAGTGGTAAAGTCAAAATACTTCAAACTATACTTAAAGGACAAGAAATCAGGACCCAGGGTTCTCCTCCTATAAAAACTATCTTCTGTCAGGGAGTTAGTAGCTAAATTGACTCCAACCCTCATCCCAACATCACAAATGGATTATCCTCTGTTGGGAATCTCTTCCCGTCTGGCTCCAAGAACAATAGAATGGGATCAGAGCAGACGACAGGAACTCATTTGCATATTAACTGACGTCTCAAGTTTTGAAAAATCCTGTATTTCTCTCACTAGTTTTTGAAGAAAACATTGTCAGACCAGCAAAATAGCCCAGATACATGTAACAAAGCTACGTAGTCAATACAATACGTAACTTTGCCAGGCAACTTTCCGAAAATCATAACAATGATTGTGTTTTCAACTGTCAAAGCAACCCCTTCAAAGTTGGAATTGTATCTATATTTTCCTCAGAGCTGAATTAGCTTTGATAGCTGTGTGTCTAGAAGTATGACTTATACAATTGTGGTGACTACTTGGTAGTCTAAGAAACCAGTATAGACTCAGGGGCTCTGTAGAAATGTAATTTGTATACTGACAGCCAATGTCTGAGACATTCTACCAGTGAGCATGGCAGGCCAGTGTTACTAGGCCAGTGTTGTAATTGCTTCATATTCTTGGTTATAGGTACTACAAATCTGATGTTTATGTGCAACCATACTTTGATTCCTTTCATACACTATATGATTTCAAACATGTGCTGAAGTAACTTCAATACTTGGTAAATTGTCCTAGCCAGGGAGCCCCTTCACTGATGTGAACACCACGGCATTGAGAAGCAGACTGAGGTCTGGGAGTTTACGTTAGCTGAATTACCCGCTAGGTGGCGCGTCCCGTAGCACGGCTTTTTTTCCACTCTCCGTTCTTGGACCTTGAAAACTAAGATTTCCCGGAGTAAATTCAAGCATCCACCTTCAATCGTCAACTGTATGTGTGGATAACACTACCAGGAACATTGTTGACCAGTGAACAGTAACTTTTGCTGCTTTATTCGACGAACTTCGTTGGATTTTGTCTACCCAAGCTGTCAGAGTGGGAGGGCTACGTAGTTTCTCCCGCCATCGGAGTACCAGTGGAATTTTCCTACTCACAACGGAGCCGATGTGACGGTTTTAACTCAAATTTGCCGTTACGGGACCACCTTTCAGTTTTTGAAACATGCTCTAAACGTTCGCAGTGCAACTTCAATGGTCGTAAGTACATTTTAGTGTCACTTTATTTGATGTCTCTACAAGATTGAACTGCAGTAATCATGGAGACCCTATTAACGAAGTTAGAAGAACTCAAGACCGAAAACGCAACTAACTTCACCAAACTGAACGAGAAAATTGACGACATGAAAAGTGACATGAAAAAGATGGGGGATGTTCTGTGCGGTCATGAAGAAAAACTCAAGTTTCAAGATGAGTTGATTAAGAACCTCCAGGAGAAGATCGAATCACTGGAAGCGCGCCAGTTCCACAGCGAGCAGTACTCGAGGAAAAATTGTTTGCGTGTTTGGGGCTTCCCGGATAATTACGACCAAAGAGAACTTCCTGCTAAATTTGCTGATTTTGCTCAGGAATACCTACATGTGAAAATCATGCCGGGGGAAATAGACAACATCCACTACTTGGGCGCAAAAGGGTCAAGACGACACATCATAGTCAAGTTTTCAACATTCCTAGCCAAAAGGAAGGTATACGAGGCGAGAAAGGCCCTGAAAGGGAAGAAGAACGGAGCAGGGTCTTTCATCTCAGTTCGTCCTGACCTGTCCCCGGCTAGCAGGGCACTCTTTCATCATGCCAAGCAGTTGGTTTCGAACGGAACAGATAACAAACCCTTGTCAGCTGTTTGGGTGACCATCGAAGGAAGAATTTGGGCGACACGTGGGGACCGACGGGTGTTGTTGACAAGCCGACAGGACTTGGAGCAGGGCGTGGCAGCCGACATACCGGGGGAGCAGGGCGTGGCAACCGACATTCCCGGGGAGTTTGTCTCACAACAACGCCGGAAGTTCTTCGCTAAACGACAGGCTTCACAGTCACCCGAGCTACAACCAGAGGTCAAGAAGACTAATGTTTTTGAACCCTTGGCACAAGAGGTTGACTGTCCCTGAGGTCAGATGGTTCTTTTGTTTCCCCTTGACTTCATGTACTGATGCTGATAATTAGGGACAAGAAGCATTTGGTGAGTAGAATTTCTATTCACTAATTGCTACACTAGTCACTAGAAAGTCATGATTTAGTTTCTTTAGAGGAGATTCAGTTCTTTTTTCTTCTTCAAGGAAGACAGACCGAATCTGAATTGCCTCTTCTCTTGTTCTTTTTGTGTGTGTTTTTTTGTCCCTGGCTTACCATTCAAGCAACAAAGAAGGGACAAACTACTTATGATATTTACTAGGTTCTCTGATGTTTCCTTTTCCTTGTTGCAAAATGACTTAATATCATATACATTAGTTTTATGGATATGTTGTGTATTCTTACTCTTGGCATGGCAGTAGAAAACAGCACATATCAGTATAGTGAACATTGGCGTTTTTACCTTCGCCGAGAAGGTTATGCAGAGGGTAGCGTTTGTGTGTATGTATGTGTGTGTGTGTGTATGTAATGTACAGCATAACTCGAGAAGGCTTGGATGTATTGTCTTGATATTTGGTAGGTGGGTAAGTTGGGTCCCCTAGCGGCTTGTTATGGTACTGCAGCGGAACTTCCTGTTTTGATATCTCGTGTTCTGGACATGCTATGGAACTGATTTTTGAGTGGTAGATAGCTCTTTGGACAGAGAGTAAGTGTTATGGGTTTGGGCACCCTAGCGGCATTTTTGGAACTGCAGGAGCAGGTTTTGAATCTGACTTTGAAAGGGAATAACTCAAGAAGGGATTGATGGATGGCAATGATTTTTGGTAAGTAGATAGCTTGAGTGATGATGAACATGATTAGATACTTTTTATGCAAATCAGTATCTAATTTGCATAATTAATGAGGAAAGTTTATACATCCGCCAAATTCCATGATAGGACTCTGAAACATGTGACATATGTAAGTGAGGAAGAAATATTAATTGATATGAACTATGTAAATGAAGACCTCATTTGCATAATTAATGCGAAAATACTATAACTCAAGATGGCCTTGATGGATGGTCATGATTTTTGGTATGTCGATAGCTTGTGTGATGCTTAGAATGATTGGCCGATAATTATGCAAATCAGATTCTTATTTGCATAATTAATGAGGCAACTTTAAAAATCTGCTTTGTGCCATGATATGACTATTCAAATTGTAACTGAAACCACTTCGCAGGCTGTCCAACTATACCATTTAGGCTCGCTGCTAGCTTTTGCAATAAGATACTGTGATTTATGCTGTCAAAAGCTTTCGACAGATCTATGAAAACTACACCAGTGATGTCACCACTATTAATTGCATTATACCATTCCTCGGTAACTATAAGTGTAAAGCAGACTGGGTTGAATGTTTCCGACGGAAACCAGACTGTCGACTGGAAAGAAGGTTGTGTCCAGTCAGAAACTGGTAAACCTAGGTGTGAACTGCACGTTCAAGAATCTTGGAAATGACTGACAGAATACTGATGGGTCTGTAGTTAGTTGCTTCTCTTCTGTCTCTATCCTTGAAGATTGGTACAATCCTCGCCTTTTTCCAGTCAGTGGGGAATTCTGATATTGATAACGATAAGTTCAAGATGGAGATTAATGATGAAGCAATAACATAATCAGCTGTTCTCATTAGACGACAGTTCAGTCCATCCAAACCGCTGGCTTCATTAACTTTCATTGTTAACAGTCAACTACCCAAACCTACCCACCCAATTACTATATCTTTGCAGTCTGACTTTGTAACCAACAGCTTGTCTGTAAATTCAAGCAAGTGCAAAGCTTGCTCATTGGAACCAATAAGCGTCGTTTAAGCACGACTCAGTTACATTTGCATCTGAATGGGAAAGTTCTGCACAAAATTCCAGCTTATAAGTACTTTGGTGTCACAATGGACAAAGAACTTAGATGGGACACACATGTGGGTACTATGTTGACCAAGTTGAAGCGTGCAATCTGACTATGGACTTTTAAAACCAAGATATAGAGCTCGAGGGACTGGCCTAACGATTATGACTTGTAAGATTATGATAATGTATGTATGATTATGATAATATATTAAGTAATTATTTATTTTACTGTACATTGTTTGTTCAGTTATTTATTTCTTTACATTTCCCTGTGACACCCCCCCCCCCTCCACTTAGACCCCTGGGAAGAACAGACATGTAAATATATGTATATGTACTGACCGACACGGCCTTCCAAGAAAAATAAAGATTTACTACTACTACTACTACTACTACTACTACTACTACATACACCTCTCAAATAGAAAAGCTTCCACACACTAACATCTTCCTTTCAAACTTAAAACTTCAAACCATGCTTATAATATACTGTTTACATACCATTACAGGTCCCCACACCCAAAAGAAGACCGAAAAAAATTAAAGTGAAAGACTGTTCCGTGCTCTTGACGAACTTTAACTCCACTCCACAACAGGTATGTTCACAATGCTCTAGACAATATTCAAATTTATTCCTAATAATATGCAATCATTCAATCCTCCATATTCATTTACTTAAAAAATTAGTAACAACTTTGGTTTCCCCTCCCCAACAGATGACAGCGACAACTTCCATAACTCATCACACTCATCAAACAGCTTACACAACACAACCACACACCACAAACCCACAAGGCCTAGGATTCCTGTTCAACAACCAACAAGTTCAACAACACACACAACAGAACACACAGTTCCAGATCACTGACTACGTCCCAACCTATCAACCAACAACAGTACCTCCTCTACACCGGGCAACAACACCCATACCACACTGATCAGATCCAGCACCTACCAGTACCACCAACTCTATCATCAGCAAATCTAATGGCCACGTGCACCCCCATGATGATGATCGGACCAAGCACCACATCTTATGGCGACATGTACAACCTACCAGTCAACATAGGTCAGTCTTCAAAATACTATCTCCTTAACACAACTAAAATCATACATATAAAGACATCTCACAACTAACAACATAACCTTCCCAACAACATAATAATTCAAAAAGTACTTCACAGGAGCTGCTAAAATCGACTTTATTGTGAATATGGACAAATTCATCCCATCCAGTGTATGTTACCAAAGAAACTTCCATAAAGTATGGATAATAGAATTGACAAGGAACTTCACATATTCACAGAAGTCTATATGAAAAACCTCTCGAGATCATCAAAATAAAACACAAGTAACACGACTTATCGATGTACACATTCAAAATTACATCATTTAATGACACTTCAAATTCTTCTCATAAAATACGTTGGTCCAAGTTTGAATTAGATTACACTTTACAGACAATCTTTGGACACATTACTACTGTCAAATATTCCGTTCTTCATTATTACTTGTTGAATTCATGTTCCATACATCATATATCTTTCATCATCATCATCATCACTACATTTCAGTGTATTCCCCTCAGACGGACCGCCATTATCTTCCACAAGATATCTTGACAGTGGGTGGTGCTTATGTATAAACGTTGTAACCCTTTGGATCGGATTTCATGGAGGAGATGCAATCCACTAGCCACAATTGATAGTGTCGTTGATTCCTGTGCTACCTTTCTAACAAGAGAAGACATTATGCCTGACATCGGGTTGTCAAAACGTAAAACAAAATGAAGACGGAACTACTAATATCTTATAATTTTCGGCGAAATGCAGTTTTGGGGCCGAAATCATAGACAAAAGAACACAACGAAGCAACAATGTTCCCATCTTTCTCGGCAGCACGCCGTTACATATTACGTTTTAGGTTTTGGACCGAAATCACATAGAGCCATAAGTCAGAACAATCACGGAGGAACCAAAAGAAGTCAGAAAATCTAACACCTTTCCTCGCGCGCGCATATGGCATCTATATTGACTACCAACTCTATTCCTAACACCAAAAAATTATTAACTACAAAAAATTATAAACTACAAAAGCCAAAAACATATGTGTGTGCGTCTTGTTTTTGATTTGTGTGGGATAGACCGAGAGTGATGGGTGGGACCGATCACGTTCACGACCGAGGAGTTCAACAGCTATGATGGACCGTGGCTTCGCAATCTACTGCTGTGCATGACCTGATAAACTTCTACGCTGTAACATCATGGAGGACCACAACAGGAGAAACCTCAGGACAGTAGTATATCTGGAAATAGTTGACTGGTCACTGAACGAAATACCAGATGAAGTACGCCGGTATGAGGCCAAATCAGTTGAAATGGCTGATCTATAACTAGATATTCCTACATCCCAGTGAACAACACCCCCCCCCCCCATTTTGAGGTGACAGTTTGTAATATGAAATCAGGCTACGCCTGTATAGCCCAGAGCACATTTAACACACCTTTAGGCGATATGTATTCCCTTAGTAAAATAGATAAACAAATAAACATCATTCGTGAAAGATAACATCATTCGGTGGAAGGCATGGGGTCCTTGAATAGTTCTTGTATTTCATTTACTTGTTATATCATATTTTCTTTCAAAATAAAAAGATGGAAGCGGTCAGCTGGTAATATCTGTCGTCTCTCTTAGATAGCTACAAACTGACAGTTTACCAACATGGCAACTCTTCTTGCTAATGATAATATTATGATTTGTTAAGTATAGCACTAGCAACGATCATTTTACAACAAAATGGAGAAGAAGAAGAGTAAGTTTTAGTGTACAATAAATGTATTCATTCATTATGGTGCCTCATTGAACGGAATGAAGCCGGATGAAGCAACAAGGGTGCGGTTGATCCACAAATCGGCTCATGCTCTTGGAGTGGACAGAGGCGTTTATCTTTCAGGTACTGTAAATTGCACTGACACGGAGAATAAGCTTTCCAATGATTTATGCTAAACTTCAAATGACGGGCTGACAGTTTAGTACCGCATATACATAACCGTTAATGTTTTTCAGCAGCAGCCACAGCCCTGAGAAGTTCGCCCAGCAACAAGAGTTTGCATCAGAGGGCAGATCGCATCTTAGAGTCTTTCTTCCAAAATAAAATGATTGAAGCGGTCAACTGGTGATATCTGTCGTCTCTCTTAGATATTGTCCAGCGCAACAAACTGACAGTTTACCAACATGGCAACTCTTGTTGCTTATGATAATACTATGATTTATTATAATACTATGATTTATTAAGTATAGCACTAGCTACTTTAGCAAAGATTATTTTACAACAAAATGGTGAAGAATGAAAAAAACGCCATCATATTTGTTAATTGTAGATTGACCGTATGACGTAATATATTATTGTAAGTTAACAAGTTAAGTAAGCATCACAACTCTTTTTTTTCCCTGTTTTTTAGATTTTGAACTATTTCATGCTTTAGAAGTAAATTAGCCTAGTCTTACAATCCTTTGACGTTTGGTCCCACCCCCCATAATAAGAACTATTCTTACCTTTACTAAAGTTTTGTACATGGATTATGGAAGACGTGTTATTATGTCCCACCTTTTTCTAAATTGTGTGGGGTTTTGGTAGTTGAAGAAGAACAGTCTTTTAATCATCTGTTAGCTTAGAGAAGGTCAACCTCTGTTTGGAGGCCGGGATTCGCACTAACAGTGTTTTTAGCATCACATAAGGTGCACGAGGTGGCGAACATTTATTGAAACAATTTGATATTGCTTGTATCACAATGGTACCTTTGTTTTATAGATCCAGGGGTCAAGCCGAATGAAAAGAAGGTCCCTCCACCCAGTGAGTTAACTGCAAATTACTAAACGTTTGAATATAGATCACGAATGACAGTATCCTGAGTTAGAGTGAATGTATTCAGATGTATGTGCTAGTAACTAAATTCTTCCATACAAGCCAAGGTACATTGTAAATACTTGAAGGCGGTCCCTAATTTCAGGGAATGATCAAGAGTTGAAATAAAGACACTTACTATCATTCCATGGCATTTAATCAACATAATGATAAAGCATATTTTCTGTTTCAGAGAAACCGAAGGGTCTGACTCCGGCTCATGAGAAAAGGAAGAAGGATAGCGTGATAGCCAAGGAAAAAAGGTTCAGCAGGTAATTGTCACAAGCAACTTTGTCAGAGTCACAAAATCGATTAGACAGTAAGAAATCTAAAGAAACCTTTTATGAGACAATATTTGTTTCTAATCCATCACTTGTTATTTTTTTCTGTCTTCAGGGTAAAAATACAACAGACCAAAATCTAATCTCCAAGCAGATCTACACGGGGCGCGAAAATCGACTGACTTGAGCTTTTCTGGCTAGCATATACGATTTTCGCGCACCGTGTAGATCTGCTTGGAGATTAACCAAAATCCACCAGCTACAAAGGCGAAAGGACGCCGCGCGACCACAAGTCCTGCCCGGAACTACGAGGAGTCCGGGAGTGCCTGCAGCGATGAGTCTGACGTCTCAGTCCGCGTGAAAAACAAGTCCTTGAAAGCTAAAATGAAGGTAAGATAACGTAGCTTTACTTTTAGTTGACTGTCGGTGACTTTGTCAGTCTCCCAAACAAGTGCAGAGTGGAACACAACATTAAGAAACATTTTATGAAACAGGGACAAGGGCACATTGTTTCTAATCCATCATTTGCTGGTTTGTCTAACACAAAAATGTCATTCGCTAGTCATTTATGTTGTGTACTTTTTCAAGAAGACATGACGAATATCATTTTACTTTAATGCTTTCAGAGACTTGAAGTAACAGTCACAGTAACTTGAAGTCTTTTGAAGGACTGGAATGGATGTGCTATGTCACATGACCTGCCGACGAGTACCACCATTCAAAGCTACCTAACAACCACAGCTGACAACGCCACTGTCACTCTACCGGTAGAGACTGCGCTGGGATACATGACGCTCAGAGAGGTAATCAGTCTAAATAACGCAGTCGGTAAGTACATATGATAAGCATTTAGATCTCCTGGTCGCTGTCGTTCATACCATGCATAGAAACACATATTTTCGTCTTTGTTTCCCTAAACACTAGGAAATGTAATCAACACTGTTGGCTGGCTGGGCCAGATTTTACGTTCACAGCTTCTCATGGCTGTCACAACCTTCTCCCAGGAGCCTACAGTACTACAATGAGCATGTGAGAAACAGAATAGGGTATTTTTATGTATTTTATTGTCTTGTTTTCTTGTTCGATTATTAAAAATTGTGTCAAGCTTCCTTTACCTTTCTTTGTTTGTCATCTGACTGGTGCTAGTGATATAAACTCTTAATTAGGAGTGAAGAAGCCATAAACAGCCCTTTCTTCTCCTCATTAAAGACAAATTAGACCTATTGGTATGGGTGTGATATTCGACACCACCTGAAGTGAAGGTGTGACTATCTAGCAATGTCTGCTGGATTATTGTGCTACAGGAAAACAAACAGTAACTGTTGATAGGAAGGGCGGGAACACATCAGGGTGACATGTGGAAACTTCCAGTGATGGTCATCAAGCACGGAAGACCCACTTGCGGCCATGGGTGTTTGGGATGCATACATCAGGTGCACAACCAAAGGAGACACGAACGTCAAGTGCACAACCAAAGGAGACACAGACGTCAGGTGCACAACCAAAGGAGACACAGACGTCAGGTGCACAACCTAATTAGGAGACACAGACGTCAGGTGCACAACCAAAGGAGACACAGACGTCAGGTGCACAACCAAAGGAGACACAGACGTCAGGTGCACAACCAAAGGAGACACAGACGTCAGGTGCACAACCAAAGGAGACACAGACGTCAGGTGCACAACCTAATTAGGAGACACAGACGTCAGGTGCACAACCAAAGGAGACACAGACGTCAGGTGCACAACCAAAGGAGACACAGACGTCAGGTGCACAACCAAAGGAGACACAGACGTCAGGTGCACAACCTAATTAGGAGACACAGACGTCAGGTGCACAACCAAAGGAGACACAGACGTCAGGTGCACAACCTAATTAGGAGACACAGACGTCAGGTGCACAACCAAAGGAGACACAGGCGTCAGGTGCACAACCAAAGGAGACAGTACCAGCCCAACTTAAAACCATGCCAACATTTTAATTCACTGCAGGTCCCAAGCCCCACAGAACATGAATACCTACCACAAGTTGTTTGTGTAAGCCATGCTTGAAGCTCATGAATAGACAACGTGTCTGGGACTCCTTTAACAAGGGGTTCTTTACACTCACCGCCGACATCCTAGCCTATCTTTGCCCAGAAAGAAGCAAGTGTATCTGTCATCAGGAGGTTACAACATTAGCAGCCTGCCCTTACAATCACCGAACTCAAGAGTAAACATCACGATCAAATCGGAGACTGCATTCCTACGCCAGAGATCGAATCTCACATTCGCAGTGAATTTATCAGTCTGGGTAGCCGAATACTGACAAAACACGTTCCAGCTCTGAAAGAGTTTGCGCCTGTAGTACATTCAGCACATACCTCACCAGTACCAGACTACGTCACAGCCATCAACTGAGGTGAGCTACATACAATATAGCTTGAATTAATTATACATTTCAAACTTTATGAAGAAGAACGACAGAAGGAAGAGGTTGACATTGGCCAATAAGTTATTGGGGAGTTTGTTGACGTGACGGATTTTATGCCCAATGCTAGGTCTCCCTGCCCAAGGCCGTCGGTGTTGGACGAAGGAGAGACAGAACAATCAGACCGTTTCGAGGCGGCGGGAAACTATTTCCTACCAAGCCGGAGCCTGCCCGTCCAAAGAAGAAGCATGACCTTATTACAGTACCTTCGTTTTCTGAGGCTGAAATTTAAAATTGTGTGTATAAATGATGTGACGCTACCACCAGGCAAGACATTAACTATGTTCATGGCAGAAGTTCCATCTGGAGATGCTGAGGGGATCATGGCAGCCTTCTCTGAGTCTTGCAAGAAGTTGGCAGAAGTTCTCTATGAGCCTCAAATAATCAAATCGTTTACCTCAACCATGTCTGATCGAGGCGCAACCAATCCTCTCTTCAATAAACATCTGGAGGAAATACGGCTGGAGCTTCTGCCTGCTATCCCAAGATGCTTTGCACACAGAAGGGTTTAGATAGAGAACAGACCATATGCCCTCACTTGGGGTTCGCGCGCCCGAACGAACGGACCATCATGGCAACCCCTACTACAACCCTTCGCGCGGACGCCACTTTTGTGGGCCACAACATCGTCGCCCTCATCAAGGAAGTACGGACCACCACCGGGTGGTGAAGGCTGCCAAGGCGGGGGGTCAAAAGAAGAAGGAAATCAAACGCTTCAAGGATATCAAAGCCCTCCACCTGACGCTCGCCTCCAGTCCGGGCGTAGGGAAGATCATCAGGGAAATGGTGATGACCAAGGACGAGCAGCGCTTCGAGGAGGCCGACAAAGCGCGGGCATCGCTCGGGGACCGCGGGAGGAGCCAACCGACGACCCCCGGGGCACCGCCAGCTACCCACCACCACGTGGCCCCGGCCATGATGTATCATCCAGCGCCACAGCCCCCCCCCCCCCCCCCCCTTTGTTGGAGCGCCCAGATACCACCTGAGCAGGGGTCAACCAAGGGGACGACCCATGAGGTTCAGCGCCCGAACCCCAGGGGGGATGACCAGTTCAGAGGGCGGTGTTTCAACTGCGACGAGGCGGGTCATCAAGAGAGGGATTGCACCCTCCCCCGGAGAAGGAAGTTCTAATACGGTGGAGTTAGAACTTATCACGCCACAGTGGCGCAGAACGCTACATCTCCCAGTTGTTACTAGTACACACCCACACGGTGGCACGACATATAGATGTTATAGTTTCTGACAAAAAAAAAAAAAAAAAAATTGGGTACAACCGTCCAACATACTGAGTCAGTTGGATTGGTACCACTCCTTTCCAGTGCGGTCACAACTAACAAGCATTAAGAGATGGAAGTGATGTTTTTATGTTATCAAAATACAGATAATGGTCACCTGTATGTTAAGCTGACAGTGAGTCCCCCGCACTACCTGTGCATTGGATATGTTTTGTCGGTTCTGCAAATAGGGAATGGACTAACACCTTGATACCTAAAAGTGTTTTGTATTCAAAGTCTTTTTGGATTTTAGATCTTTATTCCATTCAAACCAGAACACAGGGTACCACGAGCGTACCTGGATTACTAACGCCGTGAATGCCATACATCACGTGTTGTCATAATTGCCATTCCTCTAACCAATATATAATGTCCTTGCTTTAACAGACGTTACTTTAGAAATCTTCCATTTGCAAGGTGAGATATAGGGGAAATCTTTCTGATTTTGTGTACCTTTTATTTTCAGACATGGCAGACAGTGAGGAGTATGACTCCGACGCAAAGTATTGTTCTGAGATTGAAGGACCGAGGGCGGTAGGAGTGCCTCTCCACTCGTTTTTGATTGTGAGACGTGCCCTCCTGATCTAGACGAGTAAGCCGAGATTGAACAGCGTCCTCTCCCGTCGACAAGCGCCGACATGTTTGACACAGAACACTCTCCCGGCTCAGAAAACGTGGAGTTTGACGCAAGCGCCGACATGTTCCCGTCTAACACAGAACAATCTGCCGGCTCAGAAAACGCGGAGTTTGACGCAAGCGCCGACATGTTTCCGTCTGATACAGAACACACTCCCGGGTCAGAAGACGCAGAGTTTGACCCAAGCGCCGACATGTTCCTGTCCGGCAGCGCAAACGCCAAGGATACAGAATTAACTCACACTCAAGTTTTCCCCCTTGATTTAAGAACCGTGATCCCTGACTCACAACCACCAGCACCACTACTTCGGAAACAAACCTCAATATCACCACTCGCAATTACACAAGCTGTAGACGACGCCCCTGTTGACCTGAGAACGATAATCCCAGAGACGCAGTTTGAATGAACAGTAGACGGTTTTGGATTTTATTATATCGATATTGTACAATAAAGGTCTTCATTCATTCATTCATTCATTGTTAAAATATTGTAAGTTGATTTTGACCATACTTATATCCACGTGATACTTTGTCCCTTTTAAAAAAGAATAGTGTCGTAGTTTTCTTCACATCCCTGCAGTGTATGCAGTGATCTCAAGTAAAAAAAGATTGGCAATTGTGTATCTGTAAGAGTGGACAAAATAGAGCTGTATGTTTATATTATTGTAACTGTTATCATTTTGTGCAAGCTGTAGCAGCGTCTGTTTGCAATATGGTTCTCCATCCCAACAAAGTAATCACTAAATCAGTCAATTATTGTGGTGCGATCATTGTCAACTTTGTGTGAGTTTTTGATGAACTGAAGTACAACGAGGTGTGATCCTCTGATGATCGGAGTAACAGGAACATGTCCTGCAGTTTGTCTAGACCATGTCTAGCCGTTCGTCTGAAGAGACAGAATAAAAAGCCGGGGTTGTGGAGTTGGGAAGGCAGTTGAAGCCAGAGTGGGGTCTGAACGAGAGTAGAAAGAGTGTGTCCCAATTTCACGACTCCCGTGCGCGTGTGTACGACAATGCTTCCAAGAATTTCAAAAATGTCATCGCTCCCCCGATGTTTGACATTCCGCTGGATCAGGTATGATTAGTGTGAACTATTCTACAATATAGGTGCTAATTTCCATTTGAAAGGAAACATCAATTTCAAAGTCAGATGTACACACTTAACGACATGTTATTCTAACCTGAAGCGAAGGAGAGGGGCTAGTCATAATTATATTGTATATTTGTGTGTTCTATGCAGGTATGTGTTCCTGGCCTACACATCAGTTTAGGACTATTCCACAAGTTTTTCAAAATGTTGGAGGCAGAGCTTCAGGACCTTGACATCATTCTGGCTTCTCACTTGACAACGCACATTCTTCCGGATGAAGAAGTCGATGCTGCTGAAGTCATGATGGACCCCACCCTGCATGGACTGACCAAGTATGTGGAGGCTGCGGATCAGGATAGGATCCTCGAAGCAGAGGCAGCCGCCCTTGAGGAGGAAATAGAGAGTTGTGAGAACGACCTGGCTTGGATAATTACCAAGAAGAGGATGACTTTGATGAAGATGAGGAAGATGACGTTCCCATAGCACTACTAGTAGAGCAGAATGCAGTTGCCCTTGAGAAAGATATCAAGTGTCTTCTTGAAAGGAAGGAAAAACTGTTGAGTGGAGCAAAAATATAGCCATCTTTGTTTACTTTGTATCAAAACAAACCTGACTGACAACCGTTTAAGTCCAGTATAAAGTTTTTACATCAATCTCATACTTTTTGTATTTCCTACTAGTTGAGAAAGGCACAGGACATCCGGAGTGCCAACAAAATCACCGTTGCAGAAGGCCCACTGTCCAAACAATTGGATATGGTTCTGAAGAAACACAACGTGAAGCGCCAGGCCTATCACTCAGTCTTTCATCGGAAATCATGTACAAGCAATGCTGAAGGTACATACTAATTGTTAAGAGTGTTTTAAGTGTGTGTGTGTGTGTGTGTGTGTGTGTGCTTGCACCCTCATATCATCGTATACAAAGTAATTTATAGTATATATAAAGTAGGTGAAGTGGGGCGTTCAGAACTTCATCTCATCTATGTGATGTAGCTATGTGCTGTAATCCACTGACTAAAACTTCTTATCTTAGATTCAGGTAGTCAGGGTTTGAGTTCCAACACAGAGTGCCCCAGTTGTTTCTGCGACCCCTGCGTGACATCAAGGCCACAGAAATGGCTGGGACCGGGAAACCCGCCAGGTCACGGAAACTCTGCTATACGGACAACTATGTACAAAAAGTACTGGAAAGTCCAAAATAACCGCCTGGCCGGATTAGATGAAAGCAACTGTTGGGTTCCTGGTTAACATAATGTTACAGAGCAGAGTGTGCGAGAAATCATGCCTGATTTTATACCGGGTTCGCCAACTCTACCCAAATTTGCCAAAAGTTCTATACATGGACCGCAAATTCTTCTGAAATTATGTTTTGAAACATGTTCAATTTTGAACAAGTATATCCGAACTTGCATGCACCTTTCTGCTCTATATGTATTTATGTATTTGTGTCAGAAACAGAACAAGAACTCCCTCCGTACAGTTGGGAGCGAAGAGACAAGTTTTTCATAATTCCCGTGGACTCGATTTCAACCTCCGCAGAGGAGATGGAATTTCTGCCAGCACGACTTGTGTTGGAAATCCGTCGTCAGGATGGCAATCCCTACCCTCCCAAGACACTGTACAGCCTTGTCGCCGCCATCATGGGACACTTCCGTGACGCATGTCAGCATAGCCCAATAGGACGACACTATGCTATAGTACACAAGATGGAGGCCAGGTGCTGGTAGACCTGGACGACAAAAGAACTCCTTTAATTTGGACAGTGTGTATTATTTTATAATGATGAGGACCTAAAGCGTCAATCAAACAATGGGTATAAAGAGGAATAAACCTAAACAAGAAATGATGCAATCAAAACTAAAAGTATTAGTATACTGCCACACCAAGGGATGTCGGTAGAAATGTTTGCTTGAACATTTTGGACAAAGTTTACCAGAATCAGGTGACAAATGTGAAAAAAAGCTGTGATAATTACTTGAGATCTAATAGAAAACCTGATGACTTTGTAGATGTGACCAATGTAGCATCCAGCTTTAAGTTGGTCTATAAAAGAAATTACTATTTAAAGATAAAAGTGGGTGAAAATGTCATAGATATATTGAGCTAAATTCTTATTTCTGCTAACACTTTAAAATGGGGATGTCGGTGAAGTGCGTTCAGTTCGCAGCATGGCTGCATGGAGCCGGGGTGGACAAGAGCACAGTGGAAGAAGAAAAATCCCTGACGTCACGGCCGGGAATACGTATGCACCTGAGAAAATCTTCAACATGTACGAGTCCGGGCTCTTCTATCGAACGACCAATAAAAGGACACTATCTGTACAGGGAGAACAGTGCGCCGGAGGGAAGCAGGCAAAAGATAGAGTCACAATCATGCTCTGTGCTAGCATGACTGGCGAAGAGCTAAAACCCCTCATCATTCATCGGGAAGTCTTAGCACGTGAACGTGAGGAGTCTGCCGGTGACGTACAGGAACAACAAGACGGCATGGATGACGTCTGACCTGTTCCTCGAGTGGCTACAAACACTGGACAGAAAGATGCACCAACAATATCGAAAGATCCTCCTGTTTGCAGACAACGCGCCTAGCCACCCGGACATCGACTTGGAGAACGGTGAGCTCAAGTTCTTAATTATGGTACAACAGTACACAATTTAGGTCTGTGTAACAATTATTCATCGTGTGATACATGGACCGCCGTCTTGGAATGTTGTTGTGATGTATTTCAAGTGTCCGACGTACCTGCTCTAAAATCTACTATAACCCCAACCCCACCCCCACCCCAATGACATTCCCTGGTATAGGGTGCAGGGAAGAGTTGAGGTCTCTGTAGCTAGCTTTTTCTCACATCTTAACATTCCAACTGCATCTCACAATAAATATTTATGCTTGTTGGGTATTTTTGCTGAAGGAAATTTTACTGTGTGACTAGTGCCTTCCTATTATGGTTATTTTTAAACAGATGTCCCTGGATAATGAGGGCCAAACTCGTGGTGAATGCACAAAGTGTAACTGTGAGACATTCTTGCTCACAAGGAGCAGTCACCAGTATTCCGACTGTCAACACTTGCCAGATTCCATGTGAGCACTATTTATTTCATTGTCACATTAAAAGTCAAAAATACTGGGTCTTTACGACATTGATTAAAAAGATTATCGTTAGCGCTGAGAAAAGAACCTTGGCTACAGGAAACTAGCCAATTCACACTATCATTAAAGGTGGGGCTGATGTTATGGGGGATGTTTCTATCCACAAGGAAGCTAGAGTAGTGAACGTTACCGCTTCCTCGGTTCGTCTGCTACTTCGGTATCTAGCATCTCCTTTATCTTTTGCGGTGAGTACCGTTTCCCCATTTCGTTACCTGTTGTCCTTAGTCAGTCATGGCGGAGCGCCCCACTCCCCCCCCAAAACGAGACGTTCTTTTGCTCGGTCATTCGTTCCTAGCTCGTCTCGATCGGTTCCTGCAGGAAAATCCTTGCACCGCCTCGGGCCGAGTTTTAGACAAATCTTTTTGGATGCCCGATTGTACGTCTCATTGGGTTTCGAAGCGGGGGGGGGGGGCACCGTCCAGGCTATTCGCCGAGCAGGCTTTATAGACTCGCTTCCAAAAGCGGACATAGTATATCTGGAAATTGGGAGCAACGATCTATGTAATACCAACTTCACCCCGCAGGAAGTTGCACACCAAATCGTATGGTTAGCTCGGGACGTCCGGGAGCGCACAGGGGCCCAACTAGCGGTAGTGACACTCCCAATGAAGCGGGTTTTCGACCCACCGGGAGTGCCCTACGAATATCGTCGGGAAGAATGCGAGAAGAAGCTGAAAGAGTATACTAAGCACCTTAGGGCCATGAAGTGCTGGAGCCATGATAGAATCCTAGAGCGCCACCGCACCAACTTGTTTCAGCCTGATGGCCTCCACTTTTCCACGTATGGAAATCATCTGTACTTCAAAAGTATTAGGGGGGGGGGGCATTGACGCAAGTGGGGGAATACCAGATCACAGGAATCTCATGAGAGGAATTTTAATGTTTATCAACATAAAACCAATTGTCTCTTGTTTTCTTAAGCTTAGGATGATGAAGGAAGGAGAAATGATACACTCAAGACAATATTCAAGGCCTGTTAGACATAATTCATATACAATCAGCTATATGTCTCATGACATCAAAAGTTTTGGAGAAGTATTGTTTTTCGAGCAAGCAACAGTTCGGACATGAGGTTGTCTTGTCAGAAACTGCATGTGTGACATGGTAACATCTCGCCACCTTACACTAGTGCAATGTTTTGAACTTCACAAATTTCACAAACACAATCAAATGCTTGATTTCTAACTGGGCACAATATACTGTACATGTAAACTTATGGTGGTTGTTGGCAAAAGAGGTTCAAAACATTGCACTTTCGCAGGCAAATCATGTAGAGGAGATACAAGTATTAGTCATTTAGCGTGTTATAAGGTTAACATTTTCTGTAGCAGAAAATAACCTATGGGTAATATTATTTGTATCTTTTACTTGGGGTCAGTGCGCCATAGAATAATATTATGCTGCCAATTGGGCAAAATTTTGTGTGTACAGATTCTAAGTTAGCATTGCTCTAGATCTGTTCAGCCTGACTTAAACTTTCACTTCTTTGTTCATGGAGCACATTTACAGTGTGCTTAATTCAGTGTTCTTTGCTTTCAAGTTCTTTCAAATGTTTGTACCACTTAATATGATTTCTGTCTATGTTACATTGTTTTATTGATAAACCTTAAGTTTTTGTTGTTACTCGGGTCAATATCCAAGTGATAAAGCTTTTTCTGGTTCAAACCGATTCATCATCAAAGTTTGTTTTAAAGGAGTGTACAAATGTACATGTATATGACTGTGTACACTACTTTTAAAGTGTTTTCAAGTTTCACAAGGTTACAAAGACATAATTTCCAAGTCTGGCCACAATTCATCGAATTATGATGTAACCTATTGCCCAACTTTTAAAATATCTCATTTATCCAAGTAGGTACATGTAACGGGGTATGCTGAATTGAGGTCACCTGAGTTAGTGCCAATACCATGCAGCTATTGAGACTTTAATAATCACCTGGTAAACATTATTTTTTGTATTTCTACTCATACTTTAAATTCGTTCTTTCACAAATCAAAGTTGCTGTGACTGTCTTCAACTAAGTGGGGTGACTGTATACTTAGTCTACACAAGGAGGTCCTTGATCAATACGATCATTACGATGTATGCGCTAGGTACCCTCAAATACTGGGTATCATGGTATTCTATATGAGTGTTTGGGATAAAAAGCGATATATTTCACTTAATGCATTTGGTAATATCTGTGAAACATGAAAGTTAAAGGATGGTCTCTGTTCAAGTAGACAGTTCTGTGACTGTAATATGAATTTCCTTCACACACACACACTTCTATAATTGAATTGAATGTGACATATGTGTGTGCTGAGGTTTGCCCTTAAGTTGTTATTTAGCCTCGGTTTACTCTAAGGAAAAGGTCTATACACTATGGTGCGACAGTTTCTGTTAATTCTCAGCTACTTGCAAATTGTTCTTGTTACCTCAACTAAAGATATTGCTCACCTTGTAATACCATCGAACACATGCTGCAAAATTTAGGACAGCACGCGCACGCTTCGTTGCAGGAAGTAAAACAAGAAAGTAACCAGGACAATACGGACATTATCCGTCTTAATAGTAAATACTAATGGAAGTGTGATTTATTTGCAGTGCAATCGTCGACATCATGCGAGATGGGCGCAGCATCGCCATTGGCCGAGTCGCCTACTTATTTGCAGGTACGTGAAGCATGGCGTTTTGGCCGACGTTGAAAGTTCAGTTTTCATAATTAATGGTGCAAAATTCTCTTTCAGAATTCCTTAAAGGAAGAGAAATGCTAGTACTGAAAACATCGTTATCATCAAGTTATCGACTATTTTTGTCAAATGAAACTATGCTATAGTCTTTTAGTAATAAACACAGCATTAGAAAATTGTGAGCTTATATAACCTTGTGTTCATACAGTTGATGTTGAAAACCAGTATCATCACGACATGGCGACGGTAGTCCTACAGGAGAAAAAGGAGCAGGACGTTCCTCTGCCATTCGAGGTCCGTGGTGGCAAGGGCAACTGGCGTCGTATGACGGTCTGTTTGTTTGTTCGATTGAACCTTTGTTGAGTAATTTGTACAGCAGCCATTCACGCCAAACACAATCAAAATTTTCTTAAAGCCTACAAAGCCTAAGTACGTAGTTATGCCCCTCTAAATACGATATGCAGGTAGATATTGTAGTGCATTGTGTATACACGATGTATATACACTGCAGTCATGGGTACTGGTACATGTTCTCATATAATATTTGCGCACAGATAGCTCCTCACAGCTTCATAAACATTGGCTCACATGTTAACATGTTAAAGGCCAGGACCTCCGCACGCACGGAGAAAAATAGAATATTTAACCCTATCTGACCGGGCTTTTTTTAGACTTCCTGGACCGGGGGGGGGGGGGCTCTTTCGACCCCGCCATCATAACTTCCGAACGGTATGCCCCATCATCACCAAATTTGCAGGGAGTGATGTCCACGTGAAGTTTTATAATTCCTGTAATTTTGGTGACGTTATGACGTAATATGACGTAATTATGACGTCATCGATGTCATTTTATTGGCTAAATAGGGAGTTCCCATAATATCTAAACGTATTAGACAAAATAGTGCGTATTCTTGATTTAAAGATATGCCAAGACATTTGACGTCAGTGGTGACGAAGTGACGTCAAAATAACGTCGAACGATGACGTCATGTGTTGTTAGCGACCCCTGGGATCCGCCATCTTGAATCGGCCATTTTGAAATTTTTGAATATACTTTTTTCCCATTTATGACCCCAAATAACAATCAAAATAGACAAAAAACATTAATCTGAATGTTTCTGGTTACGAAAATTCCAGATTGTGACGAATTTAAAGGCGAAAAAGCCTGTTTATACCAAAAATAATGATTTTGTCCGCCATCTTGGATTTTGAGCGATGACGTCATCAAATTAGCATAATTTATGAATATTGAATCATGATAGTTACATTAAAATGCATATAATGTTATACATGTAGGAAACTAGTGTGGTTGAGCAAGAAAACATTGGAAACAAGAGTTCTACGACCTCATACCTTCGTCAAATGATTTTGACCTTTATGACTGACGTATCAGGAGTGTTTTTCATCAATCATCAATCATACCAGTTGACCCTCTTCACCCAAATAACATAAGTTGTCCAAACCTCCTTGTTATGACTATGAGCTTAACAAAGAAGGTTATGCTAACATTTATCATCAATTATGCAAATAAGCTCCCTCCTTATTAGCATAATTTGATTCCATGGTGTTCACATTCACACAACTTCCTAATGCCACAAGTATGAAATTGCCGTCATTTACTAGTATGGAATTATAGTAGTTTCTCATTGATTATGCTAATTAGGCCAACATTTGCATATTTCCTATCTATCAACATTCCTCTCTTCCTTAGTTACAAATGTCACATATTTGAATAGTCATATCATGGAACACAGCAGATTTTTAAAATTGCCTCATTAATCATGTGAGTTAGAATTTGATTTGCATAATTATCATCCAATCATACAAAGCATCACGTAAGCTATCTACATACCAAAAATCATGACCATCCATCAAGACCATCTCGAGTTATAGTTTTTCTCATTAATTATGTCAATGAGGTTCTCATTTGCAAAGCTGATATCTATTAATATTTCTCTCTTCCTCAGTTACATATGTCACATGTTTGAGAGTCCTATATTTTGATGGATGTATAAACTTTCCTCATTAATCATGCAAATTAGATACTGATTTGCATAATAAGTATCTAATCATGTACATCAGCACTCAAGCTATGTACTTACAAAAATTTATGACCATCCACCAAGCCCTTCTTGAGTAATTCCCTTTCAAAGTCTGAAGCAAAACCTGCCCCTGCTATAGCCAACCCATACGTCTGCTTGGAGACTACCTTACCAATGCCAACAGCTGGCTGACAGCCAATTTGTGTACCTGACGTTTCCTGCCTCCAATATGACCCCTCAGGACCCTTGCCCCTATCCATGACGCCTTAAATTGGAATAACACAGCCAACACGTACATTCTACTCTACTCTACTCATACTTCAGCATACAATGTAACACATTTTTACACTTTTCTCGTTAATTATGCAAAACACTTCGCCCAAAATCTAATCATCTTGAGATTTCCCACATACACACCGACACACCAACTACGACAACAAACCATCCAGGCGTTCTCGACTTATTCTGTTCACTAACAGACACACAGACAAGCACCATCGAATAACCTTGTCGACGAAACCATTTCGTCGACGAAGGTAACAAATATGTTTAAATCGAAATTAGTGAAATTTGCATAAAATGCCTCTTCAGAAAACCGTTGCCATGGCAACATGAAGAATGATAAACTTATACTTTTACCATAATATAGTTGACAACTAAATTTTAGGAAAATTCACCAAGTTTGGTTGTCCTACCATACGTCATTTGGCAGTTATACGATGTCAAAGTTGGCGCGGGCACTTTTAGCCCCCCCCCCCCTCCCCGGTCTAGATAAGGTTAAGTCATCCAGTCTACATAATCCCACAAACGCCACAAATATGATTCTAATTGGTAATTCCGAATTTACAGTCTGGTGATCTCTTGGCGTGGCCAATCGGGACATTGAGGCCATTGGCAGAAGCAGATCGGTCCGAGGAACCGAGACCACCCACAAACGCCACAAATATGATTCTAATTGGTAATTCCGAATTTACAGTCTGGTGATCTCTTGGCGTGGCCAATCGGGACATTGAGGCCATTGGCAGAAGCAGATCGGTCCGAGGAACCGAGACCACCGAGGAACCGTCAGAGGCGCCGCCAGGGAAGAGGGTATGCATTGTTTCAATATAGTGAATCTATAAGAACACTGGTACTAAATGTCCGACTTCCCTTCACGCTTTAGATACACAGGGTAGGTGTATCCCTAAGTCAAACGAATATGTACTTCTAGTATTTTCAAGAAATTAATTTCGACTTGTTGAGATGCTTTTGCCTTTTTTCGTCAACGGACGGACACACACATAACACACACACATACATACGTACATACAAACACGCATCACATTTGCCTCGGTGTTTAAAGATAGATTAAGAATTTCAACTTCAAGGCATTTATAACAATCTTCCTTATTTCGTAGGAATGGAAACCTGGTCAACAACGAGCATCAGGATGCGGGCACTGAAGAGCATCAGGATGCGGTCGCTGAAGAGCATCAGGATGCGGGCACTGAAGAGCATCAGGATGCGGGCACTGAAGAGCATCAGGATGCGGGCACTGAAGAGCAGCGGGATCCGGTCGCTGAAGAGCAGCGGGATCCGGTCGCTGAAGAGCAGCGGGATCCGCGCACTGAAGAGCATCAGGATGCGGGCACTGAAGAGCATCAGGATGCGGGCACTGAAGAGCATCAGGATGCGGTCGCTGAAGAGCAGCGGGATCCGGTCGCCGAAGAGCAGCGGGATCCGGTCGCTGAAGAGCAGCGGCATCCGGTCGCTGAAGAGCAGCGGGATCCGCGCACTGAAGAGCATCAGGATGCGGGCACTGAAGAGCATCAGGATGCGGGCACTGAAGAGCAGCGGCATCCGGTCGCTGAAGAGCAGCGGGATCCGCGCACTGAAGAGCATCAGGATGCGGGCACTGAAGAGCATCAGGATGCGGGCACTGAAGAGCAGCGGGATCCGGTCGCTGAAGAGCAGCGGGATCCGGTCGCTGAAGAGCAGCGGGATCCGGTCGCTGAAGAGCAGCGGGATCCGGTCGCTGAAGAGCATCAGGATCTGGTCGCTGAAGAGCAGCGGGGTATGGGCCCAGGACACAGTGCAATGACCTTTAAGCCTATACCCTTGGACATTGGCGATTTTGTGGCTGTTGCCTATGAGAAGAAAGGGTGGTATCTGGGCGAGGTGATGAGGTTGATGAGCGACAGCATTGTCAAAATCGCCTATAAAGAGGAAACGCAGGAAAACCGCTTCATAGCCGGGGGACCACGTGAAGAGCTGATTAAGAGGCAGTTTGTATTTTCCTCCGCGCATGCTGTTCCTTTGTCCCGAAGGGCCTATACATTAGAAAACTACAACGAAATATGTAACTCTTACATAGCATACAGCAAAGCATATTTCATGTAAGCCCTTCTGGATAAAGGAACCGCCTTCCTGCTATGCAATTTTGACAATACTGTCGTTCATCAACCTCTCATCGCGTGGACACCCGATGCACACTGGGAAGATTTTCTGGGCGTACGACAATGACGTGCTACAAAGATTGACGTATGCCTTTTTTTTCCTGAGTGTGAACCGGCCTGGCGTACATCGCGCAGGGCCGGTTCACACCTAGGAAAAAAAGGGTACGTCAATCTTTGTCGCACGTCATTGTCGTACGTCCAGAAAATCTTCCCAGTGTGTATTGGGTGTCATGACTGTTTGAATATGGATGGTACAAATGGTCTGATGTAATGTGTGAGAGTATTATACGATTTTGTACACTTAACAGGAAAGGTTTAGTAACAGATGATGGCAGTCTGTTCTGCAGATCTCGTATTGTTACGGTGCTGTCAGATAGCAGATGTAGTTTACTGTGTTAATGGTTGCTTAAAGAAGAGAATTTTGTGGAAAGTACACATGTTGTTAATATAGTCACAAACCGCCACTGTGCATTTCCTTGACCGACGTGCGGTAAGATCTCAATATATATGTAAGTTTTCTTTAATAATTGTTTGATATCTATGTCATGACTTTCTGCTGTGCTTGGTCTAATTGATGGGTATTCGTTTAGTAGGTAGGATAAAGGAGAACGGTCAGCAAGATGTATTTTCTTTGCCAATATTCACCAAAAAAGTCATAAGATTCAGTTGAAGGAACTATATCTTGTTGATTTGATATCTCATCTTCTCATTCCAGTACCTTTGAATTTAAGGAAGAGAAGCAGCTGCCTTTTTCCTGTTATAACTTCGTTTATAACTTTTATTTCATTTATAACTTTCAATTATATTTTCCAAGTATCACGTATGTTATTTGATGCAATGGTAATCTTAGGTACACGTCTACACGATTTCAAGTGTTGCTGAAATCATTAAAGGTGTCCATGGTTTGATAAGTTGTAAAGATTTGAAGACTTTCAACCTTGCTGGCGTAAATGAGGAGCTTGTCACTGAGGCACCGTTCATGTCAGAAGCACTCCGTGGCATATGCAGTTACAAATGTACAGTTGAGCTTCGTGCTAGTACAAGCAGGTGCTAAGAAGGCATTCAGGAGACAACAAATATGCATGTCACACAAGATTACCATTGGCAAACAAACATGTCTTTACAACAGTACTGTTTTCCATTGGAAAGAGGACATTTCGTGTCTCCAGCTCTAGCTGCCCCGTTTTCGTTCAGTAAGAATTTGCTAACTTATGCAATAATATCAAACAGTAAGCTTGTGGTCAATATGGTGGGAAGATTTCTGCTAGTAGCATGATTGACACCGTCAAGTCGTATCTACAGAACATTGCCTCAGAGCCATTGCCATTCCCGAAAGGTTACTGTGAAGTTGCAATCGACAATCACCAAAAGCTGAAGAAGCAGTGGTCAGTCAGGGCTCAAGGCAAAATGACTGTTGTAACTAGTGTGTGCCAAGTGCAGCTTTCCGACAGGATGAAGTTTCAGGGACGAGAAGACTTGTTTGGGCAACTACTTACAAACTGCACTGATAGATGAAGGGACAAAAGAACGTTTAAGAGGCTACCTTAAGACCTCCAAAAGGTTCCAAGAAATACACAGGAATGAAGTGCGGAAGTTGGTCCATGAGAGAATGGGAAAGGTCGTAAACGAACAGGAGTTGGCAGGTGGAAAATCCACAGATTATAATGACAAACAAATGACCAAACAAGAGAGAAATAAGAACATCAAGAAATGTACAGCCTGTGGTACTGAAGTGGCACAAACCAAGTAACCTCGGAAGGACTCAATGAGAGATAAGTTGGAGTGAGCCTACGCTTCTGCAGATGGCTGCTAACTCCCTTGTCAATCGCTTTGTAAACAACAAACAGTCCCTCACACTGGAACGATGGTTTAACGCCTTTTCCATCTACCACTATGTGTAAATCAAAAACCATCCCTCCCGCAGTCCACAAGCTTATCTTTTATCAATCCCTGATCCGCTCACTAACTGCTAAAGGCCTGGGACCAAAAGCAGAGAAGCTGCTGAGGGATTTTTTTTGCGCGGTACTGTTGTGTACAATAACACGGAAATTGACGTCCACGTAAGCGCAATCTTTGCTCAATACTTTTGTTCAATAGTGATGTAACTTTGTGTAGTATGATATCCGTGTGATCAGCGGAACACGAGTACATACCAACCGCTAAAATTAAGCTACTCAAATTCTGTCTGTATTTTAGGACAGTAGAGTGAATGTGTATGAGGTATCGTCTAACATGTTGCAAACCAATCTTAAACCATGTACCAAGCTAATCCATGTGCACCTTCCCTACCTTGATCCGTAACGATTATTAATTGTTGAGACTTTTTACCCAGTCTTCCCAAAAGGCTAAAGACACGCACTACGTGGAATCGTTCAACAATGCGTTGTTGGTATATCACGACAAGCGGATTTGCTTTGGAAAAGAGAGCTACCTATTGAGGATCAACCTGGCCGTTCTAGACTGCTCTTGCGTTCAGTGCTTGTTGTTTTACAATTGTTATCATGGTTTCATATGCGGAAAATGTAGTACATTTCTGCACCGATACACTATGTGATTACCTGAAAGGACAAGGGCTGTTATGAAAACTAGGAAGCCATGTGTGTGTTTCATATTTCAGTGCGTGAAAATGACATCCTTCTCTTACTTGACAAACCATAGAACGAGAACGTGGACCGGGACCACACGTCAGACTGGAGGTGCGAGGACGCCGCAGTTCCACGGCGCCCAAGAAACAACTAGTAGAGAAGAAATACATCTTCAGAAAAAAAGTGTGGGAAGAGTTCAAGCGGAGAATTTACACTCCGAACATGGTACAGGATAGAGCTCCTGATCATGAGAACCAGGTTTAGCCTGAGTAGGTAGTTTTTTTTGTCGTGATATATATCAACAACGCATTGTTTGAGTTTGGAACTAAAGAAATGTAATATATCCAATCCCATCAATAGGATTAAATAAAAATAGGAAGTATAGACATTTTGAGTATGCATTACATTATTCTATTAGATTTTATGTATTACTGTGTAGTCACCGTTATTGTGAATACATCCTTTACATTTTTTTAAAAATGTTTGTGCTAGAAGCACATATTCCCACGACTTCATTTACGACGGACATAAGTATACCCATATAAGGACTTTTTAAATATAAGAAATTGTACGTTTAGTTGAAACTTTCGTTGTCTTTTGTATATTGCTGTGTACGTATGTATCTACAACCATTGACTTGAATATACGGAACAGCTGGGCGAGCCCATGTTTTACAGGCTGATGTGTCATATCTTGAGCAGTGTACAGTACTTGACCAGACATATGGACATGGCTGTTTCCTTGTATCGATATTATTCTGGAGATGTATGTCCTTCTCATACAACTTTTGGTTAAAGAAAGTAAATTGTCCATGAAGATAGGTATTGCTGGCTTTGTTTATTGTAAGAACACTAGTTTCAGATACATAGCCACTATCATGATCACTGTCGGTGTCTGAATCTAGACAAGATCCTGCAGGAGGACAAGATCAAGTCGGTTTGGCTTTGCATATGCATATAGAATTGTCTTTACATGTAAAAAGAATCATTCACTCATTACTGTGTAAGATCTGTAGATCTTGTAGATAAGTGCCGACTGTCGATAGATTTTCAAACTGCATGTGTTGTTGTACATTGGTGACGACTTGTGAAAAGATATCAAACTGCAGCATTCTTCAAATTGACATTGTTTTCCTTTATTTACCATAGGAGACATGCCCGCGTACATGCCCGGGCTGCTCAATGATCTCCTTGACGTTGAGCCTGAGCCCGCACCAGTCGTTGTCAATGTGCTGGGACCTGTGGATTCTGAGGCAGCTGGAGCCATCGCTGCTGGAGCCGAGCAGGCGGACCAGCTGTACACTAAACTTCTGGAGACCATCTGGGCGTCCTGGGCTGACGCACCTGCGTTGATGGAAGTTCCAGTCGAGCCACCTGCAGCGATGGAAGTTCCAGTCGCGGCGCCTGCAGCGATGGAAGTTCCAGTCGAGCCACCTGCAGCGATGGAAGTTCCAGTCGAGGCGCCTGCAGCGATGGAAGTTCCAGTCGCGGCGCCTGCTGTGATGGAGGTAGCGGCACCACCACCACCGTCACCTCCAATCATCGTAATTGATGATGACAGCGATGATGATTCTGTCATTGTCATCAATAGCGATACAAATGATGATGATGTTATAATGCTAGAGTTCATTAAAGGCTGTTCATGTGGGGGTGTCATGCAAATCGCTGGAAGGATGACGACGATGACGATGGACCTCCCCCGTCCATGTCTTTTTTTCATATACTTTGTAGCGTGAACAGTTGAAAAACCAAATGCAGACTTGTACAGTAGAAATTTTCCCTCAGACTGTAAAGTTTTCATGAAGTATGATTAAAATCTTCAATACGTAAAACTTGCTCGTGTCGTTATTGTTACAGTGGAAACCCTCCTTTAAGGCACACCATTTTACTTTTAAAAAAATATTTCAAAAGTCAAAGGACCAACAGAAAAATCGGTGTGGCCTTAGATAATGTACCCCTACAATGATGTCTAGAGTTATATATTTTCTATATCTGACAGCTCATCATCTAGAATAAAGTAGAATACGTCATGGTAATGAACATGTCATGGTTATGGGAATTCTTGTAATCCAGAAACCCCATGTGCATCCCAGTGGTACAGAGCTACATCTCAGTGGTGTAGACTTAAAACTCCATCAATATCAGCTGATATGTTTTAAGACAAAAATCACCAACTTCGTGCAGGTTCATACTTCTTTCTTGTTTAATATTAGTCAACTGGGAAGAAAGGGAAATGTCACAAGTAAATTTTTTTGTGTGTTATCAACACATATACTGGAACTAATGCTGAGGACCACATGTAGGTTGGAGGACCCTGCGATGCCCTTCAAGGTACAGTGGTACAATGTTTAACTGGGAGGACAGGAAACAGGTGTATCTCATTACCCGTGACAGACAGTTCCAGCAGCTGTATCAGTTATAAGCCAAGCCTGGGAAGGTGAGGTCTCAATTCTTTCCACAACATTCTGCAGTCATTGTAATATCTTGCTTTCGTGGCATTTACTCTCACTTTGGATCTTTTGTTGTGTTTTCAAACGTAATGAGCGAGGATACATGGCGATTCCTGACTCTGACATCAAGATCAGGTTTTAAGAGAGTTGGGGTGCACTTCCCCCCTCTACAAGAGGGTGACTTTCCAGAGGTCAGAAAAGTGCACGCTTACAAAGATGCAGGCTATGTGATGGTGAAGGTAAGTGAATTATGTAAATATCAATGCATAGCTTGCCTTCAAGGAATACCAGTTTGAGTTTGAATGTAGTATGGGTGCATATCTGATTAATAACTGTGTTTAATAGGTAGACGAATGTTATAACTGTAAACCTGTCAGATGCATCCTGGCATGTATATAATATCTGATTCTAAAACATCTTTGAAGTAAAACAAATGGTCATGTTTTGTTTTCCAGTACAGGTCTGATCAGACTCAGAGTGTTTTGAGTTCTACTAGTACTCTGATACCAGATATTTCTTATAACATCAAAAGCTATAACTGCCTACATTTTTCCAGCTTTCCTTTGACACCTCTAAGGAGGGAGTCAGCACGGGGACCACATTTCTTGGAGCTACAGAGGACTACATGGCTGCTGCAAAATCAAGATGGAAGGCTTTAGAGAAAAGTCAGGACATCCGACAGTTCCTTGATCAGTACTATGAGATCAAGAAAAAGGAGTTGGAAGAGCGGCCATCAACATCCAAGTCCAGCCTGGCTTTCGAGTCAGACGAGGAGAGCCCAACGCGACATGTGGAGCTGAGAGGATGGAGGACTCCAAGGAGGCCGTGTGGAGTGAAGTCGACGCCCGTGAAAGATGCCCGGACTATAGACTTTGATACATTCACTGACTGTCATAGACACATGTCTTCAGCTAGAGAATCGGTGCATTTATATTGTTAAAACTTCGTCTGAGCTGCATGTCCTGAATTGTGCTAGCAATTGTTTCATGTACTCTTCTGTTTTATGAGAGAGTTTCATATGTTGTTTAATTTGTTTAACTTGTATGCATGCACTTGTTGTTATATCATGTTATAAGAAAGAAAAAATGTGGTAACCTCGCCGGGACTGCTCGATTGGAATAGGGGTGGGTGTGAGAGGTGTGAAGATCAGATGCAAGTGGGGAGCATGCAGGTAGACGGACAGACGGCGCACCAGGGAGGGGAAACCTGAGACGTCAGCGCTGAGGGACATCCACGTGACGACGATCGGCAGACGGCAGACAGCCACCGATCGACGCCGCCGGGAGCTGCATGCTTACCACGAACTTTTAATTGATGACCTCTGGACGTTATGTATCGCTCGAGTTTAATACAAGTAATGTAATGTGTATATAGTACTAATATTTCAAACTTTCATAGACAAAATGTGGCTTTTCGCTCGCTCCTGTGTAAGATCGCCGTGACTTCAAAACTCCTCAATGCGAGGACGCATTTCTTCAAACCAGGGGGATGTAACATAGCGTACATATACTCAAGTTCGCAATGTGGCACATACTTGCCTCATAAGTTATGAATAGATTAGTCAGAAACACTGTCAACTCCCCCTGGGAGGTAAGAGGAACATGTGAAGTACTGACTGGTTTTGAAGGACCGCGAGAATTGATTACTCTGTCGAACACAGATGGTAAGATGCCAGATGAGATAAGAAGTCCCAGATAGATAAGAGGGGCTGACAGTAGGGATAGTCAAGACAGACCGAGGATAGAGTCAGGGAGAGAGGAACGTGAATAAAGATTGTCCTTATCGGCCACGACAACATCAGTGTGTCTGTCTTCACTTCACTCCGAAGTCTTGGATCTTCTCTCCGTACTCTACATTAGGACACATGAGAAAGCAGCACCGTATGTCAGGGACAAGAGGAACCCACGTGGACATCAACGGCTCCATGTGTTTAATGTCCCGTGGCCATTGTAATTACAATAACATATAGGTACAAGCAAATATGGAATTCTAGGAAACAGCAATATGAAGCACAACATTGTTTAATGCAGAGGATCTATGTATACAATGGATATCTGAAGATACTCAAGGTGGAAACCTTTTTCCTTGGGTCACTCAATACCTAATAAGTAGATCGAACTAATGAAAATGGTGTGGCCTTTTTTCTCTGCTCAGTCCTATTTGAGTGTCAGGCCCAAAATCTTTTTTCCAAAGGCTTTAACCTGTGACACTAAAATGTAACAGTGCACGTGTCTGTGCATTTTCATGTGCAGTGGAATTATGAAGTGAATTTTTTTCCCCATGATTCTCAATAGATCACAATGCATTTCTTAATGATCTTTTGCAACATATGTTAGACCTCCTAAAACCTGACTTCACCAGATTCGACGTGGAGAACTTCAGACTCCGAAAAGTTTCCGCAGAACTGGAGATGGACGACCACACGAATCTAGAGGAGTGGCGGGAGTTTCTGAAAGGAAGGAACAGCTGGAGGCAAAATGGTCGAGGACAGAGCGGTCAAGGACAACATGGCCTTTGAAACAACTGCAGGGAAAGGATATGTTTTTAGTTGTACATTTTATTCTATCCAGGAGATGTAAAGCCCAAGAAATAAGGTGATTGTACTTATTTGAATTGTGTACTTATTTACATCAATTGCAGTTGTGCTTGCAATGAGTTTTTTGTTACATTAGGGACTGGTTGAACGAAGGAGGCAAACAACACCTGCACTACAGCCAAGACTTACAGCAGAACTTTTAAGGGCCAGGATAGAAGCTGAATCTGAACAGGCTGAAGTAAAGTGTACCTTACCACACTTTAAAATGACTCAATGATAGTAGATGTAGAAACATCAGAACATTGAACGATCAGAGAACAGTGAAAATTTAGATCAACTTAAAATGGTAATATCAAAGGCTACAGGTGGCAATGTGTTGAAGCCAGCATAACAAATGAAATTCTCAACAGCTACAATGTATCATTGATGATCAGAAGATTAGAATCAAAGATAATTTGCACCAACTTTACAATTTACATAAAGAGGTTACGTAGAAGAAGCATGTCACTGATAGAATTCAAGACCATTTAGTTCTAATGTCACAGTGGCAGCTTTCCAGTTGTGCATTATACATTCACTAGCCACTCTGGTGGCGACACTGCTGTCCCCTATTTCCTGGTTGGCGACGATGCGTTTGCCCTCAGAGGGTGGATGATGAAACCATACTCAAAGCAAGAGATGACACCCTCTGGGCGTATCTTCAACTGTAGGTTATGCAGAGCCCGTAGAACTGTGGAGAATGCTTTTGGCATCCTTGCCAGTAGGTGTGTATCCATGTCAATAGTCTATGATTTATATTCAAGTTTCCATTTGGTGCACAGATTTGAAGTCACATGCCTTGACAGAACGCTATGGTGGGGCTCGACGCCTACGCCTAAGTGCTGATTTGCTACCGATGCAGTCATAAACTCGGGAAAAAAAAGCACAGGACATCCGGGATGTGAACTATCTCAGCGTTGCAGAAGGGCCCCTTACCAAACAACTCGACAAGATTCTCAAACAGCACAATGTAAAAAGACAAGCCTACCATGGCCAAGCATTCATTGGGAACCATGTTCACGTAATGCTCAAAGTACAGAATACATGAATACGAGTGCATGTCTGAGTTTGTACATGTACGTGACACGTGTGTTGTCAGTTACAATCCAATGAAACAATTTATCTATTCCACTCAGAGGTTAGATCGAGTTAAATTCAGAGAGGGCAGTGATTTATAATGTGAATAATAGAATTGTTGCTATTTGTTATTCTTAGTCTTGATTTCCCAGTTTATTTACTTTTCCCTCTGTACAGGATGGGCCCATTGAGGACCAGACACTTGCTTCAGTAACCACCACCATGGAGTTTGTGGAAAGCTACGACTTTCCACTAGGCATAGCTCCCAGGGTATGTGTCATGCAGCAAATGTACGAGAAGATGTTTTTGCTGCATGCCACAGACTTTACTCACATGCTCGGCCAATACAAGAGGAAGACTGTACCAGTTCTGTCAACGAATGCCTTGACTTTGGAAAGCCATATCAAGCGTCGGTATATTAAGAAAATTGCTGTCATTGACATAGACCCAGTGACTATTCCGAGTCATCAGTTTGACCCTTAATGTTTGCCGCTAGTGAAACAGTGACTTGTTCAATTACCTTGTCCTTCAGATAGTTATTACACTAATGAACAGTTTAAACATTACACAAGTTTGGAGTCACATAACCATGTCAGGTTTTGTAGCAGAGGTGAAGGGAAAGCTCATTGCTGGCAAGCATGTGCATGGAGGTTACTAAGTGTATAAACCTCAGCTATTGTATAAACTTAATTTATATTTTACATCTTGCTTTGTTAACATTATCAAAATGTTTAGAATTATATCCTTTTATTTTTGTATTCAGTCGGTTGGAAATACAAGATTAGAAACACACATCATGGGGGTAATTGTGCATGAAGGAAACACATGCCTTTATGAAGTTATGGACTTGTCGTAATATCCCCAAGACTCCAACCTCGCAATGAACTCTCTTTTTCACATCCTGGTCAGCGAGGCAGGTAATGGTCCTTTTCCAATATTGAGGATTACTTGATCGATTGCGAATGAATGTTTTTCGTCCTTGTCAACTGTAGTTGATGAAGCCAGGAAGACCAGAGATGCGGGTACATGAAAAAGGGGACAAGGTTGAACACGAACCAAGTACTCGTCACGGAAATCTAACAAAAGAGATATTCATTACATTGCCTGACATGCTAGAGGACCATCCATTTGATGAGAACAGGTTTAGTAACCTTGATGCATACAAATGTGGCATCTGCCAATCTTTTCTGTACCTATCTGTAGTCATATTGTGAGTGCATCAGTAAGTCATTTCAGGCGAGGGCCTTATTTGTGATGCCAGCAAAATGGTAAGCCCGAAGACAGGATGACTATCAAACCGGGGGACAATGTTACCATTAAGGATGACAATAGCAACTACATGCTGTAAAATATCCATTTTTCTATAGTGTTACTATAAGCACAGCTGGACGTCGTGTAGAACTGAGTCTAGTGAATACTGTACAGGAATGTCTTTTTCTATTCGAGACACAAGATAGGTTGACTGTAGAGGATGACTGGCTTATAGGTTAGGTGGGGTAAGCAACAAAAGACTGCTAATGCAATGTTCATGTCAACAGAGCAGGATAATACGATTGCGATAGGCTGTTCCTGTGTACTTGTATGCACTGTTCTCTTGTAAGCTGTAGTCTCCAGTGGTCGACTGTTTCTCGTAATGTTCATTTTCATGTGGGTCACCCACAGCAGTTGACACCAGGAACAAGAGCAAATGATACATTATTTGTGGCTTAGGCATCCAGCAAACCCATCTAACTAAGCCGCACAAGCCCCCACTGAACCAGAGGCACAGTCCCCGAAGGCTGGGTTTCCAAGAGGCTTGACAGCTGTAATACCGATATACCTGACTAACACACTCTGAGTAAGCTGGATGTCCCGCCGTAGCCAATACATATTTGCTCTGTCACTTATGTGTAAATTTTGATGTGTTTGGAAGTTTCGTTGGAGCAGCTTCTGTTGTTGAAGGCTGGTTGTATTGTTTCAGCAATCTTCTGTAGATATTGGGATGATTTGCCACATTTGGAGATGAACACTTGCAGACATCACATCTCTGTTGTCACAATCCCTTCAAACTGCGTAGACCTGTGGGAAAGAAATACACTTAAAAGCTTTAATGCATAATTTGTTGTTTATAGCACACACATGTATCTTTCTATAAATAGGGACACGAGAGGGAACAAATAACTTCAATAAGCCAGTCACATTTTTGATTGGCAGGATATCATGGGGTTGAAAAAGCTACCTATTTTTTTACACTCGTGAGTCGTGTAGATTCCATTAGGTCATTATGGCTTTTATTCTGAGTATGAACCTCAAAATCTAACAACTGAGTACAATAATACAGTATGACTAAGGATGGCACGTTAGTTACATTTTCAAGAATACGAAGGTAAAAACACCCAAGTACTTTCTCAGGTGCTTGTGCCCTTCAATAAACTGTGCTGTTGGCCCTACGCCCACTACAGAAGTTTCCAGTATCATAATAATTTCAGTACAGACAAAGAACCACGCCACCCCGGTCCTTTGTTCTCTGCCTACAGGACTCGGTAACAGAAACTAGCATTTACACGCACAAAAAGCACAGAAATATCGTCTACAGACTCCAGGTTCCACACACACAAATACAAGGATTACATTTCTCCCGGCATTGGCGAGAATTTCCCGATTTCCCCGACATATGTCTCCCAGTCCCACATACGGCCGCCATGACCCTCACTAACTAAAACCTTTTACCACACCAGTTACAACCTCGAACCTCAATGTACTTATTCATGACTAAAACAGCTAAACTGCGCGGTAACTGGGAAGGTTTTTGTGGCAGAAAATAAGGCAAAACACTAAAACCCTTTCTGTTATAAAGATAGTACGTCCTCACCTCACAATGGCCGCCCTGGTCTGACTAACTTCCATGCCACACAGGACCGACGCATTCCTTTTGTATCCGTGCGCGTAAACAACTGGAATGCTTCTAAGATCCAAATAAAAGACTTCCTTACAGCTTACACTGTTAAAAAATTACAAACGCCAGTACAAAAGCAATTAAAACCAATAACACAATCGACGTTAGCCGCATATTCATATGACGTTCCCTGTTTGGCCGCACTCTTTTATGGCGGCACATGTGTACGCTTTGTCCGGGGAGGGTATTCGGTGGCGGCTGGATGATGACGTAAGTATTTCTGGAGGCTTACTTGGGGTTTTTCGAGATGCCGTTCTTTCAAACTACGCAAAACCGTAATGTCAAGCCGTCCCCTCGCCCCTGTAACCATCTTCTTTTTTCAACTTATAAGAATATAACACAAAAAAACTAAGAATAGACTTAAACGTTCGCTTTAGTGTTTTTTGTGAAGTTTGTGACGAGTTAGTGACGAAATTCAAGGGAAAATACGTTCTGAAATTGTGGCCAAAGAAAAATTAGTGCGTTATACGATATGAAAGCTTAGCCTCCACCAGGCCCTCTTACGGGCGTATGAATCGTCGAATTCGGCAGAAAAAGGAATGATTAGCCGGTAGAGTCAGTCCACAGTGAATATCACATTTCACTCCAAAGCTACTGCCTTTGTTCAGAAAATGACCAGATTAATTTTATTGCCTTTCTTCTTGCCGACATATGACAGACTAACGGAGCCAGAAAGTGAAACCCTGGAGTAGTTAGTCTGGTAGAGACTAATGAAAGCTGTCGCGGGCCCGAAAACCGCCCTTCCCCGTCTGAATAGGGCTAAGCTCATAAGAGCGAGTGTCTTGTCACATAACTGACAGGTATTACTTATTCACATTACCAAAGTTCTACAGAAAACAATGACAAAAAAAACACAGTAATAAAATGACGTCATACATATTTTAAGTATCACCTATGAAAGTTCATGTGTCTTAACTGACAGTCATTACTTATTTACATCACAAATGCTATACGTTATTGTGACCTTACAATTGATTACTTCAATCATCAGGCGAGTAGCCGTCAGAATGGCCCAAGTTACGTATAAATGACGGGAGAGCCCTGAACCATGGCAGACTTACGTAAAACAAGTGAGAAATTGACTTTGGCGTATATTTATAAGGGGTCTGGCTTTTCACCGGAATACCCCGGAATACCTTTTTTACACCGGAATTACCATTAAGGAGGGTGGATTCTATCGAAATACACTATGCTTTGATTAGTTAACATCACAGGTTGCTGTATTTTGGCATGGAATTATATATTTATGGCCCAGGGAACGAGAAATCACTACAAATTAGTGATGGCCATCGGCATCGGCGCCCCCGCCAGTCGTCAAGTTTGTTTTTATTGCGGATTACAATGTTTGTTAAGAAGGGTCATAGTGAGAAATACACAAAAGGAGGTGAAATGTCGCAAATACAGTATACTTTGGTAAGTAAACATCACAGGTTGGCATAATGTACGTTGGCATAAGATAACGTATACATGACCCTGGGATCAAGAAATCACTAGATCTAGTGATTTCTTGATCCCAGGGTCATGTATACGTTATCTTATGCCAACGTATATTATGCCAACCTGTGATGATAACTTACCATTAGGCGATCGGCGATAGTTCCCCGGCCAGTCACCATGTTTGTTTTCATTGCGGATTACAATGTCTGTAAGTTAACATTGCAGGTTGCTGTATTTTGGCATAAAATAACGTATATAGGATCCTGGGAACTTAGAGACATTTGATACCTGGCGATATGTTTATGATATTCTAAGTGCGATGAAGCTCTGCTCTCCTAAGGGAGGAATAAAGAAGAAGAAGACCTTTATTGTACATGTTTGCCACACTAGGCTTAAAACATTGGTCACTGTTGTGATATCAGTATTGATAACAGTTAGAAAGCACCCCTACCATCTGTATAGAATAGTCCAAACATGAATATTAAGTAGGCAGTACTCAAAGACCGGACACTGAGGACATTCTACCTCTTTCCGCCTGGACCACCGGATCGAGCATACACACTGTTGTACCACTACTAACCATTCTCATTACAAGAACTATAGACGCAACTATATGTCTGTGACTGCGTTACTTATGGAAGTGGATCAACACAACAACAGGAAGTACAACATGGTGTCAGAAGTGGGATCCTTTGAAGAAAGAGCTCGATCGTATGGAAGCTCTAGGGGTCATACAGAAGGTAGATGAACCCGGTCATACAGAAGGTAGATGAACCCACCGAATGGGTAAACTCACTAGTTGTAGTAGAGAAGCCCAAGTCAGGGAAGTTGAGGATATGTCTAGATCCGCGGGATCTAAACAAGGCTATCAAGCGCGAACATTACCAGCTCCCAACGCTAGAGGACATCTCCACGCGTCTCGCAGGGTCGAAGTACTTTGCCGTAGTAGATGCGAGATCTGGATACTGGCAGATCTGTTTGGACGAGGAGAGTTCTAAGCTGACCACATTCAACACGGCGTTTGGCCGGTACCGCTTCACCCGCCTTCCCTTTGGCGTCCATCCGGCGCAGGAAGTATTCCAGAAGAAGATGGACAGCATCTTCGGAGGTCTAGAGGGTGTCGAGGTAATTGTGGACGACATTCTGGTCCATGGCCCAACAGAAGAGGAGCTAAATAGACGCTTCCGGAACATGCTACAGCGGGCGAGAGAATGCAATGTAAAACTGAATGAAGAGAAGTGCGTACTGGCAACACAAGAAGTAGGTTTCTTTGGTCATATTCTGACAGGGGATGGGTTAAAACCGGACCCCAAGAAGGTGGATGCAATCACCAACATGAAGAGCCCCACAAGCAAGGCTGAACTGATGACCATGCTAGGAATGATAACCTACCTATCCAAATTCATTCCAAATCTGTCGGAGGTCACCGCTCCTATGCGAGAGCTGCTCAAAGAAGACGTCGAGTTCGTCTGGGATAGCAGCAGAGAGAGAGCCCTGGGTAAGGTGAAGAAGTTAGTGGCGGAGGCAACCACACTGACATACTACGACCCCGACAAGGAAGTGACACTACAGGTGGACGCATCAAAGTACGGACTTGGAGCGGTCCTGATGCAAGAGGGCAAACCAGTGGCATTCGCGTCCAAGTCACTCAACAACACGGGAGTAAACTATGCACAAATCGAGAAAGAGTTATACACGATAGTGTTTGGTTGTGAACGGTTTCACCAATACATATACGGCAGAAAAGTGCACGTGGAGTCCGATCACAAAGCGCTGGAATCGATCATGAAGAAACCTCTGAGTACAGCACCTGCAAGGTTGCAGAGAATGCTGCTGAGGCTACAGAAGTACGACCTCGAGGTGAGACACAAACAGGGCAAGGAAATTCCTGTCGCGGATGCCTTAAGCAGGCTATACCTTGACGAAACCGACAACATGAGCGAGAGTTTCGAGGCACAAATACATCTGGTTACATCACATCTGCCTGTCTCCACACAGCGACTAGAAGAAGTCCGCCGGGAAACAGAGAAGGATGCACAGTTGATCATCCTGACAGAGGCAGTGAAAGAAGGATGGCCAGAAACGAGACGGCAGTGCAATCCCCACATAGCCGAATTCTGGAATCACAGAGACGAGCTGACCGTCCATCAAGGGATAGTCTTCAAGAGCCAGAAGATCGTAATCCCGAGAGCCATGCGGAGGGAGATGCTCGACATCTTGCACCAGAGTCACATGGGTCAAGAGAAGACCAAGGCAAGGGCCAAGGACATTCTGTTCTGGCCAGGCATGAATGCTCAAATTGAGGAGAAGATACAACAGTGTTCCATTTGCCAGGAGCACCAAGCCTTCAACCTCAAAGAGCCGATGATACCACAGGCGGTCCCAGAGAGACCATGGCAGAACGTTGCCACAGACCTGTTTTGCTACAACGGTGACGACTTCATGATAGTCACAGATTATTACAGCAAATTCTTTGAGTTTGTAAAGCTCAACAAAACCAAGTCTACAGATGTCATCACAAAGATGAAAAAGCTGTTCGCAACGCATGGGATACCTGAGAAGGTGGTGAGCGACAACGGCCCACAATTCGCAAGCGAGCTGTTCGCCAAATTTGCAGAAGAATGGGGATTCAAGCACGTCACAGCGAGCCCCAGGTACCCGCAGTCAAACGGGTTGGCAGAAAGATCTGTTCAAACAGCCAAGCGCCTGTTACGCAAAGCAGAAGCAGACAAGAGAGACCCATACCTGGCATTGCTGGATTATCGCAACACACCGATCGACAGCCAGCTTGAGTCACCAGCTCAAATACTGATGGGCAGAAGACTGCGGACAAGACTGCCCACAACGAAAGCACAGCTAATGCCGAGAAACGTGGATCACAAGAACGTGAAGCTACATCTCGAAGCAAGGCAGCACAAGCAGAAAAACTGGTACGACAAAAGTGCCAGGAGTCTCCCAACTCTATCAACAGGAGACACTGTCCGAGTTCAGCAACAAGATGGTAGGTGGACACCTGCCAACGTACCAAAGACCAAAACGACAATGCTAGGCAGCTTCATCGACTCAATTCTTACCGGTCCGAGGCATGATTCCAACCAGTCCGAGGCATTTCCAACCGGTCCGCGATACATTTCCTTACGTGCTGCGGTAGAATTCCAACCACTCCGCGCCCGTGAGAATTTCCTGCCCTACGCGCTGCCCTGCGCTGCGTTCCTCGACAGAATTTCCTGCCCTACGCGCTGCCCTGCGCTGCGCTCCTCGACAGAATTTCCTGCCCTACGCGCTACCCTGCGCTGCGTTCCTCGACAGAATTTCCTGCCCTACGCGCTACCCTGCGCTGCGTTCCTCGACAGAATTTCCTGCCCTACGCGCTGCCCTGCGCTGCGTTCCTCGACAAAATTTCCTTTCGCGCTACGGCAGAATTCTAACCGTACCACGGCACAGCCCCCTGTCCCCCACTCTCATACAGTGGACGATCCCAGATGGGTCAAGGGTCACTCGTGTTGTGAATGTGAACAGCCAGTCAGGTCGTGTCGATGTTGAAAACTTTTTCAGTGCTTCGTTCTGACTATCACTGGCATCTCTAAAAACACGTGCGTGCAAACTAAAAGGAAGCCCTGATTGTCAATATCAACTAGACTCTACCAGTCTCCACGGGTCGCTGGGAAAATAGTAGAAATTAGCCAAATAGAGTCAAATGTTTGAAGGGAGTCGGCTACGGAGATAAGGTCAAATTGGCAACCCAGGCACTTTCACCACAAAACAATGTACACAACATTTAAATATTGGCCATAAAATTCATTGACAGAAACACACGGTCGATAATACAAAAGATATTCTTGTTCAGTCACGGGAAAATCCTGTTATAGCCCCAGCCATGAATAAAATCGAATGTTATGGAAATGCTATCATGTCCAAACGGGATTATAGGACCAATCTGTTACCAGTAGTCTGTGTTGTCCATGTATGAACTTTCATCAAATAACTCGATCATGCGATATGCTGAAAGGACTAAAAAACCACCGTAGGATTGTCCTGCGAGACAGGTCCGTTTATTTCAGGTTAAGAATCTGAAATAACACAGAAACAAGATGCAAGCTATAGTATAACGTTATATAATAGGAGAGCTGGCTGAGGAAGAGAAGGATGCCTCCGTACGGATCCCGTCAAGTACACCGCCTACTCATATGATATAACGTTAACGTTATATACTATAGTCTGCAGTACTGACAGTGTCAGGTTTGATGTCTCTTGAACTTTAATATCATAATTTAAACAGAGCCAAGCCGGTTTTATTGCTGTCACGGTTGTTGCAACAGCAAATGCCTATGACACACGGCGACGTCGACCCGTCAACACCATGGTAGAGTACCATGAAACACGTAATCGTAATGTTACCGTTATGAAAAAGGTCCCCGATACTTTTAGCGAAGGACATTATCCTTGAAAGTTTATATTTTCGCAGTTCACGTTCAACACTAGTGACCCTTGACCCATCTGGGATCGTCCACTGTATGAGAGTGGGGGACAGGGGGCTGTGCCGTGGTACGGTTAGAATTCTGCCGTAGCGCGAAAGTAAATTCTGTCGAGGAACGCAGCGCAGGGTAGCGCGTAGGGCAGGAAATTCTGTCGAGGAGCGCAGCGCAGGGCAGCGCGTAGGGCAGGAAATTCTGTCGAGGAGCGCAGCGCAGGGTAGCGCGTAGGGCAGGAAATTCTGTCGAGGAGCGCAGCGCAGGGCAGCGCGTAGGGCAGGAAATTCTGTCGAGGAACGCAGCGCAGGGCAGCGCGTAGGGCAGGAAATTCTCACGGGCGCGGAGTGGTTGGAATTCTACCGCAGCACGTAAGGAAATGTATCGCGGACCGGTTGGAAATGCCTCGGACTGGTTGGAATCATGCCTCGGACCGGTTGGAATCTTGCCTCGGACCGGTAAGAATTGAGTCGATGAAGCTGCCTAGCATTGTCGTTTTGGTCTTTGGTACCAACGTGATTAGAAAGTGCGACCAACCGAGATCATATGTCGTGCAAACACCAGAGGGTACCGAGTATCGACGCAACAGGAAACACCTGAGGACAACACCTGCAGCGACGACAACGGCAGCAACACCTGCACCTGAAACGTCAACTAAACCTGCAGTGACACCTGTTCCGGTGACGACACAGCAGTCAGCCACACCAGCACCTTACGTCACCCGATCAGGACGTGCGGTCAACCCTCCTAGAAAGCTGAATTTGTAATGCATGAACCAGAGTTAACGCACTGAATATGGACATTGAACATGGACATTGAATACGGACTGATCCTGAACAATAGAATAGATATGTTAATGCATGCTTCATTGAGGAAACTAGAGATAATGCATGTTGTTGCTCAACAAAGAAACTAACATCTTAAGAAGGGGGATGTTGTGATATCAGTATTGATAACAGTTAGAAAGCACCCCTACCATCTGTATAGAATAGTCCAAACATGAATATTAAGTAGGCAGTACTCAAAGACCGGACACTGAGGACATTCTACCTCTTTCCGCCTGGACCACCGGATCGAGCATACACACTGTTGTACCACTACTAACCATTCTCATTACAAGAACTATAGACGCAACTATATGTCTGTGACTGAGTTACTTATGGAAGTGGATCAACACAACAACAGGAAGTACAACAGTCACCACAAAACATGTTGAACCGATACAGTTCACAAGAAATTATTAAAGCGGTCGCGAGTTTGCCGCTTGAAGTCCATTGGGCGCACGCGTCCCACATTGATTATAACGCAAACATTGCCTATGTATGCCGGTGATCAAATAACAATCAAAACAGATATTAGAATAGAGGGCGCAGGGGGGATAATGAATGAATCACAATAATGCCCTATGCAGAATTGCTAACGCGCGAAAATTTGAACAGTAACATATTACCTAAAAAATTTAGAACTTTTGACCGACGCAAAGAAATGGAAATCGACCAAATTTCAAAATATGCCATACACTCTATACGAAATAAGCAGCTATGCTACAATTTCGAGTTCGTGAAAAGCATCGCGTTGCTAATTGAAAAGAGAACGGACCAGACAGACAAAGGAATTCAAATTTACAAACCCAAACGGGCAAAATCCACGCTACCGGTGTCGCGGATAGGTACTGCATTCTGCTGCTTAATGCGATAATCTGAGTTCAAGACTAAATAATGCCAAGGTTGGCTGTTATGTGGGGGATGTCATTGCTAACCACCTTTATTATGCAGATGACCTGTGTCTGATATGTCCCAGTGTCAATCTTTCCAGACATTGGTAGGAATGTGAGAAGAGGTCGGTCTTGAAAACGATGTAGGACTACCCACTTCGCTTATTCCAGATATTAGTATACAAGATCCGGTCCCGACAAAAGCTGACTCTTGTAGAACTTACTATCGCTTTCGAAGATAATGCCCGTAATGCAGAGAAAAGAAAAGGTGCACGATGGTCTGTCACTAGGGTATTCTTTCCCGTTGCCACGCGCGTTCGACAAGGTATCGGGTTACACGAGGCAACATTTTGGCTAACGGCAAAACATTTGTAAATAAACAAAATAGTGGGGACGGGAAAATCTTTTTAAAATAAAACGAAATTGGCGATTTTACAAACTTTGAATGTTGTAAATTTGCGCTGAATGGCTGAATTTTCTATATTTGCTCCCAAACACGATAATTCTCAGGTTTGAGGGAGCCCGTTTTTTCAGGGACATATCGCAAAGGCCAGGCTTCAAATGTAAGCGAATATCTCTTATTTTCGTATTTTTCGTCGACCAGGAGCAAAACAAAACTTTGTGTTTTTGGAATTTTTCAATTTCTGATTCTAAGTGTTGTTAAGATCGACAAATCTGTGAAAAAATGACATTTCTTGACATTTTTCGCACTCAATTGGCCATAATTCAAAATCAAGGGCATTTATCAAAAATCCCAAAAACACAAACCTCGGGAAAACCGTTACGGTCATTTTGAACTATAAATAAAGTAAGGTGGATGCTTTTGGAAGCTGATCCTTTACGATGTTTGAACGCTTGTCGTGCCGCACGGATAAGGGGAGCGGGTAATTGACATGGCCGTAAACAATCCTTCTAATATCCAAGGTCAGCAAAAAATGACGCCAGCAGCTTCGTTACATGTTAGATGTCCACAACAAACTCCTACGATAGATATACTCTCCAGAAAACAGGTGAAATTTGTAAAAGAAGTAGTTTTTCTCCTGATTCGGGGAAAGGGGCCCGACCGCGCTGGAATGACAGTAAAGACATGCAATGACCGCAGGTGACACAAAATCGAACGCGAGTTCGGATCGATTACGTCATTTCGAACATCATGGAACACCGTTCGAATTCGGCTGGACATGGGAGTTTCTGTGCATGAATTCGACCACCGTGGTGCAAGATATGAGGATTTGTTGAATGAAATTCACATTCATAGCAGCTACAAAGCAACGCTTGTCACAATTGAAATCGGTAGAAGTAGAAGTAAGCAGTAGTAAACCTTTATTTTCCTTGGAAGGCCCTGTCGGCCAGTACATATACATATACATGTATATACATGTCCGTTCTTCCCAGGGGTCCAAGTGGAGGGGGGGGGGGTGTCACGGGAAATGAATAAATAAACAATTTACAGAAAAAATAAATAATTAGTTAATACATTATCATAATCATACAAGTCATAATCGTCAGGCCAGTCCCTCGAGCTCTATATCCTGGTCTTCAAAGTCCATAGCGTTGGAGCACGCTGGGCATCTACAGGCAGGCTGTTCCACGGCCACAGAAATGCTCCAGACAGGGCCATAGATCTGCGGACACAACCCCTCGTCGCCCTAGGTACTTGTGAGAGGTCGCTTGTCTGGTAGCTCTGATGGCGCTCTCGCGGCAGGTCACAAAGAGTTCATTCATGTGTTCTGGCAACATGTTATGTAAAGATCTGTAAACTGTCAGGAGTTTTTGTGTTTTGTGGATACCCATAACATCCTTCCAACCAAGAAGCATGTGCATATGTGCAATAAGGGTTCTTGGCTGGAGACCTAGAATTAGCTTACCTACTTTATTCTGCATTCTTTGCAACCTCTGAATATGTACCATACTGGCACCATCACGGTGGTCTGTCACTAGGGTACTCTTTCCCGTTGCTACGCGCGTTCGACAAGGTATCGGGTTACACGGGTCAACGTTTTGGCTCATGGCAAAACATTTGCAAATAAACAAAATAGTGGCGGGGCGGGAAAATATTTTCAAAATAAAACGAAATGAGCGATTTAACAAACTTTGTATGTTGTCATTTTGTGCCGAATGGCTGATTTTTCTATATTTTGCTCCCAAACACGATTATTTTCTGGTTTTAGGAAGACCGTTTTTTCAGGCACACATCGCAAAGGCCTGGCTTCAAATGTCAATGAATATCTCTTATTTTCATATTTTTTGTCGACCAGGAACAAAACAAAACTTTGTGTTTTGGGGATTTTTTTAGTTCTGATTCTAAGTATAGTTAACATCGACAACTCTGTGAAAAAATTGCAATTTTTTACATTTTTCGCACTCAATTACCCATAATTCAAAATCAAGGGCATTTTTCAAAATCACAAAAACACAAACTTCGGGAAAACCGTTACGGTCATTTTGAGCCACTAATAAGGTAAGCAGGGTTCTTTATGAAGCTGATCCTTTACGATGTTTAAATGCATGTCATGCCGCACGGATAGGGGGAGGGGGTAATTGACACCGCCGTAAACAAGCCTTCTAATTTTCAATGTCAAAAAAGTTACGCCAGTAAACAACAAAATACCAGCATGGATATACTCTCCAGAAAACAGATAATATTTGTGACAAAAGTATTTTTTTTCTGAAGCGGGGAAAGGGGCCAGGCGGCGCGGGTTTACAGTAAAAACTTTCAATGACCGCAGGTGACCCCGAATCGAATGCGCGTTCGGATTCGATTACGTCATTTCCACCTCGTGGAACAGTGTTCGAATTCGGCTGGACATGGGAGTTTCTGAGCATGAATTTGACCACCGTGCTGGCATAAGTTAAGTGAGGAAGGAAAATAGTATTGTACAATGTTACCAGAGTAGTCTGTGTCCCAAATGATAGAGTGACGCATAGCTAATTTCAGCGATAGAATATTTCTTTATTTGTAGTGCTTTTGTACCCTCCCTTGTAATTAGTAATGTATGGTCCCCAAGGAAGCACAGGTGTACATCATTGGAATTTTGTCTGACAATCAAGGTTAGATTCGATCAGGTAAACGACTTGTAGCGTGTAGTTCTTTCAAATACCGCTAGGCTTATGACAGGTTGCATAATGTTGGAGGACGAATAATGTGTTTCGAGGGGCCAATGCCTAAACCTCCTTCATCAAAGTTCATATCATAAAGACAAAAGAACAAGCAAACTCGGGTAAATATATAACCAACTTAGGTCTACAGCAATTTACACGACAATAGGCTTTGCTTACTGTACTGCTGTCAAACAGACTGCGACATTTATTGGGTAAGCGCTATTAAAGCAGGTTTCGACTTTTAACCTTTCTCCGGTCAAGGTTGAACAATTTGGAAGTGTTACAACGTTGAACTTGAAGTCAGGATGTCTTCTGTGTCTTGCTGTGCGTCTCGAGCTCTCTTTTCGCGTCTTGAAGACTTTGAATCTTTAGCAGAGAAGCGTCTTCCCAGCGATGTGTGGGAGTATTACAGCTTTCCGTCCTGCAGTGGGTTCACACTTCAGGAAAACAAGCGGGCTTTTCAACGGTACGTTTATATTGAGAAAAGTACTCAGAGTAAAGTAAGGAATAATTACGTTCAATAGAATATAACCTCCGTCATATTTCATGTAGGTAATAATACTTCATGTTGCAACTTTTGAACTCGTTTTGGGTTCCATTACCTCCAGGCTTCGTTATACTTTTTCATGATATCTTTCAATCCAATCTCGATACTTTATAATCATCACAATTAGTTTCTAAGAATTTAGATTGTTATAAATGAAGGCGTGCCTCAAGCACGTTACAACAACGTCATTACTCAGATGGGTACCTACTGGCTGTAATATGATACAACATGGTGGATTATTATTATCATTATTACAACGACCTCGTTGCTTTCTTGCTGGCATCAGCGTTACATGTGGACTTTGACCTACCAACTTTGACGACATAGACTTTGAACGTTGACCTCCAGAGGACATATTGTGCATATAGGGGAGACTAAACACGGTTAAATAAAAAACAGGGTCTAAACCTTTGAAAATCCTATTTTCAAGGGTGGGATTTTTTGTGAAATCTGGTCAGTATAGGAGTGGCTCTGGTGGGATTATTAGACTCTGTATTTGCTGGATTAGGTAAAATAGATGGTCTGTCTCTACCTTGTGGGTTTTGGCACCCCCTGATATAGTGGGATGGTCTTCAACTGGGTGTCAGAAGCCTGTAGGACCTATCCAAGGGCTCGGATTTGTAGAGGTGTGTGTGGGGTGGGGGGTGGGGGGTGCGGTATATCTGGAGAATAGCCGTATAGAATTTGTCAGGAATGAATCTGATGACAGCTGACATGACTGGTTAGTATTTGAGGGTGAGTTTTTGTAGTCTGCTGTTTTGATTCCTGACATGATGACACCTTTTTTTTCTTGGTTGGTTGGTTGTTTGGTTCGTTGGTTGGTTGGTTGGTTGGTTGGTTGGTTGGTTGGCTGGCTGGCTGGCTGGCTGGTTGGTTGGTTGGTTGGTTGGTTGGTTGGTTGGTTGGTTGGTTGGCTGGCTGGTCGATTCTATCTTGTTTCCACCATATGTAATTCCTCCCTCTTTGAGCTTTTTGTACATTTCTGACCGCCCAGGTACCGACTGTTGCCACGTGTCCTGCGTGATGTGTCCGGTGTGGACACTGCGGCCACAGTCCTGGGCAGCCGACTGGACATGCCTGTAGCCATCTCACCCACAGCCCACCACTCACTCGCACATCCGGATGGGGAAAAGGCAACAGCAAAAGGTTACCTGTCATAAAATTGTTATCAACAAGGTTGTTCGTACATTTCAGTGCCTATTATGACCAAAGGGAAAATATATATTGTGGGAATGGGCCATTTTAGATTGGAATGGTCCATTTTAGATGGGGATGCCTTTGGTCCATTCTTACTTGCTTGGGTATCAAGTTGGGAAAGTCTATTTTGAACCTAGAATAGTCAATTTCTGGGCAGAATTTATTTTGGAATGTTCCATATTTGCACAGTGATTTTGAAACAGTCCAATTTGGTAGGGTTGTGGGACAGGAAGTGCAACATGACGTATTTGCTTGCAAATATTGCATTTCTAATTACAGAATATGTAATGTTGTAGTTGAACTGAAACTTGCTAATTTCATAAAGTTTCCTGCATTGTTATTAAAAAAAGTTCAATCAGGGCATTTCTCCAAGACCGAATTTGTATGTTGGGACCACAAAAATTTCACACTGTCAGTCAAAAAAATCTAAACTCTACGACATGAAATTGATGAAAATGTACTTTGGTAAGCTTAAAATTACAGATTCAACACCAAATATTAACAACATGGGCTCACAAATTGAAAAATATCTAAAGCTAGAGACAGCCCTGCATTCAATGATTTCATTTTTGCGTTCCGGCGCATGCGCGCCGGAACGCATTGTCCTGACTTTTACCTTGCAGGCAGGAACCAGGGAAGCTTGGTTCAACACTGTGTCGCACACAATAAGACCTTATATGGCAATACGTTCCCAAATCCTTGTATAGCCGTTGCCTTATATGGCAAGAGAGCACGAAAAGGCAGGCAGGCTAGATTTGCATGTGACACAGGAGGGCGACCGCATGTAACTGCTACAACTGTTCGGAAATATCATTGCATTGTGGTTTCGGACTTTGATATCCTGAAAAATGACCATATTACATCTATTCCACAAGATTGCAGAAGAAAAAAAATGATTTCGTCAAGAAAACGACCAAAAATCGGCATAAATGATACCATATAGTGAGGTTATAGCATTACGCCAGAATGACTAGTTACGTACCGCAGCTTGGCCGATCTGGCAACGCGAAGCACTTCGGACCCAGAAGATCTGGGTTCGTGTCCGTGCATGGATTTTTTCTTTCTTTTTAGATATTGAATATCAAAAATATATATTGATAGTATATTAATCTATCAATATCATATTTATGAATATCATTTTTTTTCATTAATAAATAAAGAAATATTTTATATTTGTTATTTTTAAATATTCATTTAATATATACAAGGCCTTTGTCTTATGAACAGGACTTCATAGATTCCAAACCCGGCATTCGAATTTTTCTGTTCATTGTAATGGAAAATACCGTGCAGCGGCTCCTATGCGCGGTAAGATGATTCTTGCAAAACACTCGCCACTAAACTTCTATCCCCGATGTAAACAGAGGCTCTTGATGTAGTTTGCAAAACAGCGATTCTTTGTTACAGTAGCAAATGCTCCATTGTTCAGTATCGACTTCATTCAGACAACACGGACGTGGAAAGTGGCGCCCCTCGGCACAAAACTATGGGAATTTTCATGAATTTTAGCAAAATTACCCAGGAAAATAAGGAAGAAATGTTGTAAATGCGGAAACCAGAATAATACGGATGAGGTAGCTGTTGATTTGTTTGACATTTGGTAGTCATTTTAGATAGAACCTTTCAAATTTTATGTTTTATTGCGTGTCATGTACATAATTACATTGATAGCTTTTATAATGAGCCTATTATACATTTTACAAATAAGTACAAGTTGTAGGCCAAGACCAGCTTTTTCAAAAGCACTTGAGTTAAGTGACGTAACTTCAAAATTGCTTTCCCCAATCTGCCTTTCTCTATTAAAACAGTACTCATTTCCCAAAATGACAATTTTTCTTATAGACTGAACAGCCCTTGAGTGACTTCCTCTGGCAGATTTTACTTCAAGTAAAGGGAAAAGACAATTCACACTCATAAACGTAGCCGAAACGCCAGCTTTTTTTAAAAGCTCTTGTTTCAATCATATTTCTTGTCTGTTGTAGGAGCAGCATCTGCCAACACAGCTTTTGTGGTCAGTTCCTTCGCCAACTATTCCCTGGAAGACATTGCCCAGTCCGCCCCACAGGGGGTCCGTTGGTTCTACCTGATTCCGCAGAACGATCCCGCCCGTACCGAGGAGCTGCTCCGAAGAGCCGAGAGCGCGGGATACACCGCGATCTGGCTAACGGTGGACCTGCCTCGGTTTGGGTTCCATAATCGTCGTGACAGTCGGATAGAGTCAGCAGAAGGCAAGAGGTACATGTACATGTATAACGACCATTAACATGTATCTGCTGGGTTACATAAAATTGAGCTTTCAACATAAATCCGCATCTTTGAATGATGAGTGTGTTTTAAACATCTATAGCGCAGCCACTCCATGTATGCAGATATGCATTGGGTTATACCCCTATTTTCCGACACCTACATGTATGTTCTGACACCTAGGCACCAGTGTTCTGACACCCCTTTGTTCTGACACCACCACATGTATGTTCCGACACCCGTGTTCCAACACCCCTATGTTCCGACATCCCTATGTTCCAACACCCCTGAGTTCTGACACCACTACATGTATGTTCCGACACCAGTGTTCTGACACCCCTATGTTCCGACATCCCTATGTTCCAACACCCCTATGTTCTGACACCACTACATGTATGTTCCGACACCAGTGTTCTGACACTCCTATGTTCCGACATCCCTATGTTCCAACACCCCTATGTTCTGACACCACTACATGTATGTTCCGACCCCCTATGTTCTGACACCCCATACAGGTTTCCTAATCTGACTTTTGACAACGCGCCCAGTGACGTTCGCTCGTCGGAGTTTTCCGCCTACTTGAACGACAGTGTGAAGCAACCAATCACGTGGGACGACGTAGTCTGGTTGAGGAAGAATACGCAGCTCAAAATCGTACTAAAAGGAATCCTTTCAGGTCTGCGAATAGATAATTATTTCAGCTCTTATGGATTTTTCTTTTTGTTTCTTTCTATTAAGCCACACCAACTTAGCTTGTTAGTGGGTGGATTTCAAAAAAATTATGCTGAAATAGAAAACATGCTCTGAAATAAAAACAACTGTAGACCGAGGTTGATTTACCTTTGTTTATTTGTTTATTCAGTTTAATTTGCACTTAAAAATAATAAATATATAACAATGAAATACAAAGGAGAATATAACAGTGCAGTGTAAGGAATGTCGAAAGCTATTTTGCTTGCCTTTGAATATTCTAACCTGTATAAACATGACATTGATTATTTTGTACTCAACAGTTTTTCTTGATACAGTATTCTACTGCTTAGAAAAGTATAGCATCTACCTTCAAGGTAGAAAATTGTAGTTTCCTGTTTTTTTCTGATTGAATAGCCTTTTTAGATTGATACAAACAGTTTGACCTGCTATTTTGCTATTATAATACTACAAATTTCTACTTTGAGGGTAGATTAAAGGTTATTCTTTTTTTAGGTAATATTAAGCAAAACTATTGAGTATGAAATGATGCAATGTTACATTAAAGGTAACACATCCAGAGAAGCGATATTAAAAGACAAGTCAAATTCATTTGTAGAGGTTGATTTAACTTTCAACAATGAATGTTGTTGTGCGTTTGAAGAGAAACTTGTCTTTACAGCTGAGGATGCAAAAGAAGCAGTAAAGGTTGGTGTTGACGGTATCTGTGTGTCCAACCATGGGGGAAGACAACTGGACGGAGTACCTGCTTCTGTAAGTTGTACTCAGGGCATTACCCCATGCAGAGCCTTGCCACTCAGTGGCCTATACAATACACCCTGGGGGAGGCTCTGCTAAACTGGGCTGAGGTTTCCACTTTTGTGGACATGGACTGCATAACCAGCAGTCAGCCAATCAGAGATCGATCGAATTGCCTAAATGTTTTCTTTTGGTAAAGTCTGATTCTCGGGCTGACAGCTGACAGCTGGTTAGAAGCCACGCCAACAAAAGTGGAAACCTCAGCCAAGATGGATTGAGTGAGTGAGTGAGTGAGTCACTGACTGCCTGACTGAGTGAGTGACTGACTGACTGACTGAGTAACTGACTGAGTAACTGACTGAGTGACTGACTAACTGACTGACTGACTGATAGAGGGGTCTTCTTGGGCAGGTTTGACTCTTCGATATCTACCCACTCTCCCAGATCGATGCACTACCGGACGTTGTCCGCGCGGTGGCCGGTAAGGCGGAGGTTTACGTGGACGGAGGTGTTCGGAGTGGGGCGGACGTGCTGAAGGCCTTGGCGCTCGGGGCGCGATGTGTGTTCGTCGGCAGGCCTGTCCTCTGGGGACTCGCTTGTGATGTAGGTTTTGAAAAACACTTTAAATTTCCCTTTTTGCAAACTGTAATGTATCTCTGTGGTGTAGTGGCCTGCGCCTTTGTCTCTCACCACATCTGGTTCCATTTACTTGGATCAGAAGTTCTGGGGTTCAAGCCCCAGGTAGGACATCTCTGGACAAGAGGCGCAATGAGTCATACCAAAGACTTTATAAAAATGGTACATACTTGTGAAACAGTAGCCCCCTGCTACAGTGATTGCACAACAGTGTGGCCCAGGGCTATGAAATGGAGATGGGCACTGCCCTATCAATAATGGTGTGGGAGGATTTTAACTTAACTTTTTACTAATGTATGGTAATGATGAACACATGCAACACCCCCTCTATAGCTCATTTTTTATAAGTCGAGTATAGATTGTGCAAAAAAGAGAGGGATTCAATTTATTCAAAGTGCAAAGCTTGTTTGCCACTTTGTATGCTTAAGTAATATGGACAAATTCACATTCATTGTGGCGCTTAGACAAACCTAGTAGCGTCTGGGTTTTTTTTAATGACGGAAATTTAAAAATGTCCATCATTACAAAGAAACAAGAAATAGCTGATGGAATATGTTCGTTTATCGTACTCAATTTATGTAGCTTGCATAGTATTTATGTATTTTTCTGTCAACCCTTCTTTTTTGAACTCCTCTGTACTTAGCCCGTTGGACGAGTATGTACAATAAAGATCTTCATTAATTTCGTTTATAGATATCTGTCAGAATTGATGTACAAAATTGACAAGTTTCCGTTGCAGGGTGCGGAAGGGGTCCATCAAGTTCTACAGCTGCTGAAAGAGCAGCTGAATCTGGCCATGGCACAGGCAGGTATGTGGAACACTCATCTAATATGATTACAGATTATAAATTCAGTGGTATTACGTAACCATGGGACAATTATTTTCTATGTCCGTGGATTTGCAGCTTCATTTTCTCTTATTTTGTTTGTGTTCTTGTATTTCAAAAATAGTTACTCAACAACTGGATAAAATTTGGAAACAGTCAAACGTTTCTGACCTTCATCAACGTGTTCTTGTATTTGTTTGTTTATTTATTTAACCAGGGGAATCATGTCCCCAACTGACAATTTTCAATGGGCCCTAGGGGGAAGACCACAAAAAAAAGTTATCTACATCAAACTCAATCAAAATTACTAGAGATAACAAAAGAAAGCTACGCAAACTACAAATTGATACAAAACCAAAGTATTCGCAGATTTCACTGTGAACTCTTTACCGCATTCTTAAAACCACCGCAAAAAGCCGTTCCATAGTGTGACTGTGGCGCTACTATAATTTCAAACGCAAACTCAAAACCACCGCGAACACTCATTTTCTCCCTACTGCAAAATGCCCGCGAACATTTCTGCATTTACAGTTAGTATGCTCGCTAATTGAATACAGTAGAGTGGCAGAAAGTGGGGGCAGGATGCTAGACACTTTGGGACACTGACAGGATGGTTAGGTCAATGGTCCCAGAAAAACTAATTTCCAGTCAATTTCCTGCTTTATGCATGTCTGTTGCCCTTCCGGAGACAGTGAAAAAAATGCATCAGACAGAATCAGCAAGACTGGAATTCATAGGAATAAATAAAACAAGAGACAGAACCTGCAAATATTTTATGGCGGTATGACATCTTTGACTTCTTGTTTCCCACTGCAGGTTGCTCCCGGGTGTCAGACATCAAACCATTACTGATCGTACATGAGTCCTACTACCTTCGTGGCCGCCACTGTTCAGACAGCCATCCTCATTAATCAGGACCCCTATCGCTCCACGTTACATCGCTCGCGTAAGGGGCCCTGATAAAAAGCCCCGCCAGACATGGTTATGACGACGTCGCCACCAAAACAGCTTCAGCCAATCAGAGGGGTTTGCTTCCTCTCATCGGAAGCCAACGCGCAAAGAACGCTGGGAAGCTATCAACCAATCAGGTTACGTCTTACATCGCTACTTAATTATTCATGAGCAACTAACGACTTTTTGTGCCAAATAAGGCTAACTCATTAATCATTAATGAGCAACTGTCAGTGACGCCCCCATAACCATGTCTGGCGGGGCTTTTTATCAGGGCCCCTTACGCGAGCGATGTAACGTGGAGCCATAGGTGTCCTGATTAATGACGATGCAGACAGCTAGAATCAGGAGAAGCTAGACTGAAGCACAGCGCGGATCCGGAGAAAAGAACTTTGCAACAGAACTGAGTCAGCTTACACTTACGTCCCGAAGATTTCAAAATAATCACAGTTAAAGAGGAAGCCTGCGCTATAAAATCACCCAATAAATTCAGCTAACGTAAACTCCAAGAGTCAGTCTGCTACTGGTGGGCTATCGGTGGAGGCCTGGCTAAGACAGTGACTAACACAAGTTACTCTTTGATACACTGTTGAAATGTAACAGACAGCAGACATGGTAGATAAGGAATTGAAGTTGTATCTGAAAAAGTCAGCTTCACCTAACCCAGAATATAAAGTAATGACAACCCTGGCTTGCCATGCTCTTACTGGTAATGTGAGACATGGCTGGCAGTTACATGTACATAGCCCCTGTCTGTACTGGTTTCTGTTTAGACTGACAAATTGATACCATATTACAAGCCACACTTCTAGAAACACAACTATCAAAGCTTATTTTACTGTGAGGAAGATATTGTCAAGCTAAAAACATAGAATTAGGCACTTTGATAATCAGATTTGAAAGTTGAAATTGGAGCACAAGGTTGGTTTTGCAAAAACTGAAAGTTGTAGATGGTATAAGCCTTGATTATGTAACATCTACATGTATCTTGGGGGTAAGGGGAAAGCCCTGTATAGGTACCCGTACCCGTATAGGTACCCGTATGGGTATACCGGTATACCCCATTTGGGGCCCCAACAAGCCAGGAAACACGCTATGACGGCCGCCATATGGGGCACCCAGAACGGCTGTTTTTTACGGTCTCCACATTGATATAAGACACAAACAGTTGACTATACTAGGTCAGAAAATATCTGAACAATCATATTTTACCATCTTTTGATTTCTATGAAGGATGGAGGTTTTTTTTGTGTAAAATACGGAATTTGCGAAGTTTGTACGCCTGTCGAACGTGCGAGCACCGATCTCGGAGACTTTTCAACTAAACCCGTTCTGAAAAGAAATAGAAAAACACCCAAACTATCAACCTTTCCGCTCTTCATTATCTTCAGATGCAATACTCATGATCTGTTTGGCTGGAGCTGCCAGTAAACCTGCGTAAAACCTACAGGAAATGCCGTTGTCGATGCACGGAAGGTCCGCCATGACACATGTGCGAACTAGCCGCTTAGACGGAAAGTATTAACCACAAACATTACGGCCATTCGGTGTGATTTGTCTGAATATGCCGAGCTCGGCCTCTGTCTTTAGCGTGAGGTGTTTACTGTAGGTTTTCTGTATTAAACCTTTTCAGAACGGGTTTAGTTGAAAGGTCTCCGAGATCGGTGCTCGCACGTTCTGACAGTCGCTCCGTACAAACTAAGCAACTTCGCAAATTCCGCATATTCCAAACCTCCGTCCTTCATAGAAATCAAAAGATCGTTAAATATGATTGTTCAGCTATTTTCTGATCGAGTATAGTCAACTGTTTGTGTCTTACTGTATATCAATGTGGAGACCGTAAAGACCGTAAAAAACAGCCGTTCTGGGTGCCCCATATGGCGGCCGTCATAGCGTGTTTCCTGGCTTGTTGGGGCCCCAAATGGGGTATACCGGTATACCTATACAGGTATACGGGTACGGGTACCTATACAGGGTTTTCCCCTTACCCGTATCTTGGTTATTCAGCATGGTTTGACAATGTTTCCTTGAATACCAGTAGAGAAAAATATTTGAATTTTGACCAGTATTATATGCAAATCTGCTCCGACTCCGACCATTGTTTTCAGCTTGTAGACAGTCTGGGATGTTTATGAGTTTATGTAGTTATGGGGGCCAATTCAACCCTCAAACTGCTGGGAAGGTCACAGTGGGGAGTACTTCCTTATTGGGTTACCCAGGGTAAGCCTGGATCCTCTTTAAGTACCCTGGTTAAGTACAAAGCTAACAAGGCAATCAGAGGTGGTGTATTTTAACCCCTCACCCATTACTGATTTGCAACCCTACAAGAACTATTCCAATGGACAATCCAAATTTAACGCAGCACTAAGTAATGAGTGTATAGCAATGTTTGGAACCATAATTCAGACATTTGCACACACACACACACACACATATACACACACACACACACACAGACAGACAGACATGCCAAGAACGATTCTTCACTCTCTTGGGGTGAAATTCATAAATCTATCCATCATCTCAGTATGTCTGTACAACCCCTCCCCTGGGTTTACATTAGTGTACAGGTCTAACTAAAGCCACCCTCAGGCTGCAAGTTGCAGAAAACATAAAATCATACAACCTACGATTCGTCGAGCTAAAATAACAAAAGCTCCGTATTATGACAGACTAAAGAATCCACCACACCTTTAAAAAAAGAGTCAGGGGCATGCCCGGCGTGCGAGTGTCTAGAGTATCACTCTACATCAGGGACCTGCAAAGATCACGCGATTTTAGTGAAAATTGTGCGATGATCAAGAGAATACCTGGAGTGTTATTGCTGAAAATGTCATATACAGCTCGCAGACCCATGTCCAGGCCGTCTGGCAGGGGTACGATACTGGGCTGTCCAAATCTTAGTTTAGAAAAAATCTCCAAGCAGATTTCATTTGTCCTTTTGCTCATTTTTTCATTCATCTAATATATTCATTCTTTCACTCATTTGTCTTCATTTATTCATTCATTAACACATTCTACATAAAATCAATGGCTGAATCTAATTTGTTCATTCATTCATTATATGTTAGGTTGATGACCAAGTGGTAATAAGTAGCTACAATCTAGCTATAGCAGACACAGGATCTAGAGGTTGTGGGTTCAACTCCTGGCATTTCTAAGGATAGACATCATGTCCTTGAGAAAGGCTTTACTTGACGTTCTGTGACTTTTATCTCGCTCATTCTCAATGGGCAACTTTGTAACACAACTTTGCGATGGGTTCCTTCAGCTTTTATTTTGTGTGAAAGGAACAGACTACAAAATACCCCATACTCCAATTAAATCAAAACTATAATGCATGCTACATGGCGCATACCGCTGTCGTGCTTAATACCTGTGGACAATTGTATACAATATTTTTCATCAATCATTAGAAAAAGATCGTCAATGTCTCAGATTTTCCTTCATGAACACCGTGATCTTGTCATGACTCTTGTACATCAAAGAATACCATTGTCCAAACTGCTCTACGCAATATTCAACTCAACCTCATAGGTATTGAGCTGCACTGGATGTTTTCCAGCCCAAGCAAAAAGAAAGGGGAAAATGGATAAAATACATTTATTTACAAGTATGTTGTTTCAATTGTACCTCATTAATTATGACTGAAGCTGGGTCACTGTTTGGGTCACTTAATGTGGCCGTAGCTACGGCCCAGAGTCGTCATCGTGGGTTTCTGAGTATGGCTAATTCTGTGGCCTTCAACGTGGGTCACTGAGTGTGGCTGAAGCTGTAGTCCCGGGTATTCATCGTGGGTCACTGAGTGTGGCCATAGCTATGGCCCTGAGTCTTCATCGTGGGTCACCGAGTATGGCTGAAGCTACGGCCCTGGGTCTCATCGTGGGTCACTGAGTATGGCTTTAACTGTGGCCCTGGGTCTTCATCATGGGTCGCTGAGTGTGGTTGTAGCTGTGACCCTGAGTCTTTGAATTCATATGCCACTGAGTGTGGCTGTAGCTGTGGCCCTGGGTCTTCATCGTGGGTCACTGCATATAGCTGGCTCTGTAGCCCCGGGTCAAAGCATATGGCTGGCACTGTGGCCTGGGTCTTTATTGTGGGTCACTGCATATAGCTGGCACTGTGTCCCTGGGTCTTCATAGGTCACTGCATACGGCTGTATTGTATCATTGCCTGCTGATGTCTGTCCATGATCATGAGTTGGATGGCTGTCCGTAGCATTCGAGTTTTCCCAAAGCTTCTAGACTGGTTGGGGCAGTGTAGACCACTACATATGGCTGGATTCTGCAACTTTCATCGTCTGCGAAACTTGTACCACGGCAGCGGCCGCACAAGATGACCATAGCTGATGCCAACACAACGAGAAAAGGCAGTGTTCCTGCAATGATCAGGGTAAAAATATGGGTCCTGTTGGCAATATCCTTTATGGGTGGGTCTTCCCCAACAAGTATGACATAGTCAAGCTCTGTTGTTTGCTCCAAGAATGACTTCTCGTGCGTGTATGGCATGTCTGTGGAGTTCCCAGTAGAAATGGTAATATTGTACATGTATGGGTTGGTGGCTTGAGGATATGCCGTGCCCATGCTTGTAGTGACCGTCATTTCTTTGCATCTGCTGCCCATGGATTGGATCCCTTGACCAGGCATGTCCGAGCTGTTCTGTCGACACATCACGTCTAACCGCAAGTTGGTTAGGAGTGTTCCTCGGAGGTTAACAGGTGACGCACACCTGAGAAAGTTGGTATATGCGATCCAGTCCAGGTGGGGTCGATTGCAGATGAACCACATTAAAATTTCATCGCAGGCAAGCTCGTTACCGTGCATCTGTAAAACCATCTTGTCGTGTCGCTTGGACGTAAACAGGTGACGTGACTGTCGATGTGGGTGATTCGATTTCTGCTTAGGGATATGACTGCCAACATTTCAGGCAAGAGGAGCGCGTCGACGGGCACAGATGTCAGGCGATTGTCGGCCAACACCAAACGAATGAGCAGTGGCAAGCCGCGGAAGGCATGCTGGGATATGGCGGATATTGCGTTCTTTCCCAGAAACAATCATCTCAGATTCTCAAGCCCGATGAACGTGTCTGGACCTAAAGATGATGAAAAAATGCTTTTATTATATGATACAAATCAAAAGCAGAAGCAATGATATTATTAACCTTTGATAACATTAATCTGCCATGATAAATCCTCCACTTTGAAAAACAGTGGGCTTGAGAGATCTCTAGTGCAGCATGCCCCATGGCCAGGTATGCGCAGTTTAGATTTACGGGCGTGCATTATACTGGGGGACGTTGGGTTGGAGATCTGTTCGGACGTATCTTTTCAGGATGTCGGAATTATTATACCCTAATTGCTTCTAGTTTAATTTTTGATTTGCATTTTAATTTCTATAAAGCGTTCACCACGGTCTGATGACCCAGAACACCAGATCTGAGAGAAGTCATATTTGTCATCAAGGCTGAGTTCGATCAACGGGAGACCACGGAAAGCTCCCGGCTGAATCTCGGAAACATTCGACCGCCGAATCCGGAGATTCGTTGTGCCGAGATTGCTCGGAAAAGACCGCTCGTAGAGCGTAGAAGAAAGTAGATAATGAATTGGGTCTCTTTCTTAAAGGAAATTGGTAAGGTATCGAGGCACACCGGAATGGCGACGACCGTTCCTTTGTGTGTAATCCAGTTGCAGGACGGACCTTGAAAAAAATCAATATTTTGTATAATTTTTGACCTATTTCTTTCCAATTTGTAAATTTTGTTTAGTATTGATCATAATTATAGCATAACTTGTTGTGTTTAATACCTTAAGATTCATTTGTATTTCTTCTTATCTATTCATCTATTAGGATTTATTATATAAGTTCAACTTATTTTCTATTGTAAATGTTGCTTAGTTTTGAGTTATGTACAATTTATGATATAATTGCTATTGTCAAGTTTCGAGGGACCACAAAAAGCCAACTAGGCTTCTGGCCCTCCCTGCATTTCTTTTTCCCCTATCTTTGTTTTTAAACATTTGTACATATGTGAATAAAAAATAAACAAAGAAGCAAAAACCTTTCGCTTCTTCATCAGGACAGTGGCAGTGGAGATCCAGTCTTCCTGATAACTGATGGCAGTTTTCCGGGCATTGTGAGGCTTCTGAAAGCTCGAAAAATGGAGGAAAAGCCAGAAGAAACAACAGCAGTCCCTTGTTTACCAACATCTTGTTACATTACTGAGATTTTAGACCTAGATACATAATTCAGCATGACGACATTGTTTTCACAGAGGAGGGGAGTTGCTCCACCACCTTGCTTGAAAAATACATGTAGCGTGCTGCCATCACCCCCACATGCACGTGCAAGCTGTCAGCTGTCTGGCGTAACGGCAGGGTTTTCGGCCCAGAACCCAAGGGTCCCGGGTTCGAATCACCTGACACCACCAATCTTGTGCCCTTGGGAAAAGGCGCTTTACACGACTTTCCTCACCCAACCCAGGTGTAAAAATGGGTATAGTATGTGTGCTGGTCGTAACATCAGCAATAGCTACCTGTGTCTAACGTGTATTGCACTGTTGCAATTCCAATAAAATCAAAAATCAACATACATGTAGCGAACACCTCTTTTCCTGTCCTACACGGCCAAAACGGTCTCGATGCTGAATACATAATGTATTTGGATGCCTGGCATGCTCTCAATACGCCCACACATGCACGTGCACGCTATCAGTCTAACATGTTTTTCTAGAAACCAATCGCATGGCATTTTTCCCCCTGCCATGCCGTCAAGGAGCTATCTACACGGGAGTGGACACGAGAGCACGACGGGATACATAGGCTTAACGCACCAAAATGGCGGCGGTCGGATTTTGGAGCCAATGACGTGATGCAGAACCAAGGGGACCGTGCGTTTATTCAGCAGTGTGCAGATTCATGGAAGGCGCGTATGGGCAGGGGATATAGTGGTGTTCCACTTAACATGACAGATGTTCTTCGGCAAGTGCCTGCTGTCCTTCTTCCGTGTTTTCTATCTGCAGATACTACATATTTTGCCCTTTGGAGGTGTTAAACAGAGTCCTAAATGATTACAATAATACATAGCTACATTTTAATTGAACCCTCTGTCACACCTACATAGACCCTGCTTACACAGAAAATTTGAAGTCAATCAGCCAAGCCGATCGTGAGAAATTGACCTGACAAGTTTACATTGTGTCCACCAGCCCCCCTCCCCCTTGGCTCAAGTGTGATCATTACAACATCTCCCAGGAATGTGATCAACTAATGTCAATCTTTCCAAACTAGCATAGATGATTAGCACCTATATCCCTCCAAGTTATGATGGCATATGAAGTCCATCCATGCTTTTGATTATGAAATATTCACTGGGAAAGTTGACCTTTGTTTGACTTCATGTTCATTACACCCACCTCTATTAAAAAAAAGACGGAAATAGAAAAACTGGTCTGATTAAAAAACAAATAGTAAGATTCATTAGTAGGTATAGCACGGCAACTTATATAGGCCTATCAAGTCAATCCGTGATTTTGATGATGAGATATACACTTTGGAAGTTGACCTACTTTTGAGGTGTTGTGTTGTTCGCACCTAGCCCCATTCAAAAAGTAGACGGAAATAGAAAAACATGTCTTATTTTTAAAACAAATTGTAAGATTCATTAGTAGATACAACCCGCCAACTTACATGGGACTATCAAGTCAATCCGTGATTTTGATCATGAAATATACACTTTGGAAGTTGACCTACTTTTGAAGTGTTGTGTTATTCACACCTAGCCCCATTCAAAAAATAGACGGAAATAGAAGAACTGGTCTGATTTCTTAAAAAGTAGTATAAAGGCAATTTTGCATGTAAGTAAGCAGCTAGGCATGTCGTTTACATATAAGATGAATAAGAGCGGCTCCAGTATGGATCCCTGGGGGACTCCATACCTTACTGTGCAAAAATCTGACGTGTGACCATTAACTGATGTACAATGAGATCGATCAGACAGATAAGACTGGAACCACTTTGCAGACTGTCCATTTATATACCATAGACTACTAACTTTTGCAATAAGATACTGTGATTTATGGTGTCAAAAGCTTTTGACATATCTATAAAAACTGCACCAGTGATGTTACCACTATCAATTGCCTTATACCACTCCTCGATAACTAAGTGTAGAGCAGACTGGGTTGAACGTTTCCGACGGAAACCGGACTGTCGACTGGAAAGAAGCTTATGTTCAGTCAGAAACTGGTAGACCTGGGAGTGAACTGCCCGTTCAAGAATCTTGGAAATAGCTGGCAGAATATATACTGATGGGTCTGTAGTTAGTTGCTTCTGTTCTGTCCCCAGCCTTGAAGATTGGTACAATCCTCGCCCTTTTCCAGTCTGTAGGGAATTCTGAGGTTGATAATGATAAGTTCATGATGGACGTTAATGATGGAGCAATTACATGAGCAGCTGTTCTCAGCAGACGGCAGTTCAGTCCATCTAAACCGCTGGCTTTATTGACTTTCAAGACAAATGTTTCCGGGATAGGCTGGAAACTAAACAGAGGCATACTTGTACTGCGCTGTAAGAACTGTAAGGGGTGAAATAAAGATTTACAACTCTGTAACACATCAGCCAGTTTCTTGGCTGCGTGTCCAATGGGTAGTAGGGATTGGATAAGTGGCGTGATCATGAACACCTCGAAGCTAAAGGCACTGTGTGTTGTTAGCCACACGGACAGGGAAGTACGTCACCTGAAAAGCAGGCTGGAAAAATGTGGAACCTGTGCCTCATATGTCATATACTGTGCTCGGAATGTTGACTGGAAAAATAGTGTTAAAAGTGCGCGTACGTTTACGTATATAAAAGAGTGCAATAGTCAACCAGTGCAATATGTTTGTATGTAGTTTGCCTGTATCAATGATACATGCCTGAGAAGACCGACGCACACGGTTTACTTTTTACCTTGCGCCCCCTGGGTGTCCTAACCCTAACGATAGGGCACTTGGTATTGGAGGAATGAAGACCGCATTATTATCTCATTCATGGTTACGGAATAACAGCTGACCAAAGTTTCGCGCATAGGCCCAATACTTAAGCATAATAGGGCAATGGCACAGGTCTAAAATATCAATCTCTTTACCAGAAATTTCAAACTTTACATTCAAACGATAGGGCACTTGGAAGTTATTGAAGGAATGAAGACTGCAATATTTTCTCGAGTAATAGCTGACCAAAGTTTCGCGCATAGGCCCAATACTTAAGCATTATAGGGCAATAGCACAGGTCTAAAATAGGTGTGCCCTATCGTTTGAATGTAAAGTTTGACAGTTCTGGTAAAGAGATTAAATTTTGGACCTGTGTCATTGCCTATAATGCTTTAAGTATGGGGTGGGTGGGGGGGGGGTAAGATTTGGTCAGCTGCACCTCCGTCACCATGACTGTGAAAAAAAATCGGTTTCATTCCTCCAATACCTACCAAGTGCCCTATCGTTTGAATGTAAAGTTTGACAGATCTGGTGAATAGATTAAATTTTGGACCTGTGTCATTGCCCTATAATGTTTTAAGTATGGAGTGGGGGGGGGGGGTTAGATTTGGTCAGCTGCACCTCCGTCACCATGAATGTGAAAAAAAATCGGTTTCATTCCTCCAACATCTACCAAGCTTAAGTTTCCTATATTTTAAATGTAAAGTTTGACAGTTCTGGTAAAGAGATTGCATTTTGGACCTGTGTCATTGCCCTATAATGTGGGGGTGGGGGCGAAACGTTGGTCAGCTATACCTCCGTCACCATGACTGAGAAAATAAATCGGTTTCATTCGTCCAATTCCTACCAAGTGCCCTATCGTTTGAATGTAAAGTTTGACAGTTCCGGTAAAAAGATTGAATTTTGGACCTGTGTCATTGCCCTATAATGCTTTAAGTATGGGGTGTGGGTCGACACTTTGGTCAGCTATACCTCCGTCACCATGACTGAGAAAATAAATCGGTTTCATTCCTCTAATACCTTCCATGTGCCCTATCGTTTGAATATAAAGTTTGACAGTTCTGGAAAAGAGATTGAATTTTGGACCTGTGTCATTGCCCTATAATGCTTTAAGTATGGGGTGGGCTGGGGGGCGAAACTTTGGTCAGCTATGCCTCCGTCACTATGAATGAGAAAATAAATCGGTTTCATTCCTATAATACCTACCAAGTGCCCTATCGTTTGAATGTAAAGTTTGACAGTTCTGGAAAAGAGATTGAATTTTGGACCTGTGTCATTGTAGGATTGTAAAGTTTGAATGTAAAGTTTGACAGTTCCGGTAAAAAGATTGAATTTTGGACCTGTGTCATTGCCCTATAATGCTTTAAGTATGGGGTGTGGGTCGACACTTTGGTCAGCTATACCTCCGTCACCATGACTGAGAAAATAAATCGGTTTCATTCCTCTAATACCTTCCATGTGCCCTATCGTTTGAATATAAAGTTTGACAGTTCTGGAAAAGAGATTGAATTTTGGACCTGTGTCATTGCCCTATAATGCTTTAAGTATGGGGTGGGGTGGGGGGCGAAACTTTGGTCAGCTATGCCTCCGTCACTATGAATGAGAAAATAAATCGGTTTCATTCCTATAATACCTACCAAGTGCCCTATCGTTTGAATGTAAAGTTTGACAGTTCTGGAAAAGAGATTGAATTTTGGACCTGTGTCATTGAACTATAATGCTTTAAGTATGGAGTGGGGGGGGGGCGTAACTTTGGTCAGCTATACCTCCGTCACCATGAATGAGAGATTAAATCGGTTTTGTTCATCGAATACTTTCCAATCGCCTTATCGTTTGAATGTTAAAGTTTGACAGTTCTGATAAAGAGATTGAATTTTGGACCTGTGTCATTGCCCTATAATGCTTTAAGTATTGGGTGGGGGGGGGAGGCGAAACTTTTTACAGCTATACCTCCGTCACCATGAAAAAGAAAATAAATCGGTTTCATTACAAGTGCCCTATCAAGTGCCCTATCGTTTGAATGTAAAGTTTGACAGTTCTGGTAAAGAGATTGAATTTTGGGCCTGTGTCATTGAACTATAATGCTTTAAGTATGGAGTGGGGGGGGGGGGGGCGTAACTTTGGTCAGCTATACCTCCGTCACCATGAATGAGAGATTAAATCGGTTTTGTTCATGGAATACTTTCCAATCGCCTTATCGTTTGAATGTTAAAGTTTGACAGTTCTGATAAAGAGATTGAATTTTGGACCTGTGTCATTGCCCTATAATGCTTTAAGTATTGGGTGGGGGGGGAGGCGAAACTTTTTTCAGCTATACCTCCGTCACCATGAAAAAGAAAATAAATCGGTTTCATTACAAGTGCCCTATCAAGTGCCCTATCGTTTGAATGTAAAGTTTGACAGTTCTGGTAAAGAGATTGAATTTTGGGCCTGTGTCATTGCCCTATAATGCTTTAAGTATAGGATGGGGGGCGAAACTTTGATCAGCTATACCTCCGTTACCATGACTGAGAAAATAAATCGGTTTCATTCCTCCAATACATATTGCCCTATCGTTTGAATGTTAAAGTTTGACAGTTCTGGTAAAGAGATTGAATTTTGGACCTGTGTCATTGCCCTATAATGCTTTAAGTATGGGGTGGGGGGCGAAACTTTGGTCAGCTATGCCTCCGTCACTATGAATGAGAAAATAAATCGGTTTCATTCCTCCAATACCTTCCATGTGCCCTATCGTTTGAATATAAAGTTTGACAGTTCTGGAAAAGAGATTAAATTTTGGGCCTGTGTCATTGCCCTATAATGCTTTAAGTATGGGTAGGGGGGCGAAACTTTGATCAGCTATACCTCCGTCACCATGAATGAGAAAATAAATCGGTTTCATTCCTCCAATTTCTTCCAATTGCCCTATTGTTTGAATGTAAAGTTTGACAGTTTTGGTAAAGTGATTGAATTTTGGACCTAAGTCATTGCCCTATAATGCTTTAAGTCTGGGGTGGGGGGCGAAACTTTGGTCAGCTATACCTGCGTCACCATGAATGAGAAAATAAATCGTTTTCATTAATCCAATGCTTACCAAGTGCCATATCGTTTGAATGTAAAGTTTGACAGTTCTGGTAAAGAGATTACATTTTGGACATGTGTCATTACCCTATAATGCTTTAAGCACGGGGGGGGGGCGAAACTTTGGTCAGCTATACCTCCGTCACCATGAATGAGAAAATAAATCGGTGTCATTCCTCCAATTTGTTTCAAGAGCCCTATCGTTTAAATATAAAGTTTGACAGTTCTGGAAAAGAGATTAAATTTTGGACTGTAGCAAAGTAGCCAATTAACGCCAATCTACTGGCACGCGAGGGACAAGAATGAATATTTCACACCCATTGTCCGTCGATTACTGGTTCATTGTTAATAGCGGCAATACATTACGAAGTAACTTTACGTGGGACTTGCAGCACATGACTTTTAATCCTGCTTATGTAGAGCAGAACTACGCACTGAACAAGTTTTAAACATCGACAAGACCTGACTACACAACGCCTTATATTTGATAATGCAGTATAGCCATAACGCCACGCTTCGGAGAGAGCATTTTGGTATCTTTAGCATGGTTAAAGTTCTAAGCTGTAGCACTTCGTATCATGCATTTTCTTTAAATTTCATGTACGGAAATAATGTTCGGTGATAGACAATGTGACATACAAAACTTTACATTTATTGTCATCAGAAAATACAGGGAAGCAATGTCGCTATCGTGTTTGGCTGACCATAGTCTACGCATGTATAGATTCAACAAAGGTAAGTATACAATGTCGAAGGAAAAACAAAACTACTTGCATAGGTAATACTTAACGATGATAAACAAAAGCGGGTTTATCGGCTCTTTTGAATGCCTGCGGCTGGCTCATCCAAAAAAGGCCGTGTCAAATTAATTAGGCACGGTCATACGTTCGACTGAACAAAATTCGCGATCTAATTCATACAACCTCAAAGCCGACTTGTTCTTAATGTAACATGAACTACGCACAATATTTGCCATGCTTTTTACATTTTACAATTTCTACGTATGTGTTAGTCTTGAGCGTCCAAATAACATCCACATTTCACACTTCTTCAATTCCAACTATGTTCTGTGACCTTTGTCGGTAAAGATATGAAAGAAGGGTTTATTGTAGTTTTCATTCATTGATCACTTGTGTCCATCTTTAGGGCAAGCCCAGGTCACTTCCTCGTCACAGTTTTTGCATGTTGTAGTGGCTTCTGTAGCTTTTCCGTTGACACAAACATAATTTGAGGTTCCGCAGTTGGCACACTTTGCGCGCTTGAACTTGCTGTGATGTTCTCCTGGCAGGACAATCCGTTTGTGGGTCTGTTTGATCTTTTTTCGATGTTTTGTTTGCTGGTCTGGTTGTCTGGCGATGATTCTGTTGGCTGGTTGGGTGTCAGGGTCCTGTGTGCTGCTGGTAGGACGACGCGCAGCAGTGTTTGCCTGCTGAATTGTGCGAACAAGCCTAGCCTGTACGACTCTCTCATCCCGGGTGAGTGGCTTTTGTACTGATTGAACTGTCTGGAGCTGTTTAACAAAGTTCTTCATTAAGATTGTAGTCTGCGCTGCTTGGTAGCTGGTCATTCCCTCCCATTGCATATCGCGCAAGGTTGCTTCCACTTGCAGACGAGCATTATCTAGGTCTTCACAGGTGTCCGAACTTTCAGGTGTGGGAACTTGTGACTCTGTCGTCTCGTCTGTATTGTCAGTACTGGATCCACAGTTTGGAACTAAAAAACTAGTTGGGTTTCTAGCGTCCGGGGGAGCTATGTTTGCAAGCAGGTGGGGTTTGAACTTATGTACATACAGGCGGCATGCGCAGATGTGTTTGCAGATGATGGCATTGTTGAAGTTATCGCTGCAGTCACAGATCATTGTTGTTAAGCAAACATTGTACCGTACCCCCTTTTTGCTACTGCTTTTGATTTTGAACAGAAGCAGAGCCTCGCTTTGTAGCCGGAGTACAGAGCTGTCCTTGCTGTGTGCCTGCATGTACATCTCTGCCCTGCTCTGTCTGTTCCTCTCCGCTACCGTGGCCCGAGCGCTATGGAGTCCCATATCTACTTCCTTCTGTTTCTCCATGTAGAAACCCACTGAACTTTGCCCTCCATGGAAAGTGCCATCGTCCGGATTTCCGATCAGAGCGTCCATAAGAACATCTAAGCGATGGTTGGCCCTACCATTGAGTGTTGTATACTTGATTAACTCCCAGTGAAGCTCTACAAGGTTCGTGGTGTCAGTATCTCCGTGGGGGAACATGCGGCCAGCACGGACCCACATGCTACGCCATTCGTCGCAGTCCCACCCACGCATGTACTTAGTGACCTGTTGCGCGTTCTCAAATTCGGAGTAGAACTGCTCCAGGTTTTCCTCAAAGCCCTGCCACGTCGGGTGCATCATAAGTCCGCATAGTTTTTCGTACACATCTGCTGCCATCTGTCCTTCCAACTTTGGCAACAAGTTCTCCGTCCATGCCTTCTTCACGTGAAACCAACATAAGAGAAGGTGGCATTTGGACTGAGTGCCGTCTTCCCACGACAAGGGGTCGTTCTGTACGGCACTCTCAATTGCCCTCTTCTCTGTTAGAGACTTGTCAATAATGATGGCGTTCGGTCGTGCACTCATTCGTTCCAGGAGAGCTTCGAACCCAAGCCGGACCCCAGTCTCCTCGTGCTTGGTCTTCTTGTCATTTGACGTTATCAGGTAGAATATTGGCAGTCCTTGGCGGTTTTGGTTGGGCACTACTGCGCTGAAGACGGGTAGGCCGTACGAATTCAGGCCGAAGGTGGAGTCCACTGTCCAGACGCTGTTGGGGCTGAAGCGTTCTGCCGCCTGCCGCTGCCATTCTGTCTGGAGAACCAGGACAAATGGTCTCTTGTCGGGGTCTTCATTGTCAGGGTCGTACTCTTGGAAGAAGATACACACGCCCTGGTCTCGGAGACGCTCTGCCTTGGCGTAGGTGCCGACCAAGTCATCCTGGTGGACCCTCTTACTGCAGCGCATTTCATACTGAAGCTGAGTCAGTTCTTTCCTTGTCAGAGTTGTCCTCCAGCGGCCTTTGTTTATGATTTCAATAGTCCCAGATTGTTGCATGGACTGTAGCATGTTGGATGTTTGCTGTACAGTCATACCTACGCCAAGACAGTCAGTGGCTACTTGTTTCACAGTCTGATGTACGGGCATGTAACAGCTGTCCTCCTCTGAACCGGGTGTGTGATTACAATGGTGTGGATAGAGGCGAACTTGCAGTGGCTGGCTCTCGTCATTCGGGGTGAAAACCTTCACCCGGAAGGAGCATCCAACTGCACGACTTTTCCTCCTCCGCCGTTTGCACAGCCGTTTTCTTCTCGGGGTGCCGGCCCTGTGACACGCAAACGTCTTCATTGTGCCAAGTAGATGGATTGTTTCGTTGTCGCGGATTTTCATACTGACTGTGGTCTTTTGCGTATGCACTACCTTCAGATGTACATTGTGGGTGTCCGATAGGTTTTCAATGTGTTCTTCTAAAGTGTCCCTGGAAATGGTGATGTTTTGGTAGTCATGGCGACTGACGGTGCGGGGTCTGGTGTGGATCTTGATTCCGGCTTTAGGATCTCTCACAGAAATGTCCATCTCTTCGAAAAGATCATAGCTTTCTGTTTCAGAGCCCTCACTGTCACTGTCGCTCTCGTCTGGAAACCCCACAAACTCATCCTCGCTTTCAGACTCGTCGTTACCGTCTGCGGTTGTCTGCGCTGTCTGTGGTTGTGCCGGCGTGACGCTCACCTTGCAAGAACAGGTGTCCAGCTGATGTTCGAAGCCCTCTCTTGTGATGCCAAACTTCTTGACATTTGTTTGGTACATTGAAGATATCTGAAATAATATTGGACGTTACTTCGGGAGTTGTCAGCTAAACGTTACTGGCCTCAAAATCCGAGGCGTGTTTGGGTTACTGACTTAATAAGAACTCTTCAAAGTCGCCTATTTATCTCCGTTTGGTTACAAAAATAATCATTAGCATGTTATCCTACTATTATCCTATCTAAGTGGCTTTGTTACCTTTATTGTTATTCTATGAATAAATTATCGTGCTTTAAAGTTCAGAAAGCTGAAAGACTCGACGACTGGCCGACATATTCAAATTCAGCAAATGCTTTTACATCACACAGAAGCAAGGTAAACCTCTTTGAACGTTATATTGTAAGCGGGTTTTGCATACATGCAAGTATAAGAACATGTCACAAATTACAAAAAGCAAAAGAAGTCGATTGACCGATAATACGGTGCGTAATTTAGACTGATTGTATTGCATATAAAAACGGTTTCTACATTATGTTTTGTGCATTTTGTAACATTTTAGCACCAACGTCCGTCAAAGTGTGCAATAAAGCGAAAACATCATGATCATATATACATGTATTCAGAATAGTTAATGCGTGGAAATAGACAATCATAACGATGTTCTTGTGCGGTTATATGATAAAGTTACACCTTCATGTAACGTTACATGTATAGTTCAAATTTTGTTGGTTCCAGCAAGGAGGGTTCAGCGAACATATTGTAAAACAATCATGATTTTTGACAAATATTGTTCACAAGAAGTTTGGTATTACTTACCAATTCCCAAGTCTCACGCCATGGCCGGTGACTCGAAGACGCGCCGCTGTCGCACTCTGGATTCGTTCTTAGGTGACTTTGCCGGAAAATCCGTTCAATGTCTTCTCTCGCCGGCAGTCGGTGATTTGGGGCCTCACAATGTGCCACAAAATCTTGACCCAGGACTAGCTTGGACTTGATTTCCCTCCATTTCTGTACGCGGCCCGTCTTCGAGAGCTTGCTTTTGGTGGGAAATGTTGGGTCGACTCGAAGAATTTCACCTTCGTCGGGATCTATTCCCTCCCGCAATGACCGCTCCATTAGCGCTAGTGCAGCGCCATTGAAGCTGTAAAACTTCATCTCTTCAGTCCCTTCGCGTTTTGGTGGTGAAAGTTAACTTTACAAACTGATCTGGATGTATACGTACGGAAGTAGTGGGAATAACAACTGAAATGCGCTTGGTTTGAGTTGATGACATTTACATAAGACCAGGGGTGTTAACAACCCAAAACTCGACCGTCATTGGCTAATTGTCGGTGACGTTCGGTGACCTGCGAGCAGCCATATGATTGGACCTCGCTAGAAAGTTACTGCCCGACATTTAGTGTACACGGGGGGGGGGGGGGGGGGGCGAAACTTTGGTCAGCTATACATCCGTCACCATCAATGAGAAAATAAATCGGTTTCATTCTAATTAGAGCCAGCACACCTTAATATGTTGCTGGCCCTTAGCTAATTAGAGCCAGCACACCTTAATATGTGGCTGGCTCTTAGCTAATAAAAGCCAGCACACCTTAATATGTGGCTGGCTCTTAGCTAATAAAAGCCAGCACACCTTAATATGTGGCTGGCTCTTAGCTAATAAAAGCCAGCACACCTTAATATGTGGCTGGCTCTTAGCTAATAAGAGCCAGCACACCTTAATATGTGGCTGGCTCTTAGCTAATAAAAGCCAGCACACCTTAATAGGTATTTTCCGAACCCCTCTGGCTACGGACATGTTTTCAAATCAAACATTTTACCTAGATAAATATACAAACACGCCCAGTTTTATGTACGTACACATTCAAATATACTGCTAAACATACTTACGCACACACAGCCATACACGTTAACATATATGTACATAAACATATAAATGAATCTAGATCTAGATGCACATACACATACACATACACGTACACCAGTATATATACGTACGTTTATCGATAAAAAAGGTTTCGAAACAAACAGGCAGACTGTAAACAGATTTTAATAGTTATGCAAAAGAAAGAACAAGTGAAGAATAACTATGCGAAGCTACAAGCTTATATATATATATATATATGTATATATATATATATATATATATAGAACATATTATCTTTAGTCTGTATTACGCAAACTCCAGCTGTCCGGGGGTTTCTCTCCCCTCCCCGCGGAGTTTGTGCTCTGGTTGCTCTAAGCCGGGAGAACTGTTATCAAAAATGGTAACACCAATCATAGGGCAGGATTTCAGCTAGGCTCCCATTGCCATAGAAACCACCTAGTTAGCCTGTCTGTTAGCTGTCACTCCTTGCACCACAGGCAGACGGGGAGGAAGGGATGGGAAATGAGATCCAGATGTTGGGAGGGTGAGAAATGGGATGTATCCAAGCCGGTCAAAAGGGATTTCAAACCTCCTTAGTGTATCTGTTCCTTTAGAGGCAGACAATGTCAGTTTCTCCCACATCAAAAACCAAGTTTAAAAATCCAACAAGAAAAGACTTGGGTGCCGAAAAATGTTCAAAGTACAGAGAAACTGCCTGTGAAACTCTCTTCCTACCACCTGCAGATCAGACATCTGCAGCTGTCAATCACTGGATAGCAACAGCAATAGATCCTTAGCAACTTGAGTCTGGCCTGGGCAGGCAGCTCTGTGGGCTGATGACGGCTGCATAAATTATCCATATTCAGAAAGGAGGATTCCCTTGAGTTAGCGGCCCAAGCCATCAAGCTCTTGGGTTGCGAGGCGGTTACAGGGTGGCGAGCGGTCACAGGAGGCTTGATTGAATTCAGGCTAATTATCTTTATTTTCCAATAGACAGTACATGTAAATACTGTAGTTCTTGTTTCTTTCACTGTAACTTTAAGTTCACTGTTTTCACTGTCACCTCTGGACCGTGAACTTATCATCACAGTGAAAAACCTATTTATGATTCCTCCACACATCCTTTCTGCAAGTCACTTGCCACCATCGTGAAGTTAAAGTTCAGTGAAAATATCCATTTTCATTACACCGTGAAATTTTGCTGCCGTGAACTTAAAGTGAATTACAGTATACGACAATTAGAGATCAGGCCGGTCCAATATTTGTACATTCTGAATCAACGTCTTACGACTTTCAATGAATTTTTCTTTATAACTCTAATTCTACCCCCTTCGACTTTCCCTCCGGGAACCCCGGTCCTGGGACTATTAGATAAGACTGGTTTATTGATTGATCTCTTAGCAGCAATGAAGCTGCATTGCAAGAAAGATTATATTTCAGCATAGCTTAAAACAACTAGACTTAGCTTAAAATTATCCGCAAATATTCCTCAAAAGAGTACATATTAAAATACGACAATCCACACGGGGTAAAACTGAAGGCTAAGTACGTAACTATCTCTGGGTTGTAAGTCTTTGTTATATAAGAAATATAATACTATTGATCTAATAACACATATAGTAATTAAAAATCTCACATACACTACGGCAATAGAAATACAAAGTAGACTCAATGCCTTTGCAGCACTACTGAACATAGATTCGGGTACTGAATATCATATCCCCCTGTAGTAGTCAGATGTTCAGTTATTATCTAACTTTGATCTATACCATTGATTATTTGATTATCATTATCTATAGTTATCGTATTCTATGTATAACTTTGCTTTATTTTTTTATAATTCATTATCAAGTTTGAGAAGTATAGACCAGGAGGGCCTAGTATAAGCTATATAGTACGCTTTTCCTCCTCCTAAAGCTACTTCTATCTATTGTTTATCGTATTATGTATTATAGATTTCCTTGTTGTGCAAATAAATAAACAAACAAACAAACAAACAAGCAAACAGACAAATAATTACTTGTCCCGGTGGACTGCCGGCAACCGGAGGGGTACCTCGCGGTGTTCTCACGTTGAGGTCACGGCGTCGTTTTGTCCGCGGGGCCCGGGTAGAATTTAAGTCATAACTAAATTTTTGTCGGGTCCCCGCCGGGCCCAAAAATAGCCCGGTAGCCGCAGGGTGCCCCACGGGGCCACGTAGGGGTCACGCCCGGAAGTGCCAAAAGAAGGCCCGGGAACTACCCGGCAGGGCCCCTTCTTCCAATTGTGACCGAAGCATAAGAAAGAACAACATGTATATATATCCTTTTTCGCCTTGATTCAAATTTGTCTCTCGAGTAGTATGCAAACAATGTACTTGCGCTGCACCACCGTGGCCAAAGTTCACAATGATTCGGAAACAATTCGATTGTAAACAACAAGGCATCTGGAAAGTACACCGGAGCTAACAATTCCAGATTTGAGAGCCAAACAATTGGCCGCAATACTAGTCTCCAAGCGGAGATAAGATCCGGGGTATTTTCGACGTATTTTCGCGGTATTTTATACTTCTTTTCCGTTTTTAGTTTGGGAGAGGAGGGAGACCCAACTAAAAACGGAAAAGACGTATAAAATACCGCGAAAATACGTCGAAAATACCCCGAATCTTACCTCTGCTTGGAGAGTACATTGTCTGTGTTAGGACACCTATGGGGCGCAAGGTAAAAAGTAAATCGTGTGCGTTGGACTGCCCAGGCACTAAAACTGGAGGTAAAAAAGATTCTCTAAACATTTATAATTGTTACAGGTAAACTACAAACAAACATATTGCGCTGGTTGACTATTGCACACTTTTATATACGTTACCGTACGCGTACTATTAACTTGAGAACAATCCCTTGGGTTTTTCCCAGTCAACATTCCGAGCACAGTATATGACACATGAGGCACAGATTGCACATTTTTCCAGCCTGCTTTTCAGGTGACGTATTTTGCTGTCCGTGTGGCTAACAACACACAGTGATTTTAGCTTCTACGTGTTCACGCCACTTACCCAACCCCCACTACCGATTTCAATTGTGACAACGTACAGAGAGACATTTCTGTCAAGCATTTTTTAAAACAATATTGGTTGACGCGATCAAAGGCCTTAGAGGCGTCCATAAAACAAACACATACAGACGACCCTAACCTCCTGTAGTACTCGATGATTTTGCTAAAAGATAAAAACACACATGGTAATCCCATGTTTGGGTTTAGATTTAAAGGTAAGCTAAACTTAAAATTGAAAAGTCTAATATACTTATAAATATACCCCAAAGTCAAGTTCTCACTTGTTTTACATAAGTCTGTCATAGTTCAGGGCTCTCCCATTATGATTGAATTAATCAATTGTAAGGTCACGTATTAGAATAACAACCAAAACGATCGTAGGAGCCCCAGCAAACCGAATTTCTAAACTTCTTTGCATTGCTGGCGTTATAACTGATTTTGCATGTAGCACATATCCCTAAATACCCCGTTTTCGAAAAATCCCGACTTTAAGTACCCCACGAATTTAGGTTACCCAACGTTATTTGCTTCACACAAAAAAACACTAGAGTGAACGTTTAAGTCTATTATGTTTTTTTCGTGTTATAAGGTTATTACAATCATGACTTCATAATCTCCTGAAAATTTTGCGTCATACGATAATCACTTCAGGGGTTGCAGGGGCGGGCCTCAAAAGGGACACGGCTTGATATTACGGTTTTGTGTAATTTTTAAAGAACGGCATCTCGATAAACCCCAAGTAAGCCTCCAGAATTACTTACGTCATCATCCAGCCGCCACCAAATACCCTCCCCGGACAGAGCGTACACATGTGCCGCCATAAAATAGTGCGGCCAAACAGGGAACGTCTTATAAGCTAGTTCGGAGTTGTTACTACGCATGTGCAGTGTCAAAGGTGAAGGCCCCGCAGACGTCAACAAAGCCAGTCGGGCGTTGATATGTAAATCTAGACAGTTGTTATGCAAATCTAGACAATGTCCAGGCGAGCACTGTATACGAGCCCGGGGCCTTCACCTTTGACACTGCACATGCGTAGTAGCAACTCCGAACTAGCTTATTAATATGTGGCTAACCTCGATTGTGTTATTGGCTTTAATTGCTTTCGTACTGGCAGGTGTAATTTTCTAATAGTGTAAGCTGTCAGAAAGTCTTTCATATGTATCTTAGTCAATAGAAGCTTTCCATATGTGTACGCGCACGGATACAAAAGAAGTGCGTCGGTCCTGTGTGGCGTGGCGTGGAATTTACTCAGAACAGGGCGGCCATTGTGAGGTGAGGATGTGTGCATGTTGTAGCAGAAAGGGTTTTAGTGTTTTGCCTTATTTTCTGCCACAAAAACTCTCCCAGTTACCTCGCAGTATGGCTGTTTTAGTAATGAGTAAGTACATTGAGGTTCGAGGTTGTAACTGGTGTTGTTAAATATTTTATTTCGTGAGGGCCGGGTCATGGCGGCCGTATGTGGGAGACATTTTCTGGCGTTAAACATGTCGGGGAAAACGGAATTTTTACCGAAATTCTCGCCAATGCCGGGAGAAATGTAATCATTGTATTTGTGTGTGTGGAACCTGGAGTCTGTAGACGATATATATGTGCTTTTTGTGCGTGTAAATGCCAGTTTCTGTTACCGAGTTCTGTAGTCTGAGAACAAAGGACCGGGGTTCCTTGTGTGCACTCAATTCATCATCATTGGTCGGCTGCAGCGCACTGAATTATGATACTGTATTGGAAACCTCGTTAGTGGGCGTAGGGTGTTTTTACCTTCGTATTCTTGAATTGAAAATGTAACCGACTTACAGCCACTTATGTGCCATCCTTTATTATGTATACAGCTGTTAGATTTGAGCTGCATGCACACTATATAAACAATGATAATCTAATGGAATCTACACGAGTGTGAAAAATTGGGTAGCTTTTTTTTGTTTTTCAACCCAAAAATATAATGCAAATTAAAATGTGATTAGTTTATTCGTTCTCTTTTGTGTTGCGTTACACAAAGATACATGTGTGTTCAATAATTGAATAAAATATGTTGTATTAAAGTCTATGTGTATTTCTTTCCCACAGGTCTACGCAGCCAGAAAGGATTGTGACAACACAGATATGATGTCTGAAGTGTTCATTTCAACTGGCAAATCATCCCAATATCTACAGAAGATTGCTGAAACAACACACCCAGCCCGTTGAACAACAGAAGCTGTTCCAATGAAACTTCCAAACACTTCAGAATTTACACATAGGTGACAGAGCAAATATGTAATGGCTACGGCGAGACATCCAGCTTACTCAGTGTGTGTTAGTCAGGTATATCAGTATTACAGCTGTCAAGCCTCTTGGAAACCCAGACTTCGGGGACTGTGCCTCTGGCTCAGTGGGGGCTTGTTCGGCTTAGTTAGATGAGTTTGCTGGATGCCAAAGCCTCAAATAAGGTATCATCCCTTTTGCTCTTGTTCCTGGTGTCAACTTCTGTAGATGAACCACATCAAAAGAAACATTGCCTTAGGATGTTCCTGTTGTATGCACTGTTCACTTGTAGTCTTCGGGGGCCGACTGTTTCTTGCAAATGGTTGATCCTGCTCTGTTGACTTGAACTTCCCGTTAGCAGTTTTGTTGCTTACCCCCCCAACCTATCTGCCAGTCATCATCTACAGTAAACCTATCTTCTGTTGTCTGTAAAGAAAAAGATATTCCTGTTCAGTATTCTCATCTAGACACAGTTCTACACAACGTCCAGCTGTGCCTACCATAACACGATAGAAAAACGGTTATTATACAGCATGTACAAAGTATGTATCTGTTGAAGTTGCTATATCTCTGCAACCTAGTTCTGTATCAGAGTGCGTCCACTTGTAACGGACTGCCAATCTGCATTTTATTTCTTGATGTACCATCAGTGTAGCCAACCAAACGTCTGAGTTCACACATTCCTTAACCGACATGAACATGGCCCCGCTTGGTGCTTTCAAACTCCCGAGAATTACAACTGCCTGTCACTACATACTATCTCGGCTTCCTAACTGTCGCGAGTACCCTCCTCCACGGAGATTAAAAGTATTTTTTATTCACAATAATTTACTAATTAGTAATGCCATGTTAATTTGATTATAAGAACGACATCGCATATACCATGTGCGCATCACTGTTCGTCTGTTTTGTCTGCGGCTGCCACCCTACCCTACCATTTACACCTTTGCACTGGTATAATATTATGACGTCACATCTGACTCCCGGAAGCCTCAAAACTACTCGGTAATCATCTTCTGCCACCCTAAATAAAGAATATTTATCTCCATTCATAAAAGAGGTATGAAACAGCATCGTTGTTTATTCAAGCTACATATATGTCGAATATGAAGCCCCTACCATTTTTGCATTTGATTTTGCAAATATAGTCATCATCAGCATAACACACCTAAAGATAATGGTTTTAGTAAAGCTACCTACACATCCAATGTGGCATCCGTAGTATTCATCGTACAGGAAATATGAAGTTTCTTCAATAATAATGCAAATGAGGTCCTCATTAGCATAACATACATTCCATTGTATTCACCTTTACTAAAGCTACCCACATCACTAATATCACATCCCTAGCATTTACCCTGAAGGAAGTATAACTTTTCTGCATAAATTATGCAAATGAAGCCCTCATTAGCATAATGCTTCTCCATTATTTTCGACTATCCTAAAGCTGCCTACACCTCCAATATGACATCTGTAACGTTTATTGTAAGGAAAACATAGATTTTCCATAAATCATTAATAATGCAAATGAGGCCATAATTAGCATACTGAACATTCAATTGTATTCGCCTGTCCTACAACGACATTCACCTCTTATATGACGTGTAGCATTTAGCATAAGGGAAATATGAAGTTTCTGCATAAATTATGCAAATGAGTTCCATATTAACATAATACACATAAAGATGATAATGATAAGTACATATGACTTTAAGGTGAAACACCTTTCCTTTACCAGTGAGGTGTTATAGCAGTTTCTATTAATATGTTAATTACCTTCGATCAGAGACAGAACTACACATGAATATATCAATTATCTATGTTAATTATCTAACAACGTGGATTTCGTCAAGATAGTAAAAAAACTTATCTTCTTGCCTATTAATTGATACCAGTTAAGTATTGGTTAATCTCTATTCAGCATCAATTCAACTGCATTTTCATGTAGTGTTAACCCACAAACAAAAGTTACCAGCTTAGTCGGTGGTATTTCTAGTGGGAAGACTGGCTGGCCTAGACAGTACAAAAAGCTTGAACTGCAAATGAATGAATATTCAATGATGGCAATGATTGATAATGTTAAATATTCAGCAGATGATGTAATGAATATGCAATAGTGACGACCCTGTAAAAAGGTGCCGAATTAATATTGATATGACTATTATATATTCAGTAGAAGATGTACCTGAGCTACAGATGTCATGAATAAGTAAAAAGGCGATGAATAAGTAAGAGGAATGACTTGCGTCACAGTGACAAAATTAGATATCATTGGCTGATGCACTGCTACGTAACAACATGGCGGCGCCCATAGACCACGTGATCACAATCGTACTTAAGCAATACAGGCTTTGACATACGTCAAACCTGTAAAAACCTCCCTAAACAACTGTTGCAAACAGTCCTCACTTATCTCCAAATCACCGCGCCTGCACAAAATTAACAGTTGTGCCTCATCAGAACGGTGTTCTACTAAAGTATTAGCGTCATAGGGTTGTCCGTTGTAATGTTCCCTCACTGATGTGTAATCTTTGTTCCTGTTAGTCTGGAAACCATAAAACATTATTGATTAGGAGTCATTTGTTCGGCTGTTCTTATGTGACGAGATCCTAAAGTGTATAATACTGAATTTATGATGGGGATTAAGATAAAATGTAGTGCAAAAATATCCACAGGTGAACTTGGGTCTATTATAGCCTCTGTTTCAAAGCTTTCAAAAAGATGCTGGAACCGTCTGGAGGTCTTATTTCGCATGATACCCCAAAAACGTTCAACACGTGCATTGTGTACTGAATTGCCTTTCATGTGAGCCTTGTATACCCTGCGCCTCAACCTAACCATGAAACGACCTACTTGATTATTTACTCTACCCTTATCTGTACGAATTCGGCTTGGTAACCCATATTGTAAAGCTCCCTTTAGAAACATCCTCATGGTTTGAGCAGCCGTGCTGTGTCCTGATGCTCCGAGATAAACACACGTCCTGCTGTACCTATAACGAATGGAAAGATTGGTATATGCTTTGTGTTAAATTATGGTAGAGCTGTGATTTTCTTGCAAACCCACACGAGACAAAAAAACATGACGAAGTAGAAAGCCCCCTCAAAAAACCCAGAACACGTCGAAACAAGCTCTTTGCTTGGAGAAGATAGTTGTATTCTGTGAATGGCCCCTGCAGCTCCTATATCTAGGTCAACTCCCAACAGGAGCATTCTCTTGCTGACGTAGGTTGGACCTATTCTGTGGTACGCCAAATGGGGTCAAAAAGAAAAGAGGAAATATCTTGCGCGCGAGGAAAAAATGGTCTGGTGAGAGGAAATGTTCCCCGCAAGGGGGAAGAAAAATCTTCACTTTCAAACATTACTTTGTACAAATGTACAGCTTTGTCATCGTTTGAACTTTCAACCACAATATTATACTGCAAAGGAAATTACAACTGTTAAGATACATCTGTTGCTATTTCGTTTCAGTCGACTTTCTGTTCCATGGGTTTATTTTCATAATATATTTCATGTACTCACCAATTAAGCAAGCTTGCCGTGATTAACTGGAACAACTCCTCACTTGCCGCAGCCAGATTTTCATTCCTCATTTTGGAGACTTCCATCTCCCGGGCAGTTTTCTTGGCCTGTGGTTGGTAAATGATATCAAAATCAAGGATGGTCTCTACATAATGTCCAGCCCTCTTCAGGCTAAAAACACGAATTTTGCCCAATATGTATGACTTATCTAACCCACTTTTATCTTTAGAGAGTAATTTCTTATAGACCAACTAAAAAACAACAACTACAGCTTGGATGCTACATTGGTCACATCTACAAAGTCATCAGGTTTTGTATTAGATCTCAAGCAATTATCACAGCTTTTTTCACATTTGTCACCTGATTCTAGTAAACTTTGTCCAAAACGTTCTCTGTCAACGCCGCCGTAAGAGGAGAACTAGGAGCGCTCAAATAATGGCTCAGACTACAATACAACCATGCCACACAAGTACCAATACCGTCTATGTGCTTTTATTTTGTCCAGATTACATATCTATCCACCTAGACTAATACATTCATAACGCTATATGCAAAAAAAGAAACAGTTAATCACTATTGAATGTCTATTCAGTGGGAGATTGATGCGCAAAGTATGGAAGAGCTACGTTAACTTACAATTATCCAAAAACTGAGAGATACGTTTTGAATTGTCTGTCAATCTCTTCCATACAAAGTACCTCAACTCTCCCCCCACCCCCCCCAGACAGTCTCCTGTTGGGAATATCTACGGCAAAAATATATTTCCTCTGCTGTTTTTTTGGGGGGGGGACGTACACCCCATCGCCGTGGTAATCCATCCAGGTGATAAAGGCGGTCTGCTGCTGTACGCTTTCGGCCTTAACCACATAATACTACTTATTGTAAGCAGCGGCAACCAACTGGTTGACCTCAATGGGCTTGGTTGGTTAAACGGTCTCATATGCTCTTTTCTGGGCGCCGGGGCTGGAGCTGACTGCCGCTTTCCTATTTCCAGACCGCCGGGTGGGTTGTGGCCGGGAACTGGTTTAGGGGCGGGTACTGGCCGGCGGACGGCTTTCCCTGGCTGGGCAAGGCTGGCGAGGTTGTCTTTTTGGCCGAGGCGGACGACTTGCCGTACGTGTGTACCTGGCGGGCCTCAGACGTACTCACGGTGTCATCTCCATCGGACTGCAGGTGGTGGGCCTGTAGGGACCTGCTTCTTTTACCATGGAAAGAAATACAGAATGTCATATCGTTCGTTAAAATGCATACATTCGTTAAAGGTGAAAAATGGGGTGGATCTCATGTCTATTCTGGTTGGCAAATACTCGAAATTTTGCTACTTCAACTACATATCACCTGAATCAAACCTATCCACGTCAATTTCACCCCGGGGGCGATGCACTTTCCTTTTTCCCGTGACACAGTTGCCAACTACCCGTATGTAAAACCTCCTTGTTAGAACTGATGGTGAGTAGATCTGTTACGCGGCACAAGCACAGGTACAGAGGGACGACTGTCAGGTGAGGGGAAATTTAACAATGATGATCACCGATTGTACTCACCTCGCCAGTTTGCCCTCCGCTGCCAATGCCCGTTTTTTCCAATCGTCCAACTCCCTTTCCGCCTCTTCCGCCCGGTCCTTCCACCTCGCAACTTCACTCTTCAGGTTTTTGAGGCTTCCAATCCTTGGGACCTACATTTGGAAATATCGCAGGCTGTTGTCATATACATTTTGACATTGAAAGTCGCTTTAACACGATGCTCATTTAAATGCTGTTTGTCCACCTAGGGGATGACTTACATCATCCAAGCAACAACAACAGATTTTAGTGATCCTGTAATAGGACAATCTGTAGCATCAATTGCTATAAATTAATAGTTGCAACAGTGCAATACACATGGGACACAGGCAGTTAAAAGAGCTATCACTGCTAAATATCACCGCAGCCATACCATAGAACACACAGAGGTACAGGTGAACATGATCTACTAACAAGACTAAAAGTGCTGTTACCTGCCCAAAGTTCTTGTTTTGGCAGCCAAGTTGTTCCTTTGCACATCTGCACTTTCTACTGCATGCTTTCCCTCTCTTCCTGCAACTGCACTTCCCCCTAGCACAAACAGGGACTTTGCCAAGTCAAAAGACCATGCCTTTAACAGCTGGTGTGCTCTAAACACTTGGCTTGAATCAGGCATCTTATACATTATAAGAAATATGACAATGTGGACAGCAAAAATTCTATCATATTTGTTTTAACACCTACTTGTTGTAGTGATAAAGCGCCTTTTGCAGCACTTCCTGTGCTGCCATCCCGCCATTCTTGTTGTCTAATCTACCCTGGGCGATGACAGCAGATAGTCTTCTCTTTGTACTCTGAATTCCACATTCAAACCTCCCCCCAGTTGTTGGACACCTTGGGCTGGCCAAGACAACCTTCACGCCCAGTGCTTTCATCAGTTCCCTAAAATAAAAAGTAAAATACACTACTGACTGACTCATCATGACCGACTAACTATGAAAATTATCAACTTTGGTGTTTGAATTCAGTGAAACATAGACATTTTTCAACAATGTATGTAATAACCACATTGATAAGGTTGAAATAATTATAATGATATCATGGTGTCAGACCTTAGTGGCTAAGGTACTACAGTGCTTGTAGGGATGAGAAAGTAGATTGATATTGGAAATAAGCTGTAAACCATCAAGTCATCAAAAACGAATTAGACAATAATACTATGCATGCATGAAGAAGATATGTATACATACCGGACTACGTGTGACACAAACTCACTCCCATTATCACTCTGCAGTTCTTCCCACACTATGCCCAGTGTGATACAGTGATTCAGGAGGAGTTTGGCCACATCCCCAGGCAAACCTACAGGTGGTAAGAAGGTGATAAAAAGGATGCATATTTGTGTATGCATACATGTATATGTCACATAACATTACTTTATATATTACTGTTTTTTCAACATTTCAACTGAGGGAGAATGATAACGTTATGTTTTGTTGTTCTTTGAATGGCACAAATATATGTAGAGATAGAGCAACAGTACCGATCGATCACACAACCAACTTAGCTTTTCCCTCCAAAACAATAGCCTAATTTACCGCCAAAACTTACCTCAGTTGCCGAATGGTACATCTGCCGGTCACTCGATGCCTCTGACATTGAAATGTGGTTCATTTTGGACCCGCTAACAAGTGCAGATAGGACGTCTCCCCTTCCTGGCCCGCCATGTTGCTCTCTGTTGGAAAAACGACGGATGCCCTCCCAAGGGTATTAGTGTAAACCCTATTGCCTCATCCCGGTCCTCACCCTTCGGTTTAAGTGTCTGTCCTTCTCCTCCATCTTCTGCCTTGTCTTGCAACTCTTCTTCCGTGGTCACTTTGTCGTACATGAGCATTAAAGAATAATCCTATGAATGGCACAGGCAATACAGTCACAAGTCATACTGAACGCTGGCTTGTTCCGAATTTCAGATTTTAAACGGTAGGGTACACTATATGTATATATATATATATATATATATACATGTACATATATATATCATACCAACGACTTATTATTATATTGCAGAAGTTCCTTTCTCTGCTTAGCACTCAGTGCTAGCGCTATTATGGGAAAACATTGAAATAGAATATACAACAGTTGATCTTCCTCTTGCTGTAGTTCTTGCTTCGGCCCAGGGCTATAGATACGGACTGCAGTATCACCCATTACACCGAAATGTATGAGAAGGATTTGATCTGTACAATAAACAACCACGTATACAAGTTGCAATGTGATGTTCTCGCCTCCTTCGGCGGTGATGTTCTCGCCTCCTTCGGCGGTGATGTTCTCACCTACCCTACTGACGTTCACATTCGGCCACTGAAAGAGTCTGTTCCTCTGCAGAAAAAAAAGGAAAATGAAGTTAGAATTATCATTTCTTGGCATTCGGGAGTTTTTTTGTTTTTGTTTGGGAGAGGCTGATCTCTGAGTTGGCAATTTGTGATGCAACTCAGCGTTTCGAAATCAAGTTGTTTATGCTCCTCAATCTACCTGGACTTTTGCAATCTCTTCTCACCTCGCCTATGTCTCACCTTACCTTTGTAATACGCACCAAAACGGCAATGTTTTCGCCTTTTCAATCGCAACCTTTACGATGTATGGAGGGCTCCAAATAGTTTAGAACAAAAGGGAGAATATTGGTGATTTGGCAAATCGGGTACAGGTTCTTGCCTTTAGTTTTTTTTCTTTTCATTTCACAGTATGCAGCACTACTATATGAACATAACAAGAGAAAATGGATACACACCAGCACCGCTCGTGGCGGTTTGCAAGCATGTTTCTACATTCAGGACAGTACTTGTGATGCTTGTCATTTGTGGTGCCACACAGTGACACACCTTGCATATCACACTAGCCTGGAATCCATCCTATTTAGCTTCCGGCCGCTACCCAAGCTCCGCTGCCTGGCCAGGAGGTGGGCGGGGTGGACTGCTTGGTGGTGGTGGTGAGCTTGTGATGTTCAGCCTTCCCAAGTCTAGACCGGCCAGTTCCTCATCAGTAACAACACATTGAAAGCTGCCCATGGCCTGGCTCTCCTCAGGGGTGACTTCAGTAGGATGGGGGTCCTGGTTTCCTCCAGCGGTGACAGTGGGGGTGCTTGACACTGGGATGGGAGCGCTGGTTCCCTCCATTGGAGACACTGCCACTGGGATGGGAGCACTGGTTCCCTCCATTGGAGACACTGCCACTGGGATGGGAGCGCTGGTTCCCTCCATTGGAGACACTGCCACTGGGATGGGAGCACTGGTTCCCTCCATTGGAGACACTGCCACTGGGATGGGAGCGCTGGTTCCCTCCATTGGAGACACTGCCACTGGGATGGGAGCGCTGGTTCCCTCCATTGGAGACACTGCCACTGGGATGGGAGCGCTGGTTCCCTCCATTGGAGACACTGGGATGGGAGTGTGATTGTATTGTTCTATTGCCTCTCGCCAGAGCCTTACTGGGATGTCATGGTCTTCAGACATCTCTTTCTGCTTATTAATGGCATTCTTGTGGGATGTTGTTATGCCCATCTTACAGAGCCTGTCAAAAGCAGATCTCTTCACACCGCCATGTTGTAGTATGGAGTTGATGACGTACGCCACCGCTGACAATCTGGCATCCTTTCCTCTCAGTATGATGGAGGCAGCCACGCAAGTATGGATTGTTGACTCGTCGCCAACAGTGGAAAGCACGGAATGTAGAATTGGTGCTCTCGACTTCAGCTCCTGCTCCATCTCATCATAGGAGAAAACCTGGAGGTCTACTGGAGACGTCTTGCGAAGTAGGCTGGGTCCGTTTGCTGTTGCCATCATGGCAGTGACTTCCATCCGTAGTTTCGACAGGAGCTGAAGCAGGATCTCTGATGACAGGATGGGATGAGACATCATGAGCTTTGCACTTGACTTCAGTTTTCCTTTTGCAATGTTCTCTACCACTCCTGCAAGACTTTTGTCACAGGGATAGTTGTGCATCCCACTGGGGTAGGTAATGGTGACCTGGATGGGTAATTAGACAACAACAGTCACATGATAGATAATTCATAGACATATAACATCAATGCACTCATACTATCTTTGGCCCACCTCTTATCTACTAAAAACTAGCTTAACACAAATTGCACTTGAGATATAGGCAGGGCATGTTCTAAACACTTAAAATTTGCCTTTAGATATGTCATATAACTGCCACAAAAGGTTTTCTGAGATGAAAATGAAACAAATTGCTTACATTTATGTGGAAACCAACAAACTCCTGGGCCATAAATCAGCATGTGTACAGGTCAGAGGTGGGGAGGGGGGATATAGAACATATATGGCTTATGCATTAAGCCCTTTTGTAGATATCCCAAGGTGCTATCACGATTATCCTTTAAAAGCCTTACTCTGAGTCTTAGCTTATTGCTAGCTCTTCATATAGCATATTCCATTTATTTGCAGCTGACCAAAAAAAAATGATTTCTTTAAACTTTTTTGTCGAAGAATAAAACAAATTGAGTAAAATGCTGCAAGTTGTTGACAACACTGTCCTCCTAAATCTTAGAACTTAGACATAAACTCACCTTGGTTTTACATTGGCAAAAGATTTAGACATGGGATAACAATCACCAGCAGTGTACATATGTTCTTCACACAAGGGCCACATAGGTGACAGCAAGAAGTAATTCACAAGTAATTCTGTGACTCGCCACCTGTCAAACACCCACACAGCTGAAGCTAAAGGGTACTAAATTGTAGTCTGGCTAAGTTCATTTTTTTTTAGTTTGCATAAAAGTTGTTGCCAAAAAAATTACCAGAAATGTTACCCTTTCAACAAAGTGCAATGAAATGGCGAATCCACAACAATGAAAGTAATGACATTCTATCCTCGACGCCATGTGTGTATGACATTCACAAGGAAAACACCACAAGAGAAAACATACCGTTGTATCGCTGACTCGACCTGGAATAATGGCAAGACTTCTGCTCTTTCGGTGACGGGGGCCTGTGTTTTGTCCCGATTCTTCAGTCGGGAGGGGGTTGTCCTCTCGGCCGCAGACGTTGTTTCGTGATGCCGATTCTTCAGTCCGGAGGGGGGTGTCCTCTCGGCCGCAGGCGTTGTTTCGTGATGCCGATTCTTCAGTCGGGAGGGGGGTGTCCTCTCGGCCGCAGACGTTGTTTGGTGATGCTGATTCTTCAGTCGGGAGGGGGGCGTCCTCTCGGCCGCAGGCGTTGCTTCGTGTTGCCGATGCTTGAGTCGCCGGTGTTGTTGCCTTTGCCGGTGTGCTGAGAAGTCTTTTCTTTGACTCTCTTGGAGTTTTGGCTGGTGACTCTCTGCAGCGCTTCGCGGACGTGGGAGTCCGGGCTTGTTCGTCAAGTTCAGCCTGTTTCCACCCCTCCACCCTTTCCAGGCATGTTCGAGCCTTCTCCATGTGGCGGATGCACGTAGAGCACATCCGATATGACTTGGTCTTATCATGCTCGTCGCACTTCACTCCGATTGACTTAAGAAGAGTGTCGTGAAGTAACGAAAATTGGGCTGGGCGCGCTCTATCTGACCGTTGATTCTCGTGTTGATTCCACAAAATCTACAGAAGTCATTCAAGCCTGAGACCGATGACTTCTTGGGCTTTCCCCGCCGTGACATCGCCGTCTCTGTCTGTATCTGACAAATTTTCCTCCCCGGCCCATTGTAAGACGTATCACCAAGGTGCTAATCACAACCTCCATGGTTCTTTTCGGATTTGGACGGAAATACGGCGCAAAAAGAACCATCTAAACTACTTCGCTGTTTACTGCGAACCAGCCCTGCGAATTTTCCCGGGAGCCGACCCCTGCACCAAAACACTCGGTCACGTGAAAAAATACTGCATGGTGATTGGACTACCGCGCGGCGGGGTCATCCGATCGGCAGTAACCACTCCCAGGGCGCGCCACTTGAGTTAGCTGATTACGTGACGTCATTGCCAATCGTTTGAATGCTAACGGCGCCCAGACTAATTGGCCAGGCAGCGGAGCTTGGGTAGCCTACGGAAGCTAAATAGGATGGATTCCAGGCTATATCACACGGCGTGTCTTGTAGGAAGTCTTACGTGATGAAGCTATTGCATATGTCTCACCTACCTACATGCGTTCCGCATTTCCAGCAGCCTGCTGGGCAGCTCCAACGTCCTTCTTGAAGTTTATCACGGTTCACATAAAACTGCAACAAGACTGGCAATGAAAAAAGACATTGCCATGGCGACGAATGGTGTTGTGGAATATTTGTCAATACTGTAAATTGTTGTTTTTCCGTCTGGTTATGCAAAATAGTAGTTATGCAAAGTATTTGTAATTGATGGTGTATTGATGATGAAAATGATTGGAATATGCTTTGTGTTGAATTATGGTAGAGCTGTGATTTTCTTGCAAACCCACACGAGACAAATAACATGACAAAGTAGAAAGCAAAAAAAAACGCCTAAAAACACGTCGAAACCAGCTCTCTGCTTAGAGAAGATAGTTCTGTGAATGGCCCCTCCAGCCCCTATATCTAGGTCAACTCCCAACGGGAGCATTCTCTTGCTGACGTAGGTTGGCCTATTCTGTGGCACGCCAAATGCGGTCAAAAGGAAAAGAGGAAATATCTTGCGCGCGAGAAAAAAATAGCCTTATAGATATACACGCGAGACTACATGCAGAAGCCGTATTTCGAAATGTTGCAGCGTCTCCCCATGCTTACGACTAATCATGTTCAGTTCGCCCTCGTAATGTGTGGGATCTGCCGGGCGGGCGTAGATACCCCTCAAGCAACTTTTCCGGTTTATCCACATCTCATGCAGATACTCCCCGCAATGTGTGCAAGACATCGCTTTCGCCAGTCCCCGCTCCCTCCTCGCCTTAGGTTGGTTTAGAGTCTCGCAGATCTTGGGTTGAAAAAGATGGTAACAATTTTTATAGTAACAGGAATGACAAGTTTTGAATACGTCCATTTCAAGTAAATTATTGATCATCGCTACATTACACATGTACAAGAAGATAGACATTGTAATGAACCGATTTTCATACTAGATCTTTGTGGTGCATCTCAACATTCAAATGTTGTTCAAGCTCATTCGTTGAGCAAAATGCCCCCACACATCCAGGACAGTGGAACAGAGACTTTGTAACACCCGCTGATGTTACAATGTTGCTTGGTTGTGGGTGCGAGGGTACAAATGGTTCCATGACGTTGACTGTTGTGAGGTCCTGAACACGTGGCTCTGAAGTTAAATTTATAATTCTACCTTCCCCGATACCAAAGTTTTTCCAAACTTTGACTCCTTCCAGTCTTCCGGGGGACTCCTTGCCTGACGCCAACTGAACAACTGCGACCCTGCATCCCTTTACACCATGTGACTCCATGGCTTCTTTCATGTCTTCAGCACTGATGACGTCATACTTTTAGTTTACATGGCGTCTGATGTGGGTCTTCATCGACGCAGTTTTCCTGTCACAAATATCCTTGCCAGCTTGTGGGTCAGAAAAGTCGGACCTTAGCACCGAAATACCTGTTTTCTGACTTATGGCTGGCATCGACAGGAGAAGTGGGGCACAGTGGTAGCAGCCTGCGTTGTCTGACCTCAGAAAGACTTTGCAGAGCCGCGGGTTCTCGCTCTTGATCGTGCAGAAGGCATTTTCGAGGATAGCGGAGACAGAGGACCAGTCCTGCCGGCAGCTGTTGAAGATAAGGACAAAACACCCCAAGCTGTAATTTCTGTTTTATGAAGTACCAATACCTTGGGCAGTTTTCATGGGAGAATATCTCCCTCCTCTTGAATCCCCAGGGCAAGTGGACCCTCTCTTCCCTTATCAGGTACAAACAGTGTTTGTAGGGAAGGTGCGCACATCCCAGTGTTTCCCAAGGATTGCGTAAAGCTCTGTCATTCTGTTCCCAGGAACATGAATGGCTCGTCCTCTAAAGCAGTTCTCCAGTTGCTTCTCCTCCAACAGGTCCTGACACACAGGAAGCGACAACCTCTGGAGGAAAAGGCCCCTGAAGTTTTGCTTGGAGAAGGGAACCACGACAGTTATCCTCCTTTCTTGAAGGAGTGTATTGGTATCGCATGCTGTAGGTTTTAAGATATATTTTTAAGGAAGAAGCATTCAAAGTATTCTCGGTACAGAGTCAATTCATTTTATCATATTGCTTAACATGTTTACTTACTTATCAGATATCTGCTGTTGAAGAACACGCAGCTCCTTGTTTGGGTGCAGGTCCACCTGTTTTTTCATTGAATGCTGTAAGTTAACTGTTTACAATGTACATTGTAAATATATTTGTAAAAACTAAAAAAATGGATTTAAGGAAGTCAAATGGAAAACCACAGAGCATCGTAAAGGAATGATGATCACACCACCCTGGTTTGTGATCGGTGAGAAAATGGGGCCGTTTGGTAGGAGTGGAATGCGGCCAGAGGACATAATTTCGGGTGGTGAAATGACTCTAGGGACAAAGGTTGGGCATGGTGAAATGGGGACAGGTGGGCTGGTGTTGGTTTAGGAGCAATCCTTTGGTAGTGCGTCACTGGAGTTGGCTGTAGTTCTGAGCCCGGCTGCTGCGGTTGCGGTGTGGTTTCCAAGATGGTTGTTATGATAGAAAATGGAACATCAATTATAATGTCGTATCATTGTGATGATATTGCACCATGCCAGTAGATAAATATAGCACAGGGATCCTTTGGACGCATAGTGGAGACCATTAATGGGTAATTTGCACGATAGGAATGTAGTTTTATTGGGTTACAACCGTGCCACCTGCGGGAATCGTACATTATTGCTCAAAGATTTGAAGTGTAGACTTGCTTTTTCAGGATTTGTGAGTATAGCAAACTGTTCCCATGAAAAGTATTGACAATGTGTTTAGGGTCAAATTGCAGATGTATTCCACTCAGTACTAATCTGCAACGTGTGTAATGAAGGCTACATAAGGTGTAATTTGACAGGTATATGTGATATTAAATTCATACTTAGGAGGCCATCAGGATCCCATTCTGTTGGGTCGGCAGCCGGCTGATGTGGGTCCAGTAGGTCTGTTAAGATGGCTGTAGATATGAAGAGAATGAGAGCATATATTACAATGTCTTGCCAATATGATTGGAATCCAGCAGTATCAGATACAACCGTACAAAAGCACAAAGTGATCTGGTATGATTGAAGGCAGCTCCCACACACCACAGCCACGGCCAGCAGAACGTAGGTTCCCGGGCCCTCTCTTTTACACACTGGAATAGAGGTAAATATTGTCAAGGTGAGGTTTCGGACGGCTCCAAGTCACACCACGGCCACGGTCAGCAGGACGTTGGATCCCTGTCTATAACAGGCGGAGAAATACTGTGATCTGCGACCTTGTCAATTTGTACGAATAGTATATGGTATCATTGTGATAGAGCCGTGCCACCTGGCGGATTGTTACATTATTGCGCAAAGACATGACTTATATGATTTATTTCTTTACTATGGATTGATATTTTATATTTTTGGTGGTGCTGATATGTTTGTCCTATTACCTAGGGTTGAGGTCATAGTTTGTTTGTTTTGCCCGTCTGTGTAATATATGCTGTATACGGGAATTAGAAAGATATGTGTAATTTAAAGACTTACTTTCGAGAGTGTCTATGTACGCCTCCGTGTTATTTTGATCGTCTTGTTGTGCTGGCTCCGGTCTGGTAGGCTCCTCTGCTTGTAACACGACTTCCAGATAGGCTGTAATAGTTATGAAGAGGGGAACATAGAAATTAATGTCTTCGTTAATTTAAAACGACCTCGGTTGTTGCAGATCAAAAAAGCTGAAATGGTGGCCCAAGAGCTATCTAACACTCAACGATTATGAATATAGCATGTTCACAACACGCGGAATGAAAGTGTGCTAACATACCAACGACAGTTTATCCGTGGAAGGCCATCCGCCCTTTCAGTCTTCTCGTCAGGTATCTGACCCACTGGTCGCGCAGTGAGTGGTAGGGGATGAACAGAACTGGAAGAGCATATGGCTTTCTCTTCTCATCTGACAGCATAATAACCAGGACATCGGTTGCAGCTGGCTGCCTCTTTTTCTTGAAGAGACCAGTCAAGTATCTCCTTGTGTCGGGTTCTTGGGTCTTGTGTCTTGCGGTTACAGTTCTAGTGTCAGGATTGTCTGGATTGATGAGACGAAGCAGGTCTTAATATATGCCCTTCAGCTGTTGTGACTGCCGGATGAAGTTACTAATTTCTTCAATTTTCCAGTTCACACCACTGTTCTGCCAAAAACCCCGTCGCCCCCATATAAATCGGTGTTCGACGTCCTGTTTGTCGAACGGTCAGCGAAGGACAGTAGGGACTGCCATGCCGGTCCGTATGTTCGGGCGCGCAAAACCCGAGGGAGGGCATATGGTCTGTTCTCTGTCTAAACCATTCTGCGTGCAAAGTATCTTGGGATAGTTGGGGCGTCTGTGTGTGTTTGTGCATGGGGGGTGCAGGCCATCATGCTTGTGTTGATTGGTCAGTCAGCAAGACGACATACGGATTCACAAAACAATATTGTTGTAGGTAGATGAACAGAAATGTAATTTTCTGAATAACTGATGGGTTGCAGGATAAACTTGACTGATGTGGTTTGAATACAATGGTGTGTGTTAAGTTCTGCTGCTCAGGTTGGCAACTTCGCTTAAATCGACCGCGTCGGAAAACTGCACACACTTTGCTGGCAAATGAGATGTGGAGTTATATTGTACAGTATTTGCAAAGTTAAGGAAAATGTTTTCTTTCATTGTTACTAGATTTTCTTACCTGTTGTTTGTCATTGGCATACGCAGCAAAATGGTTCTTCATTTGTTGAATTGCTTCTGGGAGTTTTGGTGACAGGGAAGACTTTACAGAGTTTATCCATCACCCACGTTATCGTCGTCCAGGTTGTTGTCACTGGAGTATTTTTCATCTGCCCTCACTGCTGCCAATACATAGCATTCCCTCTGTTGTACATGCCCTGTATGAAAATTTTGTGTGCACATATTTTCCAGCGAGTTGACAAATCTTTGCAATGAGACACACAATTGTAAACAAAATGGATTACAACTTTTATTGATTTGCAACATCCATTCTGTCATCTTGGCCAAGTTACACATTGATGCACTGGAAAGTCAATTTGTTCAAGCAAGTTTCGCCAGCTACCAGTGTTTAAGCCCAGCTGCCAAAATAGACGTGTCATAATTGTTACAATGCTCCTGTCACAATGGCCAACCATTCGAGTGAAAAAGCTCCTAGAGATTGTACCAATGTGTAGTTGAAACTTCCATTGTTTTTTTTTGTAGGGGACAGAATTCCTTAGTATTTCTTGCTTACATACTGGATTGGAGTCATTACAGTTGCAGTGGTAAAGGTGGGAGCACAACTTACAGACCAATGCACGAAGACTGCTAGCACTTCTCGTAGCAAAGGTCTTTCTTTGTTACAATGCTGTGCACTAACGGTGACTGTGTGCCACAAGTCTGCAAATGTCTGTGATTTAAAGTTCCAGATATTATTTTCAGTCACTTCACTATCTTTATTGTGAATGTCAATCCCTCTGGCCTCAAAGAAGGAGACAGCTCACATGCTTTTCCTGACAAAGGTAATGCATATGGAAGTCCAGCTGCCCTCTCTCCATCCTTTCCTCGCATTCTCCACACGGCACAATGACCTTATGGCATGCGCCAAGATGCATGTAGAATATATAAAATATTCAACACATAAAAAGAAATAAAGCTTAGACAACTTGAATACTTCGTGGACGCTGACGAGGGTCCCTAGTAGGCTCATTCTTTTCGTTTTACCAAAGTTGGGTTCAAATATATATTGAGTGCGAGGCACATTATGTCTTATTTTAAAAGTGGACTTCGAGAATCAATGACGTCGACTTCTGTCCTCTACACCCAGAGGGTACATACGAGACTAGTTATAGTATACATTGTCGACAATTCAAAAATGTCACACCACACCTTCCTGCAATGTTCCACCAACAACGGGATAGGAACGTCTTCAGCATAGGAATTACATCTCGTTTTTGGCGTCTGTCGGAATTCCTGAATAGAATAAGGGACAAAATCAATCTTGTCTTCCTGATTTTAACATATATATGACCATTAACATCCAATAATATTTTGCGTGATAAGGTGAACCTACAATTAACAAACATATAATGGCGTGTTTTACATTCTTCTCCAATTTGTTGTAAAATGATCGTTGCTAAAGTAGCTAGTATTATATTTCATAAATCATAATATTATCATAAGCAACAATGTCGTAAACTTGTAGCGCTTCCATCATTTTATTTTGAAAGAAAGACTCTAAGGTGTGATCTGCCCACTGATGCAAACTCTTGTTGCTGGGCGAACTTTTCAGGGCTATGGCTGCTGCTGAAAAACATTAACGGTTATGTATATGCGGTACTAAGCTTTCAGCCCGTCATTTGAATTGTATCATAAATCATTGGAAAGCTTATTCTCCGTGTCAGTGCAATTTACAGTACCTAGAAGATAAACGTCTCAGTCCACTCCAAGGGCATGAGCCCGTCTGTGGATGAACCGCACCCTTGTTGTCCCATTCGGCTTCACTCCGTTCAACGAAGCGCCATAATGAATGAATAGGAATACCTTTATTGTACACATAAACTCACTGGGTTCAGTACAGGTCAAAAAAGGCACATTTTACAAATAACGTGAATTTGACTTCCTCTCACTTTTAAGTATAATGAAAAGTGGAGTGCAGCTGCTTTCTTGGCCTCACGAAGCTGTTCTCTCAGAATTCATTTTTAAGTATTTAAAAAAAAATTCCTGGCCCCCAGATCAATCTGGTCGGTGCTAAACAGCTGATGGAAGAGAAGATCCACTTGAGCTGCACAGTTGGAGTCCATATCGTCGTTGAGAGTTGTATTGAGATACACATTGTCTTCTTCTTTTGCTGTAACTATAGCACACTGATTCATGCGTACCTTGTATGAATGTACTTAAATTTTGGAGAATCTTGTCCCTGGCTTCAGTTGTCATATCCTTGTGCTCCATTACATTCATCATGCGCTTAGCCCTCCTATAGTTCACATTCTTCACGGCTTCCTCATTAATTGCATCAGGATTAATCGGACCATCACCCCTGCATGGTGCAATAGACTCTAGCATCTCCTTCACTCCCTTTGTCTGCTTTGCCTTCCTCCTGTTCTTCTTTTTCAGCCGCTGCTGTTTCTTTTTCCTGGATTGTCTTGAAGTGGCTGTCATCAGACAAGGGTTTATCCGTTGTACCTACTGCAGAGCCCCCTCCAACCCTGTCTGAGCAGCAGAAGCAGAACCTTTCAAACTGGCAAGCTTTGGTATGTGTAATGTGTTGAACTTGTGGATGGATGCCCTGCCCTGTCGGAGGAAGCACCCCCCAGTCTTGAATAGGTCATTGTCCTTGTTCTGCAACACTTCCTCAAACTTGACAGCCTCTGTTTGTACAAGTTTAAGGGTCTTCATGTTGTGCTGGATGATGTTGCTATCAAGCTCTCCCTTCATGTGGAAGTTGGTTTGTCATTTATATCCTGCATGTCTGGGTGCATTTTTTGTGTTATTGACTTGTGTTGTTATATATGCTTGTCGTTATTTGCATCGTTATTATTTATCGAATTGTTTCCTTGCTTACTAAGTTGGTAATTTTTCTGTGTTCAGTTAAGTAATTGTTTCTTTATATATACTAATTTAGTTCTTGTTTTTTGTTATTGTTATTATTAGTTATTGATTTGTTATTTGTTACGATATTAAGTTGTCATTTTTTTCTCTATATCTTAATTCATCATTGTAATTTATTCTGTTTGAAAAATGGGGATGGAATATTATAGGAGGGCCTGCATGCCCTTTTACGTAGAGCGTAATCAGCCGTTTTAATTTTACGTAGAGCGTTGCCGACCCCTCCAATTCAACGTAGAGCGTAATCGGTGTATTTTGCGTAGAACGTTATTGGCCACTTTAATTCTACGTAATGCGTAGTAGCTACCCGGAATTTAGCGTAAAACGTAGTTGATGAATTGTGCGTAAAGCGTTGTCGAACTTTTCCAACATTGCTCTAAGTCACAAACGAGTGTCATGTACAATCCACCGAACTCGTTTCCAAAATCTTGTACACTAGCAAGGCACGTAAAAGTGAATGATCCCACAGTACAGTGCGCTGGACACGAGATTGTTTTTACCTTCCGAGCAGATGTAGCAGTCAGGCAGCAGGCTTGTCTTGAGTGTTGTGTGCGCTTTTACAGATCATGACCGGTACCCGATTTGCGAGACGGGTATCTTCTGGACTTCCTGGTTAGATTGTCTTACCATTAAGATAGGATAAGATAGTCAGTCACTGGCCGTCTTGGAACACAGATGGCCATAGATTGAGATTTTAAACCTAGTACCTCATGACCTGGAAGGCAATATCGGTGATATCTATGAGAATGTTGCCGCCGGCGAAAAATATGTCGGGGGGGCTCGAGGGCGTCGCACCCCAAAACTCAAGCTGAATCCCGTCTGTATTTTTTCACATATAGAGATATCATTAACCTTAGCTTACTTTATCAGCAAAATTTGCCCCTCAGAATTCAGGAAACAGCGTTTCAATGGGTCAAAAATGTTCAATGCCTCGCTCTGAAGGAAAAATCATATGTCGGGAGGGCGTCGTCCCCCAAAATTCAAGCTGACACCCTTCTGTATTTTTTTTCACGTATAGAGATCATATGTCATTAAACTTAGATTACTTTACTATCAAAATTTGCACCTTGGATTTGAAGAAATGGCGTTTCGATGGGTCAAAAATTTTTGATTTTGCCGTGGGAGCATGTCGTGCCTCTGGCGAAGAAATATGTCGGGAGGGCGCCGTTCCCCCCAAATCAAGCTGAAATCCTTCTGTATTTCTTTTTACGAATAGAGATGTCATTTAACTTAGCTAATTTACTCTTCCAGCAAAATTTGCCCCTCAGAATTCAGGAAAAACCATTTCAGAGGGTCTAGATTTCAAAATTTTCTTGATGCTCGGACGACCGTGCCCGGAATGTTCTGGCATCAGTTATATAATTTATCATAGGATAGGGAGCTGGTCGTTATAATTGTTACTTTATATGTTCAAGACTATGTTATAGTCATTTCCAAACCTCATACATTACCAACTTTGACGCCTCAGCTAAGCCGCTGATTTTTTTAGTCCTGCATAATGCATTGGGAAGCTTCAGAATTTAGCGTAGAGCGTAGAGAGGCTACCTGAATTTAGCGTAATGCATAGCCGGCCCTCCGAATTTAGCGTAGAGCGTTGTCGGGACCCCCCATGCAGGCCCTCTTATAGACCATATTGGTCTCTACCCCGGCACTATGTGTATTGATCTGTTATATGTATGTAAAATTCTTTTACTTGTGCGAAATAAAAAGACAAAGACAAAGACAAAGTTATCCCTCAAAAACCTTCCAGCAGCGGCTGGGTTCTCGCCCCGGACATGGTTTTTTGTAAGTTTTGCCACATTCTTTATGATTCTAAACTGCCGATTCCTCTCGTTGTTGAAGTGTTGCTTGAACCATTTGTCGTCCAAACAAACTGGAAAGTATTCCAGGTAGAAAGTGGGAAGAATACTGTTTGCGTATTTTGTCTTCTCATTTTTTGCCCCGATATCCAGCCAAGTTTTCCCATCCTCTCCTCTGACAACTGCAATGAAATATGAATTTTTATTGTGCTGATCTTTACAATTGTACATTTCTTTTATTATGAACTAGACTATTTTACAAAACATAAGACACTTGGGCGCTCCTAACATTGTTGTCAGGTATTTTATAAAATCATAAGTCATAATATTGTCTTAAAGCAACAATGTCGTTAACTTGTATCTCAATATTCGTTTCTTTATCTTTATTCTAAACCGCAAAATTCCAAAGTTCAGTGTACAAGAAATATGTACCTTTCATATGTAACGTTTCAAATAACATGTTGGGTCTTGTCATGGCTTTCAAGAGAGATCATGATTGCTAACCAACTACATGAGATGTCTGTTTCTAAGAAGGCGACATCCCGACAAACCCTAAGTGAGCCTCGCGGAGTCACGCCACCGAATATCCCCCCAGACACGATGTACGCAAGTGCCGCCAGAAAGTAGTGCGACTGAATAACAAATCATCGTGTAAACAACTGTCTGTCTGGCATGATTTAAAGATGGGATTTATTTGCTTAGTGACTACATTATTTTCAGACAAAACATTGTTTTAAAAGGTGTAGTTTTTTCGTATTCAACTGCACGATGCCGTGGCGGATGGATATGTGATTGTGCCGCGTTGTACAACAGGGCAGACCACCCAGCTTTAGTTGCAGGAGCGGGACGATGGCGAGAGTTTGCCGTTTCATTTAGACCTATCTAGTGGTTCTTTTGCCGTTGAAAATTGTCGTTCTTGGGCTTGTGATGTATAGAATGACTCCGTAAGATGTCATAGTTGCACGTATTTAGTTTTAGACACAGTCCTACGTAGGAAATCCTGCTATTTGGGGCGTTTTGAGTTGGCCACGCCATGTTCTTTTGGGCCGTTTTGAGGTGGTCACGCCATTTTCAGTTTGGCAGAATGTGGGATGTGTTTCGCCACGTCGTGACCTTGTGTAAACCCTCAGGTTTTTGTCTCGACTATAAGGTTGCAATGTCTCAAGTTTAGAATTGTGTGAACTGCCCCGTGCTTTGTCGTTTTTAATGTTCGGGAAACTACGGCCTGAAGAAATACGTGGGGCAGGCCGCGTCTGACATCTCAGTGACGGGTTATCTTGCTTACGTGAATCATGCAACCTAACACACCGGTTTGTCATCCGTGTTGTCTATGTGGAAGTATGTGCAAGCCTAAAGATGATCTTTGTATTAAGATAAGTTAAAATAGGCAGTTACGTTTGGTAACACGAGACGAGGTACTCTACTTCTAACTACTCGCTGTATCAAATATCTCCACTTGCTGGCTCGAAAAAGGTCACTAGCCTTTGTTGAATATACCGTCATTTATTCTCGTCAATTTTTACGGTGTTTTCTGATTCGTCCCATGTGCCAGAATGAGTGAATTGCGAGACATGTACTGCCAAAGCAGCCAGTCGCAACTTGCATCTGGGTAGTACATTTACCAGTATTTCTTCTCACGGCCCGTGTCTGCATTTTCTCAAGAACAATCGTGTATAGTACCTGAGATAAACTGCAAATAACATGAGATAAACTGCAAATAACATGAACAAGCTGTGAAGATCATCTCGATAAATCATTTAGAGAATCGTCTCTGCTGTCTCGTGTAAGTCAGGGTTATTCTTACAGCCTCTTTGAAACCCAGACTTCGGGGGCTGTGCCTCTGGCTCAATGGGGGCTGGTTCAGTTAAGATAGGTGAGTTTGTTGGATGTTCAAGTCTTTGTATTTGATTTTGCTCTTGTTGCCAGAGTTCTGAATTCTCACTACACTCTTGAAAAACGATTAAGCTCACGAACTTCAATTTGAAATTATTCTCAGCTTGCAAATGTCTTGGGATTATTGTGAATCACTGTTTTCTGGGAAAGGGTAACTACCTTACTTTGCTTGAGCAAATCATATGTCCACAAAATACAACAAAGAATGATATCGTTATTTCTTGTACTGGCCTTCTGGTAGATGCACCCTTAATTTCGTCAGCCCATCTGAGATTAGGACTGACCCTACCGTCCATGTCCACATTAGTTAGAGGAGACGATAAAACACCTATGAAACAAGAGCATTCCAGCTCCTGTGCAGTCTGTGTCTGATGTTCTAGTGTTGTTTTAGTGCTTGGCCAAATGTGTCACCCAAGGGTTACACGAATGGGGATGGCCGCCATCCGTATGCATGTGGTCTATGACTTTTTTATTAATGATTTTTATAAACAATGTCTACTCCTTTTGTTTGCTTATAATTTAAACAAGGCAACTTATTGTAAATAACTACTCGCTGACAGTCCTGGGGGCTATTTCTGGTATGTCTTCCTGTAACTAGCAGTCATGTCTCGTCTGTTCATGATGGGGTCTGCAATAAGGTAATGCTCTACGAACACCATTGTAGGAGCGATGCTTGACAAAACAGTTATCTTTTCTGAGAAACAATTGTAGGGCAAAGAACTAGAGTATTTGATCTCTGAAATAGCATTAATCATAATTGTAAATCTTTGACTGATACTCATAGTTGTGCTCACCAAGAAGAGTAATGCTGTTTCTGTGCGGCAACAGAATTTTTAGCTGATCTGCTCCCATGGCACACGGCTTCCTGAATTTGAATCCCTCCGGCAGCACCTTCTTGTATGGGAACTCATGGCAACTTATTCGTGAAGTCCTTATCAAGAAAAGCACCTATGATAGCGGGGTGAGGGCCTCATGGCTCCCTCCTCCCATCAAGTTCTGCGGAAAAGTACAATCTCATCAGCTCATTGAAGAACTGCTCAGGGTTTTTTTGACTGAAGTCTCTTCTTGGTTAGGCGTTTGGGATATATCTCTCCTCCATGCTCGATACCCCCCCCCCCCCCCATGGGACTGGCCAGCCTGAGAAGTAAAAAAAAATGTAATATATATTGTATGGATTATGTAAGGCCATGTTACAAATTACAAATGGTATGAAACTAGCATGGCATTGGCATGAAATCAGATTCTGTGTAATTAGTCATTATTTAAACTGATTTGGCCTTATACAGGCGTACTTAATCTTGTATTTCGCTCATTGACCAGTTCGCAGGGTACACTTTCCTGAACTGTCAAAACTTCTGTCAATGCAGTTTTCGTCAAGTGCCACCAGCGTTTCTGTTTCAATGTTATCAAGATGTTTGCTGTGAACAAACATCATACTAGTAAATGGATTGTTAGGGCAGAATAGTGCCTAAGTTCCCAGTTCGTTATGAAAAGGGCAGATTACTTTCTAGTAGCATGAAGAGAAAAACTTTCTTTTAAAACTTCTTGTATTGCTTCTTGAGATGAAACATCTTGACCATCATAAGCTAGACTGTCGTTGGGGTTAACGGGCTAGTAGACAGTTGTTGGGCGGATGCCACTGCTGCCTCCTCCTAACTGACGTCCTGACCATCCTGGATCTCGTTGGCTGCCCAGATGGTAAAGTGGGCCAAACGAGCCGCTGATTCCTTATCTTTTGTGTCGAGGCCGGTCATCCTCAGCAGGGCCTCCGGCGGCTCACAGGTCAGCGTGCCTATCCTCTCAAGGATTTCGTCTGCGTCGTATCGCCGTAAAGGCACCTCCGCCTCGATACGAGCTAAGAGCTCGTCCGGCGGGGTGGGCCCGGCCTGGTCGCTGATTTTGGTGATCAACGGCACGACGCTGTGGCCGACTAGTGTGGCGTTGGAACGTAGTACGGTAGGAGCAGCCATGGTAGCCTTCCGACTTCGGTCATGCAAACCAACGGAATTAAGGGGTTTGTATCGATATCGATGACAATAACAGATTCAGTATCGCTGTCATCATCAATTACGATGATTGGAGGTGACTGTGCTGGTGGTGATGGTGCCGCTACCTCCATCACAGCAGGCGCTTCGACTGGAACTCCCATCGCCGCAGGCGCCTCGACTGGAACTTTCATCAACGCAGGTGCGTCATCAGCCCAGGAGGCCCAGATGGTCTCCAGAAGTTGAGTGTACAGCTGGTCCGCCTATGAAAATATATATCGTGTCTCTTATATAACACTTATATTACATGTCTTTTTGCTTAAGCTGATCTATCATTGATTGGACTCGACCTGGATGCCACCATTGGCACTGAGCGTATTAATGATTTTCCACGCTGCAGTCTTCTGCGGTAAGCAAGTCACTAGGTCTCTACTTTCACTCGGTGGTGTGTTGTGTACAGGACGCTTTCGTGTCTGCGATCGTAACTTACCATGAATATGAATCAGCAGTATCCGGTTTTCCATATGCAGGTCAGAGGACTGCCTTAACCTATTCACATCTACTGAGGACTGCTGTCATTGTCTCGAACATGAAGCGCTGCAATTTTCAGGGAGTTTACTTGAAGGGCACATAGCAAACCTTATCTGTGGATGAAAAACTTGCAACAAATGCAATGGCAAAATAAAAGGCCAACTTTTCCGTATGTATAATCTTCATTGAAATCACTGTGAACCAGAAACTGGTGTAAGATAATGCTGTTTGATATCAAATTCATAACTCACCCATAATGTGACACTGGGATGGGAGTGCTGGTTTCCTCTAGGTTTCCTCCAGTGGTGACAGTGTGATGGTGTTGTTCTTTCGCCAGAGCCTTACTGGCTTGTCATGATCTTCGTACATCTCCTTTTGTTTCTTGATGGCATGTTTGTGTGCTGTAGTGATTCCCATCTTACAAAGACTGGAAAGCTTTCTCCTGATCCTATGACAGGATAGCGCGATGCAGATCAACGTCAGGAAGGAGGACAAGATTACTTAAAATGGATCTGCCCGGCACAGAACAGGACTGGTCGGGGTGCACCAGCGTTGACATAACTGACTTTATACGATTAATCAAAGCCTTTGATAAAATTTTACAGTCCACATTTAAAAACGATATGGGACGCTTATTCTTGGGGTCAGATGCGTCACCGGCCTTTTGCAACAAAGTAATTACAGAAAGATTTTGGGGAGGTCTCAGAACTCTCCTCCAAACCCTCTAAAAGAACATGAAACACATCCTCCCCCAAAAGGTCCCACATGACGACATAAAATTCTTTCGGCAGACCATCCGCCCCGGGGCACTTACCACCCTCCATGCCCTGTAGCACCTCTAAAAATTCAACCCCCGTAAGAGGGGTTTCCAGCATAGCCGACTGTTAATTGGACAATGTTCTATCCACACGATCCGGTGATTTCTTGTGACCTGTCGTCCATCCCCTGACAGCCGCACGGAAACCATGTTGTCCCGAATGAAGTGGTGATGGTGACGGAGGAGATGTGTAAGCAGATCTCGGAGGGAGCGACGATCCAGACTATTTGTATCCTATGGAACAAATAGATATGTAAATTAGTATCAAGTGTTATTTGCTCAGTTTACTTAACACAAACACAATATTAATGACACATTCTATGAATGTAAAGATCAGTATAAATGTATCTCAGGATAGCTGACATACCTCTGTGATGATTGGAATCATCTTGCTCTGCTCCTTCCTTTCCTCAATGACCTTGTATAGCGGAGGGACCCTTTCTTGTCCCAGCATCCTAATCTCGTGGAAGGCACTGTCGGATATATTAAACTTATCCTTCACACGCAGCCACCGCTGGATCCACTTCGTCTCCTCTGGAGTCAGCTCTTTGTTGATGCGCCTGGGCGGGGGGATTGCTTGTCAGGTGGACTCTCCACAGCAAAAACCTCCCCCTTTGGCCAGGTCACAACCTGTGGTTTGCGTCGGCCCTCCATCACAATCTCCACCTGTTTGACAGGAGAAGTCTCAATATCAATAAATGTCTGCCATTTCTAATTGATAATTCCAGCATTGTAGTTTTTACAGACCACATACTTGTCCAATGTGATGTGTCTGTGTGTGACATTGTGCCTCTACTATGTATCAGTATGCACATTGATAAAAATGAATGCTAGATTTCAAAGGAAAATTTTCCCACCTTTGCCTTTTTTACCTCATCGTGAAGATTTTCAAATGTCTCAAGTAGCCTTCGCTTAAGGTTTGCAGGGCTGCTGATTGTCTCTCTCTAAGTGCTAAAAAAGTAATATGTATCGTGGCGCTTATACTTCTAGTATATATTTCTGACCATTAAAGGTCCATAAATATTCCTATTAATTATTTGCAGCTGGCTGAAGATGTTCTGGAAAGTTTTGATCGTGGCCTTCATCGTATGAAGCCTGTATGTCCCATAGGGGCCCCAATGCGTTGGAACGTCCTTGCCTTGAGTTTTTTTCGAAGTACCTTTTTACTAGAATAATACGAACATTCTCGGTCACAGCGAAGCGCTTGTGGTGGTTCAGGGAAACACCCTGTACTCTTCCTGCCAACCTTGAACCCAGCAGTCACTGAACGTGATCCTTCCCTCCTCTGTTGGCTGTAGACCGTCAGGTATAGAAAATATTGATACAGCTGTTTACACTTGGCAGGTAGACTTTCAATGTCCCACTGCACGCACATCAATTATTTCCCTACATGGTGTCGTTATAAGATACATCTGTGCAATATATCCCAGCTACCTGTTCGCCTGAAGTAGGCCTGGGTCATGGGGTCAAAGTGCACCCGTGTTTTGATGATAAATGGTTTATTTGCGTTTGCATTCACATTTGCAATCACATCACAATTTTTGAAAAAATTTCAAAAATGTGGTATTCTCGTATTAACTTTTTTTCTAAACATTTGTAAATATTTATAACAATTTCTAATTATAAAACGACAATTCGAAGATATTACAAATACCACTAAATCCCGTGTGGTGAATTGAAAGGGATTATGTTCTCGAAGTGGACGATTTTCTTGTCCTGGCGCCCCGGCAGTTCTGCACTTCGTAGGCGGAATCTCCTACCCGCTGCACCACCGTGTAGGGCCCATTATACTTACAATAGAATAAGAATCATAAGCCATCAAACATATGTAACCCCTCTGGTGCCGTGTTTCCAGTGACTTACGCCGACGCAGGATCGACAAGGAATCCAAGGTGCGGGACCTGACGATTTTATTGACAAGTTCTTATTCCGATGTTATGCAACTGCCCAGCACGCATGCGCGCATGCTGGGACAATACCATTCGTACACAGGGGTGTTTCTACATCGCTACACACGCACCCTATAAATGAAATGGCGTCCTGACATTCTTGTTATACAAGGCAAACAACTGCAACGAACGATAGATATGCTTCATAACTACAACTACTGTTAAAGCTCCGATAATTATGATAAACAGAGCATGTAACTTTTGAAGGATAACTCTGCGTTATTACTATCACAACAATAGATAATATTGTCTATTCTACATGGTGTTAATTCTTTCTTCTCTTCCACATTTGTCACATTATACTCAAGGTAGATAACTCTTCTTCTGAGGCTTCGGTTACCCTGTCCCTCAACCCCATCATCCGCATCAGGAAGCCCTGGGGGGACTCGTCTACTGCTTGGGTTCCCATGCTCAACTTCCTATATAGGTCAGTAGCGGTCTCTTCTAAGCAGTATGCTTTGATCACTTGCTCTACCATTGGTAAGTCAGGATGTTCCTTACCTTTGCAGGATGCCAGGGAAAGTCTTCTCTTTAGTCTGGAGTTGTTGCCTGTTTTAGTAGTGGGTGGGGTTCCTGCTGTTGAGTTGCAACTGCTTTCCCTTCAGATCGTCTAGTATGAAGCGTTGCCAGAGATGGCACCGTATCCCTGCATCCTGCCTTCCCAATCTTCCGAGGCGCTCCCGCCGGGCAGGCTTGAACTTGAGTACTTCTTTCAAGCTCTCTCTTTCCTCCCCCACAATGGGGTCGCACGTGGGTTTCCTCGGGCATATGTTTCACTATTCCGCTGTAGCAAACCTCTGCTACAAGGTCCGCTTCGCTTTGAATGGAGACAGTGGCCTTTTAAAACAGTGCAATGACTGAATTTGCATTTCGCTACGGCTCTGAAAAGAACGCCTTGTTTGACTTTACGGCTGTTTAAAGTCCTAACATGATGTCTTTTGAAGACAAACAAGCAAGCTTTGTGTGACTCTTTGATGCCGTTGACGACAACATCCCGCCAACGGGGATCAATGAACGTTCGTTCCCTTTGGGTTGTTCGTAATTTGTCCCAGGCCGTTCTATCGAGTCGGAACGTGCCTTTGGCGGGAACAGAACACGTCCGATATCTGTCAACATTTGGTTCAGTCGCATCGAATTCCTGTGCGAGATAGGGACAAAAAAAATAAGAACATCGCGAGTCGTGTCATGTCATGTCATGTCGGTAAAAATAAATCATAAGATTCAACTTGAGAAGATAAGATATCTACGGTGAGTACAGATAGGTGAAATTGGCACAGGAGCGAAAACGTTCCCAAAGACATTACTTACTCAATATTCACTTTAAAAACTCGCCGACCAAGTTTTAGAACATCTTGATTTATGCAAACTAAAAGCTCAATGCCAAGTCTGCATAGCAAAAGAGACAATTTACCCGTATGAGTCGAGTACCAGTAATTAGATCTGGCTTAAGAAAAGAATATATCTAAACTTAACACAGCTCCTGTACCCGACTCCTGTGCATTGTCTTCAGTGCTCTGTTCTTTGGGTGTATTTCCACTCAGGTCCAAGGGCGCACCCAGTGTACGGTCTTGATGCACAGAACTGGACATGACCTGTTGCCCTTCCTTTAAGAGAAAATGCATGAAATTACTATCTTCTTACTTAAACGACCAAAATTGAAGAATTGAGAATACACTGCGTCCGATTCAGCAGCCCATCCCAGCTATAGGATCTCATACGGATGCATCATAACTCGATTGCCCTTCATTTGGTTATTCGGATTTTTCGCCGTGAATGTGGAGGAAATACTACTTTGTCAACCTGTTAGAGTAATGTATGAATAAAACATTGGAAGCGCTCACCTCGGGCATCAGTACAACCCCCACATATTTTGTGTCAGGAAAGTGTCTGCCTTTTGCACACTTCAGATGAAGGTGTGCCAGACATGAAAACAGCTCCTCGGCCTGATTTAAAGGCAATATAAAGTAGAAAGATTATAGATGAATATTAGTAGTACCCTCCAAGCAGATCTTACATCTTTGCTCGGTCATATGAGTAATTACCCTCTCAAGTGTTCTGGGGCGGACCTTTGGTTTCAATCAGCGGTACCGTTTAAACAGTGACCAGGGCATTGAATCTCGGTAATACTTAAGATTTGATGTGTTCTTACCATGACGATGATCTGTGGCTTTACGTTTTCAAACCTTGTTAAGGCCGCTTCTTCTTAGGTTTACCTACTTTCTCGAACTGGCAACGCAGAATCCTACTGTTCACAACTTTGCCTAGATTTTCTAACTTGACACAGGATCGTTACCCGAAAGCAGATGACCTTTCCTCAAACAAGCCTTTGAGCATCGAATCTGTTGTAATGAGGACTGGTGTCGGGAACCTTCTGTGACAGTCAATATTTTTTACGTTCTACATGGCCTGTAGTTACATCCGCACGGTGCTGCAGCTGTAATAGTATAACCGTGGATGGTGAGATGCGGAGACAAAACTTCGTTGTGCTGTTTCTTTTGGCAATAGATGCATTGTCGAGCTAAGCAACCTGCACACTGCCGGCATCATTTTGTTGATCATCAATTATTGCATGCTTCACGAACAAAGTCCCCTCGGCTACTTCCTTATAACACGCCATCATTGGGGAGTCTTGTCTTGTCTTATGGAAGAATATTAATAGAGACTGTATTGCAGTGCTATGTCCTCTATGAGATTTTGTTATCCCTCCTGCGTTGTTGCAGCTTACCCCTCCATTTACATTTCTTGCTGAATGTAGCTTTATGTGTCATCTCCCCTAATAAAACCAAGTGTAGTAACAATGAATAATGTGACTCATCGAAACTAACACACATGGATGGTTGATCATGTTCCGGACACAATCCAGGAATAATCTTTTGATTTTTGGGATCATTTTCCGGACACAATCCAGGAATAATCATCGAAACATCACATGAAACCGGAGGGTAGTTATCAAAGGATATAATTAGCCTCTTCACTCACAATGGCTTGCCAAGGTATAGGTATTTGATGTGACGTGTTAGCCGGCAATCTTGAAAAATTAAATGTATCATTACCCCCGTCATCCCCTCCAGCTGGTTTAGTATTTCCTCAAGTGTTGTAGCGACAGTCTGGACTTTTCCATTCAGGACAAGCAAGGTGATGAGGAAGTCGGCCATGGCCATATTTTGTAACCGATCGTCTGAGCTGTTGAAGGCAAAGACCTATAAGAAGATATAAAAGAGATAGTAGTATCTCATTATGAGACAAATTGAATTGAAAAATAATAGGTAGCTAGCTCATGAATAGAAGTTTAAAAATACTATCATACATTTATGCTTTCACTTTGTCTATTCCTCTATCACAAACCTTTATTTGTAAGGAAAGGCCTGGACGGTGCCCCCCGGCTTCGAAACCCAATGAAACGTACACTCGGGCATCCACAAAGATTTGTCTAAAACTCGGCCCGAGGCGGTGCAAGGATTTTCCTGCAGGAACCGATCGAGACGAGCTAGGGACGAATGACCGAGCAAAAGAACGTCCCGTTTGGGAGGGGGGGGGGGGGCGCTCCGCCATGGCTGACTAAAGACAACAGGTAAAGAAATGGGGTACTGTACTCACCGCAAAAGGTAAGGAGATGCTAGATACCGAAGAAGCAGACGAACCGAGGAAGCGGTAACGAACAGAAGGAAGGTGGCCAAAGATCCAAGAAGAGAAATCACGCAGCAAAACTTTCGGCCGCCCACTCGCCTGGCGTTCAACTACAATGTATATAATATATATAGGATATAATATATATAGGCGTGCGACTCTACATTTCGGTCCCACTTGAGTGCTTATCCTGCCATAGCCTTTCTTATCCATCCCTCCATTAATCAAAAGACAAGCTCTGTCACCTTCACACTCCTGCACTGATTCTCTGTTTCTAAGACGACTTGTACCCCTCGTTCCATGCGCTTACGATGGTAAACAACACGTGTTTTGATTTTTCGGTCTGGGCTCCTCCCCGGGTCTGTCATCACTCTCACTGGAACAGTCCGGGTCGGGATACACAGCGTCCCGGTTAGCAGGCTGTCTCTGCCTCGGCTGCACCGGAACCTTCGGCCTGGTCCCCCACCCGGGTCCGTCATCACCCTCACTGGAACCGCCCGGGTCGGGATACACAGCGTCCCGGTTAGCAGGCTGTCTCTGCCTGGGCTGCACCGGAACCTTCGGCCTGGTCCCCCACCCGGGTCCGTCCATTATGATCCTTGTCTCTGCCTGTTTAATTACCCTGTACACTTCTTCTCTTGTCAGTGGTTCCGCTTCATCTTCACTCAGATTGCCTTCCATCTATAACAGAACCATTCATTCATTTATTGGATTTGTGTTCGTTAATCGTTAATTGAAAATCAACTATTGCGATTCAAAATGTTATAACGTCCGAACTTACGTTGATCATGCACCACTGGATGGACAGCTGTACTCAAGTCGCCAGGCACCATGTAACCCTGAAATATTTGGCAATTTGATTTCACAATTATTCTAAATCGTGTGAAGCAAAAAAAACTACATCTATCAACATGGTGTAATCATTGTGTACAGCAGACTGTTATATGGTAATATGGTCCGAACGTTATAAACTTACCTCTCTCTTCATGCACTGCCTGCGACTGGACAGGTAGCTGTTCTCAACTTTCGAGCACAGAAACTTTTCTCACCTTTGGTGATATGGTAGCGCATTCACTGTGAAGTAAACTGGCCATATCCGTAATTACTTGACTTGAAGATTCTCACTCCATCCGTGTTCATCAGCAGGGACATGTTGTTTGGCTCCCTCAACTCCTTAATCTTCTTGTACTGCCTGCCATCGGTGATATCTTCATATGTGTTTGGCCCTTCATCCTTCTGTCAAACCTGTCTTGAATCATTTTGAAGAAACCTTCACCTGAAGGAAAAACACAAATATATATATGATAGTGATATTACATTTAACAACACATCTACATTTGTAAATTTAGAATTAAGTTTTTTTTTTACTACTACTGTAACTCTAATTAGGACTGTAGAAAACTTGCTTAATCTGCATTGACATTAATCCGTCAGGTTACCAAAATCTGCCACAACAATAACATGTTATTATACCCAGCAGTATTATAGAAATAGCAGCTACATAGACAAGTCCATAGGCCTGATGAAAGTGAAAGTGAAAGTGTGGATCAGGCTATCGTATGTCCCATCGCATTTGCTCGATCAGGGCCAGTGTGATTTATCCATGGGTGTGATATCTACATGGGTAGATGTGGTGACATATTGGTCCACTAGCCTAATTACATCAACCGTGCTCCCTGGGGATTGCCTTACTTAGCAGCCATAGATGCTTCTTGAAAGTGTAACAATCTTTAATCCCCTTCTTGATCTTTTACAGCACTTTCTGGGAGGGCAAAAAAAAGTGTGTGACACCACTTTTGGTCCTCTAGATTACCAGTCTCTGTTTAGTCGAAATCTATTTATATATAGCCCTTAAAATGATTCTCAGCAGCATTTCTGTAAATATTTGAAATGTGGGACTCTTTGCCATATGTCTTGTCAGATATATAAAGGCATTGCACTGGACTTACCACTTTTCAGAGTTCAGGGAGGGAGGATGTCACATTACATGCTGCTGTGCTACCTTGAAGCACTAGGGTCCATAGCATCTTGAATTTCAATTTGTGTGTGTGTGTGTGTGTGTGTGTGTGTGTGTGTGTGTGTGTGTGTGTGTGTGTGTGTGTGTGTGTTGGGGGGTTAACATGGGCCTACTACAATAATCATTAAAAAATACTTATGTTTGGCCCTTGAGTAATATTTTTATGGGTATGAGAAATTCCTAATTAAGAATAAAAGTTGAATTGTAGTTGCTTTGATAATGGGATCATTGAGCAAAGGTACATCCCTGTTGTTATAAACTTTCAAATATGAAATGAGTTCCAAATTACTTTGAACCATCATTACGAATGGGTTGCTGTGGAGATCTAGAATCATGCCCTCATTTGCTGTGAGGCTTGTCAGGAAATAAAATCAGTTTTGTGCTGCATGGTTCAGTTCTATCACCAATGAAGAATACAGAAGGATCATGTTACATGACACCTGACACAATGTGTAAATTCAGCAAGAGTAAATCCTTTGTCTTAAAGTTTAACATTATTTCTTACCTTCATTAAAGTACTTTCTTTACAGAAGTATTTGATGATTTCTTTGTTCTAAGTTAGCCTCCTTCGCAGACTTCCTATGACAGCGGCGTATATACTGGGGGGGGGGGGGGTTCTCTAAAGGGAGTTGTTTAGCCAAGGGAGTTGTGTAGCCGAGGGACGGCCGCTGTTCATATCCATATGTGGATATGAACAGCGGCCGTCCCTCGGCTACACAACTCCCTTGGCTACACAACTCCCTTTAGAGAACCTCCCCCCCCCCCCCAATATATACGCCGCTGTCATAGGAAGTCTGCGAAGGAGGCTAGTTCTAAGTACAAATGCATAAAATTATGTCATCAAGTTTCGGGCCAGTGAAAAGTTGGATAGGCCAGTAAATTTTCAACAGGGAGGGCCCTAACATGAGGCAATTTTTTTACTGGTCTTTTAATGCCTCAAGTACTCTGTGTTTGTTACCACCATCTATGCTAATTAGAAAGGTAAATAGACATGGTCAATGTACATACAGGTGTAGCTGTTAGTTGCCTTGTATATGTTTTATTTATTGTTTTGTTGAAAACCGAATTTCACAAACCATGAATAATGATGGCACTGAAAGGAGGGCCACTTTGACCAAATCAGCCACACAAGTTGACAATTGTCATATACATGGGAAAAAAAGCTTTAGATGACAAAACACTAAAAGTTTGGGTTTTGTAGTGTTTGCTCACTTCTACAGTGTACACTCACATTTTTTTTTATAACGTCTCACAGCATATACCACTTGTAAGGCAGAGCTTGGGGGGGGGGGGTCGTTAACTGAACTTTTACCCAAGTACAATGTATATTCTTAGAAGTTATGTGTCTAGATTTCATTCATAAAAAAACTGCCCACTTTCTAGTAGCGAGCATGGAGCATTTTAAAGGACTTGAAGGATGTAACAATTTAGACCTGAATTGGTGTAAAGGCCACTAAGCAGGTGAAATGATCCGAGAGACAAGTTAGTTTGTGACAAATAAGATTCATGTAAAAGAGGTCGATGAATATGGAATTACCTGCTCTGCCCATTTGCTTGGGTAGCGGCCCCCACCCTTCTGAGTTAAAAGGTGGAACCGCCGTGTTTGCACATGATTCTTTTTCTCAATGGTCTCGCAGTTAATGTTGTGCATGAATGGATGCCAATGTCTGAAAGAGATTACAGCATTGTGAAATGTAAAAGCATGTGCAGGTGAAATGATCCAATAAAACTTTGTAGAAATGACCATTTGCTGTATTCTAAACATTCTGCTAGGGTACAGGCGCCTTACTGCATGGAGGTTAGCTAGAGAGAAAAAAACTCACCGCCCAGTCACCAGCCGCCAGCTGGCGCTCCAAGCGGTTAGCAAGCCTGGAAGCCACCCGGGCGTGAACATCCGTCGCCACCTCCATGTGCTTCTGCAGGTCACAGCGCCTCAATACCTCAGAGCACCCATGGCCAGGCACCTTACACTGAACCATGGCGTTGTCACAGGTCATCTGATGCCCCAAAACGTCTGACCTATAATGTCATAATTTGAGATAATGAACATGGAATAAGTATTCCTCAGGCAGAACAATACAAAACACCTGTAGGTTCATGGCCTTCATATTTAAATTTCGTTCTCTTTCTTTCTATGGACAGTTTTTACTATCTAACAGACTTAACGAAGACTAGATGCACAGTCAGTTATGATGATATTATAAATTGTTAAAGGTAATAAAAACTAACGAGTGCTTTCAAATGCTCATTTTCAATCAAGGGAAAAAGTACGAAACGGAACAGGCACCTGCATAACTTGGCGCAACACCCCAAGAAGCACTTGCTCTCACCTTTCGGGCAGTAGATGGCAACGTGGGGGGCCATTTCCTGCCTCGTCAATCGAACGCCACATCTGCAGCGCTCGTCAAAGCCATACCCACAGACGTCCCTGTGAGACTGCAACCCTTCCCTTGGGACGCGGGTGGTACACCCTTCGTTCGGGCAGGCCACTTTCACGTGGGGACATGTTGTCTTGAGGTGAGTCAACACGTCATCCACCGTCACCTTCTCTGGGAACTCACACTCAAATGCGCAGGTGGCCTCCAGTTTCCGGGACAGATTACACTGCAATGTTTGGTCCCACCCGAGGGACTGAACCGTTGCATAAAGGGCATTCCATGATGACCTGGTGACACCCGAAGCGCACGTTGTGCCCACAGCGTAGCATCTGTGCACTGACAAGAGGTGCGGTGTGGCGAGAAGGGTCTGTACTAATCGGCTCCATGGAGCGAATATTATCAAACTGTATGGTGAATGTGCGTTTTAAACATTGTTGTATAAATATATATAATAGCAGTAGTACAATTAAATTAACCATGAATTTGTGATTTCTATCAAAAGGATATTTGACGTCATATTTCCGTCATTGATGGCCCGTAGAACATCTGACGCAGCTGTCTTGCCGGAATTGGCAACGTCTTTCTGGTCCAGTTCCCACACACCTTCGTTTGAGAAGATCTCCCTACATCAATGGGAGCAATTGTTAAAGAGGGAACATTTGAATAAAAAAATTATCTGACAGTGAGCCCCTAGAAATGTTTGATTATGTTCCTCTCAATATATGAAGCAGCTTATTTGTTCGAATGTGAAGATATGTTTGTTCTTTTTATACTGCCATACATGTTTTCAAACTCTGATGTGAACAACATAAAACTTTGCTTCTAACCAAATTTTAATGCAACAATATAACTTAACTCGAATAACAAATGCTTCCCCTGTGAATTCAATTCTAAAAAAAACAATAAGAAAAGACCTTCGTCATCTAAAGAACAAAAACAAAACAAAAGAATTTGAATGTGTGGATTTTAGGATAGTACCGTCCAAAATAAGAACGTACTGGGTGGATTTTGAGGCAGAAAAAACTAAAAAAAACTGTAGATCTAACAGCCTCATTGCCTCCCCTACTGCCTGTGTAACATGCCCAACCCGCCCGGCCTGTATGGCCTGCCCAGCCTGTATGGCCTGTTAGGGCTGTCGCTGGTTACTGTCAGGTTAGAACCTCGGTCTGGTCTTTCGCCACTTGAAAGTACTGCGCATGCCGCAGTACTTCTCGTTAACAACCCTGGCCAAGTTCAACTTAACTCCAGGCCACTGCACATTATTTCAGTTGTGCATAATGTAGAAAAAGAAGAAAAGATGTAGGATCAAACATAAAAACATAGTACAGGATGGGGCATACCACTATAACCATCGAATACATGTATTATGCTGATGACCTAGCAGTACAGTATTTCAGGTGCAAATAGATCCGAACGTATGTTCATGGATAATTCTTTTTTATGTAATATTGTGAAATTTACATTTGTTATACACGGCAGTCAAGCCTTTTATTGGAAAAACAACACGTTTACCTAGTTCAACCTGCAATTAAGTTACATCTTCCTAGGAAAATTTCACACTATAGAATTGTAAGGCCTGAACTTGCATACAAGGAAAGACAGGATGGTGTCTGGAGATGCATATCCTGCCCACAAACATTAAGTCACATGGGTGAAAAAGAGGTAACAGACCAAGCAATGATCTTCTCTCAGAAACAATTTTAAGGGCATAGAACTGACACTTAAGATGTAGCAGTAAGAGTCCTTACCTAGAATAGCAGCTATGATGACGAGGTTGAGGGCCTCATGGTTCCCTCCTCCCATCAAGTTACCCCTGAACAGTTCTTGTTATGAGAAATACAAGCTCATCAGCTCCTTGAAGAACGCCGCAGGGGATTTGGACTTATGCTTCTTCATGGTGAGAAAGTAGGGGTAGATTATTACTCCATGGTCAATACCCCCCAATGGCACTGGGGACTGGCCAGCCTGTATAGTGAAAAGGATTATGTAAGACCATGTTACAAATTACAAATGGCATGAAATTTGTATGGCATTGGCATGAAATCAGATTCTGTGTATTAAGGCTACTTACAGTCCTAGCTGATATTGGCTTGATCCAGGTGCTGGAGCCAACCTGAAAACAGCAAACATAGGGTCTGTAATTGATGGTTTAGACATCAAGTGGGAAAGTTTTTATATGTTTGTCATGAAAACGGATTTTGTGGCATTCATCATTATGTTCCATTCAACTTAGTGTAGACAATTATCTCCAATGCCTGACATCAGTGGGGCACCTGAAATGACACGTTCCATTTTGATCGTAAATGCATTTATCGTTCTTAGTATCCCTATCTATACACAGTAAGTATTTTATACAATCTGGTGTATAGCTGGGTTCGGTATGCTGGGTCGCTGGTGTATATCTGGTAGATTTGTATAGTTAACAACTAAGTATTTTTTTGTTAAACCATTTATATTTACACATGACTGCTTTTGTTTCGACTCTAGCGTTTGAATGGTCGTGACTGTTGTTAAAGCTGGCGTTGTAAATCAGTTGATTTTCTTTCATTCTAGAAAGTTCCATTTCAAGAGTTTTTACTTTCTCTTTGGCCAATCCAATGTCAAATGCTTCATTTTGATATGGAAGTTTTCTACCTGCTCCTGGGAAGTACAAACTCGCATCTGTTTCTGTTCTCAACTTTCATCGCTAGGCCGCTATAATAGTAACCTCATTTACCTTCAGATGGATTTCTGACAAGACCACATGTACGTTTAAATTTATTTCTGTAGACCTCACTAAAATCCTTCCAGCTGTTCTTTTGCCAACCCATGCTGGGTTGCTGGTGCGGTATGCGGTATAGCTTGGTACGGTATGCCTGGTTGTAGGTGTGTAGCTGGCTCCACCTGGTATACGAATCTTCTCATCAGAACATTCCTGTGTGGCACATTGAAGCTGCTGCTTCAGGGAAGATGTTCTCAGAAGTTCGTGATTCTTGAACTTACAGTTACTGTCCTGTTTCACATTCAAAATGTCCCACTTCATTGTACAATCCACAAAGTAAGCAGCGCAGTCTCTTGCCCATGCGCACAGCTTCCTCATCGGTCCACTGTGGTGATCGCTGTTGGCTGACTGTTCTGTTTTTAAAGTCACTTGGGCATTCTCTTCTCAGGCGAACCTGGTTTATTCTCACATGGGCTTTTAGGTGGACGACCACTTAAATCTAGGGTGGAAAAAGGCTGGCTTTATCTTGTCATCTTCAGAAGTCGCACCTACATGACACTGAATAAAGTTCACTTGGACTTCCTGTTCGCCTTCGGCCTCTAACTCTACCGAACCTTGAGTTTGCAGTTCCGCTAAGTATGATACCCCAAGCCGCGGAGTAAAAGAAGGCAATTACATGATTGTAAAATAATGTAACTGATGTTGCAAGTAACATACTTCAAATAAAGTCCTAGTAATGTTTATATTTAGTTGAATTATATTATGCTCTTCACAAAATTCAACAAAGTTAAGGGAATGAGTCTTCAGCAATAGTATGCCATAACCCTTTAGTCCTTGGTCTTTAGTCATACATCAGTTCATACCAGTAGATGGGAGATGTCAGTTACTCTTGTAGAAAATGTCTGTACAATATTACTATTTGGCTGTTTTTCCTTTGATTTGGTAACGGCCTCCTTTTCTTGCATAGCCCATGTCTCTATGTCATGCTTGGAAACTGGAAAGAATAAGAATTAAGACATGTAGAATATCAAACACAAAGGCAACCACAAAATATGAAAACTTAAGACCCAAGATCAACAAACAAAAGGATCATACAATGTGTTCAAAACAGTCTCTCTTCCCTTTGACATACATGGCTCAATTCAATATTAGTTACTGTATCTACGTCTTTTACACAATCAACATGTTAACTATTGAGTCATGACATTCTTACAGTAGAAAGCACATAAAAACATCTCTTAACCTACCTTTGCATAATTCATAACTGAGGAGAGAGCTTCTTCGGCAATGCTGACAGTCTTCAACGCTTTGTCCATTTTCCTTACTAGGGCAACTTCTAAAATGTGCACAAAGGAAAAGAACTCGCACACCCAAAGCGAATGAAAAAAAATGTTTGCTTATTACATGTTAATTGGATTACTCAGTCTACAAGCTAAATATACTTGCTGAAAAAACAAAAAGAGACTAACCAATGTCAATAGTCTTCCTCAAGGAATAATGCAGTAAGGCACCTGTCAGGAGATCGACTCTACGTGAAGGTGTCATCTCTTTCGTCATCCTTGCGAATCTTCTTTAAAATGCCCATAGGCGTTCTACTGATTCTCCATCAGTGAGGCCAAAGCCGGAGCGTCGCCTTGTGCTGTACTTGGTCTGCCATATGACATAATGTTTAATGTTAACTTATTTTCCACACTTCAGATATGCATGATGTGGGTTTCACCTACTGGCAAAAAAATTAGTATTGTCCTGTATCAGGGTGAAGTGGCAGAAGTTAGGGTGGCAGAAGTTGGCAGGGTTAGGTGACGTCATCTTAACTTCTGCCACTAGCCTGGGTAGGGTGGCAGAAGTTAGGTGATGTCATCCTAACTTCTCCCACTAGCCTGTGTACGGTGGCAGGTGGCAGAAGTTAGGTGACGTCATCCTAAGTTCTGCCACTAGCCTGGGTAGGGTGGCAGAAGTTAGGGTGGCAGAAGTTTGGTGACGTCATCCTAACTTCTGCCACTAGCCTGGGTAGGGTGGCAGAAGTTAGGTGACGTCATCCTTACGTCTGCCACTAGCCAGGGTAGGGTGGCAGGTGGCAGAAGTTAGGAAACGTCACCACTGTTCAAAACTGTTGAACAGTTATGTTGTAAACTTCTCTTACTTCATTAAAAAAAATGACAGGATAGTTTCCTTTTCCATGCTTTTCCAATAGACGGAAAATCTTTTCATGACCCACCTTCTGTCTTTAGTGATTAACAATATTCAAGTTATATCCCCTGGCAAAAAATAGGATGACTTCATCCTAACTTCTGCCAACTTCTGCCACCCCTGGCCACTGGCAGAAGTTAGGATGACGTCACAACATCTTCGGACAACATTGGATTTCTTTCGATGGCTGACGGAAAATCCCGAAGTCATATATTACGTAACCCGATTTCAACTTCTGCCAACTTCTGCCACTTCACCCTGATACTGGACATGCATGAAAAAATGATAGATAAATAGTCTATTAGTCAACATTCCATAAAATGTACCTGGCAAGCTGACCTGTGCCCATACGCATGGAACACATCAAGAGCCACTGTCAGTCTTTCTGCAAACATTCTGCAAATTGTTGTACCCAACACTCCAAACTCTGCCATAATTGTCTATTTCAGTCCTACATGACACGGAAAAATAAAGAGCCCCGGTTGTTGGAGGATTAATGTTTCTTGTGGGCATCCTTACACAATGAACTAAAGCACACCTACACCAAGTTTGCACTCACCTTCCTACAATGTTCATGCATCCCACAGCTTAGGATCTTCAGGCATATGACACAGCTCAAACAGTCCACACATACACATCAACGGAGGGAGCAAAGCCTTGTTAACATCATTTCACTCATCATCCTACTCCAGAGACAAAGTCCCTCGAACGATGTGAATGGCTGGAAGCCAGCTAAGCTCTGCACAGCCTGTCCATACTTCCAACACCTCTGACATTCTCCCAGCATCGCCCTTGTACATGTAATGTTCACAAAGAGGAAAGCTCAAACACCAGGGATCCCTTACACTACAGTGCACCCTTACACATGTCGCATCAAAATCAACTTCATCCATACTAATCTGGACCTTTGCATCCACCTACAAAAACTTCACAACATCTGCTATGCTCGGGTAGTATGCCGCACTACTTGGCAACTTCACATACAGGTGATTATTATCAGCACCTTTGTAGCATAAGCCCATTACCTCCATGTCTGTCGACAAGAAACCAGGCGCATGCTGCCTCACGTTCAGAAGAAATCCGAAGGTGCCAAAGACATATGACTACATCAAAGAGCTGCAGGCTGCCATCGTGGACCGGCGCATACAGTCTGACTGTGGAATGAGTAGGACGCAGCCAATGGCAGAGGATGACCCCAGGCGTAGGGGACACCTGTAGATCGCTCAACACAGGACAGTCAGGACACATAACGTCAGGAAGCAATACATACTTGTCAGGGCAGGGACTCCGATTTATCAGAATTAGCGATTCTACCGACAGAAACCCTGATTAGAATTTTTATCAGATGTAGAATCGCCAATTCTACCAGATCCAGATCAGAGTCTCTGAATATATACAATGAGTGCATATTTCATTACTGTCTGTTCGCAATGAACCCGGTATACTGCCCGTGTGGATCTGGGTATGTGTTTCTTATGCGCCACACACAGCAACTGGGGATCACAACCTTGTTACCCTTCCCAAGTCTACCATACTGCCACATTACGAAAAGTCTATAAGCTGAATGACGAAATTCCCTGTTGTCATCTCCTAGCTCCTTATCGTCCCGCAGTGCCAGCATGTCATTCCTGTAAAACCTGGCCAACTTCAAGGCCACAGGGTCGAGTATGTACAGGTCCATGTCCTGAAATGAAAAGAAGGCTTGCTTACATGACTCTCTTTATATGCCCTATGTATATATTCATGTTGGACATGTTTTCATGGTGGACATGGACATGAAGTTTGTACGTGTCTGATTTTCCATGAAGTTTCTCTATGTCAGGTTTTCCCTGCTGTATGTGACAAGTTATTGTTGTGTGTTTTTATTGTTGTTGACTTACTGAAACCATGTACAGTATTTGTCAGCCTTGGTCCATGTGTTTTTTTAGTTATGCTGACACCAGAAACCCTGTAGTGTTATTATCCAGACTACTGACTTCGATTGATACTTTATATTGTGACTTTCAGATCTCAAAGTTATAAGTGATATGTTCTAAAGGCAACAAAGGACAAAAATAATTAGCGATATTAAACGATTCTCTACAATGAATTTTAATTGTTACACATACACACAATGTATGTATATATCAGAATAGAGCACTGGCTGTTAGCTTTTGACTAGAGCCACTTACAGGGCGTGTGGAAACACAGGAGTCTGGGCACCCCCCGCAGCATATCCTCTTCGTCTCTGGTCATCTCACGGCAGTGACTACGGGTGCACCATTCCGGTCCTCAGTTGGGTTAAGGCAGCCCAGGCTCTAAAATTCGTGTTCGAGTTCGGTCGCGTGCCTGGCCAGCGGCGCAGCCGAACTCGAACACGGTTCGAAATGTTTCACTACGAAGCAGTTCGGGGGGCGCAAGGTCTATTACAGTACCCAATAATATGTATCATCTCAGGTGTACGTTTATGTACAAAATTGTTTTATAGGCCATGATTTGGATTGTATTACATTCTAAATGTTTCAGTCAAATGGTTTGGAAGGTCTCCTCCACGAACATGAGCCGTGCCGAGTCCTACTAGCGCTGTTTTGACGGAGGTGTTCCAAATAGAACAGGGGGTTCTATATGTTCGATATGGTGTTCGAAGGGAACGGTCGTTACGTCACAGGTGTTGGATTTCGCGGGAGACAACGAGCTGCTTGTGTGGGATCGTGTTATGACTTTTACGGCTTTACGCGCAGCTCAAAATGACAGACATCATCTTTGGAGTAATCAAATATTCTTCATTATTACTTTCTTATCAAAATTGTCCGAGGCTATTTTGCTTTGATTTTAATTTTTTTTAAACTGGGGCGAATTTTTAACAAAATATGACCCAAAAATAGCGGTTTCTCCTGTTTTTGGCAAAAAAAACAATGTAATCGTCATTTTAAACAAAATAGCCTCGGACAAAAATGATTTGTATGGGGTTAGCTCTCTTCTTGTTAAATATCATGATGAAAGGTGATGTTACTGCTTGCGCGCTTAAACCCATAAAATACACAGCTTTTTTAACCAAAATGTGTATTTCTAACCCAAAATCCGGCTGTAGAGAAACTACATAATTATTCATTCAATGTGTTTTAAGTAGTTCTAAAACTGTGTGAAGTTTCGCCGTGGTGCGACAAGGCTATCGGAAGTTACAGGTCTATGTATTGATATGTATGGAATAATACTTCCTGGGCCGCCTTAACCCAACAGAGTCCTCCTTCAGCAGCGCCGCCGCCGCCATCACCACCCGCAACACCACCTGCGGCACCCCCATCGGCACCGTCCTCGTCCTCTGCACGCACAGCAACGACTGCTGCACCGTCCTCGTCCGCGGCAACGCCCTCGGCACCCACAGCAACGACGGCGGCACCACCCTCGGCACCTGCACCGTCTGCGACACCACCGCCTGTCGCATCGCCCTGGGCACGCTTCTTCCACAACGATGCCAAAATGTCAAAGACAACGGATGGCAGTCTGTCGGCAATCACAAGGAGAAGTTCGTCCTTCTCTTCAGCATCCATCTCTTTTATATCTTCCTAACAAACAACAAATAATAGAATAAGACAACTGATAAAGTAATATCAGTAACAAAGTACATCAGCTGACATCGTATTCCATGGCGATAACTATGTATATGTTTGAATAAATGAAGTATTACCTTCACTTTACTTTTCCTCTCAGCTCTACGCTCTTCGATGAGCTCCTTCTGTTGGCGGGTAGATATGGCGGCGACATGTCTCCGCCGACGACCTCCCGTATTTCCCCTGCCTCTAGCCGGCCTGCCTCTAGCCGGCCTGCCTCTAGCCGACCTGCCTCTAGCCGGCCTGCCTCTCCTGGCAGGAGTTGGGGCGGGCGCGTCGTCATCGGAACTGCCTCCTTGCCAAAATAGATTGATTTTTAAAACCATAAAACTCCAACACAGAGACCAATGCATATATCTAAGCATGCGCTTGATTTGTTCCCTGTTTTATGTGGAATCATGAGACTGCTGCACTGCTGCAGTCTCATGATTCCATGATTCTCATGATTCTGCTGCTTAAATAGAAATTCAAAGGAGACACTTACAAACTTGGTCCGCTTCCTCTTAGCTGTGTCTAAAAACTGGTAGATATAGAAAATAAGTCTAAATCAGTTGAGTACTACGTAATCTTCATGATAGTTTCAAAGGTGCCCCACTCAGCTTATGTACCTGAAGCTTACTAAATAATCTGCAATATCTTAACGTTATTACCCAATTTGATATACCATTAAGTAGGTACATTTGATATACCTTTAATCCCTATCAAGATGTCACATAGTATGTAATATCTAATGGATATAACTTGTTGAAGTATCCAGGAACTAAGAGGTATTATTATTCAGTCAAACCTGTACTCATCAACCACTCAAGGGACTGAGTAAAAATGGTTGCTGAGGACAGGTGGTTGCTCTCGACAGGTTGGCTGGTTGACAACAAAATCATACATTTGAACGAAATACCTTAGTTCCCAGAAAACATTTCTAAATGAGATGCACATAGTTTTTAATGCCCCTGCTGTTATGTAAATTTCAATAAACCATTGTGACGGCATTGTTTGATCATCAGACCTGTGTTTATCTTACAATCGAACATGTTTTTTTATACTTTTCTGCTCCTAGAACAGCCATAACAAGTTTGTATATGTCCAAATTCTAACTACATGACTTGAAGTTCAAATTGTACTTTTGCACAGTATGTAATACTTTGTTGTTCACTGATTTGAGTAAATGACAAAACATTTCTTCCAACAACTATCGGTTAAAAGGTTACATGTAAGCCTTCTTTTATTTCAAACTGGATTAAACCGACAAGTATACAATATTTTAAGAGATGGAGGCCATGTACCGATGTAAAAAAATATAATGTCCCAGATGGAAAACACAAAGATATGCAAAAGAACTTCAAAGGTGCTGCATCGGGAGCATAAAGATCTTGCTCATGATGTTCAGCTACCCGAAAACGTCATCCAACATGTGTGTCGCTTGAACAAACTCATAGTTGTACAGGCCGCTAGCTTCCCCCAGCATTTCGTGGAGAGCTTTAAGTGACCTTCGGGTAACTACACAGTTTCCAAAACTTAGCCATCTGACTCTGTGGAGCTCGAGCATTTTCAGGACTGGCTCTTCCAACGCCCTTTGGACTTCCTTCAGAGCGTCGCCGCGTTTTGATGATCTTGCAAAGTAGATGAGCAGGGCACCCAGTGTTCCTTACACGGTGCAGGTACGGGTAGTTAGCGGCGGCTTGACTGACAGCTAGTCAGATAGTCACCTTGATAGTCACCTTGAACTGAATACCTAACTGTCCCTGGCTTTTAGAGGACTTCGAAGACATTCAATTCAGACGTTGGACACAATACAAGTAAATCCTTACTTTTCATCAAGGCATATTCCTTGGCATATGAATCTTTGGTCATGAACAAATCTACACGCATTGCCAGACACTCTTCCGGTGTCAACCTGGTTGGTTTCGCACCAAACCACAAACTCTCTACTGCCTCGGCTCTTCCTCCTCGGCATCAGCCCTGTCCTTGGCTCTCTTCTTTGCAGCCTTGTCCTAGGCCCTTTTCTCTGCATCAGCCTTGTCCTTCGCCTTTCCTTGGCAGCAGCCTTCTCCTTTGGGGCCTTCTTTGTAGCGACAGCAAGTGTAACGTACCATTGCCTCATACCAATAATCCTCGTATCTCATGCCCCATTCGCCCGTCTCACACAAATCGTACAAAAACTTGAAAAGACATTTAAGAAACGAAAATAACGAACGATAAACAGTGTCCTCTTACTCTAATCCTACTAAAACCATAAAAAAAAACGGACAATAAACACTATCCTCTTACACAAATCGTAAAAAATAAAATAACCTATCATTCTAACTAGCTTCTTGACTATCACCTAGAAAAATAACACCAAATAAACTTACGATGGCTGTGCTCTAATAGCAGTGAAAACCCTAAAAGTCCAGTGAAAACCCTAAAAGTCCAGTGAAAACCCTAAAAGTCCATTATTATCTTCAGTCCATTTGGGTGCTCGATTGATAGGCGGGATGGAACGTCGGAGTTATGGCAGCTGGTGATGATCACTGTAGCTGTGTTTGGTGGTGCAGCGGTTGTTGTTGTAGCCGTCGCTGCAGTTGTCTCCAGAATCTTGACCTTGTTCTTGGTTGGACTTGGCTTTTTGGGCGGCTGCAGGGTGTTGCTTACATCCTTCAACAACGCGTCGCTGGGACGTTTGTATGCCCGCACTGCGCTTGATATGTGGCCGGTCCGCGCCATAATCGTCTGCTCATCGAAACCGGCTGCAAAAATTTGCGTGGCACAGGTGGCCTTGCCACTATGGTTGGTTATATTCCTCCCCTCCATAGGGATCCTGGCACTGGCACTGGCACACATGGTCTTCATGTACGTTTTCAGCTTGTTCACAGCCACAACTTGCAGAGAACACCTTGGTGGGCAGGTGTTGGCGAGTGGTCGGCGGTAGAAGCTACCATGCTCTTCAGGCAGGGAGTTTAAGTACGTCGCGAACAAGGTCACGACGCACCTCTCAGGATTTTTACTAGGCTATCTAGCTCCTCCTTCCAAGACAATGCAGGTGTTTTGTCCTTTTCATCAAGATCTTTGCGTTGTGGTCCGCTTGTCCATATGTGAGCATTGTTTTAGGTTGGGCTGGTGCTGTCTCCTTTGGTTGTGCACCTGACATCTGTGTCTCTTTTGGTTGTGCACCTGACGTATGCATCCCGAACACCCATGGATGCCAGTGCGACTTCTGTGCTTGATGACCATCGTCGGTGGTCTCCAGTGTGCGAACTTGCCCTGATGTTAGCATGGTTTAAGGTTAGGCTGATGCTGTCTCCTTTGATTGTGCACCTGACATATGCATAGCCCCAGTCCTCAGCTTATTAGTTGACAGATATTACTTGACAGGACGCTGTCGTGCAGCACTGAGGGGGGCGTTATTGGGTTGGCCAACTACTACCCGACGGGACTGAATCGCAAGGGTCTGGAGGCTCCTCAAACAAGGGGACCAAGGGCTCTGATTAGGGGGGTTTATCTGGAGAATAGCCGTATGGAATTTGTCAGGGATGAATCTGATGACAGTTGACATAACTGGTTAGTATTTGAGGGTAAGTTATTGTAGTCTGATGTTTTGATTCCTGAGATAACCTTCTTACGTTGGTAAGAAGGTTTTATATACCTCCCGTGAAGCAATGTTTCATAGCCAGACACCGCCAGAGGAACACATTCTTTCGGGGCAATTTCTGCTTCGCTAGTTCTACCACAGCCCTTAGCATGGGACTCAACATCCCAAATGTACGATGCGTAGTTAACTATGGTCCACCTGGGGCGATATCACGGTTCGATGGACACTGAAAACAAACCCCTTCTGACTGTCATAAGAACAAGGACAAAAAGATATCGGAACAGTCCCATACCCTTCATGACCAACGTTCTAAACGAACAGACTCAGTGACCGATCTGCGACATATATCTTTTGTTCTCTGTACCACGCAAACGATATTTACCAAGCTAGTTCCAACTATGCACATGTCAGCTGTAAAATGTTCCTTGTGATTGACTACAGTCCTCGATCTATCTGTCTTAGATCCTACCTGTTTCAAGGTAGCAATATTTTCGTGATTTTAGAATATGTACCGATAAAAACGATTATGAAGCCTCCAGTCCTGCTTTTGTTTTCAGGACTGGGGGCTCAAAGAATGCAGGACTGGAAGGAGAAGACGATGGCGCTGGGTACAGATGGTGCATCTGTCATTGAGTGGACACACAGGTGGGCTATCGGCACTGCTTCAGGAAGAGGTACCCACCTCCTATACTTCCACTGCGGAGCACACATGCTTGGACTTGCAGCATTGGATGCAATAAAAGACGAGGCCCAGATGAAGGAGGTGGTGGAGATGTTCACAGGTTCGTTAACTCTTCCTAAAAGCCTTCACCCAGGCCTTGCATGGCGTGAAATAGAAATTTATCATTTGACTTTTAGTCACATTTTTTATTATTTTGTGATCCTTTTGGCATTTTGTTGGCCCTTTGTGAGCTTTTGAAGCTTGTACTGTAGTTTGATTGTAAAATGATTCCAAAAAATTGAGATTACGTTGCATCATACTTCCTGCAGGAATATACAGGCTCTTAAAAGGCATGGAGAGAAGGTGAAGGAAGTGGGCAGGCTTCTAGAGGACAAGGTCTTGAAGCCAACCAACCATGGGGGAACCCGCTGGCTTCCTCACCTGAAGAGGCCCTCACCACCCTGCTGCACAAGTTCAGGGCATTACATCTGCATTTTGATAACACTGCCGCTGGCAGGACCAGCAGTATAGAGTGCAGATGATGAACAGGATCACTTATTCCTGGACCCTGAGCGGAGATACCAGTTTGCCAACATCCTGCAGTTGGTCGAGATTGTCTTCGTCTTCCCCCTTTCCACAAGCACGCACAAAGGCAGAGGAAACGAAGTCTCCCATCTTCAAGCTCAAGTAGAAGAGGCCGAGAATGAAATTCCGGGTCGGGACGCTCAGACAGTAGCATGACGCACAGTATCATGTACACGTGAATCAAACGGGGATATCTGATGGCTGGACATACACACGAAGATATCGATCAGTTGTTCTCAAGATTATCTGTCAGACTACAAAGACAGGATGCTAACACCATCCCAGAACTTTTCAGAAGTACAGAGGTACATGTAAGCTATGCTCCTGAACCGCAGTGCAGGTATATAGATTTCCATATGTGGGGAGGAGCTTTATGTATATATAAAACCTAAACACATGAAAGAATCAGAATACTTATGGAAAAGCGTAGGGGTGAGCGATCATGCCATTATTTGTCCCAATTGCCCCTTTTTATTTTGTCCATAGACCTGAAGCAACTGGACAAACATAAGCTTCTCAAGGCTGTGGAAGACTCCTGGCATTACGATGGAGTAATACAAGCTGTCCATAGTTTGCCATGGTCAGTTCTTGAAAATTAACTCCCATTTGTTTCTCTGGTTTAAAACACTATCAGGAGATATGGACGTCGGAATGGTTCACACCATCCGTATTGTAAGTGATGACCAGGTGATGACGATAACAGACCTGATGATTAAAAGACATGGCTTGAAGGTACTCTCACCTCTCAAATAAACGTACCGGTACGTTTATTTTTATCGCAAAAAATTTCGCCCGGTACATTCTTATTTTAGACGGTACGTTTTTTTCAGAATCGGGAACATTTCTGGGCAAATTTGCGGTCCCGAATCGTGAAATGATTTTAAACAAAAAACAATGAAGTACGCACCCGTGACTTTTCTGCGCCGACGTCACTGTTGAAATGTCCCGACAAGTACCAAGCTTATCCAGCGCTGGCGAGAGCAGCGAGCGACGACCAAGATTTTCTGGCAACAAAGCAAGTTGATCGGCGCGCCCTATTTGAGTACGAGTCAAATCTTAAAGACCCCACTGCTGTGAATGAGGTTCCGCGCAAGAAACAGTACCGTCAATCAGGGGGCGGGAGAAAGCAGGCCATACCAAAAGTTCGAAAAGCAGTCTTCCAGTGGTAAGTAAATCTGATTTTATTCAACTTCAAGAATAGACACCTCCATGGCATTGAAGGAGAACTTTATTTCAAATGCCTTAGATGGAACTGAGGACATGTTCGTTCGGGACTATGCTAGTGGGAGCATAGATCGTGGCATTTCGCAATGAGGAGATGTCAAAGGAGCCTCCCAAAACCATCAGGGACCTCCTTGCCACTATTATTCCTCCGGAAGGAGATCGTCCTGCCACCGTAGAGAGGGAGGATCCAGTGGATGAGTTCAACCTCAAGGTGGAGTCTGAGGCTGAAGGTGCAGCCCCTGTGGCTGAAGATCAGGATGAAGGTGCAGCCCCTGTACCAGCACCAGTACCGGTAGCACTAATAGAACAATATCCTCAGGATATATTGGCTCGCCTACTGATACGGCAGATCCTAGCATCAACAAGGATGCAGTGTTCTTGAATGAAATAGGCAAAGTGCTTAATAGCTGTGGCAAAGGAACATCCACTCTAATGTTGCCACACCTTTGCCACATGCGCTCTGCATATGCCAAGGGCCGAAACAGTGTAAAGAATCGACTGAAGTCAAACACATCTCTGGCACAGAGTTTGGTGGCGTCCACCACATACATGCCTGTTCCTGTATCTTCATCCACACCTGTGTCTCCGTCTCCACCCACACCTGTGTCTCCGTCTCCACCCACACCTGTGTCTTTTGTTTTGCTTGTGTTCTTTAGATGACGAAGGAGGAGGAAATCTCAGGCCAAATCCCTGCCACCAGCCCCCGCAACACCCAGAAAGGTGCCTGCAAGGCTAAGCGTAAGTATAACCAGAATGTGTTTTTTATTTATTCATATAGCCAAATGTGAACGCTCCAAAAACTTTGATTTTTCTATTACTAACCAGTGATTCTTTCTCCATGTTCTCAACTTATTGCAAATTGTTACAATGGCATGAGCTTACATAGAATACTGTCATTCCTGTTTTTCTCACTGTAACGTCTCTACTGTGAACTTATCATAACCGAAAAACTAATTATTTGCTCTCACTCTTTTTACAATTCACTTGCTGTCATCACAATGAAAAGCTGGTGCAAACTCATTTGTTCATAAGCTGGTTATAGGAACATGCCTTATTCACCATGTATCTATATAGAACTTTAGTTGAATTTAGTCACATGTTGCTATTTGCATTTGGAGAGAATTTCATGATAGTAGAGTAACATTACCAAGACTACTTGACCCATCCTATTCTTCTCTTTTTACACAGCGGACGGTTAGAGATATCCACAAAGGAATCGGTGACATGCAATACAAAGGAACTGAGCTGTGAGTAGAGTGACTTAAATTATCTTCCTTTTTTTGTCAACCATGTTCTTGCATAGAATGTGTTTTTGTTGTGTCAAAAGTGCTTAAGTGTTAGATATGTCGAAAAATGTGAAATAACGATTTACATATGAACAAATAATGTTTCAATGTACTTCAGGTTTTGTGCTGAAGATGGCATGCAATCCAGACTAGAAGGATGTCAACCTAGGACAAATAACAAGTGTACCTCAGCCAACAGGGCAACTGAACGAAAGCTACATGTCTGACAACAGCTAAGTTCTTCTCAGAGACTGGCGACAGGGCCGAGGCCCGGAGAAACAGCATACAGATAAGGAACGCACGGTATCTTGCCAACAAGAATGATCGGCCAGAGGGCTACAGAGGTAACCTTGTGGGCCACATGCAGGCATTAGAAAATCATGTCCTGTATGATCCTTTCGTGCAACGAGTGTTCTCAGGAAAGGATATGGTCCCTTGTCATTTATCACAACTTAACCTACTCCCACCTGCCTAACCCTACAACTTAACCTACTCACATTTGCTTAACCCTACAACATAACCTACTCCCACCTGCTTAACCCAACAACTTCACCTACTCCCGTCTGCTTACCCCTGTCACTACACCTACTCCCACCTGCTTAACCCAACAACTTAACCTACTCCCATCTGCTTAACCCTACAACTTAACCTACTCCCATCTGCTTACCCGCCACTACACCTACTTTCACCTGCTTAACCCTACAACATAACCTACTCCCATCTGCTTCATTCTACAACATAACCTACTCCCATCTGCTTCATTCTACAACATAACCTACTCCCATCTGCTTCATTCTACAACATAACCTACTCCCATCTGCTTCATCCTACAACTTAACCTACTCCCATCTGCCTTACCCTGTCACTTAACCTACTCACATTTATATCAATACAAAATCACATGATTCAGATATGACATCAATTGCATAAACTGGGGAAACATTATCCTCACGACAACAATTCAAATACCACATTGGAAGGTCTACAGATCAAGCCGCCAGAAACCATGACCAACACCATCCACCTGCAAGTAACAATCGAACAACACAACAAGGTAGCAATGATATTCATATTTTGATATTTCCTCACATAAATTCCTTTGGTTAACAATGTCTTAACATTATATAACCTGATCAATAATTACCAGACCTTTCAAACTGTTACCTGTGATACTATTTAGTGTTACACTGGCAACGTGGGTGTATGGAACCAGACATTGATATCAATTGACAACATGTACATATTATACAAAATGTTTGCCTGATAGACATGATTTCCTAATTCATCAGATACTCAAGCAACTGGACACATCAAAACAGGAGAACATCAACTACAAACGTAACATCACCAAGCTAAAGAAAGAACTCAAGAAAAAAAAAAAACACCATTCAAACCTTTAACATCGAATTGTTCAAACTCCACCAAAGTGTCCAGACATCAAGCAATGATATCCAGCGGCAAATAACAACACTGAAAACTCACTTGGACCAAACATCTCAGGTAATGATATCAGTTAAAGCATGCGTGAGAGCTTCCTGGATAGGACATCTTTGAAATTGTTTGGGTGATACTCGCTGGCCGCATTGAGTCTCTTGTTCAACTCTACAGACATAATTTAAATAGTAAATGTAATAATACATTTCTTTTGTTGTACAAATGTAATCGGGTGTCAGGAACACCAGGGTCGGACAGAATCTGGAATAGCGGCCTGGAGACATCGATACATGTCGCAAAGAGAGATGGCAGGGCGGGTGCTCACAGCCTGCCAAGGTGATAAGGCTTTGTTGTTCTATGCAGCAGACATTGATGGAGGTAACAGCAATCTTAATCTACCAGCAGTGATATTTAGCAGTAATAATTCTTTTAACTGCCTGTGTCCCATGTGTATTGCACTGTTGCAACTATTAATTTGTAGCAACTGATGCTGCATATTGTCCTATTACAGTATTACTAAGATCTGTTGTTGTTGCCTGTGGTACTTCAAGAATTTTTCTCTCAAGATTAGTTTATATCTGAAACTTGGAATGTATTGCAGTTTTCTTTTCAAGTCTAAATATCTGATGTCACTTTTGTGTACTTAATTCTTTTTACCCCTAACAGGTCCAAAGCAAGAGTACTGCTGGTTCCAGTACCTCAGTGGAATTCTCTTGTGAGTTTACAAATTTGACATAGACTAATGGAATTTTCAGAGAAGATATATTTTTGCACAATAGTCATGGTACTAGTAGTATTTGCGATCTTTCATGGTTAGAAAATGACACCATACCTGCCACTGTACATGTAACAATTCAAGCTAGATGTCCTTGCATACTCATGTATTGGTTTGAATTTTATGTCTTGTAGGGAGAAAGGTGGATCTACGTGAACTCTTCCAGTCCATTCAAACAAAAGGGAACAGACCAGATGTCCTAGAGCAAAGGGCTCAGACTACTGGGCTGAAGTTTCGTACACCGACACCGAGGGATGGGAACTGTTTTTTCTGGGCAGTCAGTGACCAGCTACAGCGGGAGGAACTGAAACAGGAAGGGGCTGACCAGATGACCCAAGAAGACATCAGGAAGTCTGTGACATCCTATATCAGAGACCATCCCGATGCGGTACTTGTACACTATGATTCCTTTAGCTTCATGTAACCTAAAATTATAGCACGCTGCTGTTACCTCATGTATTTTTATTTGCACATTTTATTCGCAGACTGCAAGTCAAAAGGTGCCATTTGATCTCATTTGTCGGTCATTGGTTTGTTCAGAGCAAAGAACAGTAGAAGATGATTTCCTCATCATCAATTGCTATACCTGTCATTTTGCATCCTCACAGGCTTATGGTGAGCCACTAGCTTCATTCATCCCCACACCTGGAGTCAGCCTTGAGGAGTACCTGTCTAACATGTCAGAGGATGGTGCCTGGGCGGACCATATATACGTGCAAGCTACAGCCGACTTCTTGGGGCGCCCTGTCAGCATTGTGTCAACCAGTGGGAATGATGACAACTGCTTTATCTTTGTGGAGCCACGGGGCGGTGGCAGTAATCGCACATCCCTGCTGTTGGGCCACTACGCCGAAAACCACTACCAGAGTCTTGACACAACAGGTATAGTAAAATACCCTCAATATGTGATCACTGTCAGCTAAATCCATGAAAGAAAAACACGCACATAGATTGTTGAAATTCTTAACAAAGATGGGCCCTACATTTAGAAGGAATGTTGTCATTTTAGGTCAGCAACACATCAAATGTAACCTTTGAATAAACACTACATCATAACCTGTTGCTAAGTTTATATTTTGGTCATGTTCGCCCCCAACACAATGTATAGTCTGCCCCCATTGCAGCTACTTTAGACTCCACAACAGGTTGTGGTGAAGCCTCTAATTTCCATGATGACGAGGTATGAATGTATTTTATCAGCACTGGATCATGATGTAAAGGCGGTTAACTCCAATACTAACTAACTTATATTAGAATCACATTTAGAATTGTCAGTATGTCATTGAATAATTTGTAAGGAATATCTGATGTCTATGTTTTGTCCCTGCTTAATTTCATGCCATGATAATAACTGCAGGCAAACAGACTCCCTACCAAAGGCTTCCGCTTTTGGTATTACTACTATTCTTTTTCTTAGGCTGAAATCTTTCTCCCCCCCCCCCCCAAAAAAGAAATATTGCAATCCATCCCTTTTTCGAGCCACTAAGGAGCTGCCTTCACGACAACCGGTTTTGACAACTACAAGAAAGGCATTGAGAAGTTTGACATTCACGACGGGTCAGACGCACACAGAAAAGCTAGCATGAAGTTCTTTGCCATCACCGGCCAATCAATCGCAAGTCAACTCAACTCAAAGATTGCAGAACAACAATTCTATCGGAATGTCATCATTAAACAACTTTCAGCCACGAGGTATTTGTTATTCCTTCAACTTACATTTCATAATCAACAATTGCACTATGTTGATTTCAGATGGACATATTTGGTGTATGCTTGGTCGGCCGTCCGCATTTTCCATTCGAATAACATGATTTCCTTCTCCAGTAAGGACGAAGAGCAGAAATGGCAGAAGGCGGTGGAAGAGGACCGACGGCGTTCCCGCCCGACCAACACGCCTAACGCTCGAACCTTCTCTTCCTCAACTAACGCTCGTGGCCAGCTAGGCGTTCGTAATTCCTTTCGCCCCTCAAGCTCAGAGGAGGACAGATCCTGTTACACATGCGGGGAAAATGGATATTCTGTGTTTGTGTACATAGACAGGAAGTGGAGTTCTCTTCGGAATTTGTTTAGAAAGAGAAAACCAATTGATTGGCAGGGCCCTCCAAAATTAACAACTAAGTGATGCAGGATGTGGGGGTAAATCAGGTGTAACCACTCAGTGCTTACTGACAAGGTGCCAACAGCAAGCAAGTAACATTTTAAGAAAGCGTAAACCAACAGATACCCTTCACAGAAGTCTTTCTTTTATGGACAGTGAGGAAAATAAGTTCAATGGGTTCTACCCGTTCTATATGTTATACCTATCAGGATCAAGCACACACATATCATTCAACGATCGTCAAATAAATGACGTATCAAATTTATGCACAATTGGTAACCGACATAACGATTGAGTTGGGGCCATTCTGGTTAGTGGGGACAACATACAGACATCTGAATCTTAAGGTTAAAGGTAGTGATGTGTCACCTATAATGATTGGGCCTATGGCCCCTGTATGGGCCTGCAAGAGTCGGGGTGAAGGCGGGGTGTGCTGAGTCCTGTACCAGGAGCTGTGGACGCTGAGGCAGCCGCAGCCATCGCTGCTGGAGCCGAGCGGGCGGACCAGCTGTACGCCCAGCTTCTCCAGGCCATCTGGGGGCGCCTGGGAATGTGGCTATGGAAGTTGCGTCACCACCATCACAATCACCTCCAATCATTGTCATAATCATGGTAGAATTTGTGGCAGGATGCACGTGTGGGAGGGGTTGTGCAAATCAGCGGAAGGATGGGAGCGATGACGACTTCGAGTTTGAACCGCCCCCGCCCAAGCGAGCACGGATGCAGTAGACACTATAATTCATGCTTCTGGTTCTTCCTGTTCTTGAGAACTAAAACAGTGTTCTATTTACTGTTAACACTAACAGGCCAATCAAGGGCATCCAAGGTCTTACACGAGAGGTTGTAGTGGCCCTTCTATGCAATATTGTAAGTCGAGAGGAGCGGAGGAACATGATGACTACACGGGGACTCCCATCCGAACATCCTAGAGCTGGGACATCTGATGACGTGGAAGCTTTCATTGCAACACTCCACGGGATGCTGGGTCCTGTCTTTGACCACAAGGCTTTCAGGGAAAACTACAGGTAATCTAGCAAACTTCAAGACTAATAGGTTGCTTGTTTTGTATTTTATTGCAATTATGTAGAAAAAAACATATATACACTGTGAATATACAGTCTACTGTTATATTACAAATGTACTCGTACAGCCTACTGTTGTATTACAAATGTATTGTTACGGTTTACTGTTATTTTACATGTGTTCTGGGAGCTGAAAGGTCTTGAGCGAAAGGATGCGAAAGGCCATGACTCAGTGTACTCAGTGAGTTCTTTTGGCAGATAGATAAGCTTTTATGGTGACAACGATTATACAAGAGAAATTGGGGAAACGTATTGGAACATAGCGTGGTTTAATGTTAAATGGTATTTAATCGCCCACTTTTGTTCCTGGCACAGTACTTAGAACTTTCATAAAGAAATATTAGCAGTTCATATATTTACAACAGATTGTTAACATCTAGAAAACATGCATTTTGTGTATATCATATATCCTATGCTGCTTTATAGGAGTTGAAACTGAAGACAGCAGTATAACTTAACATCATTATTTCCTCTGCCTCTCAGGAAAATCTACCATGAGTATGCAAAGAGACTAGACCGAGACCAGCCATACTGGTACCATACAGGGATAAACGAGAGATTCCGGTCAGAGCTACCATCATTTGATCAACCATCAGGACAGATTGAACGACTAGACCGTATACGGGAGTCCAGGTTTGCTGATCCAGGGATGGACAACCCATGCAGAGTTAACATACCACGAAGGGGAGTCAGAACAGTTAGAAATAGATTTCATAACAGACCAGAGGAACTACCACCTCCCCACGAGGCCAAGATATTATCTACTTCACGTGGTATGAATGTCGAATAACTGCTCGATCCCATGTTCCCATCTTTGTGATAAGGAGCTTCATATACCATATACCATAGAGATGGAGACAGGCGTAGAGATGGAGGCAGGCGTAGAGATGGAGGCAGATGTTAAGAGCCGTAGTGATCGCGCTAGCCGTAGAGATGGAAATAGCCCTAGTCATGGAGAAAGCCGCGGAGATCATGGGAAAGAGCCGTTGTGATGGAGATCGGTATCAATTTAATTCCTTCAGCTACATTTATTATTATACAAGGAACTTATATAGTGCATTTTCAGATCAGGGCCTACTTTAGATACGTTAGGAGGAAGCAATTTAAAATATTTGTATATTACGGACTATTTCATATGAATATTCTGATCTGCATATTCTAGAGATGTGATAAAATTCAGGATCATTTAGACTGATATATATGTAAAGTATGTGTATATAGTATGTAAAAATTCATCACCTTTTCTTTGTTGTTTCATGGAGGTTGAGATACTCTGTCTGCATTATTCAACAGCTTTTCGCAGATGTGGAAGAATGTGCAGCTCAAAATAATCTATGACATCTTCTGCATTCTCGTTCAAAATTCAGCTTCAAAATCCTCATATAATCAACTTAATAGTCTGCACTTCGAACCCACTATTATGTCTTTTGCTAAGTCAAGGCAACACACCATTTATTTCTTCGTCTCTCGTATTTTTCAAAGCAATTTAGCAATAGAATTCCAACTTCCTTACCAAAGTTAGTGAAGTTTACTTTTTTTGCTTGTCTGAATATCTGTATCATTTTGTCTTACGTGAGATTCAGACCTGTGTTAAGCCTGTAGAGGGTGATGAGAATGGCTATGGAGAGTACAGCATTGGCTTTTAGTTTTAATGTGTTGTTATTCTTTTGTATATATTTTCGCAGACAAAGGATACATGCAAGCCAGGATGAGAATGATGTAGATGTGTATCGGTCTTCTTATGTCAAGTAAGCATTCTAAGCCTTGCTGTTATCTATCTCCTGGACAGAGTTATCCATAACCTTTGTTTTACAGACTCTGAATGTTAACAGTATATCAGGTATATATTCCATTGTCTGACTGTACATGTTATAGTCCTAAAAAGCAAGACAAACTTAGTCAGGATTGGGATTTAACTGAATCATAATGATGATATGCTATTTCCGTACACAAGTGAGTGCCTGGCTAGTCCTATTGTATAACATTTAAGTGTCTCTATTATTCTTCTGATCCAGGCTGGATAATAAAGTAAGGGCCTTGTAATTGGAGGTAAAACATAAGGTCAAAAAACGATGGTCATCCCCCAGCAAGGAATTTGCGACAGTGATGAAGGAGGTTGATGAGGATGAAAGGTCCTCGCTCCTGTCCAGGATGCGTGGACTTGCCTATGAGCGATCATTCTTAATTACCCGGAAGAAGAAGTATCCAGGTTAGTGCCGCAATAGTGGATTTCAAATTATTCACAGCTTCACTTTCATAGCAATAGAATAGGTCCAACCTACGTCAGCAATAGAATGCTCCTGTTGGGAGTTGACCTTGACAGAGGGCTGTTTTTGACGTGTTTTTATGCGTTTTTGTTGGGCTTTCTACTTTGTCATGTTTTTTGCCTCTTTTGGGTTTGCAAGAAAATCACAGCTCTACCATAATTCAACACAAAGCATATTCCAATCATTTCCATCCGCTACAGGTACAGCAGCACGTGTGTTTATCTCGGAGCATCAGGACACAACACGGCTACTCAAACCATGAGGATGTATATAAAGGGAGCTTTACAATATGGGTTACCAAGTCGAATCCGTACAGATAAGGGTGGAGAAAATAATTAAGTAGGTCGTTTCATGGTTAGGTTGAGGGGCAGGGTACACAAGGCTCACATGAAAGGCAATTCAGTACACAATGCACATGTTGAACGTTTTTGGGTATCATGCGAAATAAGGCCACCAGACGGTTCCAGGATCTTTTTGAAAGTTTTGAGGAACAACTGTTAATTTTGTGCAGGCGCGGTGATTTGGAGATAAGTGAGGACTGTTTGCAACAGTTGTTTAGGGAGGTTTTACCCTTTGATTTTGATGTTGTGGTTCTTATGAATAAAATATCTGTTAGCGAGAGATATTCTTCGACATTACTTTGCTGAGTAATCCTAATATCACGCTTTTGTTTATTCTACTACTACCACATATGCATCTAGTTCTTCAGCTAAGTTAAAAAACTAAATCTCCTCCCACAAGGGGCTTCCTTGACTTCTGGAAAACCATTCAGTATTAGAATTTCAACGTTATACTTTGTTATTTTATAGTACAAGCTTTCTCTTTAAGCAAGCTGAAGAAGCAGCCACTGTAAATGATACCCTTGGCACAATGTTACTCTTTCCAAAAAGAACAAATACCTACAGACCCAAGGAAACAGAAATTGTGTTCAGTTTAAACAATGACCAAACATCTACAGTGAAGAAAGACACAACAGTCATCACTAATGAAGAACATGCTGACATTCCATCATTTCACAGTGACAGTCCACCTCCCATCACAATGTCCGATCCGGTTTTTGTCAACCCAAATTCACCTGCATCCATGCGACGAGTCCTACGCCATGTCATTTACAGATACAATGGCAACGCTCAAAACAGCAGAAAGTGGCTCGTGATAGCCATGGACGGGTTGCCAATGGGCATAACAAGGAACGCTGTAAGAGACACATTCTACTATAGTGCTTGCAAAATGTCCGTCGATTCAGCAAAGGCATTTCACACACATGTTGCCGCAGAACACCCAGACGTTCTGGTAGCAGAAGTCGAGGAGTTTGACTGGGTTATGGAAAGCTCCATCTGGAGATGAACGCAGCAAAGTCTTTTGTGGACGTGAACTTTGATATTTGGTCCTTGCAGAAGAGATGGAGTTTAAGAGTGAAGGTGCACAGCGAGTAGCACGAAACTTTGCCGACCACCACAAAACTATGCAGCGGATTGAAATAGCTATCAGGGTGAGACAGATGTTGGTGCAATATGTCCGGGGAAAGCTGCAAAGAGGAGAGCAGAGGAGAGGAGTCCATATCTGCTGATGACTTTTTGTTCAGCTGGTCACCACGTGTCAGGAACCCAAACTTCGTCCCCTTCCCACAGCAAATAAACCTGTACGGTCTAGCCATCAAGAACTTCCATAATGGCACAAGACGCAACAATTCAAAATACATTAAAGCAGGCATACAGGTTTTTCTCTCCTCACTAATCAAGTATCAGTATATAGACATGCATGATGCTATGGACCGAGCAGTAATGCATAACACTGAGCAGGTATTTGAAAGCAATCATCATTGATAATTTTAGGTCCTTTGAGATCACAACCACAAAGAACTGCCTTTCTAGAATTATAGTGGTTTTAGATATAACTGAAGGGTGATATTTTTTGTAACAATTGTCTTATAGCAGTGCAATGGACATTCAGCTGACAAACATTCTGAAAAAGAAGAACGAGGAGCTCATCTCTGACATGGAGAAGACGTACTTTGTGAAGAGAACTAATGTATGGGAAAACATGAAAGCAAGAATCAACATGCGTTCATTTGATCCAGCAGCTCAAAATGCTGTTGACAGTTAAAAATGCCCTTGCCAAAAACAGGATATTAAGGTATCTACGCAGAAAGGGCAATAATAGCCCACTAAAAGATGAGTCAAAGATATTCTTTGAACAAGTTTAAAAAAATATGAATACAGAAGGCGCTGCTAATTATAAAGACCAAATCATTGGAACATTGAGATCATGGGGTTTCAACATGGCACGTGTGACTCCAGGTGGAAATTGCATGTTTGCGGCAGTCACACAATCCATCAAAAGTGAAATGCATTACCGAAAGGGCACTGCATTTTATAATACCCTTATGAATCTTGGTCTCGACCCAGAATCGGTTGATTACTCTATTATAGTACAACGATTAAGAGCATTGGTTGTTTAAGAGTTTATGGATAATTATCCAAAATACATAACCCTTCCCAAGCTGCATACTTTGAAATGGTAGAGTAGTTAAGTCAGTGTGGAGTTAACAATCTCGAAATAGGGGACTTTCCTCTGTTAGCATTGGCAAATGTATTACAGAACACTATTACAGAATTACAAACATTCAAGTCATGCCTGTAATCAATATCACACCTACATCAAGCCCTTCACACATTATCTACTACAGCAATATTAATTGTGTATGGTCAAAACAACTTGCACTTTGATGCGGCTAATCCATCAGATAGCCCAGGGTGAATATTGTGCAGAAAGAGGACACGCCAGTTACGTTCAATGCACTGAAACGCAGTGATTATACCTCAACCAAACCTACTACCAGTCCGTTCTCTGGCACATGCGGAAAAAATGATAAAAAAAGGGTCAGAGCAAACAGATTTCGAACGTTGCCTAGTTCTGGAACTTGTCCGACAAAAATGACAATAACTTTGTGGCAAAGGACATTCTTGCACTGTATGGCAAAATATTTGAAAAGCTCGACATGGACAAAATATCGAACATCTTAAGGATAAGGCAAAGTTTTTAAAGAGTGAGGTAGACTTGCTTTTGAATGATTAGTATGCATTATGATAATATGCTTTAGGTGGGATTGATAGATTATTAGTAGTGTTTTATATATTTTTTATGACAAGGATTCATATATGTATCAACTGGTTATTGCTTACTTCTCTAGGAGACGTAGTATTATATAATCTTTTTGTGCTACGAAGACAACTAGTATACATTGCCTTGAAATGTTTGGTTTTCCTGTAGTATTAAGACTTGTAGAATTGTTTTCACCAGAAGAAGCGGCGAAGTTATGAATTGGATGTACCTTTCAGTGGCAGAGACAGAAACGTATGGAGACAGAGGAAGTAGACCGCCTGCGAAATTACGGGACATAAGAACTCTGCTGCTGCGTTTCTATGGGAGGGAGAACAATGATAACGCACCGCTCAGACGCAGCGCGCCAAGAATGGAGCATCGTTCGCCAACTGATGTTCCGATTACTTCACCAATATGTCACCCGGTTTGAAACGCATGCAATGTGGAAAAAGCTGGGGTCGGAATATCCTGACTTTGACAACAATCCCATGACGTATCCCCATGTACACAGCGAGTTTTGATTTTTCTACTAAAACAGACTCAAAACCAAACTGAGAAAACGCCTCACCGTGAAACGATTGCATATTCTTCTGCGTACTGTGGTCAACGGACAACAAGAAGGGACTTTGACTTTCACAGAAAATTCTTAAGCTTATGTCCGCGAAGATTTGGAACATAGTATTTATTGACACTCATAAGTCAGTCCTCAGCATGGGGGGAAAGGAGGTGTGTTGATTGCACACAACGTAACAGAAACTAACATGCATGAAAAACTCGGTGAGTTCATTGGATGATTGTTTTGTCGTTTGAATCCAGATCCAAATACAGAAACGGCATGGCAGCAGTATTAGGTGGTAAAACCAAACCATGATTGCGTGGAATATCTATCTATTGCCGACATTATACCAGATGACGTTCTTTGTAGCATTGAAATAAAGAATAACACAATTTTAGAAGTCAACAAAAACTCCAAACAAGAGGGTTCATTCTCTTTAACAGACACCCTAGGTGCAAGAGTATCTTTATCAATTGATGAAGAAACTTAATAACTTAATAAACAAGTTTTTGGATATGATTATTTTAAACGGGGACAGATTGAGGCAATACAGTGTCTGAGAAACAAAAGAGATACATATTTGTTTTGGCCAACAGGTTCAGGCAAGGGATACATCCATAAGTTCTTTGCCTTCCTGAACAACAAAATCGTATTTGTTGTAACGCCAACGATTTCACTTATGGTAGATCAATATCAACAAATTAACAGCATTGGCCTTGGGCAACGTCTATCAGCCTGTTACCTTCGGTCAGTGTGATTATATAACCGTTGAAGAGAACATGAAGAAAGGGACATATAATGTTGTATATCTCACCCTAAAGAAATTTGTATCATTTAGAAGTGAACTCCATGAAATGAAGAAAACAAGAGATTTATTTATTTGTATTAGAAGAAGTTCATTGTAAACATCAGTGGACATCCTTTAGACCAGACTTCAAAGAGGTTAATTCAGTTATCAATGAACATCCTGAAGTCCCGCGCCTCGCCCTCTCTGCAACACCTTTAGAAAGAGACATAAAACAAGTCGTCGCAATAGCAAATTTGAGAAATCCCATTGTAAGTACATGACCAATATTTCGCCAGAAACCATGGCCTCTCTGTATGATCCAGAAGTAAAAGTAATTACAGCAACAAAAGCTCTTTGTGTGGTAATTGATATTCCAAATGTTACACTGATAACACAGTATGAGGCAACAGATCCCTACAAGTTTATATGCAGGGTGTAGGCAAGACAAAATGAGACAAAATAATTCTGTTGCAATCTCACAGTCTCGCATGACCAACTCTTTCCCCACTATCTCACAGTCTCACATGACCAACTCTTTCCCCACTATCTCACAGTCTCACATGACCAACTCTTTCCCCCTGATCCCACAGTCTCCCATGGCCAACTCTTCCCCCCTCCAGGGTCCTAGCTGGCCATGGAGCCAAGATCAGGTAACTATCAAATTGAATTCACTGGACATTTCATTTGGTGAAGTTGGGAGGTTGTGTAACTCAAGTTGCTTCTGATAGCTGTTTCTTTTTTATGATATACTTAATCATGACTTGTGTGCAGGACCTAGAGTGGATGGTACATTGTAACCCAATGTTAGCATCAGATTATCCTTTTTATTCTATATTGTGCACCCAACATTTTTTCTGTGCATCTACATTTTTGTATTGAGTGCGCCAGTGCACCTATTCCAAAAAATGAATTTGTACTTGAATGTCAGCTTACAATGCAAGGAGCATAATTCAGGATGGCAATGTTTATGAAAGGACCACATTAAAAAAACAATGTAACCTAATTCAAAATGAAAGAAATGGTAGTGACCTTGTTGCAGTGTATAAAATGTATATGGGATTTAGTCCTTTTTTGTGTACATGTGTATTACATGGTTTGCTATTTTTGTTTTTAGCAATCCCTAAACTTACACATTTTGATGTTTTACACTACAGACTGGACAGGTCCCAATGCCACTGGGTGGACCAGAACATGGGGTTGCCGTCTATCACAGGCAAAGAACTGTGGTAAAGCCGCAGTACAGTTCTTTAAATTCCTCATGGGAATGTATTTCAGCGAATAAGAGCTGTACAATGGCAACCTTCGTGGAGGGGGAAAGCACAAGGCCATCAACCCTGCCATCCTGGGTGCCATTCTCGGTAAGAATGTCAAGCACAGATTCCTTTATGATGGATGATTAAGACAATTTGTCTGCCACATTCTGTTTCGAGCCTTCCACCCATCATTTGTAGACTCAGACAGAGACTTGCTTGTGTACAATATCTCAATAGTGCTAAGCACATTCAACCATCACGTTAGTACTAGGATGTGAGGAATTTCTTATTTTGACTGAATATGTTCAAGTTATCTCAATCAACATCTCTCAGGATTCCAGTATAATAACATCGGGCTTGTTGATTATAGGCAATGCTATGATATGATCATGACATTGCATGTCTACAAAAATATAATTCCCCCAATTTTGTGAATGAAAAAAGGGACTTCCATACCCAATGACAGCAACTCCTCTGCCTACTGGTAGGTTTCTATTCTATCAGCACCAAAGATTTATCCATTAAGATAAGTAGTAATTTGTTTCACTAAAATGTTTTCTGTTTAGTTTACTAGTAGACAGTATAGAGTTACATGTTAATTCTATTTACAGCGGAAACCCGGCAGCAGTATGGGGTGGGCATCCACCTCTACCGGGTGGTGAATGAGAAGTGTTGTCGCGTTCACCACACTGTGAACAGAAGGCGCAACAAACCCAAAGCTCAGCCCGATGCCAACCAGCAGTGGGCAACACAATACTCCAGACCCTGACCACCGTGGCAGAGAACTAAAGTAGATTATTAACACATTTAGGCTATAGGCAGTAGTAGTGGGCAAGAAAAGATGCTATAGCCGCATAGTTCCTGTTTACTAACCATGTCCTTATGTGAATGTAGGCTATAGTTAGATTTAGCATTTATAAATAGTATTACCTAGAACGGTGCTAAGTAATACATGTAGTTAGAACATGGCCTTGGGCTATGGGGAAGCTCCTCCCACAAGAACATAGCACATAGCCACATCCCTGAAGATTCTCTTGCTAATGAATCAAGGATATATTGTTTTCATCACATCATACACACACATGTATTATATTGAAGAAAAATGACCTGTTAACAAGCTTCATTAATGTCCTGTTTCAGAACTTGGCTACTACCACGAAGTTTCTCTTTTCATCATTTATCCAATGGTCTCAAAATGATACATACAGACTTTTGAACTGTAAATTACTTATTAAGTGTTCTGAATCGCTAAAAGTGTTCTTATTTTCATTGGAGTACTGGTTCAACTGTTTGAGTTGAGAGCATTGTGTGTGTTGTTCAAAAATCTAAAAATTGTGATTCATATTCCCATTTTCCCAACTATTTTGTATAAACTTTGACTTTCAATTTCAATGCAATGATTGATTAACTACTGCTGTTATTACTATTGATGCTTGTTTTTTTTTTACTTTGTGCCTGTTATTGTTTAAAGATTTGATTCGTATTGACAAGGAGTTTTTATTAAACCTCCTTGGTTTTGATACTGAGAAGTTGTTCTTGTGTGGCTGTAAGATAACCATGTCCTCATGTGAATCAAAATAAAACAATAGTAGCACTATAGTCACATAATGGAAACATTCATTGGTGATTTTACAGACGGCCAGCCTGAAACCAAGATACCATAACAAGTGCCTCATGATACTGTAAAAACAAGGGGGTAGGTCACTAGGTGAGCTAAAATTTTAGAAATGGTTTTAACTTCGCGCTGAAGAGTTCAAACAGCAAAGGCAGGGCGCAAGTCTCTATTCAACATTGTCTGCTCAGGAATAAAGCGCATACATCTTATGATTATGATGCTTGTGCACTTAATTACTTTTAAACCACCTTGGCCATTGCGCAGAACATAGCGCCAACCCTAATGAAAAAATTTCATGTCACCTCAGAGGATTTCTTGTTTATCGTGTGACAAGTGACAAGAAATAGTATCAATGATATTTCTAGGAAGCCGAGATCGTATGCAGTGACAGGCAGTTGTAATTCTCGGGAGTTTGAAAGCACCAAGCGGAGCCATGTTCATGTCGGTTAAGGAATGTGTTAACTCAGACGTTTGGTTGGCTACACTGATGGTACATCAAGAAATAAAATGCTGATTGGCAGTCCGTTACAAGTGGACGCACTCTGATACAGAACTAAGTTGCAGAGATATAGCAACTTCAACAGATACATACTTTGTACATGCTGTATAATATCCGTTTTTCTATCGTGTTATGGTAGGCACAGCTGGACGTTGTGTAGAACTGTGTCTAGATGAGAATACTGAACAGGAAGGTCTTTTTCTTTACTGACAGAAAATAGGTTTACTGTAGACTGGCAGATAGGTTAGGTGGGGTAAGCAACAAAACTGATAACGGGAAGTTCAAGTCAACAGAGCAGGATCAACCATTTGCAAGAAACAGTTGGCCCCCGAAGACTACAAGTGAACAGTACATACAACAGGAACAGCCTAAGGCAATATTTCTTTTCATGTGGGTCATCTACAGAGGTTGACACCAGGAACAAGAGCAAAATGGATGATACCTTATTTGAGGCTTTGGCATCCAGCAAACTCATCTAACTAAGCCGAACAAGCCCCCACTGAGCCAGAGGCACAGTCCCCGAAGTCTGGGTTTCCAAGAGGCTTGACAGCTGTAATACTGATATACCTGACTAACACACACTGAGTAAGCTGGATGTCTCGCCGTAGCCAATACATATTTGCTCTGTCACCTATGTGTAAATTTTGATGTGTTTGGAAGTTTCATTGGAGCAGCTTCTGTTGTTCAACGGGCTGGGTGTGTTGTTTCAGCAATCTTCTGTAGATATTGGGATGATTTGCCACAGTTGAAATGAACACTCAGACATCATATCTGTGATGTCACAATCCTTTCTGGCTGCGTAGACCTGTGGGAAAGAAATACACATAGGCTTTAATACAATAATGTCCTTGATACAACATATTTTATTCAATTATTGAACACACATGTATCTTTGTGTAACTGCAACAAATACACTAATCACTTTTTAATTTGCATGATATTTTTGGGTTGAAAAACAAAAAGCTACCCAATTTTTCACACTCGTGTAGATTCCATTAGGTTATCATTGTTTATATTTTGTGCATGCAGCTCAAATCTAACAACTGTGTACATAATTAAGGATGGCACATACAAGGCTGTAAGTCGGTTACATTTTCAATTCAAGAATACGAAGCACATAGGAATTCCCCGTATCTTACCTATTAACTACGGCGGCCATCTTGAATTCCCATGAAACATCGCGAGATGTGTCAAATCTCGCGGGTTTTGGCCTAAGATCCAAGCAGATGCATGGTTCCAACCATAACAGACGTACATGAATAAAAGTCTGTTTAGAATTTGATAGTCTTTTTGCGTAATGCAACCGTTGAGAATGCTCTGCTTGTTAGTTCTTTTCATTCTTTTACCTCAAGATAAAGGTACAATTGTCCTGACACCTGTCTCAGCATTGACCACATTGTCATATGATTGTGTATGATGTACAAAGGACAATAATTGACACTGAGACATGAGATATTTTATCACATTTTTATAATATGATATGATAAAGAATACAAATCAATCTAGATAAAGGCCTTTTATTTGATACATAATTATGGCTTTCTACTGATTGTGAAGGTGTTGCTATCAAACCTGTATTCTACTTCTTGGTGTAGTCTTATCAATGTAACCAAAATAAAAGAATGGTCACTGTTGAATAGTTTTCATCCTTTAATAATTATACAAGTACAAGGCAATGTTGGAAAACATGTTTTTCTTTCTACATAGAGTCTATAAAGTCTTAAACTGCTGTGTTTATAAAAAGACAGTCCAACCATGAGAAGCAACAACAAAGTTCATACAAAGCTGTAACTACATTTCAACTTTTATCTTTTGTTTTGTGCTTCACTATAGTAAAATAAAAGCAAGCGACTGATGGCACCAGCATATTGTGGCTTTTGAATTATGATATGTCACATTCAGTTAAAAACATATTCTGAAACTTTGGCTTAGTTGAGGAACATAGTGTGTCGGCTCAACAACACACTAGAAGTAGAACTCTTGAGTTCAGTGCTATTTGATCTCATTCAGGTAGAAGCGTCTGTCAGGCTGGGGTAGTAGTCTTCTCCAGCCTTGTGTAATCAGAGCCCAGCAGCTGAAGTTGGGGATGAGAAAATTAAAATCAATATGTGTTGTACAATAACAGTCAGTTTGATGCAACATGTGGAAACATCTACAACGATTCTAGAAAAATAACAAAGTTGCATATTTGTTTTTATTACAATTTCCTGTTTAAAATCAAAATTTCCTGTACATTGTATTCATGACAGCATATGGATTTGGCTTGTCCTTCCTAAATTTTCGACATTATAATATATATGTAAATATTTCTAAACTAGCGACTTAAATTCCTGGCCATTTTCTCGACTTCAGTCATCAAATCATGCCACTTGCCGCTTAGCTTCTGAGCATAGAAATACAGCTTACTCCGTATAGTCATGCAATAACAGCATGCAAAGTTCCCCTGGGACCAAGAGTACAGGCACACTTTTCATGCTGAAAATCCATGCATATCCCTCGTGTATAAAAAAATTCAGCCGCGTATAGAACAAAGAGCTATTGAACAACACGCCATGAAGTGTCAGGAACACCACACAAAAATCAGCTAGTTCTAGAAAAAATCATACAGTAGATTACAGACTAATTACTCCTAGAGATCATTAAGATCATCAGTCATCACCTCATGACCTTGTAAAATTCTCAAAAATTCATATCTCACCCGAACTTCGCCCTGGAAACCTCCGGTTTTTTGCATTCAGAAGACCGTCTTCTCCAGATTGGAAAAACAGCCAATGCGCATGTCTCAACTATCGCTCTCGTTCCCCAGGCAGTCTGAAAGCCTAGACAGGCATAAGCCTGGTGGACCCTGGGGTCGAGATTTTTCCAGGTCACGTGGTACGTTAATGAGCCAAGATGGCGGCACCGGTTGTCAATAGGGAATTTCTATGTGCGAAGGTAAAACACCCAGGACCCCAGGTACTTTCTTTGGTACTTGTGCCCTTCCATATAATGTGCTTTTGCCCCTTCGCCCACTAACGAGGTTTCCAGTACAGTATCATAATTCAGTGCGCTGCAGCCGACCAATGATGATGAATTCAGTGCACACAAAGAACCCGTACGGCCAGACCACGCCACCCCGGTCCTTTGTTCTCAGACTACAGAACTCGGCAACAGAAACTGGCATTTACACGCACAATAAGCACAGAAATATCGTCTACAGACTCCATGTTCCACACAAACAAATACAATGATTACATTTCTCCCGGCATTGGCGAGAATTTCGGTAAAACTTCAGTTTTCCCCGACAACGTCAGAAAATGTCTCCCACATACGGCCGCCATGACCCGGCCCTCACGAAATAAAATATTCAACAACACCAGTTACAACCTCGAACCTCAATGTTCTTACTCATTACTAAAACAGCCATACTACGAGGTAATCGGGAAGGGTTTTGTGGCAGAAAATAAGGCAAAACACTAAAACCCTTTCTGTTACTACAACTTACAAGCACACATCCTCACCTCACAATGGCCGCCCTGTTCTTAGTAAATTCCACGCCACACAGGACCGACGCACTTCTTTTGTATCCGTGCGCGTACACATCTGGAAAGCTTCTAAGATCCATATGAAAGACTTTTTGACAGCTTACACAATTAGAAAATTATACCTGCCAGTACGAAAGCAATTAAAGCCAATATCACAGTCGAGACTAGCCACATATTACTAAGACGTTCCCTGTTTGGCCGCACTATTTTATGGCGGCACATGTGTACGCTCTGTCCGTGGAGGGTATTTGGTGGCGGCTGGATGATGACGTAAGTAGTTCTGGAGGCTTACTTGGGGGTTTTCGACATGCCGTTCTTTAAAATTACACAAAACCGTAATATCAAGCCGTGTATGTCAAAGAGGCTTGTCCCTTTTGAGGCCCGCCCCTGCAACCCCTAAAGTGATTATCGTATGACGCAAAATTTTCAGGGGATGATTTATGATGAAGTCATGATTATAATAACCTTATAACACGAAAAAAACATAATAGACTAAAACGTTCACTCTAGTGTGTGTTTTTTTTATGAAGCAAATACAAGTTAGTGACGAAATTCAAGGGAAAATACGTTATGAAATTGAGGCCAAATAAAAAATTATGGCAATTAAAAATTATTTCCATACATAGCGAAGGTGTCTGGGTTGAGCTTACTTCATTGTAAGGAAAATACCTACGTAGCACTCTAAGTTCTGCCATAATATTTGTTCACAACGCACTTAGAAATTAGAAATGCGTCTGTCAAGCAGATATAGAAAGGCACCATAACTTGATGAGTTCCAAGCAGATATAGAAAGACCGGACTACACTCCCGGTTTAGTGTCTTTCTCTGCCATTTATGGATGGGTGGAACGAGAATCTAGGCCAGAAGTTTAGAAATTCGGTTTGCTGGGGCTCCTACGATCGTTTTGGTTGTTATTCTAATACGTGACAATTGATTAATTCAATCATAATGGGAGAGCCCTGAACTATGGCAGACTTATGTAAAACAAGTGAGAACTTGACTTTGGGGTATATCTATAAGTATATTTATAAGTATAGTTGACTTTTCAATTTTAAGTTTAGCTTACCTTTAAACCTAACTTGGGATTAACATGTTTGTTTTTATCTTTTAGCAAAATCATCGAGTTCTACAGGGGGTTAGGGTCGCCTGTTTGTGTTTGTTTTATGGACGCTTCTAAGGCCTTTGATCGCGTCAACCAATATTTTTTTTTTAAAAATGCTTGACAGAAATGTCTCTCTGTACATTGTCACAATTGAAATCTGTAGTAGGGGTTGGGTAGGTGGCGTGAACACGTCGAAGCTAAAATCACTGGGTGTTGTTAGCCACAAGGACAGGAACGTACGTCACCTGAAAAGCAGGCTGGAAAAATGTGCAATCTGTGCCTCATGTGTCATATACTGTGCTCGGAATGTTGACTGGGAAAAACCCACGGGATTAACTTATGTGGCAAGTATGTCATCACAAGCGAAAGCATATGTACGCTATGTTACACAAGCAGGGCATTTGTCGTCGAGATTTCAATCACATTCCTCTACTACCGAAAGAAAGCTGGAAAACGTGTCTAGGTTGCATAAAAACGATATGATGCATTGTCTTCCTTTATCCAGGGTTCTAGTGATGTGGTGCCTAACGGTAGCGGTGGTTTTGTGGTGCGTGACGGCGACGATTGTGATGATGTGGTGCATGGAGGACTGTTCCAGCGATGGAGGGGGGAACGCCTAGCTACGAGTAACGCCCCCTCAAACCTGAGCCATGACGGTCGGCTGGACCCGGCACGATCACCTGATCGAGCAGAACTAGTACAACGGCTGATGAGTGACGTGAACGCGGACATGTCTTTGAGCAACAGCTCTTCCTCCAGCTCCGACTCCGACATGTCAGAGCATGAGGTTAGTGGGGGTCGTCCTGTTGGACAGGGGGCAGAGGGGGCAACCCCAACTGTCACCGGACCTGTTCAAGCACCTGTCGTGACACCCACTCCAAGAGCCAGGCGCAGCAACAGAAGGCGGAACACTCCTATCCTGAGGCAACAGGACAGGGAGAGGATCGAGCAAATACGATCAAGACGGAAGGAAAACGCGAAGGTAACTTTGGCTACAGTACTAGTAATTGGAAAAATAATAACCCTGAATAGATAAAGTCATGATATACACATTACTTTGCGATCAGCGTTGTAAAGTTTCCTTTTTCTATCTAAGGTGAAGATAGACAGGATGACGGAAGCTCAGGCCAAGGACATTTTGTACAAGGTCCTGGAGCGACAGCCAGGCCTGATACTAGACATCACTGTCATCATAGAAAGCAGTGGAGGTGACCAAGACGGCGTCGGTGCAGCAGGTCGCGTCGGTGCAGGTGGCGCTGCGGGTGTCGTCGGTGCAGGTGGTGCTGCGGGTGTCGTCGGTGCAGGTGGCGCTGCGGGTGTCGTCGGTGCAGGTGGCGCTGCGGGTGTCGTCGGTGCAGGTAGGAACATTAATCATAACCTCTTATGTACATCAACCTATTCCATGTGTCTTTCAAAAACATCCATACATTTTGCTACATATTCACAATGTCACATCTATACAGGGGAGGTGATTACAATATAAATATCGCACCACCTTAAACGTCCAGTGGAAACACCTCCCACCCAATGACAGATACATGAACATACACACCATATTACTACATAACAAAAATACATGTTTACCTTCTCCAAGGGCATATATAGATTGATCTTTGAGCGCATGGAAATGGAGAACCAGACCAGGGTGCTCCTGGCCAAGATGAACAGCCTTCGCCGGGAAAAGGCGACCGCCCAAGAGAAGGTGCGGGGGATGCAGAAGGAGTTGACTGAGCGTCCGCGGCCCAAGCGGCCCAAGGTCGACGTTGACCGGCTCTACGACCCGGACGGCGGACAGACCCTCCTGGGGTGGGGGCTTCGGCCGGGTCTTCCTGACGACCTTTGCAGATTGTAAGTGCATGGGCTTTCATATTCCAATATTCAATGCAGCCAATACTTCTGATGAAATAGTTTCTCATTTGTGTTTTTTTCCTGATCAAATCGTTACCATGAATATACGCTGGCCGGTACCTGTAGTACACCGGGAGAGTCAGCAAGAACGTCCAGGGTGGGATTAACCACCGACAGGTGGACGTAAAAAAACATCAGACAGCATGCGGACAATGCAAATCCAAAGTGCGTCGTGAACCTGTTCGAGAAGTACCTCAACTCTCTGCCTGAAGAGCGCGGTAGCTTCTAATCTTCTGAACACGTTCGAGATTATCATTCAACTACGATACAAAAATAAATGAGAAAGTGGCTCACACATTGGCAAGTTGCATGTAAGTAGGACCTAATCCAAGTTCAAGGATTCGAGTTAGGTATCCTGGAATCGGTGAAGAATGAAGGTATATCACAGGCTGAGGAGGAAGGTGGGTAGGCTTAGAAGATGAATGACATATTATGTCGTTTCTAATGTAACCGAATTGCTGTATGAAGTTGTAGTGATGCAGAATCGTTCCGACGCTAACTGTTGTATAATGAATGAGTGTTGATCATTTCTTGTAATGCACAATGTATTAAGGTTGTAGGAAACCTATTACTTATCCCCTCTCTCTGCGGTGGTACAGTCTAGAAAGTTCTGACAGGAAGACTCAACTGTACGGTTAGGAAGTTTGGTCAGGCATTGCCCATTGGAACTGAGAGGGATGTACATAAAATATAGGTATAACAAACGCAGTTTACCCCATGTTTGAAAATATTTTCTTCTTTGACAGAGGAATCTGGTTATGAAACTGAGGATTGGGACAACAATGACGTTGCACAGGATAGAGAGGTGAAAAAATCACAGCATTTTGTCAACATTGTCATGTCTTAACTTCTCAGAATGTTTTAACATTAAGAAGCCTGTAGGTAGATTTCGGCATACACTTTCATATTACGAGATACTTACTAGTACCATACTTACGACATTGTGGGGGTGGGGGGGGGGGGGGGGAATCAGTGACTGAAAAAAAATCAGTGACTGAAAAATAAAATCAATGATTTAAAATATGATCTTATATATCCAGCCAGCAGACCCAGTTGAGCAATGGGGTGAGCAGAATGAAGCTTTCGGCAAGCTTGAGAGAATCTGGACCGATACCTCTCGCCCACTTTTCGAGGTAAGTTACCTGCAAATTCTGCTTCGCTATTCTTGGTAGTTGCTACCACAGCACTTGACATGAAAATCAACATCCCAAATGTGCGACACGTAGTTAACTATGGTCCACCAGTAGACATGGAAGAGATGTTGCAACAGGTTGGTAGGGTTGGCGGGATGGTTTACCCTCTCACGCTAAAATATATAGCTATGCACAATAAAAATGCATTGAGGAGGATGTGCATCAAGACGCGATGCCAGTGATTAACACGAACTGGAGCAAGTGAAAGAGGGCGAATGGGTGTCAATTTGTATGGCAGTGGTAAGAGAAGAGTCTGGTATCTAGGCACAGTCTTGAACGTGGACAGAGGCCAGGTGGACTTTCTGACCCGGCCCATGATAGGGACTCTGGTAAGTTCAAGACACACAAAAATAGCGACATTCAAATTGTGAAGAACCCTGTCTTTGTGATTTGAAACGTCCACATCATGGAGAACCGGGCTCAATACAGGCTAAGTAGACCAAGTGCTTGAACACTTGAAACTGTTTAATGTGTTTATTTATGCTCAATAGGCAAGGACGCGAATGCGGACAAGAACAAGGACAGCGTCAACTCCGCCAGCAAGGGCAAGGACAGCGCAAACTCCGCTAGCAAGGGCAAGGACAGCGCAAACTCCGCCAGCAAGGGCAGCGCAAAGTCCGCCAGCAAGGGCAAGGACAGCGCAAACTCCGCTAGCAAGGGCAAGGACAGCGCAAACTCCGCTAGCAAGGGCAAGGACAGCGCAAAGTCCGCCAGCAAGGGCAGCGCAAAGTCCGCCAGCAAGGGCAAGGACAGCGCAAACTCCGCTAGCAAGGGCAAGGACAGCACAAACTCCGCCAGCAAGGACAGCGTCCACTCCACCAGCAAGGACAGCGTCCACTCCACCAGCAAGGACAGCGTCAACTCCACCAGCAAGGACAGATCAGGAGTCCATATCTGCTGATGACTTTTTGTTCAGCTGGTCACCACGTGTCAGGAACTAAAACTTCGTCTTCTTCCCACAGCAAATAAACCTGTACGGTCTAGCCATCAAGAACTTCCATATTGGCACAAGACGCAACAATTCAAAATACATTAAAGCAGGCATAGAGTATCAGTATACTGAGACATGCATGATGCTATGGGCAGAACAGTAATGCATAATACTGAGCAGATATTTGAACGCAATCATCATTGAAAATTTCAGGTCCTTTGACATCACAACCGCAAAGAACTGCCTTTCTAGAATTATAGTGGTTTTAGATATAACAGTAGGGTGATTTTTGGTAACAATTGTCTTCATAATGGCAGTGCAATGGACATTCAGCTGGCAAGCATTCTGAAAAAGAAGAACGAGGAGCTCATCTCTGACATGGAGAAGACGTACTTTGGGAAGAGAACTTATGTGTGGGAAAACATGAAAGCAAGAATCAAGATGCGTTCATTTGATCCAGCAGCTAAAAATGCAGTTGACACTTAAAAATGCCATTGCCAAAAACAGGATATTAAGGCATCTACGCAGAAAGAGCAATAATAGCCCACTGATAGATGAGTCAAGATGTTCTTTGGACAAGTTAAAAAAACAAACTATGAAAACAAAAGGCTCTGTCATTGGAACATTGAAATCATGGGGTTCAACATGGCACGTGTGACTCAAGGTGGAAATTGCATGTTTGCGGCAGTCACACGATCCATCAAAAGCGAAATACATTATCGAAAGGGCACTGCATTTTATGATACCCTTATGAATCTTGGTCTCGACCCAGAATCGGTTGAATACTCTGCTTTAGTACAACGATTAAGAGCCTTGGTTGTTAAGGAGTTTATGGATGATTATCAAAAGTACATAAACCTTCCCAAGCGGCACACATTGAAATGGTAGAGTAGTTAAGTCAGAGTGGAGTTTACAATCTCGACATAGGGGACGTTGCTCTGTTAGCATCGGCAAATGTATTACAGAACACTATTACAGAATTCCAAACATTCAAGGCATGTCTGTAATCAATATTACACCTACATAAGCCCTTCACACACTATCTATTCCCGCAATATTAATTGTGTATGGTCAAAACAACTTGCACTATGATGCGGCTACTCCATCAGATAGCCCAGGGGAGAATATTGTGCAGAAAGAGGACACGCCAGTTACGTTCCATGCACTTAAACGCAGTGATTATACCTCAACCAAACCTACTACCAGTCCATTCTCTTGCACATGCGGAAAAAATGATAAAAAAAGGGTCAGAGCAAACAGATTTCGAACGCCACGAGCTCGTTCTGGAAATTGTCAGACAAAAATGACGATAACTTTGTGGCAAAGGACATTCTTGCACTGAATGGCAAAATATTTGAAAAGCTCGACATGGACAAAATATCGAACATCTTAAGGATAAGGCAAATTTTTTGAAGAGTGAGGTAGACTTGCCTTGGAATGATTAGTTGGCATTATGTTGGCATTCAATTGCTATTTCAATTGCTCTTTGGAGGAGGGGCGTGTCCCCAAACAATGGAAGGAGGCTGTTATTTCTCCAATTCCAAAGAAAAGCCCAGCATCAGTAGAAAATCTACGACCTATATCACTTACGTCTGTCTTTATAAAAACGTTCGAATCCTTTATTACTAAATGGGTTCTTCAAGACATAGACAAAGTTTTGGACCCCAACCAATATGGCAGCAGAAAGGGGCGCTCATCAGTTCACTACTTGATAAATTTGATCGACTCTATTCTTCGTGACGCTGAAACCCCCAAAACTGTTCAGACTGTTCTGTTAACTGATTTTAGCAAGGCGTACGATAGAATCGATCATACTCTACTAATCCGTAAACTGTTGACTTGTGGTGTACGCACTTCAATCTTACCATGGATTTGTAGTTTTCTTAATGACCGTACACAGTGTGTTCGGTACCGAGGTGTAACATCGTTTTGGGAGAAAATTGCATCAGGAGTCCCACAAGGTACAAAATTAGGGCCTGTCCTCTTTTTAGTATATGTAAATGATGCGATGCAATTTTTTCTTAACAGATGGAAGTATGTAGATGATCTAACGGTAAAAGAAAGTAGACTTTTCAGTGAACAATCTTCTATGCAGACAGCAATTAATCAACTGGACACATGGTCATCACAAAATTGTATGTCATTGAATGAAGATAAGTGTAAATTAATTTGTATCTCTTTCATGAAGGATCCTACCCCTTCCCCTGTAATGTTACTGAATGGCAAAGCCATTCAGTACACTGAGGATGCCTGTATTTTGGGTGTTTGGATTTCTGCCGACATGAAATGGGGAAAACATGTCACAACAATCATAAAAAAAGCAAGCTCGCGCCTTTTCTGGCTTAAAAAGCTAAAACGCTCTGGTGTCTGCACTGAAGATCTTTGCGAAATTTATTTACTATATGTCCGACCAGTCATAGAATATGCAGTCCCAGTATGGCACGCAGGTCTAACCATTCTACAATCCCACCAACTTGAACGCATTCAAAAACGTGCCCTCAGAATCATACTTGGCAATAATTATACTTCCTATGCTGACGCACTTTCAACTTTTAACCTCTGCACTTTAAAAGCAAGAAGGGAATCACTCTGTCTTAAGTTTGCAAAATCTCTGATGAATTCACCAACGTTTCGACCCTGGCTACCCCCCACCCGCAATAAAGTTCACAATATGGACTTAAAAGGGGGTTTCCAGCTTAGCATACCCTTTATAAGATCTGACAGGTACAGGAACAGTGCCATTCCGTACTTGTCAAAACTCCTGAACAGCGTATTGTAACTTATACCTATTGTGTAATCACCCTACTACCGTTTCTACATATCCTTGTTGTTCAGTTTTGGTTAGGTTTGTAAATATTGATGATATTTTGTACAGTTGTGTATTCCCTGAAACTGCGTAATTCAGCCTTTTTACTTTGTATCATTAGGCTGCAATGTTGTTTTAGCTCTGTATGAATTTGCGAATAAAACCATTTATATGTTAATATGCTTTAGGTGGGATTGTTATTCGGTACAATATTCTCTTAGATTAGATTTAGTAGTTTCATGATAGTCTGTGTTTTATATATATTTTTTAAGACAAGGATTCATATATGTATCAACTGGTTATTGCTTGCTTCTCTAGGAGACGTAGTATCATATAATCTTTTTGTGCTACGAAGACAACTAGTATACATTTTTGAAATGTTTGGTTTTCCTGTAGTATTAAGATTTGTAGAATTGTTTTCACCAGAAGAAGTGGTGAAGTTATGAATTGTTTTGTTATGTTTTGTACACAGTTTTTGTCTTTATCTTGATGAAATAAAATAAATGAAATTCGTTTTCCACTACATTTAATGCAAATGGTATACAAGGTTCTTGGATGAATGAGAGCAAGTGGATGCACAGGGTTATATGGGTTGGTGCATCAGAATCGGGCGGCATGACTTATCTATCCATTTTCATATAGAAAACAGATAAAAGGTCGACGAAAACCATGTGGAGGTGAAGTGGGCCCTTAAAACAAGACAGCATTATTGACCTGCGGTAAAATGCAGATTTGGAGAAGACATTGCAGAAGAACTGCTGTAATCCCAGTATCAACGGTATCAGTGTCAAATATTTCTCTGTACATTTTTATCATTATGCCATTACTCAATGATGATAAAACCTTGTGTTCTTCAGTAGCACAAAGCATGTGTGGCCTTACCTCATGGAAATTCAAGGTTACAGTGAGTGTACCTTGGTAGAGAGAAAAACTTTAAGTTGGCTATATTCTAAAACAATGACAGTAAACAATGTCAATTGCCACATTTGATTTCATATGACCAAACAGGTTTTTTGCAAGGGAGAAATATTGGGGATAGTATAAGAAGAATACTGGAAATTATGGAATTTTATGACACACATGAAAAACCAGGGTTACTCTTTATTGCAGATTTCGAGAAGGCCTTTGACAAGATTAGAAGGGATTTCATTTTGAAAGTACTAGATTATGTTGGCTTTGGAAGATCATTGATACAATGGATAAATGTGTTATATCAAGATATTTCGAGTAAAGTTATCAACTATGGATATATATCCAGAGCATTCCCTCTGGTTCGCGGGGTCCGGCAAGGCTGTCCCCTATCCCCTTATCTCTTCATTTTAGGACTAGAAGTTTTATCAAACAAAATTAGAAATAATATCGAAATAGAAGGTCTAATAACTCATGGTATCGAAACTAAAATTTCACAGTTTGCGGACGATGCAAATTTTCCTTTGGCTCCGAAACTTGCAACCGTTTATGCGGTGATAAGAGACTTAGAAGGCTTTGCACTGTTATCTGGTTTAGTAGCAAATTTCGAAAAATGTAAAGTAGTACGTATAGGCTCTCTTAAGGGGTCAGACTTTGTCTTACCGTGTGCATGGCCCATACAGTGGACAGATGGTCCGTTCGACATTTTAGGTATACACATTCCACAAAACTTTTCAGAACTTGTATCAATCAACTTTGATCGAAAACTTGTAAAAATGGATAGAATATTACAGCCCTGGAAAGGGAAAGCACTGTCCCTTTTTGGGAAAGTAACCCTAGTGAACACATTAATAGTCTCCCAATTTATATATCTATTTAATTCACTTCCAACCCCACCTGCCACTTTCTTTAAACAATACGAAAAAAAAATCTTCAAGTTCTTATGGGGAAGTGGCCCAGAGAGAGTTAAAAGAAAAACCATTTACAATATCCAAGAACAAGGTGGACTCAAGCTCCGAAATCTTCTAGCTGTAGATCGAACTATAAAAGCATCTTGGATGCCAAAATTGTATTTGAATAAAAACTGGTTTAGTTCAAAAGTGTTGTTTATGTCGAGTCCGATTCTAAGGACGAATTTCCTTCCCTTTGTGCAGCTTAAACCTCAAAACTTTGAAGATTTGTTGGGGAAAAAAGTGATTAGTACATTTTTTTGTCAAGTTATACAATATTGGTTGAAATTCCAATTACGACCTCCTGAGAATGCAGTGGAAATCAAACAGCAACTTTTGGGTTTAAATTCGTATATATGTATTGGAGACAAACCCTTCTTTAACACTATATTTCATAATAGGGGAGTATTCTTCATCAATGATATTTTAGACTCAGCAAATAGAACTTTATCTTTTGAAAATTTTGTGTTGAAATTTGGAGATGATGTTTGTTCCGCATTACAATATGATCAATTAATCTCGGCCATCCCTTCTCAGTGGAAAAACTTACTTAGACAAGAGTCCCAAAATCTACAGGTCTGTATCCCTTTCTGTAGAAATATAAAATGGCTTAAAAACAGAAAGGTTAATAAGGCCCTTTATTTCTTTTTCATGTCCGAAGCTAAATTATGGGAACCTTCTTTTAACATTCAGTATTCATGGGAAGACTATTTTAACACCCCAATACCCTGGCAACAGGTGTATAACTTAATATATAAGATAAGTATAGATTCGAAGACTCGTATATTTCAATATAAATTATTATTCAAATTCTTAGCATCAAATCAAAAATTATACACATGGGGACTAGTAGACTCACCACTTTGTAGTTTGTGTAAAGAAGAGGAAGAAACGGTTATACACCTGTTCTCTGACTGTCATATTGTATCAGCCTTTTGGACTCAAGTAAACAACTGGTTTGTTAATCATATGGGAACCTATCTAAACATGACAACATTTAGTATAACTTTTGGTAATCTGAGTAAACACTGTACAGTCCTATCCAATTTGTTCATTGTGTTAGGTAAAATCTACATCTTTAGAAACCGTCATTCTGTACTTAGATTGTCTTCCTTTATCTCCTTTGTTGCCGATGTCTGTAAGTTAGAATACATAATAGCAAAGAGAGGGGGGAATACACAGAAACATATAGGAAAATGGGGTAAATTTTATCTTGGAAACTTTGCATAGTTAGTTTTAAGATTGTCAAACAGCCACCAAGTTATCATGTTTTTCCTTTGTTGTGATCCTTTATTTGTTATGAGTTTTCTTAGGAAATATTTGATTTGATTAAGGATCAATGTTATCTTTATTTGATTGAGTCTGTTATCACAAGCAATGTTATTTTGAAGGTAACTTGTTACCTCTTTCTTTCTTGTTTGATTCAAAAGCTTTGTTAAGCTAAATATTTATGTATTTCTTGTTGATTTGCTCTATAAGGTTTTCATACAGATTATGATGTTAATTTTGCGATGGTTTATTTGACTATGTGCCATACATGTGTGTGTGTGTGTGTTTTCTGTTGTTTTTCTGTTTTTGTTATTGGAAAATCAATAAAAACAATTTAAAAAAAAAAAACCGGGGCCCCGTGGGGTACCCCGAGTGCACGGGGTGCCCCGCGGAGTAGCCGTGGCAACTAAAACAATGTCAATTGAGGCAGACCAGCTATATTAGCTGTTTTCCATTTGACTTCCTTAAATTCATTTTCTTAGTTTTTACAAATATATTTACAATGTACATTATATACACTTAATTAACAGCATTCAATGAAAAAAAACACAGGTGGACCTGCACTCAAACAAGGAGCTGCGTGTTCTTCGACAGCAGATATTTGACAAGTAAGTAAACATGTTAAGCAATATGATAAAATGAATTGACTCTGTACCGAGAATATTTTGAATGCTTCTTCATTAAAAACATATCTTTAAACCTACAGCATGGGATACCGATACACTCCTTCAAGAAAGCTTGGACACGAAAGGAGGATAACTGTTGTGGTTCCCTTCTCCAATCAAAACTTCAGGGGCCTTTTCCTCCAGAGGTTGTCACTTCCTGTGTGCCAGGACCTGTTGGAGGAGAAGCAACTGGAGAACTGCTTTAGAGGACGAGCCATTCATGTTCCTGGGAACAGAATGACAGAGCTTAACGCAATCATTGGGAAACACTGGGATGTGCGCACCTTCCCTACAAACACTGTTTGTCCGGTGATAAGGGAAGAGAGGGTCCACTTGCCCTGGGGATTCAAGAGGAGGGAGATATTCTCCCATGAAAACTGCCCAAGGTATTGGTACTTCATAAAACAGAAATTACAGCTTGGGGTGTTTTGTCCATATCTTCAACAGCTGCCGGCAGGACTGGTCCTCTGTCTCCGCTATCCTTGAAAATGTCTTCTGCACGATCAAGAGCGAGAACCCGCGGCTCTGCAAAGTCTTTCTGAGGTCAGACAACGCAGGCTGCTGCCACTGTGCCCCACTTCTCCTGTCGATGCCAGCCATAAGTCAGAAAACAGGTATTTCGGTGCTAAGGTCCGACTTTTCTGACCCACAAGCTGGCAAGGATATTTGTGACAGGAAAACTGCGTCGATGAAGACCCACATCAGACGCCATGTAAACTAAAAGTATGACGTCATCAGTGCTGAAGACATGAAAGAAGCCATGGAGTCACATGGTGGTGTAAAGGGATGCAGGGTCGCAGTTGTTCAGTTGGCGTCAGGCAAGGAGACCCCCGGAAGACTGGAAGGAGTCAAAGTTTGGAAAAACTTTGGTATCGGGGAAGGTAGAATTATAAATTTAACTTCAGAGCCACGTGTTCAGGACCTCACAACAGTCAACGTCATGGAACCATTTGTACCCTCGCACCCACAACCAAGCAACATTGTAACATCAGCGGGTGTTACAAAGTCTCTGTTCCACTGTCCTGGATGTGTGGGGGCATTTTGCTCAACGAATAAGCTTGAACAACATTTGAATGTTGAGATGCACCACAAAGATCTAGTATGAAAATCGGTTCATTACAATGTCTATCTTCTTGTACATGTGTAATGTAGCGATGATCAATAATTTACTTGAAATGGACTTATTCAAAACTTGTCATTCCTGTTACTATATAAATTGTTACCATCTTTTTCAACCCAAGATCTGCGAGACTCTAAACCGACCTAAGGCGAGGAGGGAGCGGGGACTGGCGAAAGCGATGTCTTGCACACATTGCGGGGAGTATCTGCATGAGATGTAGATAAACCGGAAAAGTTGCTTGAGGGGTATCTACGTACGCCCGCCCGGCAGATCCCACACATTACGAGGGCGAACTGAACATGATTAGTCGTAAGCATGGGGAGACGCTGCAACAGTTCGAAATACGGCTTCTGCATGTAGTCTCGCGTGTACATCCAGACATGCCTCTAGCTTTCAGAGATCGGTCGGCAAAGCAAATCTTTATGAACAGACTGGGTGACCCTAGCCTGACTTTAGAAGTTAACAAACTCAGACCAAAAACTCTCCACGACGCGCCCGTCGAGGCCCAGTTCCTACAAGACATCCAGGTAACCTTGCGTGCCCGGCAGGTGCGGCAATATGGCCCGTCTGAGGACAAACGGGATGCTAGTAGCTTGGTAAAACTTGTGACAGCAACGCAGAAAGGAACTCTTCGAGATACTCAGAAGTTTCCAACCCCTTCTTTTGTTTTTAGAGTTCGCTTTCTCAAGCTTCACGACATATAATTTGCGTATTTCAGTTATTTATTATACATGCTCTTTTGCTGCACTTCTATCACAATGGAAAGTTTAAGGTAAGGTAAAGTAAATTTTCCTTACAGTACAAAGAAGGAAACTGTAAATCGAGGGGGACTTTTTGTTGTTACTGACCAGGAATACCTTCTTTCGGCGCTATGGAAAAAGTTGTTCGGACAATTGCAAATATTCAGCAGCTACGTCAGAGTAATTTAGCATTTACTGAAATATGGTCATGCGAAACCGCAAGGGGATTCCACGTGAATTCAAGAACGCAAAGCTTGCTACACCACAGGAGAAACTGTGCATAGCAAATGATCCACTCCTTACTCTCCGAGCAGAGGAGGGGTTTCGGCTAGTTTTCGAGACAAAAAAATCATGACAAAGTAGAAAGCCTGACAAAAACGCCTAGAAACACTTCAAAAACCAGCCGAAACCCCTCCTCTGCTTGGAGAGTAAAAATGTTGTCAACTGCACATAGTGCTCAGATTGTCTCCACCAACAAGAAAAAACACATGGGAGAATTGCTTATCAAACCAGAACTTATGATTCATGAGTACAATCAGTATACAGCAGAAGACAACTTGGAACAAGGACAGGAGGCAGCAGAAGTTTTTATGAGGGCATATTAGAAGCGTTAAAAAGGCTGAACGGTCAGCTAACAGGAAGGAATACAGGAGCTTAGCTCCCTCGAGACAAGGTACGGCAAAAGATATATAGCACAGCTGCGTCTGCAAATTCCGTGACCAGACATCATCACATAGGCCACCTACTGGCTAAGAAAACCAGAAGTCGTCCCATGTGACCCATTTGGTGATCACCGGGTCTTGTTTGCTATGGACATTAATAATAGAGCGTACTTTCGATTGATGTGACATGGTGTGGAACCACTGCAGACCAGAGGGTCACTCCCTGAAGTCTGTGTCTATGAAAATCAGGTCATGATTACTAAGCATTGTTCAAAATATGCTGATTTATGTTGTAGATTGAAACTGTCATACATATCATAGAGCACTTTATTCACAATATGTGCTTTGTCATAATCTGTGTACAAGACCAATTAACTTAAATAAAACACGAACGCAATGTCAACGTTTACCTTTTACAATAAACCATACTTACGCTATTAACATCTTAATTTGTAGGAAAAGACTGAAGACCAGTCTGAAGCAGACATCCTTGCAGACAGAAACGACGTAACATAAAACAAATTCAAGAGATTCACCAGTATGAAGCAATTTAAAGATATAGTAAGAAGGCCATCAAGTCCCTTCCCAAAGAAAATATTACACCATTGCCGCTTAAAAACAAAGATAAGAAAAGGAGGACTTTGTGACATTTTTTTGCTTGCAAATTCCAAGCTTGATCGCTGATGCTTTTCCACAAGGCTATTTTACACATTCCTTTCTTCATTAAAGGTAAGCAATTGTCTCATATCTCTATCAGAAAGGTTACATCAAATCAGTAATCAGAAGGTACTGGCAAGTGTACAACAGTTATAAACAAAAAGACACACAAGGCTGATGAAGTTATATGAAGACACACAGTAGTGCAGTGATGATTTACATACGTTTGTATAAATCAAATAAAATAACCTGTTTTATACTCAGGCTTTTAAAATGTGATTGCAGTAAGACATATTGCTCCTTTCTACATTCTATACATTAAGTATGATTACCTTTTTGCATGAGGTTTGTTGGTTGCAGCATGCCTGCATAGGGTTGTCTATGCTGTAAGTTTCTAGATTTTGTGGACATCCATGGATTGACAGCCAACAGTCACCATTGTAGACATGCCTAAAATCATCGCAGCACATGGGAATGGAAGACGGCCAGGGATGTTCAAACCACATGATGGGCGTCAAGCTGACCCAATCCCACAGAACATACAACAAGTGAAAGATGGAAGGGGCTGCCATGTCTGGAGGTTGGAAATACTACATGTACATCTGAAACCAAAGACACACATCCGGCCACTAGAACCACCGACACATATTACCTGTTCGATTGGTTGCACCAAAACAACTCTTCACAGGAAGTGCTGAGGCAGGCATCACTTGTGCCACAGCCCAGAGGATGGGTGGACACACAAAGTGTTAAACAGTTGATCAGTTCAATAGGGAGAAGCCTATACTTCCTCGATCAGCAAAATCCCCAAAACCATGTGTTTCCTGTTCGCCTTTGTTGGCAATTGCACAACGACGATGTCAACAGGGAGTTTGAAGTTTTAAGCATCGAGGGTACCTCGCAGTGTCCAAGGGGCATCGACAATCTGCATCTACTTCAATGAACAAGTGAAGAGATAGTTATGCTTAAGGACGAAATGAGGACGGTGTTTCAACATTTTGAAAAACAGCATTAGATAACTAGCATTGAGCTTGCTGTTGTGATTACCAGCAACACAGACGACAAAATGTGTATTACTAAGCAAGCAGTGCTTAGAAAACATGTCATATCTGGAGACTCGGCTTAATGTAAGGATAGACTAGATAAGGAGTCTGATGAATAGACTAATGAATAACATTAGTATTGTACTCTTGTATTATTGTGTACTTCTGATTTGACTGTAGCATATTGGGACAGCTGGTAATGTTCATGAGCGCACTTGACAACCAAGGCTACCTCTGGGTCATATGAACTAGACATAGAGTAGCGTAGAGTTGCACCTGTGAAGGTTACACCACCATGAACCTGTCAGGGTTTCAGTGGATGTGAGAGTTACTGTATTCGTAATGAGTAAGTAGGTTAGAGGCGCGTAGGTTAAAGGTTGAACTCCTGTTCCCTGGGAACAACCATAACCATAAACCAATGTAGATACTCCCTGCTGTCCTCTGCCAGGACTTTGAAAGCTGGATTGACCCCCAGATCACATAAACTAATTAAGAGCCATGGGGAGTCCAGCCATGTCTACAGCCAGAAAACAAAGGCCACACAAAACAGACAGATATTTGCATATTACTGACCGTTTCAGTTTGAAAAATGGTATGGAGTTGTTTTCCACTAGTTTAAAAAAACGTTGTGAAACCATGAAAGTTACAGCAAGGCTAGATATTGCATGCAGTAATTTCTTCAAGTTTAATTTTGACGAAAGATCAACTGATACAAAGCGTTGACAAGATTTTCTCTTATTTTGAATTCAATGCAATCTTGCTCTATACTTGCCTGAGTTACAAATCTAGAAATGTCAATAATAGCATTGATAAAAGCTAGTTGGTGTCTTGCAATTGTTCTCATATAAGAAGTGCTGTCATCAATCTGTAAGACCAGAATTACTGCTACAGTTACCATCAGACGATGTTTCCCTACAAAGCTGCTTCTCTACCAGGTTGGGCTTTACATGTACTGTATATTCTTCCTGTGTAGAAGAAGCATGTGTTGATTTTTATGTGACAAACTGAAACTGTTGTCTATTGTTTCTGCATTCTAAAGTGTACAGTAACTAGTGTATTATATTATATAGTGTATTATATTGTTCTTAAGATTATTGCGACCCACGGTTAATAGCATTACTAATATTCCGTGTGGGGTGATTCGTACACAGGTCTATGATCAGTGAAAGTATCCTTGTTGAATAGAAAAGGGGATGAACCTACCGGAGTAGTATTTTCCGGTCAGATCAATGAATAGATGATAAGTTCAAGGTTACATAAATGACGGCGATCGTATCTGAGCAAAAACGAAAGTACTAAATTTGATCATAAAATCAGCACCTACTGGTCCACCCCCCTTGGTAATTACCGGATCACCCCCATTCAGCTCGATCTCATGTGGCAGACCTTTCCCAGTTGTACGCCTGACTCGCGAGGGAACAGCACTGAGAATTGAGTCAACAGAGACGAGGTCGTTGACCAGTGAGCGAGATTGAGATGATTGAGACATAGGCCCCTTTTTCTACAGCTTCCAAAATGGGAGAAAAGGATAGAAACGTTCACGAACACATTACATATTCGAAGATCTAGACACTCTTGACCCTATATCTGAAGTACGTAATGTCAATGATATCCTTATGGATAGTGTAAACGGTAAAAAGGAAATGTTTGCATTTTTCTGGACTTGAAAAGAGATGAATATAAAAGACATGTCATTATTCGGTCTATTGATATGACTTCATAAGATACGTTTATGTTACCTACCTGAAGGAGTCTTTCTAGATTCTTTAGTGCAGCTGTATTAGGGATAAGATTTGATGAAACTAGCCGGTGGAAAACACTTCAGATGTATTTCAAATCTTAGGCTCCTAATGACATGGCCTGACACATAAACTTTTCTCGTCAAAGTGAGAGACAAAACTTTGAAGATATGCCAAACTTCCATCAACATAGAAAAGGACGTTTCCCACCATTTGTCTGTTGTTGTTCTTGTGTTTTTTTTAATCTAACCTTGATTTGCGTGAAATCTGCTGGCGGACAGCTGGAATATGGCCGAGCCGCTGGAATGTGCAGAAACTAAAGACCTTTGTGTATTGCGTTCATTCTATGCCCCTTAGAGATCAAATTGGTGGTCAATCATCGGGAACTGTCACATTTGGTGCGATCGGATTTCTGGTATAGATTCCCATTGGTTGATTCCCTATATGACCTATCACACACTCGAAACAGCTACATGTGCTCTTCATCTACTACGTCATACAATACCTTAAATAAAGAAATTTTCGCGGTGGTTTTATGTTCGCGGTTTTCGCTGTGCGAACTTAAAACCACCGTGAACATTTTTATCCAGTATGGTAGCAGTATGTGACTATAGCGCTGCCGCAAACTTGAAACATACTCAACACCCCAGTTTCGCCTTCGCGGGAGATAAAGACAACGCAAACTTAAAGGCATTTACAGTAAGTCAAAGGAGGTGTAGTCTCCCCAGCGAGAAGGACAAGTCAGAGCGGACAGGGACGGGCGTGCCCGCGTGGTCTTCAGGGTTTTGAAGTTGGGTAGCTGGTTGGTGTTCTGCGGGCGATACTTCGGATGGTGTGCACCTCCTCTCCCGTCACATGCCACAGCGGACACGTCATTACGACAGAGCACACACACATGACTTTTGGTGCCCACACCGCCGCTTTCCATTCTGCTGGCCTGTCGCCGGATGAGGATGTCCTGGTCGCGGGAGCTGAGAGAGGCACTGGGAGGCTCTCGGTGACGCTGCCTGCTGAAGTCTAGGCTGTTGGGCGGAGAGTCCAGCCGCCAGTCGCCGAACAAGGACGCGAAGCCCAGCTCTAAGTCGCTCTCTCTGCCGTTGAGGTAAAACTCGCTACTCACTGAAAAAGAGGAGCCAGGACTGCACAGAATGTCGAGTCGATCTCGGTTGATGGGCGCGAACTATTTGTTGATTATTTATTATCATGTCAGCGACGCCATATTTGATATCCCAGCCTTCTGTAAGTCGCCAACAGTTCCAAGAAACCCGAGTCAGTCAAAATCATCGCCGTCGCAGTTCCAACAAAGCCGTGCAGATAGATGTTGGGCGGAGAGTCCAGCCGCAAATCGCAGAACAAGGACGCGAAGCCCAGCTCCAAGTCGCTCTCTCTGCCGCTGAGGTAAAACTCGCTACTCACTGAAAAAGAGGAGCCAGGACTGCACAGAATGTCGAGTCGATCTCGGTTGATGGGCGCGAACTATTTGTTGATTATTTATTATCATGTCAGCGACGCCATATTTGATATCCCAGCCTTCTGTAAGTCGCCAACAGTTCCAAGAAACCCGAGTCAGTCAAGTTCATCGCCGTCGCAGTTCCAACAAAGCCGTGCAGATAGATGTTGGGCGGAGAGTCCAGCCGCAAATCGCAGAACAAGGACGCGAAGCCCAGCTCCAAGTCGCTCTCTCTGCCGCTGAGGTAAAACTCGCTACTCACTGAAAAAGAGGAGCCAGGACTGCACAGAATGTCGAGTCGATCTCGGTTGATGGGCGCGAACTATTTGTTGATTATTTATTATCATGTCAGCGACGCCATATTTGATATCCCAGCCTTCTGTAAGTCGCCAACAGTTCCAAGAAACCCGAGTCAGTCAAGTTCATCGCCGTCGCAGTTCCAACAAAGCCGTGCAGATAGATGTTGGGCGGAGAGTCCAGCCGCAAATCGCCGAACAAGGACGCGAAGCCCAGCTCCAAGTCGCTCTCTCTGCCGCTGAGGTAAAACTCGCTACTCACTGAAAAAGAGGAGCCAGGACTGCACAGAATGTCGAGTCGATCTCGGTTGATGGGCGCGAACTATTTGTTGATTATTTATTATCATGTCAGCGACGCCATATTTGATATCCCAGCCTTCTGTAAGTCGCCAACAGTTCCAAGAAACCCGAGTCAGTCAAGTTCATCGCCATAATACAATACAGTAACTACTAGTACTTGGTACTCTACTGTGCAGCCCCGGCACCCATGTGCACGGCATGCCAGACAGTGGTGGACTGAGCCCACACAGTTTACACTAGCCGAATTTATTGGGTGGTTTTATAGTGTAACCTCCCTCTTTAAGGACGCATTGTTAAGTACGTGATGGCCGACAGATGGCAGTGCACGGAAGGGAAGTCGCCCCTCATTTCGGGGTAATTCGAGTCACCTGTCGATACCACCTTAGTGCTACAACTCTTTTAGTAAAATAGATTGAATGTTGAATGTCTGATTGACAAATATTGAAACAGTCAAGCTGCTGTCAGAAATTGTGAGGTAAAGGACATGAACCCATCGCACGTCCGCTCAAGGTTGGGGTCAAACCGGAGACAAATGATAGTTTAATTTGAAAGGAATGAAGTTATTCACGAATGATCATTAGAGTTGTTAATCAAGGTGGTTGGAGAAGTTTCAAGTTTACAAATTGTTTGTACAAGAACGGCCCAAACATAGATCGATTCTAGACTGGTTTAACCAAATTTGGGCAGATGTAGAACCCAAAGTGGAGGGATAAAAAGTCTATGACTGAGAGAGAGAGAGCTTTTGGAGTCCTGGAGATTGTACGCTACATCCAGGGGAAGAGACAGTTGGATTATTCGCCAACACTTAGAATCTGGGAGAGATGAGAGAACTCAGTGTTTTTAGGGGAATTCCCCACTAATCTCCAGGACCAGGGAAGTGACATCCACTTTTCTTTGCGTTGTCATCTTGAGACTGTCGGCCACTCGTATCCTCCAAGAACACAGGATTTAAATAAAGGATCAGAAATGATCATCGGAGCCCTGGCTTTACTCTCGGAACCATCACAGTAGAGCAGCGAATCTCCAGACTTTGTCTTCGGGATTCCATAAAGCTTACACAAGTACACCAATATCTTACAGTTAATGCATCGTCGTTTCCTTCCTAATTCCAGATGTACCCGTACAATCCGGACCCCCATCCCCCAAGGCGCAACCCCGCTCTGAGACGGGTAGCCCTGCCGCTGAGTGTGAGCCAGCCCGCACGCCTAGCCCTGCCGTAGAGCCGCCCGGGTTGGAGACGGTTAGCCCTGCCGCTGAGTCCGAGCCAACCCGCACGCCTAGCCCTGTCGTAGAGCCGCCCTGGTTACAGGTTCCCGACCACCACATGCCGGATGTATATATTGTTTTTGAGTCCATGCCACGGTGTGCTAGGATGCTTACCGGTCGGTATTGACGATTAATATCAGTTTGAACTCATTTAAACTATTTGTTATGTAAAACATGTATGGTATTTACATAGTATATATAATTCTTAGTTCTAATCACAACAGTCAGCCATCGACATCGATGTTCTGGAGAGCGAGCCCCAGCTGGGTGGAGCGCTACTACAGAAATAAACAGAACCAGTCACTGCAGATGACATAAAACGGTCACTAGATGTCAAATGGGCAGAGATGGGTGAAACCGAAAAGAGAGACAGAAAGACATCTTGCAGAAGCTGACAAAGTGGATGGATTGTGTAGAAGAAAGTTAGTCAGGTTTTCATTCTCTTCAAATACATTAAAAACGAAAGCTTCTTAAAGTGTTAACAGTCAAGACATTGTTGCCAATCAAAGCTAACATAAGCTATAAGCTTGAGCACAGCACCACTGTATAAGTAATAATGTTTTTCGAAATGAAAACAATCAAAGCTTTCTACATAGTTGTCATAGTTGGATATTTTTAATAGGTGTACATGTTTGTAAACTTACATTTTACACTACTTTGCATGATGTGAATCATGGAGGGAGAACTTCATCACAATATTGTCTTGGCCAAGCATCATGCTAGATGCTGTTGAAGTGTGTAATACCTTGCATAATTCGTAGTCACAATCATTTCACAAGAACTTAGTACAATTCAAGTTAGACTTACAGTAATGTATTTTTTGTTATTAACGTTCATGTGATGGCCGTGTCTCCCTAGGTGACTTCTTAACAATTGTCACAGCCATGGACGCTGAACCACAAACTGGCGGGCAGATGAAGCCACTTCTACAATTCAACGAGTGTCTTGCAGGTTGCAAGTGCCTTCCAGTGCCAAACACCTGTGTCTCTACCCTGACAATGCCACAGAACATGGCAACCCTCTCTCAGCAGGAATTCAGCAAGGCAATGGAGGAGGCCATTGTTAGCGGGCTGGGCTTTGGAAGGGAGTTATGTGTATGTAAGGGTAGAGATTTCAATCTAGCAGATTTAATGTTTCATAGCAAAGAATCAGGGAAAAGAGCAAGAATTGCACATAATAAGAACATAGAGCATACCCATCTAACTGAGCTGAACAAGCCCCCACTGAGCCAGAGGCCCAGTCCCCGAAGTCTGGGTTTCCAAGAGGCTTGACAGTTTTGAATTTAAGTAAACCTGACTAACACACCCTGGGTAAGCTGGATGTTCTGCCCTTCCCAATTAGCATTCCTTCGACCACGCAAAACCTAAGACCAGAGGGGCGCCAAGATCCTACACCTACACCTTGACGGAGGTGCACACGAGCTATCCACCCCGCCAGGGGATAATGCAGTGGATAACCTGATAAAGTTTCTCCAGCCGGCCACGTACACGCCATCGCCTGAGCGCAAGTGTCCCCTGAGAGTGACAAGATTCTCCGCCATGTTCCCTCAGGTGAATGTAAGATTGTATGTGACTGTTTTTATGCTGAAGAAATCGAAACCTCGCTTTTTTTCCACCCTGGCTGTTCCGTCAGATAAGCTCCTACCGTCTGGCAGGCGAATTTGAAGTTTGTAGTTAACTAACCAACGACAGTTACTTCACTGAACGTCGTACACATGTTTACTGGATACGTAACTCATGACGTTTTACTTAATGGATGGGAAAAATTATAACTGGGTGCCAAAGTATTGCTATCGTATAGTACAGTTCTACGTATGTTTTATTGGACATTTTCTTTGCTGTTTTTCTATTGTTTCTGGAATCGAACCTTTCCAAGACTTGAAAACAGTAGAAATCGGTTGCGGCCATTTTCTTTAGGCCTGCAAATAAGACAGAAGGACGTGTTTTCTATACCAGGAGAGTACATGGCTAAACTTCGACATATCAACAACACGGATTAGAACGTGACTGCTAGGCTGTATGGCCAGTTTCAACAAACACAAAATTAGCAATATCCTACGCGCACAACACTCCCCATAGCCTATAGCCTAACTATAATCTGGATACTCGGGACAAAAATTTTAAGGTTTGGGAAACCGGAATGTGGGTGACGAGACACATAAGACTAAACAGTCTGCATCATTTTGCAAAAGCTGAACTTATTGATATATCATAGGTCTCTTTTAGAGTTTGTACAAAGTTTTTTGTTTAAAGCGGAGGATGCAATAAGGCAATGATTTAATGAGGTATGTTATTTCTTTAACCATTACTAGAGTCAAGGACACCTCTGGGGATGGCCTAGAGGCGTTTTGGAACGCGTATACAGAGAAGGGGATTCAGGCACAAACCCACAGGCATCAAGAAAAAGAGATCAACAACAGGTGGAAAAAACAGCTGAAAAACAACACAACCACCCTCGCCACCCCTGCTGATGCCACCAAACCCACGGGTTACCGGGCCTTAAGCGAATTGCCAAGGAAGGGAAAGTCAAACATAGAGAAGCAACTGGCTAGGTACCAGAGGGAGCCAGATAAAATCAGGCTCGTAGTAGACGCCATCAGAAATCACTTATACCACAAATACCACATGTGCTAATGATAACGCGATGAACAGGAACAAAAGAAATATTGTACTAAACCTAATCTCCATGTTCGTAGGAGACGGGGATTCAAGTGATGACAGACCGTGAGAACTTTACTGGGGTCAGCATCATGTCAGCCGCCAGACGCGGTCGCTCTTGTACAATTAAGAACATAGCAAAGAAGGTAAAAGTCAGTTGGCCCCAGTAGAACGTGCACTTTCCGGGGCAAGGGAAAGGGCGCGCAGTGACGTACGATGATCGAGACGAGATAAAAAAAAGATACGAAAAAGGCCCGGAAACGTATCTGGGAGGCAGGGTATCTGAAAGACTGGTAGTTGGGCTATTTGGTAATCGTTTTAGGACCCCTTCCATTATGACTATCTCATCTGGAACTACAGTACAGGGAGAAATAGACATTTCATGCGTATTGTCAGATTCTGAGTCTACCATTGAGTCAGAGGAGGGGGATGCAGCAGAAGTGAAGACGGTCATCAATAATGTTGAGAAGATCAATCTGGGATCGTACTACATTGTCAGTGAGAGAAAGATCTTGGAACTCTTTGCTGGCAGAGTCTGTTTCTTGCACAAGCGTAAAAAACCCTTACTCATCACACAAAAAGTTCAACACCGGGACAGCAATGACAATAACGTATCGATGTCCAGATTTCCACAAGGAATCTTCAGCGTTTTGGAGAAACAAGCCAATCCACCCATGGCCCAGGCAAGTCCAACGATGGACCAGGCCAAGACATGGGGGAACAAAAAGCAAGACTCGACAAGTTGTTACACACATGGTTTTACAGTACCAAGCGGAGCTGCGTTAATGTCGGTTTGGGAGTGTGTTAACTCAGACATTTAGTTCACAAACATCCAGAAATAATAAAATGGGGATGGGCTTGCAACTAAATTCGGGGGAGGGAAACAAACTGGGCTTGCAGTCCGTTCCAAGTGGACATACTCTGCTACTGTACTAAGTTGCAGATTTATAGCAACTACAACAGATAAACAGTTAATATATGCTGTAAAATATCCATTTTTCTGTTGACTCCAGGAACAAGAGCAAAAGGGATAATACATCATTTGTGGTTTTGACATCCAGCAAACCCATCTAACTAAGCCGAACAAGTCCCCACTGAGCCAAAGGCACAGTCCCCGAAGTCTGGGTTTCCAAGAGGCTTGACAGCTGTAATATTAATACTATAGACCTGACTAACAACCCTACGTAAGTAAGCTGGATGTCGCACCGTAGCCAATACATCTTTGCTCTGTCATCTATCTGTAATTTTTTTGTGTTTGTAGTTTCATTGGACCAGCTTCTGTTCAAGGGGCTGGTTGTGTTGTTTCAGCAGTCTGTTGTAGATACTGAGATGATTTGCCTCACTTGGAGATGAACACTTCAGGCATCACTTCTGTGATGTCACAATCCTTTCAAACTGCAAAGACCTGTGGGAAAGAAATACACATATAAGCTTTAATGCAACGTATTTCATTGCACACATATGTATCTTTCAGCAAATAAGACACACATGGGAATGAATAAGCTAATCACATTTTTAAATGACAGGATATTGTTGGGTTGAAAAGGCTACTCAATTTTTATACACTCATGAAGATTCCACTAGGTCATTATTGCTTGCATTCTAAGCACGCAGCTAAAAATTGAACTGAGCACATAACGGCACTGAACCTTAATCCGACACTTTTACGACCACGCACCATTGCACGATAAATAAACGAGCGGACTATTGAGTATTTCGGTAATCAATAACTTTGTCGTGTACGTTGTTTTTGTCGCCATTACTACATGTGTGTCACTCTTCCAATCATTGAAAAATCTCGGGAAAATTACGTCTTCAACATAGCACCCGATATGACCGTGCTTTGCATCATTTGTTCCAAACGAAACTTTAATCCGACACTATACAACTGTGTTGCTGTTTACCCGTAATTTTCATATTAACAACAGCGGTTATTTCTCGATTTCTCTGTCAACCAACAACCACTTACACTAGTTACCATAGGCGCCACATGTCACAGTCGGTACGCCAATGCATTCACGATAGAGTCCATTCCAAGTCACCGCGAGGGTTGTTATTGTCATAATTTAGAACTATTTTCAAGTTAATGTTATTATTTGTGTAAGAGATTTGATACTTTTTAAATATCTTGAATGTGATTTCAACTTTATAAATATTTCTTACGTTTTCTACAACCTAAGAAATATTCATGATGTAGAATATGATATTTACAATGGTTTCTAAATAATGGTAACAGCATTCTACCATTATTTACAATTATTTACAATTTTTTACCATTTTCTACCATTATCTGTAACATCTCTATAAATAGGTCAGAAGGCTGGGAAGAAAGTAATTCACACATCCTTACGAAGTTTAGGGAAGAATGCTCTCCACAAAGGACCCAACAGTGTCCTGCAGTGAAGTCTAAAGATGTACAAAAGCAGACAGAGGGGCCAGATTAGCACCTACTTTTATGGGGGCAATCACCATTCTACCATTGTTAACCATTTTCTGTTAATATTTCTAAAAGTTAAATAATCACATAGATGTTTAGAAATCATTACAAATAAAGAGGTTTTGGTGCAGCTACTTTCAAAATATTTCTAAATTATCTAATTAAATTCAAATAAATTCATATTTTTGTATTTGATCTTTTAGAAAAATTTAGAACTATTGTCAGTCAGATATTCTTTTATTACAAATTTTTCAAAATGATTACAAATATTATTATAAAACCCTCGCGGTGACTCGGAATGGACTCTAGCGGCGGTAAAAGAAATAGTCCTGAAAAACATCGCCGTGCGGCAGATCTGTTCTTATGTTCCATTGCACGGTTGTGGCTACTGTAAACATTGGGATCGAACCCTTGAGGGGCTGCTACAGCTATTAAAAGTCTAATAACTGACGATGCCTTGCACTATAGCTCGTAAAATGTCCTGCAAACTATCATGCAAGCGGAAACGGAAGCTATCCTAACACAGGTCATCGGCCTGTACCAAGAGCAAACAGCACAGCGGTAGAGGGGAGTACGACTCTCGTGTGTCGCTATGGTCTTAGCCCTGTTGGGAATGTTTGTTTCAGGATTAGAAATGACATGTGTCTTTAATAAAGGATGCAAAAGCTTTACTTTTGCATTACTCCTGTCAAAATTCAATTATTTGGTTGTGTAAGCGTGCTAACCCGTACTGAGAGGGTTGGTATCGTCTCCAATGCACGTGGCTTGGGACTTTTACATTTCAAAATAGGGGGAAAAGAAAGAGTAATTTATTTGTTGATGTCGGCTACTATTTCAATTGCTAGCGGTAGATAAACACTTGTTACGGATGACTATTTAATAATCCAAGAGAGAAGAGTGAGTAGATGAATAAATAGATAAATTTAAATGCTCTGCGTCGTTGCGTCATCAGCGCGCGATTCGTTCTGGGTATTCAAAATGGCGGTTTCCGAAGACGTTGCGTTCGCAAAAACCTCTGAATAATTCGAGTTTTGTTTGAATCAAGGATAAGACCAGACTTGTTTGCTGTTATTGACGGACATATTGTTTATTCCTCTTTTGATTGATACAGGTATAGATTTGTAAGATCATGTAATATGACAATATGAAGAAGAAAATGTTGACAATGTGACCACTACGCCTCCTCCCATGACCCACGTAACTACATAAAAACGGTTAGTAATTTGACGACCTCGCCATTGCAAAGTTCGATCGTAATTCCCTTACAACTGTGCCGTTTTGACATCAGTACTGTACCCGTATTGAAATGCAATTAACAGTTTTTGCATTACCCTGCTGAATCTTAAGTGGCAAGCCGATACTCAAAAGTGTCGGATTAAGGTTGCGTCGGATTAAGGTTCAGTGCCGTTAACAATTAAACAAAGGATGGCACGTACAAGGTTGTTAGTTACATTTTCAAGAATACGAAGGTAAAAAAAACACCCAGGTCCTTTGTTGGTACTTATGTACTTCAATATTCTGTGTTGTGGCCCTAAGCCCACTAACGAACGAGGTTTCCAGTGTCATAATTCAGCGCACACAAAGAACCCGTATGGCCAGCCCACGCCACCCCGGGCCTTTGTTCTCTGACTACATAAGTCGGTAACAGAAACTGGCATTTACACGCAGAAAAATCGTCTACAGCCTCCAGGTTCCACACCCACAAATACAATGATTACATTTCTCCCGGCACTGGCGAGAATTTCGGTAAACATTCCGTTTTCCCCGACATGTTCAACGCCAGAAAATGTCTCCCACATACAACCGCCATGAGTGACCCGGCCCTCACGGAATAAAATATTTTACCACACCAGTAACAATTTCTAACCTAAATGTACTTACGCATGATTAAAACATCCATACTATGCAGTAACTGCGAAGGTTTTTTAGGCAGAAAATAAGGCAAAACACAAAAATAATTTCTGTTTAAATAAGAACTCATCCTCACATCACAATGGCCGCCCCGATCTGAGTAAATTCCACACCGCACAGGACCGAAGCATTCCTTTTGTATCCATGCGCGTAAACATCTGGAATGCTTCTAAGCTCCAAATGAAAGATTTCCTTACAGCTTACACTGTTCAAAAATCACAAGAGCCAGTACGAAAGCAATCAAAGCCAAAAACACAATCAAGATTAGCCGCATATTCATAAGACGCTCCCTGTTTGACCGCACTATTTTATGGCGGCACATGTGTACGCTCTGGCCGGGGAGGGTATTTGGTGGCGGCTGGATGATTACGTAAGTACTTCAGGAGGCTTACTTGGGTTTTTCGAGATGCCGTTCTATTACGCAAAACCGTAATATCAAAGAGGCTTGTCCCTTTTGAGGCCCGGCCCTGTAACACCTTAAGTGCTTATCGCGTATGACCTCAAATTTTTAGGAGATGATTTACAAGTCATAGTTGTACATAATTGTCATGATTTGTCACCTTTTTTTACGCCAAAACACATAAGAATAGACTAAAACGTTCACATGTTTTGTAAAACAAATACAAGTTAGAGACGAAATTCAAGGGAAAATACGTTGGCTATACATGAGCTAATACAAAAAATGTAATATGGTCCGCTACTCGGATTTTACCAATGACGTCATGAAATTACACGATTCATTAATATTAAATTATAAAAAATTACATCAAATTGCAGTAATTGATGTAAGAAAATATCGGTATAGTTAGTATGAAAAGCTGAAGACTATATTGTTAAAGTGAAATTAACGAGTTTTATAAAACATACCCGGCAGAAATCCGTAAAATTATCAACTTATATAAGTAATATGAAATTGTTGCAAAAAAAAAAGAATTAGTGGCTCTGGCGTTAGCCGTTTAGGTGTTATACACATGAAAGCTGTCCCGTCTGAATAGGGTTAAGCTCATGAGAGCTAGTGTCTTGTCACATAACTGACAGTTATTACTTATTCACATCACCAAAGTTCTCCAGATAACAACGATATAAAAATAACATAATAAAATGACGCCATGCTTATCTTAAGTATCACCTATGACAGTTCATGAGAACTTCTCACATAACTGACAGTTATTTCGTATTCACCTCACCAAAGTTCTACGTATGAAATGTAGACTTAAAGTCATGGATCCACAATATGAAAGCAAAGCAGAAGGATGAGAGAGTAGAGGAGGAGTCAGTGATATTATGTTTCTTATCAAACGTATCAGTGCGCATTAGAAATAGACAACGCGATAAGCATTTGATGTCTCTTTTTCTGACAGACACCTACATACAGTAGAATCCACTTAATTTCACAACGGATTAATGTACACTCCTGTTAAATCTACTTAGGCTGCACCAAGTAATTTTTATGGATGACGTCCGCGCGCGCATTGATTTTGGTCTGTTCCCAGAAAAAAACCCAAGAATTTCCGCATCCTGTAACTATGACCAAATCGTAAGATTAACGTAAAACTCGTCACGCAAAATGCATGAATAAACACATGTGCCGTATAACGGTGGTGTACATGTACACCACGGTCAAAATACCAGTACTAGTACTAGTAAGTAAGATGGCGTCGAATTCCACAGAGCATGTGGGTTCGGACGCTAAATATGTGAGCATAAAAGTGAAAAAGGGCGGCTGCTGAACGTTGTTGTTGATTGGTACGCTCTCGATGTCGGTCAGGGAGAGCTGACGTTCGCGCAACTGTACGAGAGACTTGTAGCGGCGAGTGAGTTTTAGCCGTACAATTTTAAGGAAGTCTTGTCAAGATCAGCTACAGTTCATTTCTTCTGCAATGACGAGAAGATCGGGAGAGGCATTGAAGTTTACTCCGGCCTGCAGGTGGGGCAAGCAACCAAGTAGTTCAGGTGTTTCATCCGCATGGAGGTCGACAATACAGCTGCCCCAACTGAAGCTTCTAGGCCCAAGTCTGTTTTTGAGGTATGAAAAGTTCCGCTCTTTAGTCTGTTTTGGATCAAGTACTATGTGCAAAAAAATAATAATCTGGGAAGGGGGAGTGTAAGATGAATGCATTCATTTATTCTGCATGGATAATGATCACTTATTCGTTTCTGGTTATTTATACTTGTTGGGGAAATATGTGTTTTTTTTTATTTCTATCATTTTTTGGTCCATATTTGGCTCTTGAATAATTACTATTATTCATTAGGATTTCTAAAGCATAGGTAGAAATGTAGTAATGCATGCGAAGAGTTAATCACCGACTAATTTTTCCTTTTCAATATACTATGTTTCTGCAGGCCTGCAAAATCAATGGGATATGGAAAGAAACAGGACAGGACAACAACTGCTGTTCAACTTCAGCTGATTTAATCAAATTATTCCTGTTTTCATGATGAATAAAAGAATTGTTAGTTGTTACACTGTGTTCTCTCATTCAATTTGTGTCCTAATATGTGAATTTGTGTCCTAATATGTGTCGTCGACTATTATTTTTCAAATCTAGGCATCTTGTTTTTTTCGGCCCTTCTTGTTTTTTTTCGCGCTCTCGCATTAGATCTAGGGTCTCCAAAGGACGTCATCCATAAAAATTACTTGGTGCAGCCTTATCGGTCCTGGAGATATTACCTGGATATACATTTAAACACTACGCTGAGTGTTGATGATTGTGTGCGTGCTCAGCTGAGAAGTCTTTATAGCTGTATATCAGTCGCAAATTTTCCTTCCATTCCCCACCTGTTAGTCATTCCTGTATTACTCCGAGTGGTCTTAAGTAGTCTGTAAGATTCCGGTAGAATTATTGCCTTCATACACGTTTACAGTAGTTTGCAAGTGCAGGTACTGTATGTGAGCCTGACAAATTTGATTTAAATGTATTAAGGCCAACACATGTAATAATTTGCAGGGTACAGTTACTTAATTCAATCCTCTCCTGAGCCTGTCTGGCTAGTTATGGTTTATACATTGTATCATTAAGGTTGTAGAAATAAATAATTTTATAGTCTAGTCAAAAAGTCTTACTCGACTGGAATTTTATAAATCCGGATTATAATCTGTCTGGATTATTACAAGCTTACAAGTTATACAAGCTTAGGTCTGGTCATATCATACATACTGATAGTTAGTTACGCTCAATTTTACAGTATTCAAAGTCTGTATTTCACTATAATCCTCTACATGGCTGTTAACATATATTACTTTTGTTCTTAAGCGTGACAGATCAGTTCCCCCATGTCAATTACACCGAAGGAGACCTGGCGGGTAGCCTCATCTCTTCAAGATTCAAGGCACACTCAAGTATGTACTGAGTGCATTCAATGTAGAGTATATATTATATTCTATTTGTTCACCTGGGTTCTGGAATATTGATAAACTATGTTACTGTAAATCAGCAAACAAGGGCTGAAAGGTGAAGAATCTCAGACATTAGGAAGAATACAAGCTGTTGTCACTGATAAAGGGTAATCCGAATTACACAGCAAGCAAAATGAGCAAAAGCACTGAAGATCTTCCCGAAGTAAAGGAAAACGAAGACCTCACTACAGTCCGAGAAGACGTAGATGAGGAGATTAGACTACCAAGGCGAAAGCCTCAAAAAGCTCAACTTACCAGCTGCATTTTCGTTTGGGACCAGAGCGACTACGCAAGACTGAGAGAAGCGAAAAGGGGCGAAGCAGGGTGTGGTCCCCACGGAGAAGAAAATCACTGCTTCCATCAAACCTGCAGAGATGGCAAGGCACTGCCGTAGGGTCACTCGGCCAGCGGAGGACATCAAAGGACTGATCAACCGTCTCTTGGAAGATATGTGGGATCTGACGGACACCATGGGTATTCGGCTCATCAACAAGAAAAGCATGAACAAAGTCTGGGAAATGCAACAGAAACAACATTCTCTCGATTCTGTCCACAACATTCTCGGGCAGTAGTGTCTTGCTTTCGTGGCGTTTACTCTCATTTTGCTTAGAAGATCTTTGTGTTTTCAAACATAATGAGCGAGAATACGTGACGATTCTTGACTCTGACTTCAAGATCTGGTTTTAAGAGAGTTGGGGTACACTTCCCCCCTCTACAAGAGGGTGACTATGCAGAGGTCAGAAAAGTGCACGCTGACAAAGATGCAGGCTATGTGATGGTGAAGGAGAATGAATTATGTAATATCAATGCATGTCTTGTCTTAAAGGAATACCGAGTTTGAATGTATTATGGGTGCATATCTGATCAATAACTTTTTAATAGGTAGACGAATGTTATAACTGTAAACCTGTCAGATGCATCCTGGCGCCATGGCATGTATCTGATTCTAAAACATCTTTGATGTTAAAACCGAGGTGTCGCACAGAGCCTATCAGGAGGGAGACAGGGTCTGGCTTCATGACCCCACCACCGTGCGACAAAAACTAAAACCCAGGTGGAAGGGACCGTACACAGTGGTAGACCGACTCGAGCTAGGGGTTACATACAAGTTACGAGACGACAACGGTAAACACCAAGTAGTCCACTTCAATAGACTAAAGAAATGTCATTCCAACACAAACGTTGCACCACCGGGTCGGCGCGCCCGTATCGAATTCCGACTCCACGGATCGAAGCTCCGAAACAAGCTTCAGGTCGAAGCTCCGTGTCGAGTTCCGGCTCCTCGGATCGAAGCTCCGAGACAAGCTCCGACTGCACGGACTCACGAAGTTCGGTATCAAGCTCCGGCTTCGCGGACCGAGACACCGAGTTCTCGGAATCTGAATCAAGCGTGACAGAGACGACATCCGAGGTTTCCGTGCCGACTGATGGTAAAAATACATCACATCTTCGCTCCGTGTCTGTTTGTCGATATTGTTAATGCCGCCGCTCAATCTTATAAGAACGTTATTCTAACTCGAAACACTTTGCGTTCTCATTGTAGACGTACTTTATATCTCAAGTGAAGATGGTGACGAGCACATGCCAACAGCCCAGCCACAAGTACCTGACACAAACGGTAAACACAACATGTCTTTATTTCTTGTCTTTTTGTCGTTAACTCGAAACACTTTGCATTCTTATTCCAGACGTAATTTATATCTCAAGTGAAGATGATGATGAGGACCTACCAACGCCACAACCGGGGCCGCAAGTGGGCGTCATACACCCACAGCCAACCGAGGGCCCTCATCAATCTCTGGTTATGACCAGATGGTGTTTTATCTATTTATTTATTTGCTTATTTATTTACTCGGTTGTGAGTTTGTCTGTGTACCGTAATTTCCCTTTGATTCATCTTTTGTTGTTGTTTCCTTTTCTTAGATGAATTGGCCGATCTTTTCGACGACTCTGCACAAGATCCTGCTGAGTTATTTGAGCTGTTGTCGACAGTGAAATCTTGGTGACATGTTGTTGAAATGACGATAATAAAATTGAATATTATTTTGTTGTTATCATTATTACAATCATTTCAAAACTTGAACAGAACAAGTACAGGTATTGTGTACACCCCAATGCAAGACAGTGATCAGGTAAGTTATCTTCTTGAATCTGACAACTATAAATGCCTTCGCAGTGGTCATATTTTAACGTTTGAGTTAAAACGATGTTTTGCATATTTTAAGTTCATAATTATATCCGATTCTGCAATTTAATCCTACGATTGAGACAAGGCTTTGAAGACTTTAAAAACACGCGAAATGAACTCCGGTAACGATTCCTTTGAAAGATGCAGTCTTGCTGACCATTCGGTAATTGAGGCTGCAGTGAAGTACATTCTTTATGCTTCGGGATATATATATATATATATAAGGCGTGCCTGTCCATCTTCCTGCCCAACTATCTCTTCTGAAAGTTAAAACAGGTAGAATGTGATGTCAACTTTATGTAGACTAATAAAACAACACGGTTTCCGTGAGGCTGTCAGGGGGTGGACGGCAGGTCACAAGAATTGGTGGATTGATGGAGTGATGGGCACTGTCCGAATCATCCCCAACAGAAACACCATCAACGAGAACACTGACAATGCCCAGCTGCACCACACCATTGATGAAGAGGCAGCAGTGTACTTATATGAAGGTAATTATCAAAGTGACATTGGAAGTACTTGAGATGTTCAGTCAATAACTCTCTTTTGCAAATAACTATTCTCGATGTAAGATGTTTTTATTCCCATACATGTATTTGACCAAACCTTGTTAAGGGTCGAACATCCAGTTATTAATATAATGCAACATGTCTATAGATAGCAATACTTATATAAAGAGGCATTCTCCTTCTTCAATCACAAGGCGGAGAAGACTATGAGACACAGAAAGCATCAGCTGCCGTTGTCTATAGGGAGATGGAGGAGACCAGGGAAAATGGTCTGGACATTGACGGCAAGAACATCAAAGTGCAGTGGTATGTCAATATACTTAATACAAGTAGACTTTAAATATATCCATGTACATTTAGTTTTATAATAAAATTGTTCTTTATACCCAGGTGTTCGGTGGGTTATATCAACATGATTTCTTAACAAATTTCAACCTTCAGGTACCTCACAGCTGATTGGAAATTTGTGGCTACGCTGCTTGGACTCAACCAGGCCAGTAGCAAGTCCTTTTGCATCTGGTGCCACTGCACAAAGGGGGAGATAGCCGTCTTTACACAGCCGTCTTTACATAGTGAGAAGTGATCACATTTCTTTTTACCAGATCAACATGTTAGAAGCAAATATCCTGCGTAAAAAATAGAAGACTTTTCCACTAAATAGCAAGCTCCTGCAATCATTTTAAAGCACATGTCATTTTAGTAGCTATGCTTATCAATTTACGGTTTCACGCTGATGGATCAGGTGGAGGGAGGAAGCCTGCAGCCGACATAGGCAAGCAAGCACTGCAATTCAATGCCTAGTGGATGACTTGATATTAATATTTATATTTGGAGTCGTATCAAAATAAAATAAACTACAATGCATCACACATTTTCTTTTCTTTGTAAAGTCAGTCGTTGGGATATAGAGAGGCAGAAGGGAGACTGCAAGGTACGTGAATCAAAGACAGCACAATGGACACATCCTTCTCCCACTCCTAGAGACTGAATTCTACGAAGTTGTCCCTGATGTCTTGCACATAGTATGTCCGTGGAGCAAACACTTTGTCAATTTGCCACTGTTCAGGCATTGACCCCGACATATTGCCCGCGACAAGGGATGGAGTACTTCTGTACAAAGCAAGATTTGTCAGCACTTTGGATATAAGGCTACACCAAGTAATTTTTATGGATGACGTCCTTTGGAGACCCTCAATCTAATGCGAGAGCGCGAAAAAAAAGCAAGAAGGGCCGAAAAAAACAAGATGCCTAGATTTGAAATATAATAGTCGACGACACATGATAGGACACAACTTGAATGAGAGAACACAGTTTAACAACTAAGAATTCTTTTATTCATCATGTAGTTGAACAGCAGTTGTTGTCCTGTCCTGTTTCTTTCCATATCCCATTGATTTTGCAGGCCTGCAGAAACATAGTATTTTAAAAAGGAACTCTTTGGTCATAGTTACAGGAAGCGGAATTTCTTGGTTTTTTTTCTGGGAACAGACCAAAATCAATGCGCGCGCAGACGTCATCCATAAAAATTACTTGGTGCAGCCTAATCAAACAACAGGATGTGGATATCCTTGCTGACTGGTAGAGTGAAAGATATTTTACGTCACTTGAAACTGCATCACGTCTGGGTTATTGGTTGTGTTTCGTGGTTGATTCATATGTTTTAAGTGAGCTATCATCGTTAAGTCTTTGCGACTGACAAGGCCACATAGTGGACCATTATGAAACATGCAAGATCCTTTTGCAAGTCCTGTATTTCCTTCCTTTTCAAAATATATTACAAAAGACAAAAGGATCTAACATACATGTATAGGATAGTGGGTCTCACGCTCACATAGCAGTCATGGAGCTTCAAGACAACCATGTACATATTTGAAGACACATATACAGCTAGAAGGTGTTTATCATGTTTTTTTTACCTTCGCGTCGAACTTCTTCCCTGACTAAAGATGACCAGCCGTGCATGGGTTAAAATCCCTTGACATAAATTATAGAAGATGTATGGGAACCTCTTATCAACATACAGCGGCCTTTTGGAGAGTTAATACATGTCCTGCGAGCTTATACTTCAATACTTTTAAGGCCCGCCCACAAATCTACTTTACAAGTTCACCTTAGATGCCATATTCAGTAAATTGTATCTATGCCTCTGTATCTATACCACTCTCAGTATCCCTAAAATTTAAATCAATTCTCTCTTGTTGTGTTTGTAATTGCTCATTATTAATGTAAAATAATTGTCTTATTCTCTCCACCCTACACTCTGCAGCGTGCAAAAGGAATTAATGATTTTGGTGGCCTCGACATCCAGCAAACCCATATAACTAAGCCGCACAAGCCCCCACCGAGCCAGAGGCACAGTCCCCGAAGTCTGGGTTTCCAAGGGGCTTGACGGCTGTGAAACTAACAGACCTAACAAACCCTGAGTAAGCTGGATGTTATGCCCTTGCCAAAAGTCTTTACTCTGTCACATGTGTTTATATTGAGATGTGTATGGTGGTCTCATTGAAGCAGCTACTGTTTTTGTCATCAAGGAACTGGTAATGTTGCAATCCGATGTAGATATTGGCTTGACTTGCAACACTTGCAAGTGGACACCAGAGATCACCAGACCCACGCGCCATGCTGAACAACATCATAATCCGGGTTGACCTGTAGGAGAGAAATACACATTTTAGTTTTAATAAAACTCGTTGCACAACATTTGAGTATCTTTCAGTAAATGAGAAATTTAATAAATAAATAAGACCATAGAACGAACGATTTGACTGACCACATCAATGTAGCAGATAAGACCGGAGCTAGATATTTGAAAGAGTGCACATTTGCGCCTCCAATTGCGTACAGACATAGTGGTCCGAAAAAAACTGACAAAATTGTACTGACTGATCTAATCTCCAGGTATTTTTAAAAAAAGGAGAAGGGGATAGCGCGTACGGAGCTGTAAGTAAACAGCTTGAATCTACAACAACAACAACAACAAACGCCGAATTTCTTGCATTCCCTGTCGCTATTCTGTTGTGCAAACCGCCATAGTGTAAAATAGGCGATTTACATATGACCACGCTAACCCGGCCCTTTGTTCTCTTGACGTAAGGATTCCACCGACCGACCTATGAGCGCAAGAAAATTACAGAAATTTGTCTTCGGCCACCAGATTCCAACGAAAATTCAACAATGCTTACGTTACACGCCGGCACTGGCGACAATTTCGGTCAAAAACATTATTCGCGACATGTTTACCGCCAGAGTATTTTCCCCTCAAACGTCCGCCATGGCCATCACGAAAAAAACGATAAGCAACGTCGGAAACATATTTTTTACCTCACCAGCAACAACTAGAAAGTCAAGTGTACTGACTCATCACCGAAGCAACAACAGCACAGGATAACTACATATTTTAAAAGAAAAAAGAAGACAAAATACTCTGCTCTGACAGTGACCCACCTTCGCCGAACAATGGCCGCCCTGCACTGGTCACATCTCCGTACAGGACGGACGCACTTCTCTTGTATCAATGCGCTTTGACGCCTGAAATGCCGCATAACTCCAAAAGAACGACAAAAGTGTAGCTTTCTTCGCAAAAAAATTGCAAACAACAGAGTAATTTTGTCATATCTTCATGCTGAATATCCAACCAGACGTCCCCTATTCGGCTGCACTATTTTATGACGCGCATGTGTATGTTCTGTCTGGGAGGCTATTCGGTGACGGGTGGATGATGACGTAAGATTACTAAGAAGCGCATCGCGGCTTACTAGGGGTTTTACGAAACACATTTCTTTAAAAAACATGGAAACCATTCAATAAACCAAGGATAAACCAAATACTCAGCTTCCTGATAATAAAATCAAGACACAACAAGCGGCATCAGTTCTTTTCCCTTTGCTACAAAATATTTGCTGTAAAATATGCGTAGATATGGCGCTGACGTGTGGAAAATGCTTTGTATGCCATCGATAAACTGTGAATGTGAAGTTATATGATTAGGCTTCTTATTATATTATAAACAGAGCGCCTCAATGTTTTCGAAGGACAAGTCAATCTGTACCCTCCAATTCAAAACAATGGAAACAGGCAGTCATCACTCCGATTCCTAAAAAGTCGCCGGCCTCACTTGATAATCTACGGCCCATCTCTCTAACCTCAGTTCTCATCAAAGCATTTGAATCGTTTGTCACGAAATGGGTTCTCCAGGACGTGGCCAATGTACTGGATCCCAACCAGTTTGGTTGTAGGAAAAGAATTTCCACCGTCCACTATTTAACTGCTATGGTGAATTCGATCCTCCTCGGTGCCGAAACCCCTAAAGTATCCAAACAATCCTCTTAACAGATTTTAGTAAAGCCTTCGACAGAATCAACCATACCACTCTGATAAATAAAATGCTACAATACGGCGTGCGCACTTCAATTTTGCCATGGCTCTGCAATTTTCTCAGCAACCGTTCACAGTGCGTCCGCTACAATGGCATAACCTCAAATTGGAAAGATATTTCGTGCGGCGTCCCCCATGGGACAAAATTAGGCCCCATCCTTTTTTTGATTTATATAAATGATGCCCTCAGCGAAGACGTTTTAGACCGTTATAAATTTGTCGACGATTTATCAGTTTGTGAAAGTAGAATGTTCTATCAACCCAGTCTTATACAAACATCCCTCGATAAATTGAATAGCTGGGCCTCAAAAAATGACATGATACTTCACGGTGAAAAATGCAAGTTATTGATGATTTCGTTTATGAGAGACTGCCCCCTACCCCCCGAAATTTCACTTAATAATACGTCCCTGGAATACACTGAAACAGCACGCATACTTGGCCTATGGTTCTCTCATGACCTAAGTTGGGGAAAACATGTTGACATCATTACACAAAAGGCAAGCTCACGACTTTTTTGGCTAAAGAAATTAAAACGTTTTGGACTACCCATACAAGATCTTCTCGAATTTTACCAAGGGTACATTCGGCCCACTTTAGAATACGCCGCACCAGTCTGGAGCCCTAGTATCACTGCACAACAATCCATGAAGGTCGAGAGAATACAAAAACGAGCCCTGAGAATTATCCTCGGCCCCCAATATATATATCTTATAACGAAGCCCTAACACTTTTATGTCTCCCCTCCTTGGAAAACAGGAGGAAAAACCTTAGCCTTCGGTTTGCCAAATCCTTACTTCGAAATCCTACCTTCAGGAGTTGGTTACCCCCAACCCGATCGGACATCCACGCTAGAAATCTAAAAGGCGTACACCAACTTTGTATCCCTTTGGCAAAAACAAATCGCTATAAAAACAGTCCCATTCCATACTTTACTCATCTATTGAATACATACACCTGATAAAATCTCCCGACGTTTATTCATTTAGTTTACAGTTTGATGTTAGACATTGTTTCATCTTTCATCATTTGTTGTCAAGAATTTTTGTATTTGTTTTCTTATGCCTCGTACAATACGTTATCCCTTTCTTGTTTCTAGATTTTGAATAGCACTAGTTGTTTGAATTTAAGTTAGATTTGTTAAATGTAATACGCCTAATGTACGCAATTCAGCATCCTTTTCTGAGGACGCTGCCATGTACTTCAGCGATGTATGAATGATCGAATCAATAAACTTACTATATATTTACTTCTGATCGATTATCTATTTTTTATTGCCTGATTCTCACCATCCTTTTTTGAGGTTAAACTTGAAGTTAAACCAGTGATTTCAAACATTGCAGGTTCAAAAATAACGTCCTTTTGTAACAAAGGTAGCAGGTGCAAGGTAGGGAGGGTAGAAAACAACTAGTAGTAAGTTTTCTTAACTTCTGAGGCAGAAAGGAGAAAATAAGTCAGAAGCAGATATGGTGGTAAAAGTATTGACATGGACAAAATAACAACAAATCTATTAGTTTAAAAAATGTAAGCAAGAAAGAGTCAACACAACTTGGCAATGTTTGGATTAGCATGAAAAATTGTGTCTATACAGGACAGTTTGAGACAGCATATTCACTGGAGGAGTCTAATTAGCATACAAGGATTATGATCTTTTTCTTTGTTCTGTCAGAAGTTTTTCCAATTTGTAATCATCTGTGGTACCATTAGAAATTGGAATGACTTTCTAAATACAATTGTATCACAAAATACTAATGCTTGGTGCCATGTGAGCTTGTCTGCTTAACCAAGGAGGTTTTACATAAATATAAAAAAAAATCTTTGGTTAAACAAGGACTCTCACAGACTCTAAATCTAATGATAGATTTTGTTTGGTGGAGCAAGGGTCCGGGTGGAGCCCCTCTCATGCTGGTGCCAGTCCCAGGGGGGGGGGGGGGGTGAGTAGGTGTCGGGGAGTCCGGGACCTGGTTAACATTGTGTTTTGCCATTGTAAAGGTCATCTCTATGCCCTGGGCCTCGATATTTGAACGCAATCATCATTGAAAATTTCAGGTCCTTTGACATCACAACCACAAAGAACTGCCTTTCTAGAATTATGAATTAAGCGGAGGAAACTTAACGTTCCCTATCTTAAGGCATAAAACAAAAACATATTCATGGCTCAGGCACATTCCTAGCGAGACGCGTGTACATCAAATCATTTACACATCAGTTAACGATAACCTTATGGAGAGGACGTGTATGGAAACCAGTTTTCTACTATCGCACTACATAACAGAAGGATTCTGCCGCACTTACAAGGCACAATATAATATTTATCACGCTCTTTGTCATTGTCTATCATTGTGAAGGACTCGCTAGTATAATCATCTGTCTTCAAACTAAACTACATGTACCTGACTTGTGTGATGCTGCATTGTGTTGAATCCTTTTGTTGATAAAATTAAAGATTATATAAACCTGGTGACAAAGGCTGAAATACTTCTGAAGTGTGTTTTTCATGTATAAACATTTTTTTAATCTAAAGATAGAAATGTAACCAGTGTCTTCAGATATTATGTTACTGTTGCTTTCAGAGTTCTAACACCCAGGTACAACAGTACCCCACAAGTATATAAACAGACTCTTACAACGTCTTGGCATTGACTTTGCGACCAACTTCCACGACAGTGCACCGAAGAGAAGGGTCTTGTATGCGATCGACTATTTCAGCAGGTAACATAATATGACTACAAGCAATATCATATCACAATGAATGTGCATCATATATTTGACAAAAGGAATGTTGCCTCCATCCCACAGGTATTTTGTTAGAAATGTACCAATAATTATCTATTATGTTTCGCCAACGAAACATATTGTTTTTGTCAGGTTTCTTCTTCTCCTCCTTCTCCTTCTCCTGTCAAATCTTCAAAGCGATTCGAATTCATCTCGGTCGTCCGTGGACCAAATGAGCTGACATTTGGTATGCAGGTAGAGTAAGTGTGTATCCCTAGGTTTTTTTTTTTTTCATTTTTTTTATATAAGTTTTTAAAATGATCATATCGAGGTTTTTTGGTCATTTTCAGACAAAAGTCGCACATTATGGACTCCAGTGCCGTGGTGTTGAAACCGAAGGACCTGAAATTTGGTCTAGTTGTGCATTGGACATTTACCCAAAGGACCCCATTATTTTTTTCGCATACACTACTTCAAAATGATTTATTTTGCGATTTTTTAATGGAATTTTTAGTTATTTTGTGTCTCCCGCGGCGCCAGCGGCGTTTCAAAGCGGCAAACAATAGGCACGCTGCACATGGTACTGTATAAGCGATTGTGTGGTTGGTCAGCTCTGAGCCAATGAGGCAGCGCCTTGAATATACGCGTTCGGCCTGCCAGCACACCTGGCGAGCACGTGGTCCCTGCATGACAACGAGTCGTAGCTTCAAATCCAGTGGTAAGTTTTGCTTCTCGTTGACTACGGAGTGATCTTGGTGATAAAGAACAAGTAATTTCGGTGACAAGCTATTGCAGCTTTTAAAAAATCCTTATTAAGCCATTAGAAAATAGAGGTACTACTACTACTAGTATATGACTTATCATATATGTTGCGGTAAAAATTCACTTCCACGATACACAAACAAACAAATCTGCTGCGCATTTAGATGAAAGGCAAAACCAGATGAAGCCATTTGTCAACTTTGACTAATAATGGCTGTTTAAGAGTGACCATGTGAGAATGTTGTGACAGGTCCTTATCGGAAGCTTGATCACAACGCATATCTCACTGCACTGCACATGCGTGATCTTTTCGGCTGTGTTTGTCATCAAATCGCCAGTTACATATTTGGAGATCACACACATCTTTTCTTCGTCCATTCAACAATGACTGACCTTGACAACGCCGTGACGGCTCTGGAGCAGCTGTTCCAGCAGAGCGGGTATGTACACTTGTACGTAGACGAGAACGTGTAATGATTAGTTCGAAGTTAGAGCGGACTATGATTGAAAAATTTTGCTATCTTCCCGCTAATTCGGAATGGCGCTAATTCTCAATTTTCAACCCGGGCTTTTGTTACAACAAAGACACAGTTCACTGACACATGTTTTCCCTATGTTTTTACCATGTATTTGCAATTAGCCCACGGGCATGAACTTGCAATAAACTTCTTATTATCTATTGTTTTCTTGCCACGGGATATCGTGGCGACAAAACGATGCCCTCCATCAAAAGAACCTTCGCCCGGGTTGAAAATCGCGAATTAGCGCCCTTCCGCCTCAGGAGGCTAGTGAATATGGGATCTTGTCAAAATGTACACCACAATGAATGATAGAATATTTGATCAGAATAGGTTTTGATAACACATGCTTTATCATACGTGAGAGTGTCCTTGAAGTAAATACTACGTTCGGATGATCACTTCCTTGATAGAAAATTTGTTTCGTTCTCAATCCTGTTGTGGCATAATTGACATCTCTATTTCTCCGGTGACTTACAGACTCACGATGCCAGCTGGCCTGCGCCGTGTGCTCTTGCACATGGCCCACGAAGCTCCGGCAAACACCTTGCGCTGTTCAGGGGACTAAGGGTCAGTACAATATTGGGTTTGAAGTCGTTTCTGTGTACTTGTCTTTCAACTTGACACAGCCTTTACCAAGTTATGTTTATCATCTAATGCTGTGCGTGGAATCCTGAACAGGGTTAAAATCTTAAAATGTATGAGCTGTTTAAGATCTTGTAGCAATACATGTGGTATTGAGTTAATCTGATCTATTTGTTGGTTTGTCCCTTGTTAGTATGGATCTGACAGGACGATCGGGGCGGCTATCCGGGCCGCTGGGAGGGACACGCCCACCTACGTGTTCCCCGAGGAAGTGCGGTGGGTCGTCCGGGCACGGTTCGCCGAGGATCCCATCCGGCTCAACGACGGAAGGGTGGAGCAGCAGGGGGCAGTAAGTATATACTGTATAAACTTTCTAGAATGACTTTGTGTTTCAATACATTTGATATATATCTGTAGTAATACATAGCATTTTGGTGACATCTTGATCTATAAACAAGTTATTACTGGATGGAAATTTCCAACAGAAACAGTTCATACTTGCACCTTGAACTTAGATATATAGCGCACACACATCTATATTATATATAAGGGAAGAAAGTTATGTGAAAGAAATTAACAAACATTTTGAACGGATTGTGTTGCAGTCCTGTGTTACAGAATATCATAATATGTTTGCAAATTACTATGTTACCGTATTGTGCCAACAGTTTTTTTTTTCTTTTTAATTATTTTCCTGTACAGGTTCATCACGTCGATGTGGTGGACTTGGCCACCACAAGATGGCCTTCCTGCCGCTGCGGTGCCGGGGGAGGCGAGGGTGTGTCTGGTGGGCCTGTCCGCCGCGGGCGCCGGGGCGCTGCCAACTCCGGCAAACCCTTCAAGCGTGGCCAGTAGTCGTATACACCTTTCACTGCTTCATGTTTACTTTACAGTGCCGTTTTAATAAAGCTAACTAAACTTGATATGCTCTTGAGTCTTGTTCAAGTTGTGTGTGCCTCCTTATTCTTATTTCTAAAGACACCCTTTCTCATTTCTGTTCAGCTTAGCGCTCCATGTGTAGAATAGCTTCTGTTGTTGAGTTTCACAAACATCATTAGGACTATATCCAGGCTACCAAAACACGCCTGTGGCGCAGTGTGGGTCAGATGATCACTGTCTCTATTCCCTGGGCTGATCTAATGCCTGTAACATTATGGGTGGACATCAGAGTAAACAGTCGATGCTCTGACACACGGATTGTTTTGTTTTTTTCAAATCATGAATTTTCTTCCAACATTTCGCCTATAAAAATGTCTCCGGATACAAACCAAAACACATAGAATATTGTTATAATCATAAAATTCCATCCAATAATATCGACACTAGAATTTAGAAACGGGATACGTCACGAAAAGTTACGATCTTCCCTCCCAACATCTGCTTAGAGGTCAGTGATTAGTATGTAGGTCACGTCGGAAGCATGTTTGTAATATGTTTCTCAACCACCGCCATGGTTTTACCCTGGAATCCAAAGAATATGTACCGGCCCGAGTACAAAGTTTGTACGGCTAGTGGACAAAGTTTGTACGGCTAGCAGAGATAGGGTGGCTAGCGGAAAGTGTGCGGGGTAGTTTGTCGGGGGAACGGAGGGGTAGGCCCGGGTAACTCGGAGCGCGCGGGCCGGTACATTCCAGGGTAAGGTAAACAGCGTACGGGCTTTAGACTGCCGACTTAATCGGCCAGTAGTCCCGCTGAGGTGTGGCAAGTAGGTACATCCTTGTAGAGAACACATTGCTAGTCCAGTACGTTACCGAAGACTCTACGCTACTCTACAATAACCCCATTGGCAATCTTATCATAACAAAGTGTGCAGGCACGAGACCGACGAAGGGTCGTGATTGGCTGACTTTACGAGATACAAGACCAAAAATAATGTTTCGAAAGGGTAGTGTATCCTCTGAAGATGTTTATACATACGTACCAACGCTATAAAATCAGTTTTTCCGGTTAGAATCGCGTCGAGTCGGGCCGTAACTTGTGTACAGCATGAGAAAACATGGCCGCCATTCTCTCTCTCCACGGCGCGAGTGCGCATGCGCATAACGCTTCCAGCAAAGCGGCTGCGCCCCTGTGGGAGCGCCTGGGACAAACATTTTCGCGTATTTCTAGATAATTAATAGGAAAATTTATGGCCCTTTAATGGTCAGAAATATATACTAGAAGTATAAGCGCCACGATATATATTACTTTTTTAGCACTTAGAGAAAAACAATCAGCCGCCTTGACAACCTTAAGTAGCGCCGCAGTTGGGTTCCCGTCGTCAGTATCTAGTGTATCCAGAGTCGCTGGTGATGCTGGTTCAGTTGTTCCGTCCTCACCGTCGTCCTCCCCGCCATTGTCGGCATATGAAGGGACACCGGTAAAGACGGTGCCGGCACGGTCTAGCGCTCCGACACAGACGACCAGTACTAGCCAGGGTGCCCTCCCCTCTGTGTTGCCTGCATCTAGAGGAGCATCGGCTGCGGACAGCGTCTTGAGAGGGGGGTCTCAAACTGTTCCGGACCCGCCGGCCTCCCTATCCTAGTCGACCTTTAGCACGGGGCACCAGACAATTGTGGTCCCCTGGGACAGAAAGTTGCCTAAATTCTCGGGAAATAATAATATCAGGTGTATTAATAATAAATGGACCGGGAGTGAGTTTTGAAGAATGGTGGTGGTGGAAAGACGTTCAGGTTTTTTTTAGTGCCTGGAGCACACCTCCTGAACAGCAGGCACATTTGGTCAGGCGTCATTTAGAGGGGGACGCTAGACGTGAAGTGGCCTGCCTTACATCTAGAGAGCAAAGGGATATCACTACCCTGGTGCGCGTCCTGCGGGATGCGTACCAAGACACCGAGAGTGCAACGGATATCGTGGCCCACTTTTACGAGCGAGTCTTGTCGACGATATGCCATTGTGTTGCAAGAACTAGTTAAGCGGGCGAATAGAAAGCAACCCGGAATGGTAGCTGATCACGATCTGACCCTTCGTGACCGCTTTGTTGAACCTTTTGTATGAGTTGCCACTTCTATTACCAGTGCAGCGGTTCTTCAATATGACAGTCTTTGCGATGATAATTACCAGATTTATCATTCCATATACACCTCAGACAAGTGGTCTGTTTTATGTCTCAGTACAGTGTTTTTGAGAAGTACGTCAATGTTGCATTTAAATCATTACAGAAAATATTGGGGATGATAGGAAAGGTTCTGTCAAAACCTGGACCCAGCTTAACGGTAAGAGATGACAAACTACAACATGGTGTACATTTTGTCAAACTTTCAATTTGAATTCATGCATTGGACAAGGTATCAGTGTTATGAAAGAATTGGACTAACACTGATCATCTTTTCAGCAAGACAGCTGGATCAGGTCACGGTTTGCCAGGCTTGACCTCAATCAAAGCTGTGCTCCAGAACATGTGGAATACTACAGGACTAAGTGTCCACAGCCTGTCCGCGGCACAGCTTAGGGTTGTGCTGACCAAACGTGGCCAGGACACCGGGGGGGGGGGGGGAGCAAATGTATGATCAAAGTGATCAGGTATGTTTCAGAAAGATTGATAGTAATATTCTGTTGTAAAAAGGCTCGATGTTCCTGTCACACATGCATGGTCACTAATCCAAATTCCTTTGTTGAGAGATCCCACTGCCGCCAAATGACGATGAGGACAGTGCAGCCAGTGACCAACGTAAGTTAGTGAGATTCATTATTGTATCACTAACTCATATCTGGTATCTTATTCCATGAAGTCATATACATTGATTACCTATGTGGCAAGTCTTGTATGATCTTATTCATCATCCTAAATCAATATATCCATGATATCTTAACAGGACAATGAGGTTCTGGCTGTCCGGATGAAGGCGAGACCAGGTGGACCTGGCTACCTGTCCCCTGCAACATTTCTCAAGGTGGCCAAGGAATGGGGCCGGTTTTACCGCAAGGTCACATTTGACGAGGCTTGTACTATATGTACTTATTTCTTTTTCAAAGTTTACAAACAAGGGTTTTCAAATGTCATGACAGAAACGGCTGTAGTTTCTTAACTTACTTTTTCTTCTGTTTCTAGTCCACATCCTCATCTACCGGACTTCCTGTCACGCTACAATTGTATCAACATGTCATGTGAGAGTGTCGAGCAGGTACGTTTTGCATGATCCTTTACAGCAGTAAGAAATAATTTGAACTATATGATAATATAAGCTATACAATCTATAGGTTAAGGGCTCCAACAATATATCAGATTATCAGATTCAGGGACAAGTCAAGACTTCATCCCAAACACACCAAGTAAAGTAACATGGATGGGACCGTTTCAATTCTAATGAGGCACAGATCCAAGGACAAGTCAAAACCTCATCCCAAACACCGCAAGTACAGTAACATGGATGGGACAGTTTCGATTCTAATGAGGCACAGATCCAGGGACAAGTCAAGACCTCATCCCAAACACCGCAAGTACAGTAACATAGATGGGACCGTTTCAATACAAATAAGGCACAGATTCAGGAACAAGTCTAGACCTCATCTAAAACACCGCAAGTACAGTAACAGAGATGGGACCGTTTCAATACTAATGAGGCACAGATTCAGGAACAAGTCTAGATCTCATCTAAAACACCGCAAGTACAGTAACAGAGATGGGACCGTTTCAATACAAATAAGGCACAGATTCAGGAACAAGTCTAGACCTCATCTAAAACACCGCAAGTACAGTAACAGAGATGGGACCGTTTCAATACTAATGAGGCACAGATTCAGGAACAAGTCTAGATCTCATCTAAAACACCGCAAGTACAGTGACAGAGATGGGACCGTTTCAATACAAATAAGGCACAGATTCAGGAACAAGTCTAGACCTCATCTAAAACACCGCAAGTACAGTAACAGAGATGGGACCGTTTCAATACTAATGAGGCACAGATTCAGGAACAAGTCTAGATCTCATCTAAAACACCGCAAGTACAGTAACAGAGATGGGACCGTTTCAATACAAATAAGGCACAGATTCAGGAACAAGTCAAGACCTCATCCCAAACACCGCAAGTACAGTAACAGAGATGGGACCGTCTCAATACAAATAAGGCACAGATTCAGGAACAAGTCTAGACCTCATCTAAAACACCGCAAGTACAGTAACAGAGATGGGGCCGTTTCAATACTAATGAGGCACAGATTCAGGAACAAGTCTAGATCTCATCTAAAACACCGCAAGTACAGTAACAGAGATGGGACCGTTTCAATACAAATAAGGCACAGATTCAGGAACAAGTCTAGACCTCATCTAAAACACCGCAAGTACAGTAACAGAGATGGGACCGTTTCAATACTAATGAGGCACAGATTCAGGAACAAGTCTAGATCTCATCTAAAACACCGCAAGTACAGTAACATGGATGGGACCGTTTCAATTCTAATGAGGCACAGATCCAGGAACAAGTCTAGACCTCATCCCAAACACCGCAAGTACAGAAACATGGGTGGGACCGTTTCAATACCAATGAGGCACAGATCCAGGGACAAGTCAAGACCTCATCCCAAACACCGCAAGTACAGTAACAGAGATGGGACCGTTTCAATTCTAATGAGGCACAGATTCAGGGACAAGTCAATACCTCATCCCAAACACCGCAAGTACAGTAACAGAGATGGGACCGTTTCAATACAAATAAGGCACAGATTCAGGAACAAGTCTAGACCTCATCTAAAACACCGCAAGTACAGTAACATGGATGGGACCGTTTCAATACTAATGAGGCACAGATTCAGGAACAAGTCTAGATCTCATCTAAAACACCGCAAGTACAGTAACATGGATGGGACCGCTTCAATTCTAATGAGGCACAGATCCAAGAACAAGTCTAGACCTCATCCCAAACACCGCAAGTACAGAAACATGGATGGGACCGTTTCAATACTAATGAGGCACAGATTCAGGAACAAGTCAAGACCTCATCCCAAACACCGCAAGTACAGAAACAGGGATGGGACCGTTTCAATACTAATGAGGCACAGATCCAGGGACAACTCAAGACCTCATCCCAAACACCACAAGTACAGAAACATGGATGGGGCCGTTTCAATACTAATGAGGCACAGATTCAGGAACAAGTCTAGACCTCATCCCAAACACCGCAAGTACAGAAACAGAGATGGGGCCGTTTCGATTCTAATGAGGCACAGATCCAGGGACAAGTCAAGACCTCATCCCAAACACCACAAGTACAGAAACATGGATGGGACCGTTTCAATACTAATGAGGCACAGATTCAGGAACAAGTCTAGACCTCATCTAAAACACCGCAAGTACAGTAACAGAGATGGGGCCGTTTCGATTCTAATGAGGCACAGATCCAGGGACAAGTCAAGACCTCATCCCAAACACCGCAAGTACAGTAACAATGATGGGACCGTTTCGATTCTAATGAGGCACAGATCCAGGGACAAGTCAAGACCTCATACCAAACACCGCAAGTACATAAACATGGATGGGACCGTTTCAATACTAATGAGGCACAGATTCAGGAACAAGTCTAGACCTCATCCCAAACACCGCAAGTACAGAAACAGCGATGGAGCCGTTTTGATTCTAATGAGGCACAGATTCAGGAACAAGTCTAGATCTCATCTAAAACACCGCAAGTACAGTAACATGGATGGGACCGCTTCAATTCTAATGAGGCACAGATTCAGGAACAAGTCTAGATCTCATCTAAAACACCGCAAGTACAGTAACAGTGATGGGACCGTTTCAATACTAATGAGGCACAGATTCAGGAACAAGTTTAGACCTCATCCCAAACACCGCAAGTACAGAAACAGAGATGGAGCCGTTTTGATTCTAATGAGGCACAGATCCAGGGACAAGTCAAGACCTCATCCCAATAGGGGGGGTATTAATTTCAATTTTGTAAAATACGCATTTCAAAATATAGATCTGGTCTATCTAAGCACAGAAATCACAAAATTTGGGCAATCATTGGACTCTAACCCCCCTGTACATACCCCTTGAAGTTTGTACATGTTCTAATGGGACTAGTCCATTTTTGCAATGGGGGTGATATGGGAATAGTCTATATCTGTGTGGAGAATAGATTTTGGGTTCAAATATTCACTTTAATGTCTGCTTACCTCAAAGTACTAGTACTTAAAGGCATTAATTATGTTTGGTAGCATACCTTTATACTTGTTTAATACAGATTTATGTTACAAACTTCAAGTGGTATGTACAGGGGGGTTAATATTAGAAAAAATTCAACATTTTTACATTTTCATATTCAGATAGACCGTCCCCATATTTTCAGGTGCGTATTTCAGCAAAAACTGCATTTTTGCGAAATAGTACCTCCCCCCTTATCCCAAACACCGCAAGTACAGTAACAAGGATGGGACCGTTTTGATTCTAATGTGGCACAGATTCAGGAACAAGTCAAGACCTCATCCCAAACACCGCAAGTACAGTAACATGGATGGGACCGCTTCAATTCTAATGAGGCACAGATTCAGGGACAAGTCAAGACCTCATCCCAAACACCGCAAGTACAGTAACATGGATGGGACCGTTTCAATTCTAATGAGGCACAGATTCAGGGACAAGTCAAGACCTCATCCCAAACACCGCAAGTACAACATGGATGGGACCGTTTCAATTCTAATGAGGCACAGATTCAGGGACAAGTCTAGACCTCATCCCAAACAACGCAAGTACAGTAACAATGATGGGACAGTTTTAATACTAATGAGGCACAGATCCAGGAACAAGTCAAGACCTCATCCCAAACACCGCAAGTACAGTAACATGGATGGGACCGTTTCAATTCTAATGAGGCACAGATTCAGGGACAAGTCAAGACCTCATCCCAAACACCGCAAGTACAGTAACATGGATGGGACCGTTTCGATTCTAATGAGGCACAGATCCAGGGACAAGTCAAGACCTCATCCCAAACACCGCAAGTACAGTAACATGGTTGGGACCGTTTCAATTCTAATGAGGCACAGATCCAGGGACAAGTCTAGACCTCATCTAAAACACCGCAAGTACAGAAACATGGATGGGACCGTTTCAATTCTAATGAGGCACAGATCCAGGAACAAGTCAAGACCTCATCCCAAACACCGCAAGTACAGAAACATGGATGGGACCGTTTCGATTCGAATGAGGAAAAGATCCAGGGACAAGTCTAGACCTCATCCCAAACACCGAAGTACAGAAACATGGATGGGACCGTCTCGATTCTAATGAGGCACAGATCCAGGAACAAGTCAAGACCTCATCCCAAACACCGCAAGTACAGTAACATGGATGGGACCGTTTCGATTCTAATGAGGCACAGATCCAGGAACAAGTCAAGACCTCATCCCAAACACCGCAAGTACAGAAACATGGATGGGATCGTTTCAATACTAATGAGGCACAGATCCAGGGACAAGTCTAGACCTCATCCCAAACACCGCAAGTACAGTAACATGGATGGGACCGTTTCAATACTAATGAGGCACAGATCCAGGGACAAGTCAAGACCTCATCCCAAACACCGCAAGTACAGTAACATGGTTGGGACCGTTTCAATACTAATGAGGCACAGATACAGGAACAAGTCTAGACCTCATCCCAAACACCGCAAGTACAGAAACAGAGATGGGACCGTTTCGATTCTAATGAGGCACAGATCCAGGGGTACAGTAACATGGATGGGACCGTTTTAATACTAATGAGGCACAGATCCAGGAACAAGTCTAGACCTCATCCCAAACACCGCAAGTACAGTAATATGGATGGGACCGTTTCGATTCTAATGAGGCACAGATCCAGGGATAAGTCAAGACCTCATCCCAAACACCGCAAGTACAGTAACATGGATGGGACCGTTTCAATTCTAATGAGGCACAGATGCAGGGACAAGTCAAGACCTCATCCCAAACACCGCAAGTACAGTAACATGGATGGGACCGTTTCGATTCTAATGAGGCACAGATCCAGGGACAAGTCAAGACCTCATCCCAAACACCGCAAGTACAGTAACATGGATGGGACCGTTTCGATTCTAATGAGGCACAGATCCAGGAACAAGTCTAGACCTCATCCCAAACACCGCAAGTACAGTAATATGGATGGGACCGTTTCGATTCTAATGAGGCACAGATCCAGGGATAAGTCAAGACCTCATCCCAAACACCGCAAGTACAGTAACATGGATGGGACCGTTTCAATTCTAATGAGGCACAGATGCAGGGACAAGTCAAGACCTCATCCCAAACACCGCAAGTACAGTAACATGGATGGGACCGTTTCAATACTAATGAGGCACAGATCCAGGGACAAGTTAAGACCTCATCCCAAACACCGCAAGTACAGTAACATGGATGGGACCGTTTCAATACTAATGAGGCACAGATCCAGGGACAAGTTAAGACCTCATCCCAAACACCGCAAGTACAGTAACATGGATGGGACCGTTTCAATACTAATGAGGCACAGATCCAGGGACAAGTTAAGACCTCATCCCAAACACCGCAAGTACAGTAACATGGATGGGACCGTTTCAATACTAATGAGGCACAGATCCAGGGACAAGTTAAGACCTCATCCCAAACACCGCAAGTACAGTAACATGGATGGGACCGTTTCAATTCTAATGAGGCACAGATTCAGGGACAAGTCAAGACGTCATCCCAAACACCGCAAGTACAGTAACATGGATGGGACCGTTTCAATACTAATGAGGCACAGATCCAGGGACAAGTCAAGACCTCCAGGTCCCGGTCGCGGCATTTCATGGAGCCACGCGGAGGTGCGCTGTCTAATCAGCGTATGGTCCGAGGAGGAGATCCTTCGTAGGCTGGAGTCCGCCAGGAACCGCGACGCGTACTTTAAGATCCAAGATAGGCTTCGTGAGGCGGGATGGGTCCGGACCCTCGCCCAGGTTAAACGAAAAATCAGGGATCTCAAGTACGATTACCGGAGAGCGAGGGAAAATAACAGGACGAGCGGCCGAGGGAGGGTGACTACACCCTACTACGATGAGCTGGATCGGTTCCTAGGAACCAGAGAAGCGACGGAACCGGGCTCCTTGCTGGAGTCGCAAGGTGATGGAGTTGCATTTTAAGCTTAGCCCACATAGTGAGTAGGACATCTGCTACTGATTAGTTCGCAATAAAGGCCAGAGACCCAGTGTCCATGTAATCATTATTGACCAGACATCCAGAGTGTGAGCATCTATTCTTTCCTATAACACCACCGGTGGCTACACCGCGGGGAGCGACGCCGCCAGTCGTTCCACCGCCAGTCGTTCCCCCGCCAATCGTTCCACCGCCAGTCATCACACCGCCAGTGGCTACACCGCCGGGAGCGTCTGGTACAACGCCGACGGCGACGACAACGACGCTGCCCGCCAACATTCAGGAGCTGCGCCGGCATCTGCAAATTCGGGCGGCGATGCAGGAGCTGACGTCCACATCGCTGTCCCTGGACGACCTGCTGTCGCGTTCCACAACAACCACGGACACGTCCAGTTTTGCGGTCAACGCCACATCAGCAGCGGCCTCCCCCTTAATGCGGCGGGACCAGGACCCCCTCGTGTACCTCGACAACACCACAGGTGAGACGGCCTTACAAATACTCGATTTCCTATCTCGTAGCTCTACTGTTCGGCACGAACAAGTCGCTACTACTGCGGAAGGTACAAAATTGCTGATCTCTATGGGGTGGAAGAAGCCTGCACTACGTAGCGTTAGCGTGAGCCAGTGGGCGATTGCCAACACTGAAATAATGTACAAATTGCTGTATATAGTAGAGTGGATTCATTCCTCAAGCTAACCGACATCTTTCACACCGCAGTCGTTCCTCAGTAAGACATCTGAAGCCGCGTAGTTCCTGTGTAGGACTTTTATTCAGTCTAGTACCACGACCGGTTTCGCGTTACAGCTTTTTCAAGTGTACAGACTAAATGACACAAGTACATGAGGTTCTCACTTATATAGCTTTCCAGTACGTAATGCACTCAGGCTGGTACATGGTGACCTAGTGCATGATACCCTAGAGGTCGTTGTGCTCTGACCTTAGTTAACCTATGGCATGACGTCACCTAGTGGTACTAGACTGAATAAAAGTCCTACACAGGAACTACGCGGCTTCAGATGTCTTACTGAGGAACGACTGCGGTGTGAAAGATGTCGGTTAGCTTGAGGAATGAATCCACTCTACTATATAATGTACAAATTGCTATCATCCAACAAATTGTCCTCCTCGTCCCTTCACGACTACATGGCCTATACTGTCAAGATTCTAGAGTTTAGCCAGCGGTACGCATGGGCTTCGGTGTAGGAATTTGATAGAGTACCGCACCCTTCAGGCAAACTACAACTTCCGGTGGGGAGCGGACTCGCAGCATTTGGAACCGCTGAGCCGCGCCGCTGCCCCGTCCACTAACAACCACTTCAAATCCTCCTAACAGCAGTCGGCTCCCCTATCGCCGCCAGCGGCAAACCCATCTGCCGCAAGTTTAACTCTCTCAGCTCCGGGTGTCCCCACTCTCCTTGCCGGTTTGAGCACGTGTCATCATCATCATCATCATAGTTTGTCCGGATTTACTCCGGTGAGATACAGTCAATAAAGCACGTGTGTTGGCTTCCAAATTGCGGCAAAAGCCACCCACAGAGCCAACACGTGCCGCCGAGCCCGACTCCGCTGTTTTCACTTTCCAACTGACTACAGCCAAATTCGCTAGCGGGTTCACGGCCACTAAATTACGGTGTTTGGTCGTGTGAACTCGAACACGACATAGACAAAGAATTCCTACTCGACGGTAACCAAAATGGCTTTCGCATTGTTCCCGAAGGAGTTAACTTCCTACCCGCTGAAGTATCTAACTAAAAATCTGTCACTAATCAGATATAGCAATTCGAGTTGTAATAAACTACTGAAAAAAGGTACTTTTAATACAGTACGGCCGACGAAAAGATGGCAGCTGCGCTGGATTTAACAGTTCCAACCCGATCTTTTAGAGCATGGCAAAAATGTACAGCGACACGATGATATAGGTTAGGGTTTGCGAGAAACAGTAAAGGTCATCCACACCAAACTGTGACACGCTCCTGGTAGAGGCATTCCTATTGAGGCGGACGCCCGCCGCTCCGTTCTGCAAGGAGAAAGAAACCGAGACGGGCAATCAAAAACTAATCGATGCGCAAAAGCTGCTTAACGAAGCACTGCCTAATTGGGCCCCATATATTGACAGTGACCAGGAACGTTTTTTCTGGGAAAGATTCCTCAAGCATATGGTAAAGGCAGACAGCAGTAGAACTGAAACGGCGAAATATTCGAATGTTGGGACGGAGTGGGTCCTACCCAAGCTTCCAAAGTACGAGGACGAAAACCTTAATGAGGAGCCTACCATCCCTGATGACCTACGAATGCTTTTTGATAAAGAGCAGGAGAACCCCGAGGTAACTGATACTGACCGCGTAATGTGACAGCCTTCAAGACCGGATATCTGTATTTTAGATGAGCAATAAAAAAGTGTATAATTCCGACTGTGCGAGATGGTTTTTGCAGCTGACGGGATGTGAAGATGCTGTCCACTGACCACAGTGCAAAGTTCGCGGGCACAGGCAAAAGGAACCGGGACCAGGTGGAGATCACCAAACCCGAGTGCATCCACCTGTACAACAAGTAGATGAGGACATCATCAAATAAGTACAAGCAATGGGGGAAGACAGTGGCGATGAGGAAATTTTCCCATACTGCAGTTGTCTGGAAGGTATAAAAGGCTTAACATGTGATCTCTCTAACCTCCTTGATTTGATTTAGGTTTGAGTCTTATTGACAGGTGACCTCACAGCTTGGTGCACCTGTTTCTCAGTAAGGCCCTGACAGCTCTATTGAATTAAGATTATGAGCTGTTACATGCTATTGTATTAACTTGAGTTTAAATTGTGTTTTGTACATTCAAATGATAGTATGATTAGTAGTTCCTCCAGCATAGATGGAATAATCCATGCCCTTTGACTTCTTGGGAGGTATATCTGGAACAAATAACACTATAAAAAACAGTCCTGGGTTCTCGGGCCAGGTAGCTGCAGTGTGATATTGGGGACTGTGCTGTGGAACCTGTGACCTTGGGGAGTTCAAAGTCATCATTTATCATTACAATGTTATGTAATATGATTCTTCATGTCTTTCCATTTGTAGAAAAAGAAGAGACATCTAGGACTATGAAATGACAAAAGGACTATGAAATATAAATCAAGAACCTGTTGCTGATGGATAAAGAATTTTATACCAGGGAAATCATCACATCCTGGCACAACCCTTGCAGACAGGTGCATAAAGGCTAATTAAACATTAAACTCTACCCAAATTTGCAAAGTTCCATACATGGACCGCAAATTCTTCTAAAATTATGTTTTGAAACATGTTCAATTTTGAACAAGTATATCCGAACTTGCATGCACTTTTCTGCTCTATATGTATTTATGTATTTGTGTCAGAAACAGAACAAGAACTCCCTCCATACAGTTGGGAGCGAAGAGACAAGTTTTTCATAATTCCCGTGGACTCGATTTCAACCTCCGCAGAGGAGATGGAATTTCTGCCAGCACGACTTGTGTTGGAAATCCGTCGTCATGATGGCAATCCCTACCTTCCCACGACATTGTACAGCCTTGTCGCCGCCATCATGGGACACCTCCGTGACGCATGTCAGCATAGCCCAATAGGACAACACTATGCTATAGTACACAAGTTGGAGGCCAGGTGCTGGTAGACCTGGACGACAAAAGAACTCCTTTAATTTGGACAGTGTGTATTGTTTTATAATGATGAGGACCTAAAGCGTCAATCAAACAATGGGTATAAAGAGGAATAAACCTAAACAAGAAATGATGCAATCAAAACTAAAAGTATTAGCATACTGCCACACCAAGGGATGTCGGTAGAAATGTTTGCTTGAACATTTTGGACAAAGTTTACCAGAATCAGGTGACAAATGTGAAAAAAGCTGTGATAATTACTTGAGATCTAATAGAAAACCTGATGACTTTGTAGATGTGACCAATGTAGCATCCAGCTTATTTTAGTTGGTCTATAAAAGAAATTACTATTTACAGATAAAAGTGAGTGAAAATGTCATAGATATATTGAGATAAATTCTTATTTCTGCTAACACTTTAAACTGGGGATGTCGGTGAAGTGCGTTCAGTTCGTAGCATGGCTGCAGGGAGCCGGGGTGGGCAAGAGCACAGTGGAAGAAGAAAAATCCCTGACGTCACGGCCGGGTATACGTATGCACCTGAGAAAATCTTCAACATGTACGAGTCCGGGCTCCTCTATCGAACGACCACTAAAACGACACTATATCTGTACAGGGAGAACAGTGCGCCGGAGGGAAGCAGGCAAAAGATAGAGTCACAATCATGCTCTGTGCTAGCATGACTGGCGAAGAGCTAAAACCCCTAATCATCGGTAAGTCTTAGCACGTGAACGTGAAGAGTCTGCTGGTGACGTACAGGAACAACAAGAGGGCGTGGATGACGTCTGACCTGTTCCCCAAGTGGCTACAAACACTGGACAGAAAGATGCACCAACAATATCGAAAGATCCTCCTGTTTGCAGACAACGCGCCTAGCCACCCGGACATCGACTTGGAGAACGGTGAGCTCAAGTTCTTAATTATGGTACAACAGTACACAATTTATGTCTGTGTAACAATTATTCATCGTGTGATACATGGACCGCCGTCTTTCCCTGACATGACATTTTTTCCCATGACATTTCAAGTGTCCGACTTACCTGCTCTAAAATCTACTATACCCCCCTCCCCACAATGACATTCCCTGGTATAGGGTGCAGGGAAGAGTTGAGGTCTCTGTAGCTAGCTTTTTCTCACATCTTAACATTCCAACTGCATCTCACAATAAATATTTATGCTTGTTGGGTATTTTTGCTGAAGAAAATTTTACTGTGTGACTAGTGCCTTCCTATTATGGTTATTTTTAAACAGATGTCCCTGGATAATGAGGGCCAAACTCGTGGTGAATGCACAAAGTGTGACTGTGAGACATTCTTGCTCACAAGGAGCAGTAACCAGTATTCCAACTGTCAACACTTGCCAGATTCCATGTGAGCACTATTTATTTCATTGTCACATTAAAAGTCAAAAATACTGGGTCTTTACGACATTGATTAAAAAGATTATCGTTAGCGCTGAGAAAAGAACCTTGGCTACAGGAAACTAGCCAATTCACACTATCATTAAAGGTGGGGCTGATGTTATGGGGGATGTTTCTATCCACAAGGAAGCTAGAGTAGTGAACGTTACCGCTTCCTCGGTTCGTCTGCTACTTCGGTATCTAGCATCTCCTTTATCTTTTGCGGTGAGTACCGTTTCCCCATTTCGTTACCTGTTGTCCTTAGTCAGTCATGACGGAGCGCCCCCCCCCCCCCAAAACGGGACGTTCTTTTGCTCGGTCATTCGTTCCTAGCTCGTCTCGATCGGTTCCTGCAGGAAAATCCTTGCACTGCCTCGGGCTGAGTTTTAGACAAATCTTTTAGGATGCCCGATTGTACGTCTCATTGGGTTTCGAAGCCGGGGGGGGGGGGGCACCGTCCAGGCTATTCGCCGAGCAGGCTTTATAGACTCGCTTCCAAAAGCGGACATAGTATATCTGGAAATTGGGAGCAACGATCTATGTAATACCAACTTCACCCCGCAGGAAGTTGCACACCAAATCGTATGGTTAGCTCGGGACGTCCGGGAGCGCACAGGGGCCCAACTAGCGGTAGTGACACTCCCAATGAAGCGGGTTTTCGACCCACCGGGAGTGCCCTACGAATATCGTCGGGAAGAATGCGAGAAGAAGCTGAAAGAGTATACTAAGCACCTTAGGGCCATGAAGTGCTGGAGCCATGATAGAATCCTAGAGCGCCACCGCACCAACTTGTTTCAGCCTGATGGCCTCCACTTTTCCACGTATGGAAATCATCTGTACTTCAAAAGTATTAGGGGGGGGGGGGGGGCATTGACGCAAGTGGGGGAATACCAGATCACAGGAATCTCATGAGAGGAGTTTTAATGTTTATCAACATAAAACCAATTGTCTCTTGTTTTCTTAAGCTTAGGATGATGAAGGAAGGAGAAATGATACACTCAAGACAATATTCAAGGCCTGTTAGACATAATTCATATACAATCAGCTATATGTCTCATGACATCAAAAGTTTTGGAGAAGTATTGTTTTTCGAGCAAGCAACAGTTCGGACATGAGGTTGTCTTGTCAGAAACTGCATGTGTGACATGGTAACATCTCGCCACCTTACACTAGTGCAATGTTTTGAACTTCACAAATTTCACAAACACAATCAAATGCTTGATTTCTAACTGGGCACAATATACTGTACATGTAAACTTATGGTGGTTGTTGGCAAAAGAGGTTCAAAACATTGCACTTTCGCAGGCAAATCATGTAGAGGTGATACAAGTATTAGTCATTTAGCGTGTTATAAGGTTAACATTTTCTGTAGCAGAAAATAACCTATGGGTAATATTATTTGTATCTTTTACTTGGGGTCAGTGCGCCATAGAATAATATTATGCTGCCAATTGGGCAAAATTTTGTGTGTACAGATTCTAAGTTAGCATTGGTCTAGATCTGTTCAGCCTGACTTAAACTTTCACTTCTTTGTTCATGTAGCACATTTACAGTGTGCTTAATTCAGTGTTCTTTGCTTTCAAGTTCTTTCAAATGTTTGTACCACTTAATATGATTTCTGTCTATGTTACATTGTTTTATTGATAAACCTTAAGTTTTTGTTGTTACTCGGGTCAATATCCAAGTGATAAAGCTTTTTCTGGTTCAAACCGATTCATCATCAAAGTTTGTTTTAAAGGAGTGTACAAATGTACATGTATATGACTGTGTACACTACTTTTAAAGTGTTTTCAAGTTTCACAAGGTTACAAAGACATAATTTCCAAGTCTGGCCACAATTCATCGAATTATGATGTAACCTATTGCCCAACTTTTAAAATATCTCATTTATCCAAGTAGGTACATGTAACGGGGTATGCTGAATTGAGGTCACCTGAGTTAGTGCCAATACCATGCAGCTATTGAGACTTTAATAATCACCTGGTAAACATTATTTTTTGTATTTCTACTCATACTTTAAATTCGTTCTTTCACAAATCAAAGTTGCTGTGACTGTCTTCAACTAAGTGGGGTGACTGTATACTTAGTCTACACAAGGAGGTCCTTGATCAATACGATCATTACGATGTATGCGCTAGGTACCCTCAAATACTGGGTATCATGGTATTCTATATGAGTGTTTGGGATAAAAAGCGATATATTTCACTTAATGCATTTGGTAATATCTGTGAAACATGAAAGTTAAAGGATGGTCTCTGTTCAAGTAGACAGTTCTGTGACTGTAATATGAATTTCCTTCACACACACACACTTCTATAATTGAATTGAATGTGACATATGTGTGTGCTGAGGTTTGCCCTTAAGTTGTTATTTAGCCTCGGTTTACTCTAAGGAAAAGGTCTATACACTATGGTGCGACAGTTTCTGTTAATTCTCAGCTACTTGCAAATTGTTCTTGTTACCTCAACTAAAGATATTGCTCACCTTGTAATACCATCGAACACATGCTGCAAAATTTAGGACAGCACGCGCACGCTTCGTTGCAGGAAGTAAAACAAGAAAGTAACCAGGACAATACGGACATTATCCGTCTTAATAGTAAATACTAATGGAAGTGTGATTTATTTGCAGTGCAATCGTCGACATCATGCGAGATGGGCGCAGCATCGCCATTGGCCGAGTCGCCTACTTATTTGCAGGTACGTGAAGCATGGCGTTTTGGCCGACGTTGAAAGTTCAGTTTTCATAATTAATGGTGCAAAATTCTCTTTCAGAATTCCTTAAAGGAAGAGAAATGCTAGTACTGAAAACATCGTTATCATCAAGTTATCGACTATTTTTGTCAAATGAAACTATGCTATAGTCTTTTAGTAATAAACACAGCATTAGAAAATTGTGAGCTTATATAACCTTGTGTTCATACAGTTGATGTTGAAAACCAGTATCATCACGACATGGCGACGGTAGTCCTACAGGAGAAAAAGGAGCAGGACGTTCAACTGCCATTCGAGGTCCGTGGTGGCAAGGGCAACTGGCGTCGTATGACGGTCTGTTTGTTTGTTCGATTGAACCTTTGTTGAGTAATTTGTACAGCAGCCATTCACGCCAAACACAATCAAAATTTTCTTAAAGCCTACAAAGCCTAAGTACGTAGTTATGCCCCTCTAAATACAGGTAGATATTGTAGTGCATTGTGTATACACGATGTATATACACTGCAGTCATGGGTACTGGTACATGTTCTCATATAATATTTGCGCACAGATAGCTCCTCACAGCTTCATAAACATTGGCTCACATGTTAACATGTTAAAGGCCAGGACCTCCGCACGCACGGAGAAAAATAGAATATTTAACCCTATCTAGACCGGGCTTTTTTTAGACTTCCTGGACCGGGGGGGGGGGGGCTCTTTCGACCCCGCCATCATAACTTCCGAACGGTATGCCCCATCATCACCAAATTTGCAGAGAGTGATGTCCACGTGAAGTTTTATAATTCATGTAATTTTGGTGACGTTATGACGTAATATGACGTAATTATGACGTCATCGATGTCATTTTATTGGCTAAATAGGGAGTTCCCATAATATCTAAACGTATTAGACAAAATAGTGCGTATTCTTGATTTAAAGATATGCCAAGACATTTGACGTCAGTGGTGACGAAGTGACGTCAAAATAACGTCGAACGATGACGTCATGTGTTGTTAGCGACCCCTGGGATCCGCCATCTTGAATCGGCCATTTTGAAATTTTTGAATATACTTTTTCCCATTTATGACCCCAAATAACAATCAAAATAGACAAAAAACATTAATCTGAATGTTTCTGGTTACGAAAATTCCAGATTGTGACGAATTTAAAGGCGAAAAAGCCTGTTTATACCAAAAATAATGATTTTGTCCGCCATCTTGGATTTTGAGCGATGACGTCATCAAATTAGCATAATTTATGAATATTGAATCATGATAGTTACATTAAAATGCATATAATGTTATACATGTAGGAAACTAGTGTGGTTGAGCAAGAAAACATTGGAAACAAATATGTTTAAATCGAAATTAGTGAAATTTGCATAAAATGCCTCTTCAGAAAACCGTTGCCATGGCAACATGAAGAATGATAAACTTATACTTTTACCATAATATTGTTGACAACTAAATTTTAGGAAAATTCACCAAGTTTGGTTGTCCTACCATACGTCATTTGGCAGTTATACGATGTCAAAGTTGGCGCGGGCACTTTTAGCCCCCCCCCCCCTCCCCGGTCTAGATAAGGTTAAGTCATCCAGTCTACATAATCCCACAAACGCCACAAATATGATTCTAATTGGTAATTCCGAATTTACAGTCTGGTGATCTCTTGGCGTGGCCAATCGGGACATTGAGGCCATTGGCAGAAGCAGATCGGTCCGAGGAACCGAGACCACCGAGGAACCGTCAGAGGCGCCGCCAGGGAAGAGGGTATGCATTGTTTCAATATAGTGAATCTATAAGAACACTGGTACTAAATGTCCGACTTCCCTTCACGCTTTAGATACACAGGGTAGGTGTATCCCTAAGTCAAACGAATATGTACTTCTAGTATTTTCAAGAAATTAATTTCGACTTGTTGAGATGCTTTTGCCTTTTTTCGTCAACGGACGGACACACACATAACACACACACATACATACGTACATACAAACACGCATCACATTTGCCTCGGTGTTTAAAGATAGATTAAGAATTTCAACTTCAAGGCATTTATAACAATCTTCCTTATTTCGTAGGAATGGAAACCTGGTCAACAACGAGCATCAGGATGCAGGCACTGAAGAGCATCAGGATGCGGTCGCTGAAGAGCATCAGGATGCGGGCACTGAAGAGCATCAGGATGCGGGCACTGAAGAGCATCAGGATGCGGGCACTGAAGAGCAGCGGGATCCGGTCGCTGAAGAGCAGCGGGATCCGGTCGCTGAAGAGCAGCGGGATCCGCGCACTGAAGAGCATCAGGATGCGGGCACTGAAGAGCATCAGGATGCGGGCACTGAAGAGCAGCGGCATCCGGTCGCTGAAGAGCAGCGGGATCCGCGCACTGAAGAGCATCAGGATGCGGGCACTGAAGAGCAGCGGCATCCGGTCGCTGAAGAGCAGCGGGATCCGCGCACTGAAGAGCATCAGGATGCGGGCACTGAAGAGCATCAGGATGCGGGCACTGAAGAGCAGCGGGATCCGGTCGCTGAAGAGCAGCGGGATCCGGTCGCTGAAGAGCAGCGGGATCCGGTCGCTGAAGAGCAGCGGGATCCGGTCGCTGAAGAGCATCAGGATCTGGTCGCTGAAGAGCAGCGGGGTATGGGCCCAGGACACAGTGCAATGACCTTTAAGCCTATACCCTTGGACATTGGCGATTTTGTGGCTGTTGCCTATGAGAAGAAAGGGTGGTATCTGGGCGAGGTGATGAGGTTGATGAGCGACAGCATTGTCAAAATCGCCTATAAAGAGGAAACGCAGGAAAACCGCTTCATAGCCGGGGGACCACGTGAAGAGCTGATTAAGAGGCAGTTTGTATTTTCCTCCGCGCATGCTGTTCCTTTGTCCCGAAGGGCCTATACATTAGAAAACTACAACGAAATATGTAACTCTTACATAGCATACAGCAAAGCATATTTCATGTAAGCCCTTCTGGATAAAGGAACCGCCTTCCTGCTATGCAATTTTGACAATACTGTCGTTCATCAACCTCTCATCGCGTGGACACCCGATGCACACTGGGAAGATTTTCTGGGCGTACGACAATGGCGTGCTACAAAGATTGACGTATACCTTTTTTTTCCTGAGTGTGAACCGGCCTGGCGTACATGGCGCAGGGCCGGTTCACACCTAGGAAAAAAAGGGTACGTCAATCTTTGTCGCACGTCATTGTCGTACGTCCAGAAAATCTTCCCAGTGTGTATTGGGTGTCATGACTGTTTGAATATGGATGGTACAAATGGTCTGATGTAATGTGTGAGAGTATTATACGATTTTGTACACTTAACAGGAAAGGTTTAGTAACAGATGATGGCAGTCTGTTCTGCAGATCTCGTATTGTTACGGTGCTGTCAGATAGCAGATGTAGTTTACTGTGTTAATGGTTGCTTAAAGAAGAGAATTTTGTGGAAAGTACACATGTTGTTAATATAGTCACAAACCGCCACTGTGCATTTCCTTGACCGACGTGCGGTAAGATCTCAATATATATGTAAGTTTTCTTTAATAATTGTTTGATATCTATGTCATGACTTTCTGCTGTGCTTGGTCTAATTGATGGGTATTCGTTTAGTAGGTAGGATAAAGGAGAACGGTCAGCAAGATGTATTTTCTTTGCCAATATTCACCAAAAAAGTCATAAGATTCAGTTGAAGGAACTATATCTTGTTGATTTGATATCTCATCTTCTCATTCCAGTACCTTTGAATTTAAGGAAGAGAAGCAGCTGCCTTTTTCCTGTTATAACTTCGTTTATAACTTTTATTTCATTTATAACTTTCAATTATATTTTCCAAGTATCACGTATGTTATTTGATGCAATGGTAATCTTAGGTACACGTCTACACGATTTCAAGTGTTGCTGAAATCATTAAAGGTGTCCATGGTTTGATAAGTTGTAAAGATTTGAAGACTTTCAACCTTGCTGGCGTAAATGAGGAGCTTGTCACTGAGGCACCGTTCATGTCAGAAGCACTCCGTGGCATATGCAGTTACAAATGTACAGTTGAGCTTCGTGCTAGTACAAGCAGGTGCTAAGAAGGCATTCAGGAGACAACAAATATGCATGTCACACAAGATTACCATTGGCAAACAAACATGTCTTAACGACAGTACTGTTTTCAATTGGAAAGAGGACATTTGTGTCTCCAGCTCTAGCTGCCCCGTTTTCGTTCAGTAAGAATTTGCTAACTTATGCAATAATATCAAACAGTAAGCTTGTGGTCAATATGGTGGGAAGATTTCTGCTAGTAGCATGATTGACACAGTCAAGTCGTATCTACAGAACATTGCCTCAGAGCCATTGCCATTCCCGAAAGGTTACTGTGAAGTTGCAATCGACAATCACCAAAAGCTGAAGAAGCAGTGGTCAGTCAGGGCTCAAGGCAAAATGACTGTTGTAACTAGTGTGTGCCAAGTGCAGCTTTCCGACAGGATGAAGTTTCAGGGACGAGAAGACTTGTTTGGGCAACTACTTACAAACTGCACTGATAGATGAAGGGACAAAAGAACGCTTAAGAGGCTACCTTAAGACCTCCAAAAGGTTCCAAGAAATACACAGGAATGAAGTGCGGAAGTTGGTCCATGAGAGAATGGGAAAGGTCGTAAACGAACAGGAGTTGGCAGGTGGAAAATCCACAGATTATAATGACAAACAAATGACCAAACAAGAGAGAAATAAGAACATCAAGAAATGTACAGCCTGTGGTACTGAAGTGGCACAAACCAAGTAACCTCGGAAGGACTCAATGAGAGATAAGTTGGAGTGAGCCTACGCTTCTGCAGATGGCTGCTAACTCCCTTGTCAATCGCTTTGTAAACAACAAACAGTCCCTCACACTGGAACGATGGTTTAACGCCTTTTCCATCTACCACTATGTGTAAATCAAAAACCATCCCTCCCGCAGTCCACAAGCTTATCTTTTATCAATCCCTGATCCGCTCACTAACTGCTAAAGGCCTGGGACCAAAAGCAGAGAAGCTGCTGAGGGATTTTTTTTGCGCTGTACTGTTGTGTACAATAACACGGAAATTGACGTCCACGTAAGCGCAATCTTTGCTCAATACTTTTGTTCAATAGTGATGTAACTTTGTGTAGTATGATATCCGTGTGATCAGCGGAACACGAGTACATACCAACCGCTAAAATTAAGCTACTCAAATTCTGTCTGTATTTTAGGACAGTAGAGTGAATGCGTATGAGGTATCGTCTAACATGTTGCAAACCAATCTTAAACCATGTACCAAGCTAATCCATGTGCACCTTCCCTACCTTGATCCGTAACGATTATTAATTGTTGAGACTTTTTACCCAGTCTTCCCAAAAGGCTAAAGACACGCACTACGTGGAATCGTTCAACAATGCGTTGTTGGTATATCACGACAAGCGGATTTGCTTTGGAAAAGAGAGCTACCTATTGAGGATCAACCTGGCCGTTCTAGACTGCTCTTGCGTTCAGTGCTTGTTGTTTTACAATTGTTATCATGGTTTCATATGCGGAAAATGTAGTACATTTCTGCACCGATACACTATGTGATTACCTGAAAGGACAAGGGCTGTTATGAAAACTAGGAAGCCATGTGTGTGTTTCATATTTCAGTGCGTGAAAATGACATCCTTCTCTTACTTGACAAACCATAGAACGAGAACGTGGACCGGGACCACACGTCAGACTGGAGGTGCGAGGACGCCGCAGTTCCACGGCGCCCAAGAAACAACTAGTAGAGAAGAAATACATCTTCAGAAAAAAAGTGTGGGAAGAGTTCAAGCGGAGAATTTACACTCCGAACATGGTACAGGATAGAGCTCCTGATCATGAGAACCAGGTTTAGCCTGAGTAGGTAGTTTTTTTTGTCGTGATATATATCAACAACGCATTGTTTGAGTTTGGAGCTAAAGAAATGTAATATATCCAATCCCATCAATAGGATTAAATAAAAATAGGAAGTATAGACATTTTGAGTATGCATTACATTATTCTATTAGATTTTATGTATTACTGTGTAGTCACCGTTATTGTGAATACATCCTTTACATTTTTTTAAAAATGTTTGTGCTAGAAGCACATATTCCCACGACTTCATTTACGACGGACATAAGTATACCCATATAAGGACTTTTTAAATGTAAGAAATTGTACGTTTAGTTGAAACTTTCGTTGTCTTTTGTATATTGCTGTGTACGTATGTATCTACAACCATTGACTTGAATATACGGAACAGCTGGGCGAGCCCATGTTTTACAGGCTGATGTGTCATATCTTGAGCAGTGTACAGTACTTGACCAGACATATGGACATGGCTGTTTCCTTGTATCGATATTATTCTGGAGATGTATGTCCTTCTCATACAACTTTTGGTTAAAGAAAGTAAATTGTCCATGAAGATAGGTATTGCTGGCTTTGTTTATTGTAAGAACACTAGTTTCAGATACAGAGCCACGATCATGATCACTGTCGGTGTCTGAATCTAGACAAGATCCTGCAGGAGGACAAGATCAAGTCGGTTTGGCTTTGCATATGCATATAGAATTGTCTTTACATGTAAAAAGAATCATTCACTCATTACTGTGTAAGATCTGTAGATCTTGTAGATAAGTGCCGACTGTCGATAGATTTTCAAACTGCATGTGTTGTTGTACATTGGTGACGACTTGTGAAAAGATATCAAACTGCAGCATTCTTCAAATTGACATTGTTTTCCTTTATTTACCATAGGAGACATGCCCGCGTACATGCCCGGGCTGCTCAATGATCTCCTTGACGTTGAGCCTGAGCCCGCACCAATCGTTGTCAATGTGCTGGGACATGTGGATTCTGAGGCAGCTGGAGCCATCGCTGCTGGAGCCGAGCAGGCGGACCAGCTGTACACTCAACTTCTGGAGACCATCTGGGCGTCCTGGGCTGACGCACCTGCGTCGATGGAAGTTCCAGTCGCGGCGCCTGCAGCGATGGAAGTTCCAGTCGAGCCACCTGCAGCGATGGAAGTTCCAGTCGAGCCACCTGCAGCGATGGAAGTTCCAGTCGAGGCGCCTGCAGCGATGGAAGTTCCAGTCGCGGCGCCTGCTGTGATGGAGGTAGCGGCACCACCACCACCAGCACAGTCACCTCCAATCATCGTAATTGATGATGACAGCGATAATGATTCTGTCATTGTCATCAATAGCGATACAAATGATGATGATGTTATAATGCTAGAGTTCATTAAAGGCTGTTCATGTGGGGATGTCATGCAAATCGCTGGAAGGATGACGACGATGACGATGGACCTCCCCCGTCCATGTCTTTTTTTCATATACTTTGTAGCGTGAACTGTTGGAAAACCAAATGCAGACTTGTACAGTAGAAACTTTCCCTCATACTGTAAAGTTTTCATGAAGTATGATTAAAATCTTCAATATGTAAAACTTGCTCGTGTCGTTATTGTTACAGGATCCCCCAATGGAAACCCTCCTTTAAGGCACACCATTTCACTTTAAAAAAAATTATTTCAAAAGTCAAAGGACCAACAGAAAAATCGGTGTGGCCTTAGATAATGTACCCCTACAATGATGTCTAGAGTTATATATTTTCTACATCTGACAGCTCATCATCTAGAATAGAGTAAAGTAGAATACGTCATGGTAATGAACATGTCATGGTTATGGGAATTCTTGTAATCCAGAAACTCCATGTGCATCCCAGTGGTACAGAGCTACATCTCAGTGGTGTAGACTTAAAACTCCATCAATATCAGCTGATATGTTTTAAGACATTATCTAAATAAAAATCACCAACTTCGTGCAGGTTCATACTTCTTTCTTGTTTAATTCTGCATATTAGTCAACTGGGAAGAAAGGGAAATGTCACAAGTAATTTTTTTGTGTGTGTGTTATCAACACATATACTGGAACTAATGCTGAGGACCACATGTAGGTTGGAGGACCCTGTGATGCCCTTCGAGGTACAGTGGTATAATGTTGGACTGGGAGGACAGGAAACAGGTGTATCTCATTACCCGTGACAGACAGTTTCAGCTGCTGTATCAGTTATAAGCCAAGCCTGGGAAGGTGAGGTCTCAATTCTTTCCACAACATTCTTCAGTCATTGTAGTATCTTGCTTTCGTGGCATTTACTCTCACTTTGGATCTTTCGTTGTGTTTTCAAACGTAATGAGCAAGGATACAGGGCGATTCCTGACTCTGACATCAAGATCAGGTTTGAAGAGAGTTGGGGTGCACTTCTCCCTCTACAAGAGGATGACTTTGCAGAGGTCAGAAAAGTGCACGCTTACAAAGATGCAGGCTATGTGATGGTGAAGGTATGTGAATTATGTAAATATCGATGCATGTCTTGCCTTTAAGGAATACCAGTTTGAGTTTGAATGTAGTATGGGTGCATATCTGATTAATAACTGTGTTTAATAGGTAGACGAATGTTATAACTGTAAACCTGTCAGATGCATCCTGGCATGTATATAATATCTGATTCTAAAACATCTTTGAAGTAAAACAAATGGTCATGTTTTGTTTTTCAGTACAGGTCTGATCAGACTCAGAGTGTTTTGAGTTCTACTAGTACTCTAATACCAGATATTTCTTATAACATCAAAAGCTATAACTGCCTACATTTTTCCAGCTTTCCTTTGACACCTCTAAGGAGGGAGTCAGCACGGTGACCACATTTCTTGGAGCTACAGAGGACTACATGGCTGCTGCAAAATCAAGATGGAAGGCTTTAGAGAAAAATCAGGACATCCGACAGTTCCTTGATCAGTACTATGAGATCAAGAAAAAGGAGTTGGAAGAGCGGCCATCAACATCCAAGTCCAGCCTGGCTTTCGAGTCAGACGAGGAGAGCCAAGTCTTGTCTGAGGGGACTGATGGATCAGAGAATGAAGATGAAGATGGGAGGAGCGCAAAGAAGACAAGGCGCGCCCCAAAGAAGAAGACCAGGAGCCCAAAGAAAAAGACCAGGAACAAAAAGAACCAGATCCCATTCCAAGAAGAAGTGGCCAAGATGAGGGAAATGCACCCTTACTACCCTCCTACAAATGACAGGCAGATGCTTACTAGAGACATCTCGAGCTGGAGGGAGGACGTGAAGACGCTCTATGGAGACCCGGTAAGTTTAAAAGTTAACACACAGGTTTTTATATATTCCATCGTTGTCAGATTAACTTCGGTTCAGTTTGGTTTGAAAGCATAGCAGAGCCTTCTACTGACACTTTCTCCAAATACAATAGTCAACAGATCGGAGACTCCCTCTAGTTAGAACAGTATCTGCCCAGCTTTTTTTTTCAAAATACATGTATGATACAGAAAAAAAGGGTTTGTTCACTGCTGCATAATGAACAATTAAGTCACTAGGTGGCCCAAACCTATACCGCTTACTCTCTGCCAAAAGAGCTATCATCGTTTTGCTACGCACAATTATTTTGAAAAGGGGCGGGGAAAATATTTGTATAAAAACACTGATAAAATGGAATTGTAATAAATGTATGCCAAATTTGCATTCAAAGAGTGAGGTTATGATAAGAGCAGAGTAGGGCAGAACACGGGATATCTATCAAAACAGGAAGTTCCGCTGCAATACTGTAACAAGTCGCAGGGGGCTGTGAGCAAGCAGTCCGACACTGGCAAGGAGCCAGACGCAGTGAGCAAGCAGTCCGACACTGGCAAGGAGCCAGACGCAGTGAGCTAGCAGACCGAGACCGGCAAGGAGCCAGACGCAGTGAGCTAGCAGACCGAGACCGGCAAGGAGCCAGACGCAGTGAGCAAGCAGTCCGACACCGGCAAGGAGCCAGACGTAGTGAGCAAGCAGTCCGACACCGGTAAGGAGCCAGACGCAGTGAGCAAGCAATCCGACACCGGTAAGGAGCCAGACGAAGTGAGCAAGCAGTCCGACACCGACAGTGAACAGCCCAGAGGCCTGCACCATGCTGACATATGCAGTGGAGACCTGGTTCTCTGCGAAGCGGAGGAAAGAAAACAACAGGAACGCGTACAGAAAGCCCTCATTAAGCTGCGACAGCTATATGGGAGGAGGAGGCTGACGTTACCATGGCTGATCCTAAGACTGCAGAAGGTGAAGAAGAGGCTGAGCTAAAGCTGAACCACCTGAAGGTCCTTGAAAAAAGGAAGATGCTCCAACGGTAGCCAAGGCAATCATGGGCGAAACACCCCCAGATTCAGGGTGTGACACCTCAGACTCTGATGTAGAGGATTCTTGGAAGTAGACGTTACTGGATTTCTTTGAACATCTCTATCGATGACTCTCAATGGTAACTTAAGTCTACATCATACTGAACTTGGAAGCAGCCCATTGTGAAGATTCTGAGTCACATGTCAATCAAAATGCCTTTGACTTAATGATGAAAGCACAGCAAAATGATTCTTTCCTACCTCTCCTAGAATTGTCAAATAGAAAGTTATTGCTAAAGAAAGACTGTACAACATGGTGCTTGACTACCTGCTAAACGTCAATGCAGGATTCACTCATGATTATGTTAAATCATGTGGAAAACAGGTTGCAACCGTGCTCCGAGATACTCTTTGGTATCTAGATTCTCATCACACCAAGTTCAAAGAACGATCCATTATGTTACCAAAGGCTTTAGAGAATCTAAAGAAATGGAAACAAAAAAAGCATATCCAACCGTCACTAACACAGGAAGGCCTGTATGATTATGAACAAAGCATATCATCACTTTTGATGTTGCCCATGGTACTGACAAAGAGGAACTCTGTATTAGCACGTGACATGTCAGATTTGTGTAAAGCAATGGCAAAGTATAGGTTGTACCTCCAACAATCTACAGTCCGCGTTGAGAATAGCAGGTCATCAACCGTTCAAATAAGGATGCCATCGACCCATTCTGTTCTGACTACGATACCTGCCAGTGCAGTATGCCCAACACAATACCAAGAGTTGCAAAGACATCTGGATAGAGTTGAGCCATACACTCCTGTCGACGTAGGCGACTTTGTGACAGTTGACAGGTATGAGAGACGGAAATACATGGCAAACATTCAGCTAGTCTGTGATGTGTCAATGTATGCTATGCCCTACGGCAACTGTCTTGGGACAGACACCATCCTCTGGAAGATAGAAAGGAACTCAGAGAACCACGAGTTAACTTGGAAATAAGTAAAGAGCTGCCCATTTACTCAACACAAGATATGTGTTTAACGGAAAGGTTGGTTCTATCTGCAAGTGTGTCGTCGGCCTCCAAGGCTTCCCTGACTACTGAGACTGCCTCCTCAGGGGGTATACAAGTGAAAAGCGAGCACACATCATATGAAGTGATGATTTTATCTTCTGCTACAATGATGTCTTTGATTTTGTGGACAAACTCTGCACTATTCTGTACATGAAGCTGAGACTTCCCCACTAATGGTCCCAAGATCTTAGCCAGATGACCAGCTAGGTTGTAAGTGACCGATCCTATACTTCACACTATGGGTCGTAGAGGGACGCATGGTTTGTGGATTTTGGGAAGGCCGTAGAATGCTGGGGGTTGTTCTGTAGTGGGATTAAGCCTTAGATAGGTGACATGATCCAGAACTTTATCTTTCTCTTCCAATCTCTTGAGAACGTCATGGATTGCCTTTTTGAATTTGCTTATGGGATCCCTTTTCAAGGTCATGTAGATTTTGTGAAATTGTCATTAAAAAAAAAATCATCCACATTATGTCTTTCTGCAGTAGGATCAGAAATGCCTTGAACAGTCATCTTTGTCTTTGGTATACTTGGTAGCTCAAGTTGCCTGGGGAGGGGGAGCAAACTTTCATTGGGCATGTTCTCCACGAGTCTGGAGACAGATGTCCATCTTCATTGCTACCTTGGCAGAAATGGTGAGATATCTGTTCCTAGTCTTAAAAATCAGAACAGCAATGAAATTGATAATCATCACCGTTTGAGAAAGGCAGCCCTAAAAAATTAACAATACAGCTTACAAATATAAAATGTATTTGTGCACTGAAAAAGGAACTAGAGAGGAAGATTGCCAGACTGGAGGACAACGACAAGCCCAAAGATCATGTCAGCCTCCAACAGTCCAAACAAATCTGGAAGTATGTGACATATCTTTACATTTTATTACAAAAAAATTCCCTCCAGATTAATTTTGGACTTTCTATTGCAATGCTTGTAGCCTTTGACAGCTTATACTTACAGAGTTGAAACTTTGTGAACAACTTCCTTGCCACTTAATTTATCATAATGACCCAAAGCTTGTTTATTCCACTTTTAAGTGTTATGTTTGCATGTATGCTCATTAACTAAGGGTATAATATTCTGTATCTCATTCCAGGAACGACATTATAATTGATGTTCCCTTTTCTATCATAACTATAGCCATCTTGGAAACCATACCGCAACCGCAGCAGCCGGGGTCACAAATACAGCAGCAGCAGCACCACCAACAACCAACTCCAGTGTCGCACTACCGAAGAATTGCTTCTAAATCTCTTCCACCAGCCCCACCTGTCCCCATCAGCCTCATTTCACCATCCCCAACATTTGTCCCTAGAGTCATTTCACCACCCGCAACTATGTCCCCTGGCCTTATTCCACTCCTACCATGTACCAAACGGCCCCATTTTCACTTTGATCACAAACCAGGGTGTGATGATGGGGTCGTTTGGAGGGATCCATGCCTTCCACCCTTACAACCTCGGCATCAACCCACCAATACCCATGGCCAGTCCGCGGGCGTCCAATTGGTGTTGCATTTCCGCAGCCGCCCCCCAGTTCTTGCCCACTCACTTTTTCTAGTATGCATCGATCCCCGTGTAGAACATGTATAAGTCAAATACCACTTAGTCTAGTATAATGCATGTGTTACTTCATTTATTTCCCTTCTATGGGGTATGCGACAAATGGATTTTAGCATCTGTATTTGCAGTGCAGGGTGAATGTAATAAATTTGTTCTTTTTTTGGCAATAGCGAGCAATATGTTAAACTCGTTTTACACTGATTTATAAGATTCAAGTAGAAAAATGGATATATTGAAGTTGATGTGTATAAAAGGTAATTTTATATTGTAAGATGGTCTTGAAGAAATCACCCTTTGAATGAGTGACGCATTTGCAAGTAGCGCATATGTCTTCAGTTTTGTTCAGACTAGCCCTATAGAATTTTTCAGATTCGGATGACAGTTGACATAGAAGTACAAGGTAGGTCATTATCTTTGTTTCCACAGAACGACCACGTGAACAGGGAGTTCACATCAGTGTGGTTTGTTGAAAACGCCGCCAATACAAGGAAGCATCAGCCGAAAAAGCAGCTAGTGCTAAGTCATACAAGTTCCGCAAAGACGTGTGGAGACTCTTCACACAGAAGGCATGGTAACATAGGGGGCCTGTTGACGACGGGCCCGTCGCCTCCGCGCCCGCCGAAAATGGGCCGGGCGAGGAGCAAGCAGAAATGTTCGAAATGTAAGAAATCCTCAGCCCAGGACCCGGCCGAGGAGCCAGGAGCCCAACCGGCCGAGGAGCCAGTAGTCGAGCCCGCCGAGGGACCGCGTGCCCGTCGAGGTCGCGGTCGGTTGTGTAGTCCACATTTGTTACCTGTTTGTTTAGTTCATATTTATTTGTTCTTATTTGCAAACATCATACAAAGTACTTGCTTGGTGTCTAAACACGAGCATGGGTAATCTGCAAAATGCGATTGTCGAGGCTATCTTTTGTGCACACAGTCTGGCCACAGCTTGTGACTGTAACGATATCTATGTAGATTTGTATATTGCTACATAAGATATCAGACAAAAAATCACACCCCTGTGTGCAGGTTAAGCTGCAAATCTAGACTAAGAGACCTTAGGAGGACAGTAGGTGGCCTAACATGTGCCAAGGTGTATTAAAGGATCAATAGCCTTAAACAATATTTCATGATCAGTATGTCATAGGCAGTGATCGATCGGCTAATCTTGCCCACATTTGACACAAATGATGTATTGAGTGACGTTGAGAATAACGAGCACTTCGTACCTCCGGGAAGAGTTATTTGTGGATATCCAGGTTGTACCAAGAACTATGCCACACAGGGTGCCTGTTGGACAAGACAAAAGGCGCATATGGCAGATATTGGGCGCACATGAAGAAGCCGACTTGGATGAAGATGAAATACATGTACAGGTCGAAGGAAAGGAGCGGCAGCAACCTGAAAGTAAGAGTACGGAAGAAGAAAGGAAGGAATATTATAAATACAACTATATAACTGTTCAGTTGTGAGATAAGTACTATATGACCTTCTCAAGAACGACTCTGTGAAGGACGGTGATGGTAACAGAATTTTGGGAAACTGGAAATTCGACATGGTTCAGTAGATCCAGAACAAGCACACTCGCTACAAATAATACATAGATAGGGTCTTCTGTCATCTCTTTTGGTTCCTGGGCTAGTTAAACATTTGACTAGACATGAGTTATCCCTCAGTGGAAACAAAGCTGCAAAGCTTGAGCTAGTTCGTGCTCATATTGGTAAGAGTGTGTGTGCTGCGATGAAAGTGAATATTCATCAGACACCGATCCTTCAGATATTGATGAGGTTCTGCGTTAGAGGTGGGTCAAAATGACAATGATTCTACTGCAAATGAGACAGTATGAGAAGAATGGAGGGTTAGGGGAAGATGTTCCTATTTCTAGGTTTGGCCGAAGAAGATACGATCTCTGTTAGAGGATCTGGTTGAGGGTGATATCTGTTTACTAAAAAAAATGAGAGAACAGTAGACTGTCCTACAGCATCAAAAGGAAGGCCATCGATGCTGTCAATATGAAAGAAAGTGTCATGGAGGAGAGGCAGATGATCAGGGTAGAAATGGGCAGGGTTTGACGTCATTTCCTCGATGAGCATGACTGACCTAATAAAGCTGTAAGGCACTACCAGGAGCGTGACAGTATGGAAGCAGAGCAGGCTATGCTCTTGCAACATATGATCAGGCTTGAGAAGAGACTATTCAGAATGCATGAGTACATAGGTCTACCTGATCCTCCTTCCTCTCACATACCCATGTATTGCGATCCAGTCCTAGACTGCCCTGAAGCTGAATACAACAGCTTTGATGATGACCAAGTATATTTCTAAAATCTAAATTACATCATCTTTGTCTTAAAGAGTATGGCAACTCCATCTTGGCTAACTTCTACGATGAATACACTTGTACATCCCTGTATGCTTGGACTCTCGTAAGTTTCGGAAAGACTTCCTGCTCGGACGGGGAGTTTTCAGTCAAAGAGATGTCCAGGCTTCAAAAAATCAGTTGACTCGACGCAACAATCTATCATCCACTGGAAGATTTTTGGCGAAGTCTTTCAGTCAAGGAAGAAAAGGGCTGCCCCACAATAGAGAGCAACATGAAAAATCAACTTGAAAGTACTAAAGTAGAGGCTGTCGGATGTACAGATACCTGAATGGTCACGATGCAGGGCTTTTCAAGTCAGGGGGACGCCATGTTCGGCAAGGTATCCTTATTTACGTCATTAGGGTAGCCTTGGAGTTGATGCGATGTGCTGGGAATATCTGTGAAAACCCGTTTTGGTGCCTTTGTGATATTCTCCTTTTTTTATTTGTTAATCAAATGAGGCTTCAACTTAAATGATTTATCTCTGCAGCAAACAAAGAAAAGAGGGTACTACAACATCATGTCGTCTGATGATTCGGATGACGAGGGCATCACCCAACCTGTGGGAAAACCCTGATCCTAAGTGAAGAAGAAGACGGGGAAGAAATGACAGAGGGGGAGCCGCAAGACGCAAAACCAAATAAGGAGTACGCAGACATAGCAGTAACAGCTGCGGAGAAACGGTTACAAAATAACTTGCAAGACGAGGTGATGAAACACATTAACGATGTGGTGACATCTTTAAGACATGGTCTAAAGGTTCAAATGTCTGACCTAATTCGATCTGAACTAAAAAAAGTTTCCTAATGAGACATTACAGACGGTGTTAACCGAAGTGCCTAACTCAATTCAAAGCGCAATACCTGACATCACACGGGCCGTGATGAAAAGTCTTAACGAAAGCCCAAACGCACCACCTGAAAAAAATCAAAACTTCACTTGCTCCATTGCTCATGACAAGCGCAAATTCGATGGCGTCTGAAGACGAAAAAGAATCAGGCAACAGGGTTTCTCCGATAACCAACCTGTTGGCTGACCAGGAAAAAAAAAAAAAAAAAACCTGAAAAAGCAGAGCCAAATCCAAAAACAATCTCAAGGTACCTAAAGCACAAAAAGCCAAGTGAACGGGTTTTCCACAGTTCAAGTGGAAAGTCATCTAAGGCAAGCTCTGACGAACCAGTTTTATCTATAAAGGGCCTTGTTCCTCTGCAATTGACACCAGAGTTTGAAAGCTCGTTTGGATGTTCACATTCGTACAAAGACATTCCCAAAGAATTACAACGTACAATCAAACAGAGTGGTACGTATGTGGAGGATTATACAACTCCAAGTGCAGATGGCAGGCAACAAAGAAATCTGTAGCAGTACATCATCATGATGTGAGTTATCTCATGCACACCTGCCACAATTTGTCGATCCGTCCAGACCTAGAACAGACTTTATCTGAGGCATCTACCAGCAGCATAAAGACATTGGATGATAACACATGCTTAAGCGGTGAAAGAGTTTTTATCTATTTTTTTTTTTTACTTCGGTTTCTGACAGACAAGGACGACGTGGCAATGCACTCAAGTTTTTATTTTATTCTATAACTTATACTAGCAGTGCCATGTACAGATAACAACATCCCCATTTTTTTTAATACACCTAGGCGAAGTGAGGAAAGTCGTGTGAAGTGCCTTTCCCAAGGGCACAACATCGGTGGCCTCCTTGCAATAGTTAATATTTTCTAAAGGCGGAGCAAGAGCAATGTTCCTAGATGTGAATACAACATGTATTCCTTTTGGCAGGAATGGTATTCTTGCAGCTGTAACTCCCCAGAGAGATTTTTTACAAACTGTGCAACTCTGGAAAGCGGTTATTGGACACCTCCTTTGTTAATGTCTCTGTACAATCAATCTGGGAGCCACCTAGGCCAGCAGAAATCAAACAACCCAATCCACTGACAAGAACTCTCAAGTCACCATTCATAAAGGTCGAAGATTTCTCAGGAAACTATAGGCCATTATGTAGAGTTCACAAATAGGGAATGGGACACATGTACATCATTGTCTTTCCTTCATGAGAATACGAGCTGTATAATATCCGTTTTTCTATCGTGTTACGGTAGGCACAGCTGGACGTTGTGTAGAACTGTGTCTAGATGAGAATACTGAACAGGAATGTCTTTTTCTTTAGACAGAAGATAGGTTGACTGTAGAGAATGACTCTCAGATAGGTTAGTTTCGGTGGGCAACAAAAGACTGCTAATGGTATGCTCAAGTCAACAGAGCATGATCAACCATTTGCAGGAAACATTCAGTCCCCGAGTGAACAGTGCATACAACAGGAACAGCCTATCGCAAAGTTTCATGTGGGTCATCTACGGAGGTTGACACCAGGAACAAGAGCAAAATGGATGATACCCTATTATTTCATTGAGGCTTTGGCATCCAGCAAACCCATCTAACTAAGCTGAACAAGCCCCCACTGAGCAAAAGGCACAGTCCCCGAAGTCTGGGTTTCCAAGAGGCTCCACAGCTGTAATACTAATAGACCTAACACACCCTGAGTAAGCTGGATGTCTCGCCGTAGCCGAAAGATATTTGCTGTCACCTATGTGTACATTTTGATGTGTTTGGAAGTTTCATTGGAGCAGCTTCTGTTGTTCAACGGGCTGGTTGTGTTGTTTCAGCAATCTTCTGTAGGTATTGGGATGAACACTTCAGACATCATATCTGTGTTGTCAAAATCCTTTCTAGCTGCGTAGACCTGTGGGAAAGAAATATACATTGGCTTTATTTTAATTAATACCACATATTTTATTGAACCCACATGTAACCTTTGTGTAAATGAGACATAAGAGGTCACGAATAGAACCTTGAATAAACTAATTTAACTGGTAAGATAGTTTTGGGTTAAAAATCTACCAAATTTTTCACACTCACACTCATTAGGTTATTTTTGTTTATGCTTTGTGCATGCAGCTCAAAATCTAACAACCGACTACCGAGTACATAATGAAGGATGGCACGCACAAGGCTGTAAGTGTAAGTCAGTTACATTTTCAATTCAAGAATACGAGGGTAAAACACCCAAGACCCCAGGTACTTTCCCTGGTACCTGTGGCCTTCAATATACTGTGCTGTTGCACTTACGCCCACCAACGAGGTTTCCAGTGTCATAATTCAGTGCACAGAAAGTACCCGTATGGCCAGACCACGCCACCCCGGTCCTTTGTTCTGAGTACAGAACTCGGTAACAGAAACTTGCATTTACACGCACAAAAACCACAGGAATATCGTCTACAGACTCCAGGTCCCACACACACAAATACAATGATTACATTTCCACCGGCATTGGCGAAAATTTCGGAAAAATTCCGTTTTCCTCGACATGTTCAACGCCCGGAAAATGTCTTCCACATACGGCCGCCATGACCCTCACGAAATAAATAAAAAATACCACACCAGTAACAACCTCGAACCTCAAGGTACTTATTCCTGACTAAAACAGCTATAGTATGCGGTAACTGGGTAGGTTTTTGTGGCAGAAAATAAGGCAAAACACTAAATCCCTTTCTGTTATAACAAGCACACATCCTCACCTCACAATGGCCGCCCCGTTCTGAGTAAATTCCACACCACACAGCACAGACGCATTCCTTCTATATCCATTCGCGTAAACATCTGGAATGCTTCTAAAATGTCTTAGATCCAAATAAAAGAATTCCTTACAGCTTACGCTGTTTAAAAATTACAAACGCTAGTACAAAAGCAATCAAAGCCAATAGCACAATCAAGATAAGCTTTATATTCATTACACGTTCCCTGTTTGGCCGCACTACTTTATGGCGGCACATGTGTACGCTCTGGCCCGAGAAGGTATTCGGTGGCGGCTGGATGATGACGTAGGTTAATTCTGGAGGCTTATTTGGGGGTTTTCGAGAGGCCGTTCTTTAAAATTACGCAAAGCCGTAATATCAAACCGTGTATATCAAAGAGGCTTATCCCTGTTGAGCCCGCCCCTGTAACCCCTAAAGTGCTTATCACATATTTTCAGAAGATGATTTACAAGTCATATAATTCACAAGGTTGTATCATTTCAGCCAGTAGGTACCCATGTGAGTAATGAGGTTGTTGCAACGCGCTCATAATTGTCATGATTGTTATAACCTTTTTAACTTATAACGTCAAAACACATAACAATAGACGTTAACTCTAGTGTTTTTTTTAATAAATAAATACAAGTTAGTGACGAAATTCGGGGGAAATACTTAGGTTATCCCTGAGGTGATGATATGTGTGACAGGTTCCTATCCACAGAACAGACGGACGCCCAAGATCTCGGTTCACACTCCTTTTATTCCACTAAAAATAATTAAATCCGGCCACTTATCAGAACTCTCAGGTACCATAAGCCAGTCTGCTACCTTCCATCCAGATACGCCCCTACATCGGCGTCACAACCAGTCTGCTCCGCAGACTGGCCCAGGGCTAGCTGCTTTCGTATCCAACACATAACAAGAAGAATGTGACATAATTCTATAGACATGACAAACATGTACGTTGGACAAACCAAACTGTGTGTTTAGTAACATAGAAAAAGAACCTTCATTTTTCATCATTCATAATTTTTGGCTGCCATGAATTATGCAATAGCTGTTCGGTTTGTGTCATTTGTCCACGAAGCGTCCATAAACCAATTACTGTTTCAGGTGGTTAATCACATGTCCAGGTGGGTTTCCCGCAGCTAGTTAGTCTTTATCCCATCTTATCATAACTGCTTGAGAAAATATCTATTTGCACTGCAGTGTGTCTGAGACCTTTCCCAAAACCCACTCACAAGTGATTTATTTAGAATATTATACTTCTTTAGATGTACAGGAAGCAATACAGGTGTACTGTGAGTCTGCGACAGACACATTTAACTATTCAGTAAGGAGATGCTGATAATGAGGACAGGAAAAGATCCTTACAATTCTGTTTGCAGTTGTTCAACCTGTATTGTTTCAGTAAGGAGATATTACCGGTATGCTGTTTCGGTAAACCAGGCTTAATGAATATAAACATAAAAATATCCCTGTTATTCCGTTTACAACTTGTTCATTCTGTATAATTGTTTCATTATGGAGATACTACTAGTATGCTGTTTAGGTTAACCAGGGTTAATGAATATTCCGGTAATCTGAAGTTTTCTTAAAGGAAAACATCCCTGTTATTATGCTGGCATTTGTTCAACATGTATTGTTTCAGTAAGGGCATATTACAAGTTTGTCCTGACAATAAATGGTGTTGAACGAACCGTACTGATGTATTTCACTGTTATTAAGTTTATTTGTTTGATCACTTTGACTGAAATATAAACCTACCGACCCTAATTTATTCAAGACCTTAATATGAAACACAACAAAGACGGATCTGTGACAGAACATTTAAGACTACAAGAACAACAAGCCATACTAGTAGATCTGCTGCGTCAGATGTGTCACTAAAGGTTGACTCAATGTGCAAGGAGAAAGTATATACACCAAGGGAGGGACGGTGTATTTCCCTAGGAAATAAGTACAAAGACCCCATTGATAAGACATTTGTCAAGATAAATGATAACAAATGGTTGGCCAAAGCATTGAAGAAGGGAACAAAGGCCTGGGTCCCAGACGTTGATCTAGTGGAAGTAGATACAGACATTTTGAAGACGTATAACCGAAAACCCCACAACTGCAGTTTTCAGTCACTACTGAGGCTAGGCTTGTTGTCCTAGCTGTATCCACGCATGTATTCGTTTATTACAAAGAAGGTCCAGATAGTTTGATCTAAACATGATTTGTAATATCCTGTAGTGGGTTTCTCAGTCTCTTACTCCTTCTCAATTCTGGTGGGTTTCCCTGGGTTGTCATTCCGGTTGGGTTTTCCTGGGTTTTCCTTCCAGTTGGGTTTAACGGTTGCTTTAAGCAGTGATCTAACTGTATACATGCTAAAATGAAGGAAAAAAAAGACTTGAGCTTTGCTTTAATTGTATTCAATTCAGTAATGATTAGAGAAGGTTTTGGTGATACAAAAGAATAGTAGCAAGCGAATCCTCAACGTTTCCACACTGTGAAACCACAGATACAACACTCTGAGCCAGAGGGTGCCGGGGATCTTCACCCAGTATCTCCGCAACGTGTCAAACGTGCACCGCCGGAACAATGATTAACGGGCGCTGGCCGGCCTTCTGACATACGTAAGTCAAAATTTTCCGTCTAAAATAGAAATGACCAAACGTTTTATACAACACTGGTTTTGCCTTCTCAGACTTTGTTGGGGGAATGTCTTCCTCCAAATCTTCTTTTCTTTTTTGAAGTTGCTTTGTCATCTTATATTTGATAAATTATGCAGTTTTCACGTCAGCATAATTTTGCGCAAAAAATGTAGTACATGTCCATGTACTCGCCTGGCCAGAAACTGGGAATAAATTTTGTTTGGTGCGCCAGCATCCAAAGACGGTTATCCAGGCTTGTGGTTCAAGCAGAATTGGAAAGGAAAGTCCGCAAGGCTATACATTGTTCCAATGCAGACAACGCTGTCGGTAGAACCGCAGGTGATATTTCAGATGATCTAGACATGAAAGTCTCTTAAAACGGGCACACTGATACTGATTATAAAGATTTTTTCTCGTATGCATGGTGTCATTAAACCATATATTTGGATTGGTAGCACTAGTACCACTGACTTTTCTGTCCTTCCTCGTTGGCCAACTTGTGTAGGACCATTTTTATCTACATGCTTAATGTCTCTGTTTAAAAAACGTGCATAGGAAAAGTCCGGGCATGGATTTTACGTGCTTCTTTCTTATATCTTCATGTGTACAGACTACTATACTAATAGGATACTATACTATTACTATACTACTTCTGGCCACACCGCACCTCTTGTCAGTGCACAGATGCTACGCTGTGGGCACAACGTGTGCTTTGGGTGTCACCAGGTCATCCCGGAATGCCCTTTATGCAAAGGTTCAGTCACCCGGGTGGGACAAAACATTGCAGTGTGCAATCTGTCCCGGAAACTGGAGGCCACCTGCGCATTTGAGTGTGAGTTCCCAGAGAAAGTGACGGTGGATGACATGTTGACTCACCTGTTGTCCCGATCCGGGTCGCCAACGTTGGCAAGCAAGACGTACATATAAGTCAGAAAGCTCGGTTAGGGGTGTTATTCTTAGCGGAATTGCAGAGACCGGAGTCGGTGGAGTTAGAAGCAGTGGGGGAGCAGGAAGTGCAAATTAACTTTGTCCAGTGCCAGGTTAGTGTTGATTCTGAGGACGTCACACAGCCCTCCCCACCCCGACATGCTAAGGCGTCTGACCCTGATCGTAACAATATGGCCTATGACAAGGTAGATTTAGATGGGGCGGATGTTTCAGAACGACCACAGCGAATGCTCACCAATATCAAGATGTAGGGCGGATGCACAGTACACACCCTCCAGGACGATCATCACAGACCCCAAGGCGGAGAAACTCCTCATCGATTTCATTCACAAAACCGTTGTGTACAAGAACCCGGAGAATTACATTTATGTAGGTTTCTGCTGCATTTCCATGTGTGTTATAGATTTCATAGACTCGAATACAATACTTCTCTTTTGCTTTTTGATGCCTTTCACTGCGAAATGGAACGTGCCAAACAAAATAGGGTAAAGCATTATACATGTAAATTGACCATTATTCTATCGCTTCATCCTAACACTAGGCCAAGGACACCCACTACTGTGAATCGTACAACAACGCGGTGTTGATGTATGTAGACAAGAGGGTATGCTTCCAAAAGGAGAGCTATACGATGAGGATGAACCTCGGGACACTGGACTGGGTAAATAATCACTTCATTTCTGCTCTCCGGAGCGCCAAACACACAAATTATTCTAGTTTAGCACAGGCACGTAAAAGGAGATACGAAGATGCCTAAGATATTAACTGTGCAAAATCTCCACATGAAAATTAAAACAGATCATTTCCACCTGAAGTCTGATGGAGCATGGCTTGGAAAATTCTTCATATGTCTTTCCACAGAATGAACACGTAGACAGGAAGGCCACCTCTTACTGGGAGATTGAAGACGTGGCAGCTCCCAGGCGACAACAGCCTAAGGCCAACCTAGTGCGGAAAGAGTACAACTTCAGGAAAGTCCTGTGGAACAAGTTCATGGCTGAGGCATGGAAGATTATCTGATCGAGCACTGCGCATATATATTGTTGTTTTTGGTAATAACTATCTTGGAATTAAAGATGGCCATGACGTTTGCATCTGCAACGTGACGTTAACTTTAATATATAGTTTTTATAGAACTTTAGAACAATGTATTAGTTAGAGTCCTTGTAATGTTTATCCTCAGACCCTTTCCTTAGCGTGCGGATGAAAGGGCTTGCTCAGTTTGATGTATGTGTAACTAAACAGTAAACTTGCTTGTTTTTTTCTACATTGCAAAGCACATGTACATAAGGGTTGATCAGTTGTTTTTTTTCAACATTGATTATCAGTTTCATTCAGTCTAGTATGGCACTGAAAGCCTGGTGTGACTTTACCAGTGTAAACATGTACATAGAAACTGAGGACCACTAATTTTAATATTGTGGACACAGTTACATTGTATAAGAATGTTTTCATCTCTTCGTGTTTGCAGAATGTTAGCAGTCACAATGGGCCACTGCATGCTTGTGAAGTGTTGATTTTTTTCCCAATTTCACTGACTGTAAAGTAATGCCCGGAACTCGTGTCATCCAATCACTGTCCACAAAACTATGGGGTACCAGGTATATTAATGTATGTAGCTTTGATTAAACACTCTGCTTTGGCTAGTACTTACCCTGGCAGAAGCATCAAGTCTTCTCTGTTGCGGTGTAAGTATATAACCCATCTTTCATCTTGAAATGGCAACGCTAACATGCCATAAAAACGGCAAAACTAGTGCAGCTGCTATCTGAAGGTTTTGCCTTTCGATGCATTTACTTTCGAGCCCAAGGCGTCACATGAAGATGACCACGACATACGGCGGTCTCCATTAGTCTTCTTGGCACTGCCGGCCAATTCAATTCTCTACATGTAACGTTACTTTTATTCAGGTGGCACGCATTTTCTGGAATTCATTCGCATCAGGCTAACTTGGCAAGAATGGTAGAGAGGTAACACACATGTACAATGTAAATCGGGGAAGTTGACCTTGTCATTTTACGTACAGTTAGAAAATAAGTAATTTGTATAGCCAACAACAAAGCATAAATAATCGTGGCAAACAGGAAGTAAAAGGTTACGCAGCATGATCATGCTACAGACTGTTGTACCTGACCAGGAATTGTTTACGCTGCGCCGCATCCAAATCGGTAGAAATCTCGGGGCCAAATACATTTCCTATCCTCACAAAATCCGCACAAGTAGATGCAGAAAATATCCATCCTGGTTCATAAGAAGCCGTAACATGGCATTTAGAACGGTAACTTCATGGCTTTGTCATAAAGATTGTGTTGGAAAATTGTTAGAGAACAACCTGGAAAGTGCAAGAAGCATGTGACTGACGATTGTCCGCATGGAAATGCTAAGAATCAACCATACATATATGGACACGTTTATAGAACAGTAGAGATATTGCATGAATTGTAATAATTTAGAAAATATGTTGATGTAATTGTACAGATAAAACAACTCCATATTCTTATACATTTTTCTATATTGGTCTATATTTCTTCCCACTTTGGTGCATTTGCTTGCGAGCGCTGAAGTCAGCTGATTTCTTTTCCAAGATGGCGGAGCCGCCTGTGACTTGCAACAACACCATTCGTACATTCATAACACCCGTGCCGCGTCTAACTTTGCCGCTGCCGTTTGACAGTCCAAGGAAATGTCAGGAAAAGTTTTTTGCACCAGGTGGATGCCATGTTCTTTGTTCAGTCAAAGGAAAGCGTTATGTTTTGACTAGCGATTTGGAGTGCGTTATCGGCAGTGTTGCGCTGCATACAAGAAAAAATACTCAAGCAGAGACGTTCTTATTGTAATGTACTGCAGTATGCTTTTTTACTATCGACTTTCGAAACAAAGTGATAGTGCTGGAACGATTTTTTTTCTCGTATCACTTTTGTCCACGGGAAGACGGAAAACTACACGCAGTCCCATTCCAGAAACGTTTGTTTACACTCATTTCATGGTCGATTAACAATGGGAGGGACAGTGGCTGGCCACCACTGCCCTAATCACCAACCCTGCGGGAGGTGGCAGGCCAGAGCTGCCTGAACCAGGCCTGGACCAGGGTCTGGCTGGCACTAATTAAAAAGTCATTACCGCCGCTAGGAGCTAGCGGATCCCCGGGGTTTAAGGAATGTGTTAACTCAGACGTTTGGTTGGCTACACTGATGGTACATCAAGAAATAAAATGCAAATTGGCAGTCCGTTGCTAGTGGACGCACTCTGATACAGAACTAAGATGCAGAGATATAGCAAATTCAACAGATACATACTTTGTACATGCTGTATTATGTATAATATCCGGGTTTTTTTAATAACAGCTGGACGTTGTGTAGAACTGTGAACAGGAATGTCTTTTTCTTCACAGACAGAAGATAGGCTTTGGCATCCAGCAAACTCATCTAACTAAGCCGAACAAGCCCCCACTGAGCCAGAGGCACAGTCCCCGAAGTCTGGGTTTCCAAGAGGCTTGGCAGCTGTAATACTGATATATCTGACTAACGCACACTGAGTAAGCTGGATGTCTCGCCGTAGCCAATACATTATTTGCTCTGTCACCTATGTGTAAATTTTGATGTGTTTGGAAGTTTCATTGGAGCAGCTTCTGTTGTTCAACGGGCTGGGTGTGTTGTTTCAGCAATCTTCTGTAGATACTGGGATGATTTGCCACAGTTGAAATGAACACTTCAGACATCATATCTGTGCTGTCACAATCCTTTCTGGCTGCGTAGACCTGTGGGAAAGAAATACACATAGGCTTTAATACAACATATTTTATTCAATTATTTATTGAACACACATGTATCTTTGTGTAACTGCGAGTGCGACACAAGAGGGAACGAATAAACTAATCACATTTTAATTTGCATGATATTTTTGGGTTGAAAAACAAAAAGCTACCCAATTTTTTCACACTCGTGTAGATTCCATTAGGTTGTCATTGTTTATATTTTGTGCATGCAGCTCAAATCTAACAACTGAGTACATAATAAAGGATGGCACATACAAGGCTGTAAGTCGGTTACATCTTCAATTCAAGAATACGAAGGTAAAACACACAGGACCCCATGTACTTTCTCTGGTACTCGTGCTCTTCCATAAAATGTGCTTTTGCCCCTACGCCCACTAACGAGATTTTGCAATAGAGTTATCATAATTCAGTGCGCTGCAGCCGACCAATGATGATGAATTCAGTGCACACAAAGAACCCGTATGGCCAGACCACGCCACCCCGGTCCTTTGTTCTCAGATTACAGTACTCGGTAACAGAAACTGGTATTTTACACGCACAAAAAGCACAGAAATATCGTCTACAGACTCCAGGTTCCACACACACAAATACGATGATTACATTCTCCTGGCATTTGCGATAATTTCGGTAAACATTCCATTTTCTCGACAACGCCAGAAAATGTCTCCCACATACGGCCGCCATGAGGCATGACCCGGCCTCACGAAATAGAATATTCAACAACACCAGTTACAACCTCGAACCTCTATGTTCTTACTCATTACTAAAACAGCGATACTACGAGGTTTTTGTGGCAGAAAATAAGGCAAAACACTAAAACCCTTTCTGTTATAACACGCACACGTCCTCACCTCACAATGGCCGCCCTGTTCTGAGTAAATTCCACACCACACAGGACCGACGCACTTATTTTATATCCGTGCGCGTACGCGTCTGGAAAGCTTCTAAGATCCATATGAAAGACTTTCTGACAGCTTAAACAATTAGAAAATTATACCTGCCAGTACAAAAGCAATTAAAGCCAATAACACTGTCGAGACTAGCCCCACATTAATAAGACGTTCCCTGTTTGGCCGCACTATTTTATGGCGGCACATGTGTACGCTCTGTCCGGGGAGGGTATTTGGTGGCGGCTGGATGATGAGTAGTTCTGGGGGCTTAATTGGGGGTTTTCGACATACCGTTCTTTAAAATAACATAAAACCGTAATATCAAGCCGTGTATATCAAAGAGGCTTGTCCCTTCTGAGGCCCGCCCCTGCAACCCCTAAAGTGATTATCGTATGACGCAAAATTTTCAGGAGATGATTTATGATGAAGTAATGATTATAATAACCTTATAACACGAAAAAAAACATAATACTAAAACGTTCACTCTAGTGTTTTTTTTTTGTGAAGCAAATACAAGTTAGTGACGAAATTCAAGGGAAAATACGTTATGAAATTGAGGCCAAAGAAAAAAGTATGGCAATTAAAAGTTATTGCAATACATAGCGAAGGTGTCTGGGTTGAGCTTACTGTATTGTAAGGAAAATACCTACGTAGCAGACTAATTTCTGCCATAATATTTGTTCACAACGCTTATAGAAATTAGAAATGCGTCTGTCAAGCAGATATAGAAAGGCACCATAACTTGATGAGTTCCAAGCAGATGTCGAAAGACCGGAGTACACTCCCGGTGTAGTGTCTTTCTTTGCCATTTTTGGATGGGTGGAACGAGAATCTAGGCCAGAAGTTTAGAAATTCGGTTTGCTGGGGCTCCTACGATCGCGGCCAGAAGGACGGCACAGATTTTGAAACTTTTAATCTAATTTGTGGACACAAAATGTAGATAAGAAGGCGATAAGTTTATCTCTGCAATACTTACTGTCTTTTTAACAAAGAATTGTTGAATCAACTTCTTCTTTTTTCGACATACAGGTGGAGTTGTGTTAGTTGTTTTTTGTTGTCGCATAATTTACGATTGCGCGAGATCTTTTCTACATGTGTTTGCCACTGATTTAAGAATTTTTATTCGCATTATCATCTCATGTAACTCGTAAGAATACCTGTAACGTAACATGTGTATAAAGCTTGCAACTGGAACTTGTTTTGCTGACAGTCTATATTTTTCAAATCGTAACTATATCATTTGTGTGATCTTGAAAAAAATGACAACACATTATTTTCCGTTTGTAGATTATAATCTTTATTATTAATTAAAGAACATTGATTGTTTATTGCTGTGTAAATCACTAGCTTGTTGTGTGCATGTTGTGATCAAGAAATGGAGCGTGATTGCGAACGTACTCATCATGACGGGCAAACGTACATGCAACGTGCTAGTGCCGGGGCGAGAGGGTGTGGGATACAAGGTCGCGATATGAAATTTTAACGGTAAAACAGCCACCGCTAAAGCCGCTATAACTAAGTGACCGTTATCAAATCATGATTTACAGTATTTGATTGCCGTATTGTTCTGACCGGGACTCCTTTTTGCGACGGAAAATGATTGATCCTGCCAATTGATCCAACGCGAACACAAAGATAGCGCGAACTGTTGTTTCGCCCCACAACGCGAAATAAAATCGACGCGAACATAAATATACTTACAGTATATTGAAAATGGGAATTCTTCCAGATAGTTTAAAAAAAATCATTTTTCTCTTTGAAATTAAGATCTAAAAAGTAAAAAAAAAACTTGTACTACAAGGGCCATGATCACGATTGAGTGAAATTCCGTATAGCTTTGGGGGGCTTCCGTGTTTCCCATCCAGAGCACCATAGGAATTCCCCCTCTCATTTATGTTATTAAAGGAGTAAAATACAGTTTGAATTCCGTCTTCTACTAACATGTCTACAACAAGCACGTTTTTTTTATTCGTATATGTTTATTGAGTATAAGGCAGGAAGCGTTTGCTTATATGAAGCCTTCTACTCAACACATACAACAAAGAGACATAATGACATGCATAAATACAAAATGGATAAAAGAAAATTAACAATAGGCAGTACACGTTGGTATCTATCACTAAATGAATCTGCCTGTACAATGGATGTAAGTATGAACTATGTCGAATATATTACAGTTTTGTAAGTATGAGAGTGATATGGAACCGCGTAACAGAATAAAACATAATGAGCTGTCGTTAAGTTGTTGAGGGTCAGTTATGTTGGAAAGAGATGATAACATAGTACTTCTTTGGGTGGTATAAAGTTTACAGTGTAGGAGATAATGTTCAGTTGTTTCACTATAATGGTCACATTTACATGTAGAACAATCTATACAATGGTGTAGAAATAGGTGGTGGTTTAACTGACTGAAATTTAAACGAAGCCTTGTAAGATGAACTGCATAATGTCTTTGGCAATGAGAGAAGTGTGGGTGTTTAATCGGTCTGTTAAAATGTGAGTCCAGCTCCTTATAGTATAGACGGTGATCGTAAGCGACGCTTGGACATTAGAGGGCAGTTCATTCAACAAGTGAATAGTTGTGGGTAAGAAAGATTTTTTACACTTTTCAGTTTTACAAACAATGGAAGTAAAATTCTGGTTGGCACGGAGATTGTATGGGACAATATCGCGAACACGTGGTGGGATGAGGTCTTGTAGGTATTGTGGTACGAAGCCATTCAATATTTTCCAAAAGTGAATCAGCTTATGCTTTTGTCTTCTTATAGCCAATGTGTCCCAACCAACCTCGGCTAGCAGAGACTCGTGTTTAGTGCCTCTCATGGCTCCAGTACAAACCCGTGCCGCTGATATTTTAACAGATTCGAGTCTTTGCCGAGAATGCTACACCAACCAACATCTGCATATTCGATTAATGGCCGAATCATACTTAAATACAAGGTTTCCAGAGTTCCCCGAGGAACAAAATGTTGTGTCCTTTTCGAAAGGTTTATACGTTTCATTGCCTTGGATGTTAATTCGGATACATGGTATGACCAAGACAAATCACGTTTTAGATGTAGTCCCAAGTGCTTATGACAATCAGCTTCCTTCAGTTCAACTCCCTTGAACACTAACCATGCTAACGGTGGGTGGTGGACCTTGATCTTTTTCATAGAAAATGTCATTAGTACGGTTATAAGGGGATTAAAAGTTACCAACCACTGGTCTGACCAGTCACCCACCAATTTAAGATCGTGGTTCAATCTATTTGCTGAGACAAGACGACCCAAGACTATTTCCATTAGCGACGTGTCGTCAGCAAAACGATTGGCTTCAGTTAGCAGATTGTCCACCAGATCATTAATAAAAACTAGAAAAAGGAGTGGCCCTAGGAGTGACCCCTGTGGGACACCTGCAGCAATAGGTAACCAGCTGAAACATGTCCCATTGATGACGACACGCTGCTTTCGATTCGTAAGGTAAAACTCAATCCATTCCAGAAGCGATCCAGATACTCCCAGTTGACGCAACTTGAAAATAAGCCCAGCATACCACTCTTTATCAAAAGCTTTGGATATATCCAAGAAAACGGCACGGACTTCTAGACCTTGGTCTATACTGCTTTGTGTAGCTTGTGAACAAGGTGCGTCAATGAATTAACAGTTGAGTCACCGGGAGTGAAACCAGAATTTCGATCGGTAAGCAGGTTGTTGCCATGTAAATAGGTAGATAATGGAACATAAACTATACGTTCAAACACTTTAGAGACAGCGCATAAAAGTGAAATGGGCCTGTAGTTTTCCTTCGCCTGCTTATCGCCTTTCATATACACAGGGACGACATTTGAAAGTTTCCAAATAGACGGGAAACAGGCGTATTTCAATGAAGCATTAAACAAGTGTGACAGTGGTTCTGATACTGAAAGCGCAATACTCTTCAAGAGTCTATTACTCAGGCCGTCAGGACCAGTAGCCTTATTAATGTTAAGGTCTAATATTACTTTGTACACATCTGCGGGACAACAAGTAATTGAGTTAATAGATAAGTCTGTTCTGAGTACAAAGTTGGGAAAAGAGGCGCCTTCGGTATTCAGGTTTGTTTGAGCTGCAAAGTAGCTATTAAGAATATCGGCTTTAGCCTTGTCTTCCGATATAACAGTGCCATTTTCAAGTAGAGAGGGTAAAACACGATCCGTCTTACCAAGGAAGATTTCCTTGGAGACGGACCACCATTTTTTGGGGTTCAGAGTTGGATTGGCAAGGTCGAGACAAAGGCTATCCCGATGATTTCTTTTTGCTTGTCTAATCAAATCTGTACACTGATTGCGGACTTGTTTATAGGCGCAAAAAAAACTTGGGTTATTAGTTATTTTGTGTTTTCTGTACAGTCGCCTCTTTTTCCTAAGCAAGTACCTTATCTCACATGTCATCCAGGGCTTGTCTCTAGGACGAATGGTGACTACTTTACTAGGAATGACCAGCTTTATGACATTAGTGAGAGTTGTCATGAAAGCCTCGGCTGAGGCGTTCACGTCTGGAATGTGTTCCGATATCACGGAATTCCAGTCTACATCACAAATCTTCTAGTTAAGTTCTTCATAGTCAACATTCGTAAAGTCAAAAACAGTTCGTTTATAGGCTTTGACTCTGGGAATCTTGACAGACAGTATTCCATAAGTAAGAGAATGATCACAGTTAGTGGGGGAGGTAAGTACCATGGTCCGTGAAAAGTTGCTCTTTTCTTAAGGTGAGACAGACAGCAAGGTTGATAATTGAACTCTCTACCTTCAGGATACTCAATCGTCTTTGATTTTTCAGCGCTTTACTCTCTACTTATGAATCACGGACATTTACTGGTAAACAAAATATGTGCTTGGGAATTTCCTAACTTTTATTCAAATGTCCTAATACATTGTATTTTTCTTTTCCAACTTAGGACTGGATGAACAGTTTTGGCGTGAGGCAGCTGACACATACAGCACATACCCTGGCCCTGCTGCTGAAACTGAAGGGACTGGAGGAATTCACAAGGCAATGAGACTTGGGTTAACACATGTGAGTAGATCCTGTACAGTTTACTCCAACCCGACCCAGACTACTATTTTTGACAAGTTCAGGCCATTATCAGTAATGTTGAACAGTTTAATTTTGCCAGTATCATCCACTTTGACCAGTTGAGACTAGTAATCAACAATTTATGTAGCGGGCATTAAAGTATTTCATTAGCTAATCTTCTCCCTGATTTGTCACCAATTCCACTCCTGACAGGCATAAGGCATCTTTCTGCCTTGTTCAAAATATTCAAAGCAAAAAGATTTAAGTCTGCCTCATCCTAATTCATTGTTTTCCACTTTTTTGCAGTTACAAGAAGCTGACAACTTTCTGCAGCTTCAGCAGGATCTTATTGATGCCTTAAAGCCCAGATCAACCGATGTTCATGGCCATGGGACTTCTGGGTGAGAGGCTGTCATCCAAAGCCAAGTACGCCATCTTCGCTGTGACGCCCAGAAAGACCAGTGCTCGTGTGTACGCCCTGCCAGAGGACCTGGAATTGTTAAGTGTTTGCATCATTGCAGAATTCGGCTGGGAAGTTCATGATTTGTGATGTTCCATTCATAGCGTTAACTGAACGTACGATTCCCTCTGTGTACCTGAGGCACTAAGTTGTCGGCAGGGATGATTACAATCTCTTTGTTGATGGTACGGTGCCTGATGTGTGTTTTGTTAATATCCTGAGTGCCGTTGCTGGTAGGGAATCGGTGCATTTTGTGAGTGGTGGCTACTTTTTCACGCAAGGCTTCAGCCCGTTTCTGTGTTGTGCATGCCCGGTACGTTGTTGGTTCAGTCTCTGTGACTGTGTTTATGGCTGAGATTGTATTCGGGGTGGCTGTGAAGTTCAATGAGTCAGAGAATTGGGACTTTCCTGGTTCTGTTGGCTTATGACTGATTGGGTTATTCTACCATCTGTTGTCCTTTCTGTTTATGTAGACTGGTTGGTGGTTGCCGGGGACCTAGACCAGGACGTAATTTGCCTTGTGTCGTATCTTGGAGTCCCGAACCAAGATATGGCACAGGGCCAGGAAGGACGGCAGGTGGTTGGTTGGAGAGCCTGAGTAGTTGTGAGCTGATAGAACCAGGGAAATCCCTGATCTCTGAAACACTAAACTTTGCGGTTTCTTCGAATGTGATCCCGGCCATCGACATAGCCAGAGGAACCGAATTAACAATATATCAGGTTTGCATACCGTAGAGACAGGCTGGAGTCCTGTGTGCAGGAGTAGTCGTTGCTCTCGACCCCTCACCAGCAACATAACTCAGGGTGTCATCAAAATGGACTCAACGTCTTGCCATCCGTCAAGAGATCATGATTCTCTCGGCTGATAATACTTCAGGTAGACAGAAGGAATTGTACATTTCTAGGTTGAACCTAGAACTGAAATGACAATCACAACTTAAGTTAACTTCCTGTCATGCCCCCAGCAATCTGTAGATGAAATTCTTGTTAATGACACAGTTTGGGTCTATGCGGAGTACTGTTAGCACCGGTGGTAAAATTATGTACTGTGCTGCTATGGCATATAGAGTGAGATCTGAAGCCATTGAATGTAAAATGCTTCAAATCGATTATTTCTTGGGAAAAGGTCTTTTGTTCTCAACTAGCCTTTATAGTTAGTGTATTTTGTGTGGCTTTTCTAGTATAAGACTGACCACCTTAATTGTCCTGGAAACTAAAAAACCTACTCTGATACACTCCTATCTAATATCCTCATTCCCGATGACGTTCTCTACTGTAACAACCCTAACTGTAATAATGATACTCATAAGAATGCCATCCTTCACCTTTCCAACCAGATTATAAACACTCTTCATGCAGCCGCCTCCGCTTCTCTCCCTAATAAGAAACGATCCTCCCCTTACTCTGTACCCGGCTGGAACGCCGTTGTCAAGGAGGCCCATCAAGCCGCCCGAGATGCTTTCCTTCTCTGGCGGCAGTTGGGCCGTCCTAGGCATGGAGCGGTATGGAATATTATGCGTAAAACAAGGGCGAAATTTATGCTGCTACTGAGGCAGTGTCGCCGCTCTGAGGCCCAGTCTAGAGCGGACGCGCTTGCCATGCATCTTCATCAGGGGGGTTGCAAGAGTTTTTGGAATGCTCTGCGTTCGCAAAACCGCTCCAAGCCAAATCTTCCCAACACGGTTGATGGTTACACGGGGGCTACAGATATTGCCAATATGTGGAGAAACTATTACAGTTCCTTGTTTAATTCGGTTAAGTCCGCTAATCAAAAGCAATCTGTTATGCATGCAATGGAATCCGATGTTAGCGATGTAACCACGGTAACAGTAGGAGAGATATGTGATGCTATCAATGACTTATCCAATGGGAAGGCTAGTGACGTGCAGGGCATTTCAGCTGAGCATCTCAAGAACGCCGGGCCCCAACTACCCGTTCTGCTTTCATTCTTAATTTCCTCTATGCTTAGACACGCCTATGTGCCACCTAGCATTCTGAACGTTGTACTTGTCCCTGTATTGAAGAAGCCCAGCTCCAATGCTTCGAACAAGGACAGTTATCGTCCGATTGCAATTGCCAGCCCCTTGTTAAAAGTTATCGAATCTGTACTATTGACATACCTTGACGATTTCCTATGCTCCCCGAGCAACCAGTTCGGATTTAAGAAGAAACATGGAACTGATCTATGTATATTTGCCCTCAAAGAAATTATTCAGTATTATCGACAAAGGGGCTCTCCTGTATTTGCATGTTTTCTGGACGCATCCAAAGCGTTTGACCGTGTAAATCACTGGACATTGTTTAAGAAACTTATGGATCGAGGGGTTCCGATGTACCTAGTTAGATTCCTGGTCGTGTGGTATAGTACGTTGTCATTCTGTGTCCGGTGGGGCCACACCCTCTCGGATACATTTACCGCTATGAATGGTTTGCCTCAAGGCAGCATATTGTCACCAATCTTGTTCAATGTGTATGTATCCGATTTGAGTACCGAGCTACTGAGGTCTGGAGTTGGTTGCTATGTTGGGGACACCTTAGTCAACCACTTGATGTACGCGGATGACATTTGCCTCGTCTGTCCGTCTGTTAAAGCGTTGCAGAGATTGATCAGTATTTGTGAGCTATCTGGAGCGGATATTGACATGTTGTTTAATGAATCGAAAACACTATGTATGTACTTTCCGTGTCGCCGCTTCCGCATGAGTATGCCTTTGCCGCCGCTGATGCTGTACGGTACCGCCTTAAAGTATGCCTCTTCTACAACATATCTTGGGTATATAATTACCCCTGATCTTTCGGATGACGCAGCAATCCGAGCTCACGTCAGAGGCTTTTATTCTCGGGCAAACTCACTCCTCCGGCGGTTTCGTTACTGCTCAGCGGCGGTAAAAAGTGAGTTGTTCTCAGCGTATTGCTCCCCGATGTATTGTGCCCAAATCTGGAGTAATTACAGCGTGAGTGCGATCTCCAAGCTACGAGTGGCTTACCACAGCGCAATGAAAATGCTCTTTTCCGTCGGCAGGCATACTAGCACTAGTTGGTTGTTTGTGAATAACCGGACCGACATGTTTGACGCAAGGCGTCGCAAGGTCACCTACTCATTTGTAACACGCCTGCTGTCGTCTGACAATGATATAATTAGAGTGCTTGTACACTCGGACGGCTTTTGCCATAGGCATAGCACATTCTGGCGACATTATGTAAAGTCTTTGTAAGTGTAGCTTTGTAAATCTTTGTTCTGTGTCTGTTTTTATGGGCCATGGGCCTGATACAAATAAATAGATAATACACTAGCTTTGAGATAAAAAGTCTTCTTCCTCTGTTTTGATTGTAATTGTTTCAGGTGTAGCGCAATTTGTGCCTTTTTGTACATTGTACACTTTGCATTTCTCTGTTTTGTCAACAATTGCTATCAAATAAACTGTTTAAAACCAGATGTGTAGTTTATATTTCACATTTGATGTTGAAAAAAATGGATTTCCCTCCCTCTCCAACCTGACCTTGAATACATGTTGTGAAGCCGAAATTCAAGGTTCATTTTTGGCCCCCTGGTATGTGACCCTGGTACTGCAGCAGAACTTCAATTTTTGTATCTTTTGGCCTGGACGTGCTGTGGTCTTTGTTATAATTGCAGAGGAAAGACAGGTCAGGATCAAGAATAGAGTTGATGTGATGTTTCCTATTGTGTGCAATGCAGTAAAGGCTGTGAAGCTTTGATAGACGACTTTGAACCACACAAATTGGTTTTGTCATAGGGGTAATTTTCGACAATCTCCTAATCTGGAGAAATCATGCGTTTGATAACAATCTGAGGAATTTACGACGGATATAGGTACAAAATAAAGCGTTTCACCATCAACATTGCACAGCGATATCCAGAAATGTTTGACGGCATGTGTGAGCTGTGCACTTAAACAAATTTTAGGTACAGGTACTGAGGTACACGGGTTTAGGTACAGGTCCGGACCAGAACCTGCACCTAATAAAGTACTTGTTCAGAAAATGGTAGTTTTTCAATAAGGACAAAAGCATGTTTGAACTGGTAACAACATACTATTTAATTGTGCTAGGTATTATTTTTATGAAAACACATGAAATTTGACTCCAGCCTTGCAAATGTGTTTTATGTGCTGGTGTAAAGTATAGATGTGGCTTTGGTGCACTGCACGGTAATTTCATAGTAATCTTATCTGTCAAAGTGGCCATCCCCTGAGTCAGGCTTGACCTGATTAGCACTGGTCTAGTACCGATACAGCAGGGTTCAGGTATTTTGGACCTGTACCTAATTGATTGTACCCGGTACTGTATCGGTACAGTGTACCGTTACACAGCTCTAATGTGTGATCATGAGGACGCCGGGACGCCCTCGGGAAGTGAATACCTGCAAAACGCCGGGCTCTGTGACACCGGCCGGGATTCGGGGAATTTCGTTTGAGTGCGTTCTATTATGTACAGACAGATGACAGTTTTTGAGCAAAGAAATCCCCCCTATGACGAAACCAGTTTGTGTGGTTCAAATTCATCTATTTCAGTTGTAAGTGTATTACTATTAAGATTAAAGCTCATGTTACATCTATTTCAGTTGTAAGTGTATTACTATTAAGATTAAAGCTCATGTTACATGAGTTTAGTATCAAACACACCTTTACCAAAGGACTCACAGTGCATTTGCTTACAACATATATCAAGATTAGACAATTTCTGATTTTTTCACACAAAATTTTTACAACCATGGATTATCATACTAGTGCTGGTCTGAAATTACTGTGCATGTAACTTGTAAGCTCAAAAATCCATTTTATACATTATTCCATGGGAGAAATACTCCTGTATATAACGCTACATTTAAATGTGCTCCTCAGACACAGTTGATATTTAACTTTGTTTATTGTTTATTTATTTTACCAGGGGAGTCATATCGCCAGCAGGCGTTTTTCAATGAGCCCTGGGGGGGGAAATCCCCAAACAAAGTTCTTTACATAAAATAACAACAATACATAATGTGAAGTAAAACTGAAATGAAACCAAAGTAACGTAGATAACATATCAAACAAAACATAATATTACCAAATATATAAATTAACATCATATGCTAGTGGCAAAATATAATGGAATAAAATTAAATGAAATCAGGTTGAATTTGCATATCAATGTTGACATAATGTGAAATCATATCAATAAATGAGTGAATAAGAGATAACCGAAATTTAAACACTAGTTGAGTTCTCTTGTATATATAGTTTTGAAAGAACCGATAGATGTTGCATCTCTTACTTGTAGTGGCAGTGAGTTCCATAGGACCGCGCCAGAGAAAGAGAACGATCTCTTCTTGTACTGTAGGCGTGCTTTTGGTAGTGCTTACTTATGGTTGATTAGGATTTAGGTTCATGATCAGTCCTTACCAAGGAATGTTATTTGTTTGTATGTTCACAAAGCCAAAAAACAGCCTTACAACATAATATCCTGTATAAGACCAGATTGATAGGCTTGATCCACTCACTCAGAGAAGGACCTTTTTTTTCTCTTATTGATAACTACTACGTAGTAGTGTGATAGGATTGTTGATGTCTTTATCATTAGGTGTGTCTCTCCTCAAGTCCAGCTATACCTCAGTCGGTGAAAAGTGCCTTTCCCAATTAGGACACAGCATTTGGACTGGTACTGTGCACCGGTACTGTACCGTAAAAATTGATAAGGTACAGGTTCAAAATACCGGATCATGAAGTACCAAGTTATAAATTTACACCAACTATGTGATTATTTTGTGACTGACCTCCTGGCCTCATGCAACACCAAACGTGACTTTGAATAATTATACTAACAAGTTAAAAACAGTATATTTATGTTTCTGTCATTATTGAAGAAGTTCAGAAAAATACATTAATTATTCAAATTGTTCAGGTACAGGTACAGGTCCGGACCTGTACTTGAATCTCTGTACTGGGACCTGTACTTGATGTAACGTTTAGGTACGCAACACTAATTTGGACCTGCCAGAGATCTCGAACTCTCCTAGCCTTAAGATTCATTATTATCAACTACATGTACCATGCATATGCTACCTGATATCTACAGTGTTATTGTGTATTTTCAGGAAGGATTGACTCTCTTCCTAGAAGTTATCAATCAGAACATTAACCTGTGACTTCTTAAAATTGAACAAGTCCCTTAATCAGTCAGGATGGACATGCCTGATCATGTGAGCATGGTGTGTTCTCACTGTAACACACGAGTGCAGAGGCAGTCGTAACTGGATCACGTGACAGAGGAACTACAGTCTCAACACTGCAGCCTTTGTTCAAACATTCTACAGACCCTGACTGATTTACGGTGTGATCTACACCAGTACGGGCACCTGAAAGCACCTGTCATCAACATCACCTGCTCCAGGTGCTCCTTTAAGGCTGGCAGCGTGGAGACATTTGTGGAGCATCTTCAGATGTGGTGTGAAACGCAGTTGCTTTCTTCTTAGAGTGACGGTGTTAAACATGATCAAACTGTTGGTGTCTCACACACTTCAACAAAGACTGGATTTGTGTTGAGAGAATGCTATATGCCAAACCATGATAATAGCAAAGAGGACAAGGGGGAGGGGGGCACATGTGAAAAGACAGTTAGTACGAGTTCACAAAGGGATGAGAAGATGGGAGACTGTGGTGGACAGCAGTTTCAGTAGATGATGAGCATGCTGTTGACTGATACGTCTGGAAAGGGTGTCTCGAAAAAGAGCTTTGAACAAGACGTGAGAGTCTGTAGCAAAGTGACTATTGGCATTGCTCCAGTTTGCGAGAGCCAAGGGACTGAAACTGTCTGTCAACAACAAGGTATGAAGTGGGAAAGACCTAAAGAATAAACTTCTGTCCATGTGAGCCAAGATGCCATTGGCCAACAATGTATGACATGTGATTGTGAAGGGTATCAAGAACAAACATCCAATCAGGTCAAAGAAGAGAACAATGCTGGGAAACAAGAGGATTCGGTGGATTGTTCCCACCTTACAAACAGGAACATTCAGAAGACCGAAATAAGCACTATTTGCAATAATGATCAATACATTGCAGCAAACTGAAAGAGAAATAAGACCAAGAAAGCTCCCTTGAAATCTATGCAATTACTCTGGTCAGAAAAGAGAAGACCTTGAGTTGCACATGCTGGAGACCCATGGGAAGGTGGAGTACAGGTGCTACAGTTGTAACTTCACCGCGAAAAGCCCTAGAAACCTGCAGCGGCATCAGCTGGTTCACCAAGATACATCCATGCACTAGAAAGTACTAGGGATGGATACATAAACACTGAACCATATCCGGACTCATAGAAATGTTTAGGTTCAGGTAAGAAAAAACTAAACTCGGTGATTAAAATACAGACCTGAACCTGAATGTAGGTTTAAGTACACATCCCTAAACTGCACCAGAAGTCAAATAGATTGATGCAAAGACTTAACACTAGTCTACCTTATGGTTACTTTAATACAGGGATCACTTGCACTGTTGTCTCAGAACTTACCAGTGAATAAACCAGACAAGTTTGAGTTTATTTCACTTTGCAGTTATGCCGTGTCTTTGATCATAGTAGTCTTTCTTGAAGTCAGAGTATTCAACTTAATGGCTAGCCAAGTTGCACGCGTTATAACATTATTCAAATATGCCATGGGTTCAGGTTTGGACTTACATGTATTCGGTCCTGACCTGAACCTCAACCTCTGGATTCGAATCCGGACCAGAACCTGGGTTTAGTTATATCCCTAGATAGACAGTACTTACTGTCTCTTTGTCCCTTGAACTTACTTGTGTGTAGATTTTTGGTTTTAGAAACTAAATCTTAATTCATTACTATTGGTCTAAACCTACGGAATGATGTTCGAACAGGTTAAGTCTGACACCTCTACTACATTTAGTAAGTAGTACAGTTCTTTCTGATACATATACAAATGGACAGGCATTGATGCCTGAGTGTCATGTTATGCCTTTATGGTTTGAAATAATTGAATATCTGATATATTGCATTGTCCTATTCACAGATACTGTGACTTTACAACACGCTGGCACAACAGCTTAGTCCTACACGAGAAACGTCACACAGGTGAAGGTTTACTTATTGTTCGTCTGTTGAAATATCAAAATTTTTGAACATTTTTGAGGTTTGATAAAGATCAGAGTAAACTTTGTGTTTTGTGATTGTTTTGTTGTGATATCTGTTACACAGGGGAAGGCATGATGAAATGTGACCACTATGATTACGTCACCCCAGACAAAGATGGTCTCCTCAAACATCAAGTCAAGCACATAGGTAAGACAGTCTTGGAGAAACATCAACTATGTACTTTCTAAATTACCAAATATATGACTTCTTTGGTAAGTGATAATTTTTTTACAAGAAAAGGACTTTTGATATGAAGTGTAGGTGTAGACTGTACGGTCTGTACCTAGCCTGGAGTCCAGCCTTCTTAGCTTTAGTCCACTACCCAAGCCCTGCTCGCTGCCCAGAAGGGTAGCAGACTAAAGCTTTAAAGATTGAGGCAGGACTCTAGGCTAGACTGTAACAGAATTAAACAATCGGAAAATAGGACTAACCCAATTGAACAGCGCATTAGTCTTTGTCAAGGATTTAACAATTTACTGCTCACATGTCACATGTTGCATCTGCACAAAGTGACATCAAAGTGACATCATTTTTAGTGTTCGACGGACGCCCTCCTAGATTTTCATAGAAAAATACGGTCGACGCTCGGGCGATTTTGAAATTCGGCGAGCTTCGGACGATCTACAAAGTCGGCCGACGCTCGCATGAATTGTGACGCCGGCTTTAACACAGAAAGGGATGGCAATATTGTTCTGCCCGTTCAGTAGGAGCATATACATTGAAAAGTTGTGAATATCAGTAACCTCATAACTTTTTATTCAAATTGCTTGTCAGCCATGCAAAGTGGCTGAATTGCACAATAGGTGACAAATTCAAAAACACATTAAAACGACATTTAAGGTGAAAGATTACTAGTGTTCGTGTACAGTTAAAGATTACTAGTGTTCGTGGATAGATCCGTTAAAAGGCAGAGACGTGCAGGCACGTCATTTACATATCCTGACTACTGAGGCTTAATGCCTGAAATAGCAAGGAGTTTGTCAGTCTTCCAGTTCTGAATGTTGGTGTGGAGAAATGGTGTTGGTTCCTTAAGGACCGTCGGGTGTTATGGTGTCTGTCGTTTTGAATCATGGAGTGCAGGGGCTGGTTGACATTCCGGCCTTTGGGTGAAAAGTGTTTTCGCAGCGCATGCCGTCTCCCGTCTTCCCTTAAGGGTGACGAGGGGGATTGTGTGGATGCTGTTACTGTAGATGATTTTCGTTGCCCTTCTCTGTACTGCTACCAGAGTGGTGGTGTGTTTTTCGTTTAAGCATGTACGTACACGACATTTGCGTACTCTAGCACTGGCCGTATCGGAGTGAAATAAACTGTTCCCATGTCCTCTGGTGGCATCCCCGCATGCGTGGAAAGTGGATACGCGTTGAGCCTTTCTTTGCCATGTAAGTGATTTGGTTGGCTGTCCCAGCAACGGATGTGGTGGAGTTTGAAATCAAGATATGTGGCACATTCAACAACCTCCAAGGATGATAGGAGGTGGAAAAGGAGGGTTTTGGGGAAAACAAATTCTCAGCTCGTAAGACTTATCACCATTCACAATCACTGTTCTTCTTCTCTGCCCACTGTGGTACTCCTGATGTGACCTCAGGCCACCTGCGCATGCTTTGCTGGTCACTGGCGACTACGCGTTGCTTTCTGCCCGTTAGGTAGCTGTGTATCCAAGCCATTGTATCCAAGCCAGCATCGTAGATCGCACAAAATCTGCTTAGCAAAAATATAGTAAAGATATGATGTTCAAACGCATGTTGTCAGAAGTCGAGGAAAAATACGGAACCACCCGTTTTCACTAATCTAATAAAGTCAAATAGAAAAAAATACTGGTAACGCTTAGGTTACGCGTTTGTTTTTGTTACCGTACTACAGTTCTTCGCCCCAATGACAGTCTTTGCAATGTTATAAACTTTAGTTTGTTCGTTGTGTGTTTGATCAGTAATAAACAATATTAGTTAAGTTACACTCAAACGAAATGCTTCTGTCCCTGAAGTAAAGCACCCTCTGTTGTTACAGGGTGTTTTTACGTTTAAACGACGACGTTTAAAGATCACTCTAAGACGCATGTTTTTTTTTCTTCTGAAAAGGGGACCTCACATATCGGCCTCCCTCCCCAATTCAACCTGATCCCCGACTCTTTACTTAAGATCCGACAATACTTTACCAACCTTCTATAGAAGAATACCCATATTGATTTTAGAGATAATTTCAGTCTAGCCTCCAATGCTCACCCTACCAGACGCGTTGTTTCAATTTTCAGTTGGAAACAGTAATACGGATGACATCCGCGCGCCCATTTTCGACTGCCCCCCCCCCCCCATTAGTTTTGGACCATACTGCAAATCATATGCAAAATGAGCAAATGTATGCCGTAAATAACAAAATATATGTATTCCAATGTTGATTCCAAAGTCAAAGAAAATATGAAAGAGCACAAATGAAGAATCTATTATTTGGTATACTATGTGTGATAAGTCATTTGTTCAACCAAGGACATTCTATAATGTCCTTGGTTCAACCTTCCTTTAAAAATCGAACGCTCGCATCAGTTTTGGGTTCCTAGAGGATGTCATTAGTAAAATCAAATCAACATGGCCTAACTCCTGGAATAAACCAGGTGTCGGGGCCTATTCAGGAACTTGTTCCTCGTACATGTGAATTACCCTTGCGCGAACATGCGAATTACCGCGAAAATTTTAATCGCCTCTCTTTCTTTCACCCGAAATTTTATAAATGGCATAAAGTGCGTTTTCAATGGGTTACCGAAGGCTCTGTGTTGGGTTAAGGCAGCCCAGGCTCGAAAATTCGTGTTCGAGTTCGGCCGCGTGCCTGGCCAGCGGCTCGGCCGAACTCGAACACGGTTCGAAATGTTCCACTACGGAGCATTTCGGGGAGCGCAAGGTCTATTACACAACACGATCATATATATCATCTCAGGTGTACGTATAAGTACAAAATTGTTTTATAGGCCAGGATTTGGATTGTATTACATTCTAAATGTTTCAATCAAATGATTTGGAAGTTGTCTCCTCCACAAATGCTGCATGAGCCGCGCCGAGTCCTACTAGCGCTGTTTTGACGGAGGTGTTTCAAATAGAACGGGAAGTTCTATATGTTCGATATGGTGTTCGAATGGAACGGTCGTTACGTCACAGGTGTTGGATTTCGCAGGAGACAACGAGCTGCTTGTGTGGGATTTGGGTTATGACTTTTACGCAATTACGCGCAGCTCAAAACAACAGAATTCAGCTTTTGAGTAATCAAATGTAACTTATTATCGCTTTCTTATCAAAATTGTCCGAGGCTATTTTGCATAGATTTTATCTATTTTCAACTTGGGCGAATTTTCGATAAAAAATGACTCCAAAATAGCTGTTTCTGATGTTTCTGACCTAAAAAAACAATGTTATCGTCATTTTAAAGAAAATAGCTTCGGACAAAAATAATTTGTATGGGGTTAGCTCTTTCCTTGCAAAATATTATGATGAAAGGTGGTGTTACCGCCTGCGCGCATAAATCCATAAAATACACGTTTTTTTAACCAAAATGTGTATTTCTAACCCCAAATCCAGCAGTAGAAAAACTTAAGTCATCTTTATTCAATGTGTTTTAAGTAGTTCTAAAACTGTGTGAAGTTTCATCGTGGTGCGACAAGGCTATCGATAGTTACAGAGTATAATCATATATGTACAGAATAATACTTCATGGGCCGCCTTAACCCAACTGAGCTTACCACATGGTCTAATTGTAATGTGACGTCCTGCTTAACTGAAACAGTTCGAACTGTTCCGCCTTCCCTTCTCATTCCTCTGCTTTGTTTTCGATGTTGTCGATTCATATTTAAAAAAGTCTAAGTTCCTTGATGGTGCATTGATGATGCGAATAGATGGATGTGAATAATTGGATACGTTGTCACGTATTTGACAAAACATTTGATCTCCACAATTTCATTTTTTCCAACCTTTATTCAACCTTGAAAGTATATCTAAGCTTATTTGACAGCAAATATTTTGTAGCTAAAACAAAACAGAAGAACCGATGCCGCCTGTTCCTTGATCTGATTGTCAGGAAGCTGAATATTCGGTTTATCCTAGGAGGTTAAATATACCTTGGTTTATCCTTGGCTTATTGCATTTTTTTTAAAAAGAAAGGTACTGTATTTCGAAAAACCCCTAGTAAGCCGCGATGCGCTTCTTACGTCATCATCCACCCGCCACCGAATAGCCTACCAGACAGAACATACACATGTGCGCCATAAAATAGTGCGACCAGACAGGGGACGTCTGATCCACTATTCACCATAACTACTTGACAAACCATGGACAAACTTTGCAAGTTTAAACCATTTTGTTTCGATTTTTTCAATTTTGGGCGAAGAAAGTTACACTTTTGTCGTTCTTTTGGAGGTATGCGGCATTTCAGACGTCAAAGCGCATTGATATAAGAGAAGTGCTTGCCCTCCGTCCTGTGCGGAGCTGTGACCAGTGCAGGGCGGCCATTGTTAGGGGAAGGTGGGTGTTTGTCAAGAGTCGAGTATTTTGTCTTCTTTTTGCCTCTAAAAAGTTTACACGTATCCTGTGCTGTTGTTGCCTCGGTGATGAGTTAGTACACTTGAGTTTCAAGTTGTTGTCGGTGAGGTAAAACCAACAATTCCGACGTTGTTTATCGTTTTTTCGTGAGGGTCATGGCGGCCGTTTGAGGGGAAAATTTTCTGGCGGTAAAAGTGCCGGGAAGAATGTTTTTGACCGACATTGTCGCCGGTGCCGGCGTGTCTTAATTTTTGTGTGAAAATTTGAGGCCGTAGATAAGTTTTTGTAATTTTCTTGCGTTCATACGTTGGTTCCTGTTACCGAGTCCCGTTGTCAGAGAACAAAGGACCGGGGCGGCGTGGTCGGGACAAACGTATTTTTTGTATCCAATATGCAAAACACCTTGACGTTATTTACATCAAGGCGGTTTGCATAACAGAACAGTGCCAGAAAATGTACTTAGAATTTTGGTGTTAACTCAAGCTCCGTACGCCTGTAGAGTACCCATAATTTATCTATATCTAGTACCAAACCTTGCTAGTACTGGGCAAATCCCGGTTGGGCGCCCATGTGCTCTTTCTCAAATATCTTGCTCAAGTCTTGTCTGCTACATAAATGCGGCCAGCATATTCGTTCGCTACACAGTAAGATTTTCGAATGTTGTGCAACTTGTTGCACTGAAACTAAAATGTGTATTTTTTTCACACACAGGTCAACCCGGATAAGGACGTTGTTCAGCATGGGTCTGGTGGCCCGCCTCTAAGTGTTGCAAATCTCGTCAATATCTACAGCGAGTTGCAACATGACCAGTTCCGTGAACAACAGTAGCTGCTCCAACGAATCCACCTCACACACCTAAACGTATACAGTATAAACCTATTGGCAATGGCAGAACATCCAGCTTACTCAGTCAGGGTGCGTTAGTCAGGCCTATAACTCAAGTAGAACAGCTGTCAAGCCTCTTGGAAACCCAGACTTCGGGGACTGTGCCTTTGGTACAGTGGGGGCTTGTTCGGCTTAGTTAGATGGGTTTGCTGTCCCCTTAGTTCTTGTGTCCAACTCAAGAATCACACTGCACTGAAGTGGACATTTCAGTTATGTCATGTCTGATCGAACGTGATAGAACATAACTCGAATTCGAAAAAAAGGCTGGGACTTTTGAGGCCTAATTTGACCACCGTGCGTCCATCCGGGGATATCGTGAACACACGACAGCCGTGTTCATAGTTCCATCCCTTGTAGTTCTTGCGTCTTCTCGAGCCAAGACACTTAGCACCTTCCTAACAGCCTGTGTGATTGTCGCTTTCCTCTCTCGTTTAATCGTTGGATTAGATGGTTGGTATATATTGTGGAAGAGCTGAACCTTTATAACAGAAATATCGGTGTATTTCCCTTCTGTCGCAATGGATGTAGTTGTTGTCTGCCGGGAACATTTGAGCTGAGCCGGTTCAAAGCTTCACACATCCCCCTGTTGCAGACATGGTGTTCCACCCCATCACACACAGCTGCTGCTGCTCTACCATTTCTTCCAGCGATCCAGGCCTTCAAGCAGATAAGCTTGAAATGTAAGTCTATTGCCCTGGTACCTGTAACAGTTTGAAAACATAAATCTACTATATCAACTAAATATGTTTATTTGTGTTTTGATATCGGACCACACGCGGTCCCCTCTAATTGGAAACAGATTCAAGAGAAGCACATGGCCAGGCGGGACCATTCCCGCCTCGCCTGTCGCAGCGTGCGGACGCGAAACCTTCTCTCTCACGATGGCAGAGTTTGACTTTGAAAAGTGGGCGGAATCGTCAAAACTAACACCAGCGACCATCAAGGCCTTGGCCAAGGCCGACCTGGCGGAGAAGGATGCGCTCCTCTGCGTCACAGCAGAGATGCTTCAGCTTCTGGACCTATCGGTGGGGCAGTACGCCCTGCTATGCCGGGCCACGAAGCTGCTGCAGACGGCGGGCGGGACGCCGAAGCCGAAGGCGAAGGTCACCCTAGAAGATCTGAAGACGGACAAGGAGCTGGCCGACCTTCTGGGCCAGATAGAAGGTTCGGATGACCTGCTCGGGGCCACCCCGACGGAGAAAGTGGACGAGCAGACCTTCTACTTACAAACAGCGGCAAAGCAAGGTGAGAAGCCTCTCTTAATCCCTGAGTTCGTAGATTCGTATACGCAGCCAGAGAGCGACCACGAGATCGCGCGGGACGGGCAGACGTCGATTATACTCCGTACCAGCCGCTCCCGCCCGAAGGTGGAGTCGATCAAGATCCCCGCGTGGTCGGCGGCCAACGCGAAGATAATGGCCACGCTCATTCACACCGGCAAACTCGGTACAAAACAAGAGATCGACGACTACCTGGCATACACTGTCAAAGTGTCTGAGCTGTTTGAAGTTTTTGATGTACCATCAGTTATGCTGTATGATAATCAATACCGGGTTCTACAGAACCGGAACGGTTTTCGCTGGGGCAGGGACTCGGAGCACTTGCACTCACGCTTCCTGAAGTCCAGGATAGCATGTGCTCCCCCAGCAAGACCGCAGCCGCAGCAGCAGCGCCGGCCATTCACAGCACGGGCCAAGACAGCGGACGGGCAGGAGATCTGCATTAACTATCAGAACCCGAGCGGATGCCGACGGGCCACGTGCAACTACGCCCATGTGTGCATCACCCCCGGGTGCGGTGAGTCCCACCCACAATACGAGCACAAGAGACAAAAATAGCAATTCGTGAAGTCACCATTAGACAGCCAATCATGGATAAATGAACTTGCGAACGACCCGGACAAAGATTTCTTATTAGACGGAGTGCAGAATGGATTTCGTATCCTCCCCGACAACAGTGAACTTTCCCCCGTGGAATGTCGTAACTACAAGTCAGCGACTGACCCCACGGTGCGCGATAAGGTGGAAGCACAAATCTACAGCGAACTGAACGCGGGCAACTATAAACGGAGCGACACAAAACCCACCATAGTGAGCGCACTTGGTGCTATCCCTAAGGCAAATTCCGATGACATAAGACTCATTCACGACTGCAGTCGCCCAGTAGGATTAGCTCTAAACGATTATGTAGAACCGGAACACTTCACATACCAAACTATCGACGAGGCGGTCAACATGTTAGCGCCAGGCTATTACATGGCGAAGATAGACCTAAAGGCGGCGTATAGATCAGTTCCCATCCACCCAGATAATTATGACGCCACCGGACTTAAGTGGCAGTTCGATGGAGAACGTGAGTACATATACTTTCACGATACAAGATTACCTTTTGGCGCTCGTAAATCACCTGAAGTGTTTAACAGACTGTCACAATCAGTGAGACGCATGATGAAACGTCGCGGTTACCACACCATTGTGGCGTATTTGGATGACTTCCTCATAATCGGAGCGACGTATGAGGAATGTCGTCTTGCCTTCCAAACCTTGATTGACCTTTTAACGCGGTTAGGTTTCGAAATAAATTGGCGTAAGGTGGTCTACCCTACACAAAGGATCACCTTCCTTGGCATTGACATTGACGCGGTAGAGCGAACACTCTCCTTACCAAGCGACAAACTAGGCGTCACGCGGACCCTACTAAGCGAAATGAGCGAGCGTAAGCGGATTTCGAAGCGGGAGCTGCTCAGCCTGTTAGGCACACTTAACTGGGCAGCTCGAGTAGTCCGTGGCGGACGGACTTTCATGCGGAGACTTATTGATCTTTCCAAAACGTTACGTCGCCCCCACCATTTCGCCAGACTTACGGGAGAGGCGAAGGCGGATTTGGACTGGTGGACAAAGTTTATGGCAAAGTTCAACGGGACGGCAATCTTCCTCGACAGGAACCCTGTCCCTCCTACAATATTCAACACAGATGCGTGCGATAGCGGCGGAGCGGCCTTCTACAGCGGCGACTGGTTCTATGTCTCATGGCGTCATGACGACCCTGACATGTGCGACATGCACATTAACGTTAAGGAACTCTACACTATAATTCTAGCGGCGAGACGATGGGGCCCCTTGTGGTCAGGCAAACGTCTCTTAGTGTTCGCAGACAGTGACAGTTCAGTGTGTGCAATCAACAAGGGAACGTCCCCGTCACCCCCCTTTATGCGATGTATTCGAGAGCTGTTCTGGCTGTCGGCAGATAACAACTTTTCCTTACTAGCACAACATGTGAAAGGCAAAGAAAACACACTGGCTGACGCTCTGTCAAGACTGGACGACCCCACACATGCCGAGCTCGCCCGGACCAGGGTGGCGCAGTGGAAACTTGAGAACGCGGACGTCTCGGTTGACTGTCACCGACCTCATGTTTCAATTAAAACTCTGTCTGTTCTGCCTCCACAGGCATCCTGGATAGCGAAGCATCCCTAGACGCTGACATCCGCCTCTACCGGTCTGGGACCTATGCGGACTCCACCAAGGCGACATACAAATCCCAGCGGCGAGCGTACCTGCGGTTCTGTCTGTATCACCAGTATGTGCCTGTTCCAGTGACAACAAAAAACCTCTGCCGGTATGCAGTGTTCCTAGCGAGAACCCTCAAGTATAACAGCATCGTCAACTACCTGAATATCGTGCGTATACTACACCAGGAAGCAGGGCTTGCAAATCCCCTGCACGACAACTGGCTACTTCAAACCACATTGCGCGGGATCCGCCGTATCCATGGTGATTGCGTCACGCAGAAGCTCCCCATCACTCCGGACATTCTACGCGCCATGTACCTCCAGCTGGACTTCACCCAGGCCAAACACGTGGTCTTCTGGGCTGCGTGTCTGGTAGGCTTCTTCTCGTTCTTCCGCAAATCGAACTTACTGCCGAAAACAGCGAAAACCTTCGACCCCGTCAAGCACCTATGTCGTAAAGACTTCCGCTTCTTCGAGTGGGGCGCGGTGATCACTGTTCGATGGAGCAAAACAATCCAGTTCAGAGAACGGACCCTCCAGATCCCCATTCCCCGTGTTAATGGTTCACCCCTGTGCCCTACAGCGGCCCTGGAGAAAGCATTCGCGTTGACACATGCAGCAAATCGAGACGGACCAGCATTCGTTCTTCCCCAGGAAACGGGGACGCGATACGTACCCTTGACCCACCAACCATTCGTGACTTTGTTGCGGCACCTACTTCATCTATGCGGCTACCCAAAAACTCAGTACAGCGGACACAGCCTTCGTCGCGGCGGGGCGACATGGGCTAGCGACTGCGGGATTCCAGCCGAACTGATTAAGCTTCAGGGGGACTGGAAATCTAACGCGTACCAGCGCTATACTACAGTGACTCTAAAGGGACGATTATGGACTGTCCGTACCATGGCAAAAGCCCTAGTCTAGATTTAGATTTAGCGAATGTTGTTTGTATAGCTGATTTGTAGCGCAAGGTTCTTAATTTTTTCATGTTCCGTCATTTGACTAGCTAACGGCACTATTCTTCTCTTATACTGCAAAGCCACCTTTCCTTTCATCTCCTGACTGGGGGTTTGGAGAAAAATATATATTGTATCATTGTTTATATATCAATAAAAAATGATATTACCCCCCAGTCAGGCGTGATACTTGTGAGACTATAGATTAAAGGTGAAAATAAATATGTTTATTTGTGTTTTGATATCGGACCACACGCGGTCCCCTCTAATTGGAAACAGATTCAAGAGAAGCACATGGCCAGGCGGGACCATTCCCGCCTCGCCTGTCGCAGCGTGCGGACGCGAAACCCCGCCCACCCACAACCATAAGCAAGCAAAGACAAGATAACACTGTACATAATTACTATTGTACTATACTTGTTTCTCCTGTGGAGAAAAATATATATTGTATCATTGTTTATATATCAATAAAAAATGATATTACCCCCCAGTCAGGCGTGATACTTGTGAGACTATAGATTAAAATATTTGACACATTGGTACATATGCCACAAGTAAACAAAAAATGAAATAACCACTCTGAAACGCAAGAAAACCCCCCACATAAAAACACAAGAAATATCCACCTGCAATGAATCTGTTCTGGTGCAGGTGGAATGACTCAAGGGGTTGAGCCCCGAGAACATCAGAAGACCGGCAGTGTCACTCCCCATTCAATAAAGACCTAGTCTGCATGTATAGCTGGACTCCTGGTGGGTCCTGCAGACAGGCAACCTGTAAAAGACATTTTTTTGCGGTATATGCAACCTTGTATTCTGTTTCACACAAACACTGGTACAGTGTAACGTCCGACGCATGGGGTAGGACCGAGATGTCTGGAATATATTGACAAATGTCTTATGCCCAGATCCCGGCCCAAAGGGTAGTCTAGGCCTTATGGTATTGTAGCAGCGTACAAGTAAGAGATACATTGTTGACGTAACCTACCCAAAAGGAATAAAGCTATCAATGACCAACGGGTGAACATCTCGCACGTACTAATCAACAATGGCTGAAAAATTGAATATCCTTGGGTAACAACATTGGGTACCAGGTACTGATACGGGTTCTGTACCGTATTCACCAACGGGTGACTTCTTAAAGTTCTTGTACAACTTTATAACAGTGGAATAAGGTCTAAAACTACTAGTATTCACCAACGGGTGATCTTTGGAACAACATTCGATATCGGATACATGTGAGTTCGGTACAGTATTCACCAACGGGTGACTTCCTGTACTACTATATAACATTGGTGTAAGGTCTAAAACTATTCACCAACGGGTGATCTTTGGAACAACATTGGATATCGGATACACGTGTGTTCGGTACAGTATTCACCAACGGGTGACTTCCTGTACTACTATATAACATTGGTGTAAGGTCTAAAACTATTCACCAACGGGTGATCTTTGGAACAACATTCGATATCGGATACATGTGAAATCATGTAACTTTAACAAAATAATATTTATTTATGCACAAGGACACAAACACAACCCACAATTTAGGCCACTTCTAGCTAAAAAGAATATTTAGGCATAAGGTCACAAATAAAACCCACTTCTTGCTGCCGTGTGGTCCATAACCTAGAAATTGAGACAGGATATAGGGCTCTGGTATGCCAGTTTCCTTGGTCTCTTACACAAAAATGCTTCCTATGAACAACTTTTAACCTGACTTAATAATGACAAAAACATGTACTCTAACTAAGAAATAAAACCATGTTTCTGGGAAAACTATTGGAAAAGGAAAATTTAGATTAAAGGAACTGACATTGTATTACCCAGACAAAACTTCCCTTCCCAGCACACCAGAAGTGAATCGCATTTCTGGTGGCAATTCTCACTAGGAGAACCCAACCCAAGTTCCCCACACAGTACGTACATTCTTGCTTGACATGGTTGTTGGTGTGATTGATCACTTTGGGGGCAAGTAAAGTGCATAGCAACAGTCAATTCTTCAGGAGGACTGTGGTTGCTAGCCTGGCGGCCGTTTTGGTTACCATGGCACGTCATGTGATACCCCCATCCCTGGGGTGCACGGGGGCGGGCCACAGCTGTGCCTCATTGCTATGCAGGCAGGAACTAAACGCTGGGAACCAGGCAAGAGAAACTGGTGTGACATGTTGGAGCATTTTCAAGTAACTGCTTACGGTATAAACTGAACAAACAGAGATATGTTAAGGTGAATATTTTCATACATACCTTTTTATTTCATTATCTATAGCCCGATTCGAACTTGGTTTCTGCCTAAGACATCTAGTGATCAGCTTGTTCAATGCTTTACATCTCCCCCGACACGGTGGTCCATCCCATAAAGGGCCTGAAGGTGAAGAAGGTGTTTTTTCTTTGTTTTTGTTGTGTTTTCGCTGTGTAATGATTTTTTTATTTGGTCATGGGATTCGTTCTGTAGCACCTTAGCTGTTCGGGTTGGTGCTCCACTCCAATCAGTTATGTACAGTGTGATACCCAGACATGTAGAGCCCTTTGCAAGTTACATAAATATGTTAAAGAAACTTATTTTCATACATACCTGTGCACAGTGTATTTTCCTATCTGTCGGCCTGGTCGTACTTGTTAATTTTAAAAATTTTAAAAATTGAACCTTCTGATATGGCATTTCCTGTGTTTTTGAGAGGATTTTAAAGAGAGAAATCAGAGACAAAGTTTGCAGTTTTTTCTAGGAATTCCAGCTCCGCTGGTGTGATACAAATAAGTCCGCCTAGAAAAAAAACAACCTTGTACATTAAAAAGTGGACCTTCGCGCGTTTCAAATTCTAAGAATTGAACCTTCTGAAAGGGCATTTTCTGTGTTTTTGAGAGAAATTTAGAGGAAAAATCAGAGACAAAGTTTTTTTCTAGCATTCTAGCTTCTGTGGCGTTGCTGGTGATACAAGTAAGTCCGCCTTGAAAAAAATATTGAACATTTAAAAGTGGACCTTCAAGCCTGAAAAAGTGGACCTTCAAGCCTAAAAAAGTGGACCTTCAAGCCTGTGGGGGGGTTCGGACGAACCCCCCGAACCCCCCCTGGCTACGGGCATGAGAAAGAGCTGAGTGAAAGAAACAAAATGGTTTTTGTTTGAAGTAAATCTGATGTTGTATGGCGGAGAAATTGACAATTTAAGTTCTAATTTTCGCCTTTCGATTTTACGGGGTCCGGAAATATGTAATTTTCAACGATTTTCATACTTAAATATCTAAAGGACAGAACATCACACAATCACCAATTAATCTTCCTAACACTTTATTCTGGGCTTAGTATAACATGTAGAAAATTCAGCCATGTAGTGTCTTTATTTCCTGAGTTACACAATCTGGAAAGATGGAAAAAATTGACCGAAAACGCATGTACGCCAAACTGATCTTGTTCCCTCATTAAATATGCGTAATAACAATATTTTTTTGTCTGCTTTCATCAATTCTAACAAACTTTGTACCCTGGGGGTTTTCAAGCATGCTGAATCCAAATATGATATCAAAATGTATGTATCTTATCAGGAAATAGCATTTCATTACTACTGTGACAAATCTATTTTGACTAATGGGTTTTGGCACATGCTGAGTCCAAATATGCTATTTATTTTGGACTTTATTTAGGGACTTTGTTGCCTTGGACTTTGTTGCCCGGGGCTGTCTGCGGGCGAAGTATTTGTTATAGTACATAGTGTATTGCTTCTCCAAATCTTCCCATCCCTTTATTACTGTAAGCGGCTTCCTGGAGGTACTACACATATGTGGCTCCAGCTTATCCCTACTCAGGGTGGTCAGCACAAACTTCCTGTCTACTACATAAAGTACAGGTCGGTGCGGCCAAAAGAAATTGTGAACGCCTTCTTTCTTTCTTGTCCGTTCCATAAAGTTAACAGAAAACCTCTCAGAGTTCTCCAGTTCTCTGACTTCACCCACAGCCCAGTCATCTTCGTAGGAAACTACGACAATACTGCCCACTGCAATACTGCCCAGGTCTTCATTCTTGTCTCTATATTCTGCTCTCAGTTTGGCTTGGCCAATCGGTTTGAGGGTCGTCTCGTTATAGAGCTTCAGTCTGGCTCTGCCACACAATTATTGTTCCTTAGACTTGAATAGGGAGCTGGCTAAAATCTCAAGCAAAACATTCAATAGTACATGCATGTATTCTCCTTCTAAACAATGCTAGGTGACATGTGTGTCTTTGTTTGCTGAGCTACGTAGGTATTGCACATGGATTGGTACGGGAAAGGCTGTTCAAATCCTCAACTATGACATTTTAACACCAACGTATAACGTATATATACACATACCTCTGGGTCATTGTTAATCTCATTGTCCTGATCTTGATCTTTGACCTTTACTTCCTGATCCTCCTGTGTTACTGATCCTCAATCAGATTCGGACCCAGAGTACGTAGAGACGACTTGAGAAAAGCATTCATGTGCTCAAGTCTCAAGTCTAGACTCTCAGGTATATTCTTCCCCTTCCGCATTGGTGTTTACAACACGATTCAACGGCGAACTGGGCCAGCTTTGGAGGGTGGAGCCTAGAGGGCATGAACTCTGACAAAGAAACAAGAGTTCCCATCGCATACTTGGTATGCCCATAGGTTTTGAAATACAGCAATGCAGCCTCAAAACAGTGCGCTATAGTCTCTCGCCGTCGCCCTCCTTTGTAGCGTCATGAAGTTTACGAATCACAAGAGACATGCTAAGTTTAGCTGCGTGGTAGTTGAATATGTGGTTCTCCTTTGTAGATGTTTATGGACTTGACCCACCTTCTGACTAACCGAAGTCCAAGCTGTGCATATCCATCTCTCGTGTTGTACACTCGAGCCAGCCCTCTTGTAGGCTTTTATTTGGGGCAGCCTCGTTCACGGCAGGGGAGGCCTAGTGCGGTTGAGTTCCTCGGGACAGCTTCCAAGTTACCCAATATGGCACTCTCCTCTGTCATTCTTGAATTCAGCAAACCGTATGTCCGTATACGATCAAGGAAGTTCATAACATGTCTGTTCAGGTCCTCCTTGAAGTGTCACATCAATCCAGAAACAATGTAGTACAGTGTTCCTGACAGATATGGTTCTTCATCTATTGTTTTAATCTCCAAGATGAATTTCATCAACCAAAAATCCGCCTCCGCGTGTGATACATGTTTCAGTTCGGTTGGCACAAAGCCGAAGGTTTCGGAGATCTCCCAGTGTTGATGTCGCTGCACTAAAAGACTGAGGATTGCTATGTCTAATTTAGTTAGCTGTCATGATTTGTTGGGTAGGATGCATTGTTCTGTAAGTTAGCGTAATTTAATTTTCTAAGAAATGACCAAAAAATATAACAATCTATGACGTTGATTGCATGTTCCTGAAAGGCAATTAGGGTCTGTACGATATTTAGCGGGGTAGGGCGGATGTGGTCGAGAGGAGGGCTAAGGAAAAAAATGTTGGCTTAGGGGAAGGGCCATTAGGAAAAATTCGTGTGTCTTATTGTTGGGTTTCTTCATTTTCTCGTCAGACCATGTCAGCTGGTGGCTAGTGGCTATGATGTTCCTTGGATCACGAGGATTTTCGCTTGCTGTCAGTGTTTCCAGAACACCCTTTATCATACTATTTACAAAAGTAAGGTAGTGGGTTCATTTCACATTGTCACCTCCAATGACCGTCATCATCTTGTCTTTCATGATAAGTCTTTGTCGTTCTATAGGTAGAACACAATAGGTTCAAGCAATGGTCTATTGCTTCAGTAAATTCAGTTCTCAAATCGGCTAAACCGACAAATCGCTTCCAGAAGTCTAGAACATACAAAACATATAGCAAAAACAAACCAGTTAATTTCACGTTATAATGTCTTACCAATGAAATGAAAATATTCGGGCAGAACATCTTATTAATTAAAAAGAATAAAATCATTGAACACTTTGACAACAGATTATCGGAGCCAATATTCCTGTAACTACCCTTGTGCTCTAGACGATTGTTGAATATATATAATATATATATATATATATATACAATTGCTCAGTAATAGTGATAAAAGCCGAACTGTTCTTACCGTCGTTGCTAAGGGGATTCGTTAACAGGTAGATTGAACATATTATCTCTCAAGTTCGCAAGTGAGAAATGGATATAAAGGTTTGCTATCAAAACAATTGTAACCAAAGGCATGAACGCATAGCATATAACCACTCTACATCTGAACTTGTATGACATCATTAGACCCTAATATCATGAAAGAAAACCATGAAAATATGTTTTTGTCTTACGGAAATCAAGATGAAAATCAAGTAGGACGTGCATTTCCGCTATCAATCACTGTACCAGGGGGTACTCCCTATGGTCCCACAAAAAGGAAATTATAGAGCTTTTTCGACGATTGAATGACAGAATTCCAAGGGAGAATAAACATTGATAGAGAGAACAAGAGAATTCTACGGAGGCTTGGATAGATGTAGCAAGTAGAACACCATAAAACTAGGCATGAGTTTTGAAAACAGTTAATGCATTTTTTAATCCAAATATTACCAATAAATTTCCACTACTTGGACCACTAAGCTCTGCATCTGTAGACCGAGAGCCCCTTTTACACTGACATTAGTGACCTCATCAACATTGATGATAGGTTCATCAACCTGTTCCAACAGTTTCAAGACAGCCAGGTCTTCGCCCTGCGTACTACAGAATAGAAGTACCTCGCCGTATTGGAGGCGGCCATCAGCCCTGTACTGAACTGTTCTGTTATTCCGGGCTTTCTCTCGGCCATACTTTCTTGATTTGACGGTTTGCCCGGACAGACTGTTGAGACAGACTCTGTAGAAGACCTTACACTTTGGAACAGCACGGGTTCCTGTTCTCCATTGCACTGCGCTTACAATTTCCTGGTCCACGGTCGTGCCATCCAAGGTCTTTATCAGGTCCTTTCGTATTCCCAAATAGTACACACCAGGAGTCAGCTCGGTAATCTTCTTTCTAAAGGCATGAGCAGGAACCACACTGGGTATTCATATGCAACGAAACACCTTAGATTGTCAACATTAAACTGTTCTTGAAGATGTGTATACAGCTCAATTAACTAGAACAAAGTCAGAAAACAGCTTGTCATACCAGCATGGGCAGGAACTACACTGGGTATTCATATGCAATGAAACATCTTAGACTGTCAACGTTTACGACATATTTGCCCATTTTTGGCATGTTGACCACTGTCGGAGGGCAATGAAATTTCTTGTTTTTTATTTCGAAATCAGGCGAAAATTAATGAGCGCGCTGATGTCATCCATAAATATTACTTACTGTGGCCTAAATAGGTAGCTTTAACTTCCGTTTCAAGTTACTGATGAATTTTGATCTGAAGACAATGGCATTGTGTCGTAATGAATTTAATATTTTCGCAAACCCCTCCCCCCTTTCTCAAAGGGAAGAGAATTTATTTATTTATTTATTTCTGTATTCTTTTACTAGGGTAGCTCCCTCAGTGGCTTCGCACTGATTTTCAGGGAGGCCCTAGATACACATATACAAACATACAACAATACACTGATATATACATAACATTTGTGCGTCATAACAAAATCATATCCGTACTCATAGTCCATATCGTGCCAGGTCGTAAGGATTGAAGGTCAGAGGTCACACAATTCTTTTGCACAGAGTTTTGAAAGATTGTGTGGATGAAGTGTTTTTGACATATACCGGTAATGTATTCCAATTTTCTGCCCCCCTGTATGCAAATGTCCGTTTCCCCGATTCCAATTTAACCTTTGGCAGACGTAAGGTGAGATTTGAACTGTGACGTGTTGTGTAGGTGTGAGACTCAGACGTTCTGCTAAAGGAGCTTAGGTACTCTGGTAGCAGATTATGCAATGACTTGTGCACAGTTTGCAACAGGTGCATCCTACGACGCGAAGCTAGGTCTTTCCAACCAAGAGCGGAAATGTGTTCGCCGTCGACATGAGATCTAAATGACAGTCCAAGTATCAATCTTACAACACGATTTTGGTACTTTTGTAGCTTATCGGACAAAACTTTCCCATAATTTCCCCACACCACATCACAATAATCAAGTTTTGGCAGCATCAAACAGTTGTACAACATGGCCAGTGTATTTTGTGGCAAAATGGCGACAAGACATTAAACATTATACTCCATCGCTGGGGATTCAGTACAAACGTTCTAATCTATGATTCCGTGTGGTTTGTAATGCGACAGAACGGGCATATTGTTCTTCTGACCTTCCTGTAAATCCAGCTAGCTTCTTCGCTAACTTCACAGCTTCAGTGGAATCTCTCACCGGATCCATAGCTTTCACCAAATGCTGCAGGTTGACCGTCATGGCTGCTGTGAACGTGATCTGAAGGCAGACAAACTTATACGACTGCCACGTAACACCAATGTAAGAACCGCACTGCTTCTGATGACATCATCTAGCAGCACCTGGTACTCATGCTATTGTGCTGCACACAAACCTGAAGTTGTGCTACTTCTGGCAATGTTCATACTTTGTACTTTCAAAACACCTAACAGCAAGCCCCGAATGACCCAAGCAAGCCACACGATCTGTTGGGCCACTTCATCAGGGGTAATCTTCATGTTACACAGGTCATTACAACCGATTTCGAGATAGACCACGTCAGCCCTCAGTAGAGAGTCAAGGAAACCTGCCTGGCGGAAAGTTTGAACGGTGCCGTCAGGCCTCGACACCCAATGGACAGTACATTCAGGTATCCAGAAAGACTAACCTAACACCTTCCTGCAAAAACTTGTCTAAACGGGCCAAGAAGGAATGGCCGATCAAGAGGACGTCCCGTTTTGGGAGGGGAGAGGATACTTCTGATACACAAATGGCGTACCAGGGTATTCGCAACATAGTACCAAGCACCCCATCGAAATCCTACTAGAGGCTTACTACTTTCAGTTATCAAAATGTGGTCATTGCCACTCTTATCGTCACACGCCGTTTTGAAATGCCCTCTTCCTACATATCTTGTTACATCTACCAGCGTGTCCAGTGTGAAAGTACATTCTTGCATCCACTTATTCAGGTTCTATTCAGATCTAGGCATAGTGTAGGCTTATTTGGTTCCACTGTAAATGGGGATACTATGTAGGGAGCGAGGTTTCACCTGGCCAACCCTACCCCAAACTGAAATAGCCCCTGATACGATCCTACTTTTTTTGTGTCCGATACAAATCTTGCAAACGGAATACAGCTAGCACAAATCAATTATTTCTGGCTCACATTAATAGTCTATTTATATGCACAAAAAAGGAGATACAAACATTCAGCGTCTGAACCTGAAATACCACTTTAAGCATGCAAAGTGTTCCTAACTTAAGCGAGGAAAGTTGTTGACAGTTGACTTGAAACAGTAGAATTTGAAAACAGTTTACAGGAATCAACTAATATCAAATGTAAGCATAACTAATGTATAATCTCTGCTTCTTAGGTATATAGTTATCTATCTATACTAAGTTATCTTGACAACTGCATGATGTATAACTGCAGCTGGTCGAGATTGTGCTGGTCTTCTGATTGCGAGGGTTAGACTTCAGCTGCCTAAAGCATTATTTCTCTGAATAGGTATAGAATTTGCAGCACCTTCTGCATCAAACACTGTAGGATACCATGCCTCTACTTGCTTTCCACAATGTGTTCGCATAGAATTAGGCAGCCTGGAGTACCATTGAACTTTTGCAATCAGATGACCCTGAGACTCTCCCTGTTCAGATATGATGATATGTTTGAGAAAATATGAAATCCTTCCAGGCCTTGGAATATGATCCATGTCATTGTAGTTTTGAATGTGACCATCAGTCCCAGCCAAGTGGGCTAGTATTTCAGAGGATCTGCATGAACGTGAAGTGTATGAACAAATGACTGAACCAGTCACTTTTACAATTTTAATTCTTAAGGATGACTGTGGTATGACTGTGGTATGACTGTCTCTGTGTGAAGGGTGGGGTAAATGGATTTATACATGCTTACGACATTATCAAAGTCATCATCCTGAAGTACTTAAGCAACACCTTTTTCAAGCTAAATTTCATGCTGAATGTCAATTGGCCAAGATTGATTCTCAATTGGAGTTTTATACGATGACAATTCGCCCCCAAATCCAAATCCCACATCATTGTTTGTTCCTTTACTTTCTTTCTCAAATACATTTGCCATGGCAGAAGTTAGTGGAGAAAAAGATGCACGGAAATATGTTGGTTCAGCTGTATCTAGAAGATGTCGTTCTTTGTCAAATTTCCTCATGATCTGCACTTCAACTTCTCGATTATTATTCGGTTGGTCACCTAATATGCCATTAAGTCGTTCAAAGCTGAATAGTCAAAAGGAGTAGACAGTACCAAAATCCTCCATACAACCTTTGAGGTGTGCATGCAAATGCATGTTTGGTGTAACACGATCTGTTCCATAGAGGTTTTCAAATTTCTTACAGAATTGAACCAATAATGAATGGGCAAGCTGTATACTTGGTTTAGTGATGACACGAGAGGTAATAACCCTACAGGCAAGTACAAACTTTCGCCAACACTCCAAATCCCTGCTAGGAATAACATCCCTTAGCGCAAAGATAGAGTATATGATGGTCCAGTTCTTAAACTGGTCTGCTGTAAAGCCTCCAAAACATGATGTAATTTTTTTAAACCTTACCTTTGTCGCTAGGTGCCTCTACATTATCCACTCTTTCCTTAATTGTTTGAAGATCTTAATCTGTCAGTACACCTGTGTTTTTGCAAACTTCAATAATTCTTTTAGCTGTTCCAAGGAAAAGGTTGTGTATTGGATCAATTGTACTCATTCGAATGATATTAATACAAGGAAGGTTTATCAAAGAAGAAAATCTGGCACCTGTGGATCTTTCAAGCTGTTCCTGCTCAGTTTGGGTTTTACATTTCAAAACACGCTTCACAGAGGCCAGATGGTCCTCATGTGTTCTTGGTTCCCAGTTTTACATCTTCTTCAAAACCAGCAAAACATTTTTCTCCAATAGTACCTGGGAAAGATTTCTTACATTTGGAACATCCCTGAGTAGCAGTGTGTCACATAATTCCACACAACTTCCTTGTGGCAGGAATGTCACACCCAACACACAGCAATAGCATTATCTGAAATGAAATATTTTGCCTGCCACAGCAGGATGAACCAGCAGAGCCACTTAACCAGACAAGTTGGCATACCTTTAGAAGACATTTGGGGCTCATCAGTTGAATAATTAAGAATCATTCACAAAGTCTTTCTCAACGTCAATATAATCATTAGCATTGTTTTCCATCCAAATTTCTTCAAGATCATTCTCTTCTAGCACTCTTCATTTGCATCATAAAATGATTATATATCTTCCACTCCATGGTGTTTGTTTCGTTTCAATCCCCCCCCCCCTCATTTACAGGTTCAGAGTCCACCAAAGATTCACAGCATAGAGGGTCAGATGCAGGAGATACAGGGTCAGAGTCAGAAATACTGGCACTACATTCAATTTCAGAATCAGAAATAACTTTCTCTGCACATGTGTCTATTTTGGTATTCTTATTGTACATACGTTGCTTATGATTACGTAAACCTTAAGTTTTTTAAGCAGCCAGGGCATGTCTTTCTTCTACTGTTTCCCTTCTTCTGTCTCGAAACCCTTTCAAAAAACACAGCAAAAGTGTATTTAAACATTTATTATAAACATATAAATATTTGCATATCAATCATACAAATTACAATGTATATGTGGGAACAATTTCACCTCACATTTAAGCTAAATCCCACTCTTAACTGTATCACGTAAGGTGTATTTCAGCAGAGATAGAGATGGCCTTTGCATTTGATCCTTTCTGCATTCTTCAACAATACGCTTTAATGCATTGGATGTCATATACTTGCCATTCTTCGCTAAAATCTGAAAAGACATCACTGGCAACACTTGGTGCATGGTCACCACTGCGAACCTCTGGAGCAATCCAGGCGTATTGTGTGTACCCCGGGAAGCGGTTTCATCGACTTCTTGGCCTCCGAGAGAAGGCGGGCTAGCCCCAAATCTATGATTTTGACCTTCATGTCTGAAGATACAATGATATTATTGGGCTTTAAATCACAACGCAGAATGCCATGCATGTGGATTTTGTACAAGACGGAGCAAAGATCAGAGACGATTGCACACCAGCTTCTTTTGTCATAAAGGTTTGGGTTTTTTTGCAGAATGTAATCAATCGTAGTACTCTTTCCGTTCTGGCCCTCAAATTTTGTCAAAAGTTTGCATGAAGGAACCTTGGTTTCGATGCCAACTAACTTTTGTACACCCTCAGCATGTTAACTTCTTTCAATAGGTGCTTTTTTGTCGTTTTCGCATCACACTGCCCATTACTTTGAAACGTCTTGACAGCTACTGTGCCATGAGTATTATACACCATGCCATATGATCCTTTTCCAATATATGATTTGAACGTGATAGATTCAACCAAGCGGTCATGGTCAAATATCTGCTCAGAGGGAACGTCTGACAGGCTGGATAGAAAGGATTCTGCAGTGTGTTTAGACATTAACTTGTACAGAATATCGTTATCATCATTACCTGCCACTAGCTTATTTAATACATAAGATTTCTCTTCTTTTAAACCGTCTATATCTACAACTGACTGCTTATGTTTTGACTCTAACACTTGAATGGTCTTTGACTGGTGTACAAGCTGGCCTTCTAAATGAGTTGTTTTTTCTTTCATTGTAGAAAGTTCCATTTCTAGATTTTTTTTACTTTCTCTTTGGCCAATTCAATGTCAAATACAGCATTTTCATCCTCGTATTTATCTACCTCCTCCTGGGGAGTACAAACTTCTCTCCCATCTGTTTCTGTTGTCACTACTCTCATATCTATCCCATCTGTTTCTGTTGTCACTACTCTCATATCTATCCCATCTGTTTCTGGTGTCACTACTCTCATATCTAGGCCTAAATAATAGTATTCTCTTTTACCACCAAATTGATTTCTGGCACGACTTCGTTCAAAGTTATTCTTGAAGCTTCTCACTTTGGGATCCTTAACTATGTAAATCCCTACAGGCTCAATACTGTGGTCTGTAACCTCAAGTCAGTATCCGGCCTGATGTAGCAGCTGCCCTTATGTTGCAGCCGGCCTTGTCGGATTTCATTCCCCATTCGTTTTCTGATGGACTGCACGTCCGCCTGTGTTTGTATGTGCAAAAGGGAACATATCGATGTATATAATGACTTAAATATAGCGGCCGGAAAATAATGCGGCTGGTAGAAAATGGAGTAGGTCACGGCACTTAATTTCAACGGTGGAAACAAACATTACTGGCTTAAATATTAGTAATCGAATATTTTCGATAATGACATTTTAGCTATTGACTGGTGACCGTTAAATCAGCTAAAATTAAGTTTTAGCTGATGATCATTAATCCGATAGATTACATAAATCTGTCACATTGAAATACAGTGTATTTGAGAGATATTTAAAGCAACACCCTTCATATATGCTCAGTTTGAATAACTAAAGAAATTGGGGACATGTGGTTGGTGATCTGTTTTGGAGGTTTCTTTTCAGGGTGTGGTAAACTGGTTTAAATGGAATCAGGTTTGATGTAAAAATTTTGAATGAGTGATTGTTAACTTGCTACATTTAGGCTGTCACCTACATGATTCTTTTTCTCAAAAGAGTAAAGGGTCAGTATGCATCCAACATCTGTTATGTTTTAAATCTGTGCATTTTCTAGGCGATAAACTTTTACAGTATTGACAAAATATTTTAAGTGTAGCTTTTAACATGCATGGTGTACAAAAGATTTTAGTACAAAATATTAAAACAATGTGATTGGTAGTTACCCGACCGAATGTCATCTTGGCATCTCAACTTGGAAATTCTGCAAATTGACATGTGAACACACCGCAGTCAAAGCCATTCTGCTTGAAGTGCAAGCAAATCAATTCTTACTAGGGGATACTCTGATGTCCAGTCCGACACAGTGTTGTCACTCGTAGCTTTGTGTAGTGCCTGATATCGTTCATCTTTCTGCAATGCTTGTAGGTACTTCCTAGAAATAAAGTTACACCAAAATCATAAAAAAGGTAAAATTGCTTATGCCCTTCAGTTGCTAAGCTCTGTTCAGTCTTGTTCATCAATCTTTTATAGGTCAATGAGCTGAGTTCTTTACTTCAATCACTGTCCAATATCACTTGAAAAAAAACTCCATACTTTCATCCACAATGATGTCTTCTACAGGTTTCTGTGGCATCTCGTTGGCGTCCTTTGTTTCAAAACGTTCCTCCGAGGCTTACCCCTCCAGCACTCTCATGTGGAGCACAGCTCAGAATCTGTTAATATTGTCATACGCAAATATGGCAGGCTTGTTGTCGCCAAACTTGCGGCCAATGATAGCTTGAAGGTTGTTCAGTCGTTCCTCCATGAAGCCCATAAGATTGTCCCAGCTTTCTGACAGACCTACATGCTGTAACAGCGACACGAAGTGTTCACCTGCGCCATAAGACACGGCGACAAGGCCAAACAAAATGCTTACATCATTGCTGGCTCTGGAGCTTCGGAAGTCCAGCAAGCCACACAGAACTTCACATCATTTGTTTCCAGCTTGTTACCAGAGCTTATATCTCTGACGACTAATGCCCATAAAATTGAATGTATCAGGGGGCGCCTTTCCTCGAGAGATTCAGCCAGCTGACCAAATAATATTTCTGGCACATCATCAATGACCCTGTCCCTCACACCCAGGTTTACCATGTTTTCTAACGTCTTCATTTCCTCCGTCAATTTTGTTCTTTGCTCCAACGACTCTTCTGAGATACCCACTTCTGTAAGCTGTCTGTGTGCCCTCTTTGATATCTAGCCAGTTTACGAAAGCAACGTGGATTCTTCCTTTTTCCTATCACTGGTGACGTCAACTTGTCAGAGCCTGGCATGTTACAGGTGAATAAGGCTGATCTGAAGGGTTTGTAGTAGGCACGGTGCAACACAAATACTTCATCAGGCTGTGCTGAGGAATCTAAGCGTAGAAATCACACTTAAATGGACCCTTTATGACACGTCGGCTTTTGGTCGTCTCATACACTCCATCCACAAGGTCAATATTAGCTTGTGATGGTCATTGAAAACGAAGATATCTGTTGCTTCCACCTGCAACAAGAAGTTCCCCATCTGCTGATAAACTGTTTTGTTGTTGGGGTGGCGGTGGCTGTGCAGGCAACAATCTTGTGTTTGTAGCTCTGTAAGTTTGGATAACTGCAGACATGTGGATCGAAACTCATGGCCCATCTGATCCATGCAGTGGGCCTCGTCCAATATCGCCATCTCCAGGAGCCCCATGTCTTTCAATCCCGCCACACAGTCCCACACCACTGGATGGTCGATTAGACTTTCTGCTGTTTTTATGAGTAGCTTTGTTTTTGGAGTGGTGCTGTTGAGATCGTGGATGGTGGTGCTGCTGTAAGATGTGACAGAAAGATGGCTGGTATCCCTGTCTCCTCGTATCTCCTCAGAAGATCTGCTCCAAGGGCAAGGAAGGAGATGACTACCACTGATACTCACCTTAGAAGGGCTGTCCAATCCCCTGTCGGCAACACTAGAAAAGTGACTGGAGTAAATGGCATTTACAATTTCCTATAGCGGGTCATCAAATTTAGATGCCAGTACTTAACATAATTCTCTTTATATAAGAAGGAGGGTATATCCACAAACGAATGCAACCTCCTTGATCCGACATGTACTAATTTTTCTTTTAGAGATAGCAAAATCAAATGACTGTCACGTCCCAGCAGCTTCAATGACACCTTTCTAAAAGCTCCCTCGCCCTGAGAGTTCTCCCCGCGGGCCGGATCCGAGAGGTCGGACGGGTAGATTGTTTTTGTAGTCTGGGCAGGTTGGGCTGCGATGCCAAGGCGTGTTTTGTGCCTTTGACCATGATGGTCTTAGGGGCCTCATCAAGTTTCCTCTGCACTTCTTGCAGCTTGACCCTTGAGTCACATCCATACTCACACCAGTGAGAAACTCTACAGATGTGAGGAGTGCAGCAGGCAGTTCAGTAAACTGGGTAATCTGAAGACTCACATGCGGACTCATACTGGTGAGAAACCATACAGGCGTGAGGAGTGTAGCAGGCAGTTTAGTAATAGGCACGTGCAAGAGAAATTTGCTCTGTCCTTATGATAAATATACATATGTATAATGTTTAACTCCTAACTGAATAAACAAAAACTCACGATCGAAGAGCACGTGGAGCCGCACCCATCGATGCCGTGCCCTCGCCCTTTCGTACAAAGGGCGAGAGACATCCGTCCATATTCTCTCCAGCCTGCCAAATGCTTCATTTTGTTGACTCCACTGTTCAGCTGGGTCTGCTGGCTGGATATATAAGATCATATTTTAAATCATTGATCTTATTTTTCAGTCACTGGTTTTATTTTTCCACAATGTCATAATTATGGTAAATATCTCGTAATATGAAAGTGTATGCCGAAATCTTGACCTACATGCTTCTAAATGTTAAAACATTCTGATAAGTTAAGACATGAAGACATAACAATGTTTTTTTTTTCACCTGAGCCTGTGCAACGTCGTCATTCTCCCAGTTTTCAGTGTAATAACCAGTCATCTGTGTCAAAGAATAAAATATTCAAACATAAGTTAAACTGCGTTTTAGTTTTACCTATGTGATGATTTAAAGAGTGCGCTCCGGGCCATGACGTCATTTTCCCACGGCCTCTTGTCAAAGGAGGGACGCTCCTCTTCGCTGTATCTTTCGTTCAAGGTGCAGTAGTAGTATGAACGATCGGTGTCCATTCTCCTACAAAACTGCCTGCAAAATTGAACTGAGCATGTCAGTCAACTTTGAAATCAATGAAATATATAAATAAGGTGGGGGGGTATTGGTGATCGTGGTGAGCCAGCATTACTACCGTCTTCAGCGTAATCTGTATGACATAAAACAAAAAAAAGTAGAATATCAACTGAATACCCGTTGTGGCGATAGACACAGTAAGAGCAATGCAACTATAAAAATAAGCAATAAAAACAACTGAACTGTGCGTGAGGAATGTGAACTTTAAATCGTGACAGACACCAGATTGACAACCATGGATGTTCATGAATCATGAGTCGAGTACCAAAGTTACCATCAAAAGTTTAATGCAAACAAGAAAAGGCAAGAAATAACGTGGTAAAATATATCTCTTGCTGGCTTCTTTCATGAGACATTGTTTTACATTGATTCCTGGTACATGTTATTACTATCCTCGTCACCATTACATGTTTTTTTTCGTAGCCATTAAAATGCACATTATTAGATCAATTGTTATTCATGTTGTAGATGAGTTCTTTGAAAATGTTACATATTGAAAAAAATAGTCGATTGTTATGTATCTACAAATTGGCAGACATTGTACCCGTTACATTTGTTGCGCAATAAAGTTCTTCTATCAAAATTTTACCAACTACAAGCGTGAAAAATGTGGAATGATCGAAATTGTTTGTCCAGAAGCAAATAAAGATTATGAACAGCGTCACGTACCGGCATCGTTATTTTTCCAACACATAGACACCAACTATATCACATGGGCTACACTTATATCATGAGAAACTCAGAGAAAGTTCAGACAGAAGCCCATCATCGCACTGAAAACCCTATTTTTCTGATTCCACCGACTTCTGTTTTGGTGGGTTTCTAAAAAATCTGCACTTCATGTTTAGTGCGGAGATGAGTGACTGAGTGACTGCTTGAACTTTTTTTGTCCGACTCCGCCGGCGTCGGCTTGTGCACTGCGGCCGTCCACTCTGTTGAAACATTGAATGTTTTTAGTCAGATAAAATAAAAACCAAACGGCGTCTTGGAAGAGTTCATATTGTTGTAATTGCTGATACGAATTCACGATATAAGTGTCTGTTTGTGCCAACGATGATTGTTTTCCTCAGATGTATACAGGACAGCTGGGTGTGATTGGAATGTATGTTCGCATGTCGATGCTACCTAATTTCTCAGATTTCAAACAGGGCAAATAGAATGTTCCCGGAAAGTGTTGAAACTCACCAATGATGGCTTCGATTCTGTTAGGGTCCAGCTTTCCCAACTTATCGTCTCCTGTGACATTGTTAACTGTCATCTCGTTGGTGAAGAGGAATCCGGCCATTGTCCTCGCCTTGTATGACTCTGTCGACTTTTCTCCCCCGAGAGACTTCGCCATCTGATTTGGCGTAACAAATACGCCTCTTGACCCATTTCCGACAGGCACTGCAAAAACACAAAAGGGCATCCATTCAGACCAAATACTCGTAATACACTACCTGACACGGGATGAGAAACGCACTATTGCTGTAGAAAATAAGGTATTTAGGGACCACACCGCCGCAGTGATTTGCCTACTTCAGATTACAGATCTGTACAAGGCTTGAGTACATGGTAACAACGTCTCCATATCCGTGAATAGTTTTATTAGAAGATCTATCAATACGTGGCGACACCGTGTTTAAACCACGATAGCATGTTTGTAAGACTAATAATAAATTTCTTTTTGGGTCTTACCCCTTGGTGTGGACTGGGCACTGCTGCCACTGTTGCCCTGTGTTGTCTGTAGGTTGAAGGCTGAGGTTGGAGGTGGTGCCGGTTCAAAGCATGCTCGCACAGACCCATGGGTGTTCCAATCAAATACTGCAAATTAATGTATTTTCGCGGGGACGACACTTCGCTCCAGAAGAAAAAAATGAGTTTTTTTGCGCTGTTCAAAACCGCGGTATGTAGTGCAGTACTGATACTAGAGCACTGCAAATGCATAGTCGCGGTGTCATGAATACAGAGCGAAACGCTTTGAACGCAACCACATAGTTGGAAATCGGCTACCCTAAATAGTAAGGACAGGCTGCTAATGCCACGGCCGCCTGATGACAGATACACTTACTTCTTCCCGTCCCATCAAAAATGTAGGCTGGTATGTCGGCGTGAGTTTGACGAATCCCTTTGTTATACGATTCCCAGACATGCTGTCCACTCATGGGCTCTGGCATGTCGTGCACAAACAGCTGGTGGTGGGTATTCATGTTCTGTGGGGCTTTGTCTGAGGTTTCTTAATGTTTTGTTCCATTCTACACTTGTTTGGGCCTTTACTGGGCCTTAGGCACCACTTTCTTGAGTTGCCTATGCAGTGTATAAATAGTGTTAGAGTTGCGACATATAATTTCGTTTTCCATACAGTGTGCAGACTATGGTGCAACCACTTCATATACTGTGGTATAATCTTAAAACGACCAATCACAATAAGGAGCAACACAGAAAAAGTATGTGCCTGTGGAATACAATATGTCTAAGACTTAAGCATAATCGCAGCTCCACCAAGTGCAATTGACCCTCCAAGCTTTTGTCGGGATAGATGTATGGTAACAACTTGTCCTTACATAAGTACACTTGATTGTGTGAAAGAATAAACATTTTGAAATCATTCATGAGCATGACATTTGGTTTGAGTTTACTTGCAGCAAAATACTTTTTCATACCTTTGGTTTAAGTGTATATAAACCTAGAAAAATAACAATTGCCAGCAAGCCAGATTTAACATTGTAGTTTTACACAAGACAAATATGTATCCTACCTACATGCCACACCAATACCGACTACTTGCACACATATATAAAGGTCAGGTCTAAACTAAGGATTGTTAAGTACACGTTGGATGTGCTGTTGCATGTCCTCATTCACTGGTGGCAGGCCCACAGCAAGTTTGTGGAAACTCTGCCTCAGTGTGGGCCTGTTCTTTGCTGGCAAGAAAGTCCTGCCAGCCGCAATGATAGAGCTGTCCTCTCTCGACCTTAACCTCAGCCGGTGTAGCCTTGGGACCTCATCATTTTCTGGGGGGACATCAAACGACACATAGGCTTCCTCCGTGTATCTCTCATTGAGGGTCCAGTAGTAGAATGGTAGGTTGTTGTCCATTCTCTCCCTGAATTGCCTGAAGGGACAAATAAATACTGCCAGCCCACAAACACCAGTTTATCACTGCTGACAGGCATTTAAATGCAGTAGCTGTTGCATGCAAAAGATTAGTGTAATAGTACTTTCAGTTGCTTAATTATGTAATCTGGGTGGAAAGGTTTTATTTAACATTGTCATATCTTCTTAACAAAACACTCACATGACAAGCTTCCTCCACCAGCACTTGAATTCCTTGAGCGTGCAGGGTTGCCCTCCGGTCTTCTGGTGCAACAATGAGAAGAAGCACTCGACATCATCTGTCGTCGCAGCTCGGGGATGCTCTGCATACCCGATGATGTCATTGAGTCGCCGCCGCGCTTCTTGGCTCTCGATGTTAGTTGTTATACCAATGACTGTCTCTCTGCTGAAGCCACACACGCCTTCAACGCGCCTGAAAAAATAGTTGGGGTGCAATGAATATGTCAGTACTAGTTATAGTACCTGCTATATTTATTGTGCTACTTTTGGAAATTAATGTGCTTTTAATCCATAAGTTTATCAGATTAAAAACCAATACCACAACTCCTGAAATAGCCCTCTCAGTCACTGGACAGATTTTAATGCTCAGGTCTATTTGGATGTAAAATTTACAAACCGATTCACCAAACAGCTGCATGGCCACACTAGTTGCACTGCAGTACTTGTATTGGTCTTGTTGGAGCCAAATGCGTAGCTTCTTCACGTCCTCCTCAAAGGCATTCAGTCTCCTGCGTTCCTGTCTGGCATGGTGGTCAGCTACTTTGCCACTACCGATCTGCTTGGCGTGTTGCACGTGGTCAGCTACTTTGCCACTACCGCTCTGCTTGGCGTGTTGCCCGTGGTTAGCTACTTTGCCACTACCGCTCTGCTTGGCGTGTTGCACGTGGTTAGCTACTTTGCCACTACCGCTCTTCTTGGCGTGTTGCACGTGGTTAGCTACATTGCCACTACCGCTCTGCTTGGCGTGTTGCATGTGGTTAGCTACTTTGCCACTACCGCTCTGCTTGGTGTGTTGCACGTGGTCAGCTACTTTGCCACTACCGCTCTGCTTGGCATGTTGCACGTGGTTAGCTACTTTGCCACTACCGCTCTGCTTGGCGTGTTGCACCTGGTCAGCTACTTTGCCACTACCGCTCTGCTTGGCGTGTTGCACGTGGTCAGCTACTTTGCCAGTACCGCTCTGCTTGGCGTGTTGCGTGTTGAAAGAAAGACTTGACCCGTCTTACAATGTACACACATTATTCTATGCACTTGGTTCGTAACAGAACAAGACGTTATTCTATACTTTTTTGCCGATGACAACAGCATATTTCTTTCCCACAAAAACTCTGATTCTCTGATACAACTGGCTAATCAAGATGTATAAAGTACATGTACATGGTTTGAAGCAAATACATTTCCAACAAATTGCCTTATTGCAACTACGTCTGACTCAGCGTTTAGAAACAGACTGTAGCGGGACTGTAGCAAAGAACTGACTGGGATAATGTTGAATTACTGTGATATATGTCTGTACATGTAACGTTATCTGTATATTTGTATCTGTATTTTTAATGTTTGTGCCCAGGGTCATCTGAAAAGCAGATCAGTAGATCTGAGATGTGCCCTGGTAAAATAAATAAGATTGAAAATTGAAATTGGCTTTCCAGGGTACCCCGAAGCTGGTGTGTTACGCTGAAATTATGACCGTACGTCCGCTGACTTACTTTGCAGTAATAGTCGTTTGTTTTGATTTCATGTTGTGTGTGTGCCTGGGCATTGTTTTCTTTGCACGTGGAGTTCCTCGCACTATCACCGAAATATACTGTACCACATGTTAAATATGGCCTTATCTCACGATCGGGTTCTCCCGTAATTGATCTGTTTATAGAAAGACATCAGATCAGCCCAAATCTCAAGCACGTGTAGAAATAGGAAGATCAACTGTCGATTTTTTCCCTCTACGAGTCCTCTGTGGCTGAGACTGATTTGACCCACAGCTGTGTTTTGAGAGTCTAGATACTGTCCTGGCGAAGCTCACCTACAAACGCCATTCTACTAGTACGTACAGTCAGTAACTACATCGTACGTGGGGAACGCTGAGCTGTACGTATGTAAGGTTAAGACGACTGAGACACACACAGCAGAGCATATCTAATTTAGTTTCCTTTATTTCTATGGTATATTTGTGCCAGGTGGTGCTGGCCAGGTCGACCACGTCGACGCGGTACACCTACAGAAGAAAGAAAGGATGAGGATCAAAATTAGAAGACTACATGTTAACATGGTAACTTTCTTATGCAAATAAGGACCTCAATTCCATGAGATATCATCTTCTCTACCCAAATAACACAAGTTGTTCCAAGAATGAAAGTCTTATCCTAACAAAAAGGGACCTGGCATCACGAAACATGTTCGTACCGATGCCTGGGTCTCCACTCTGCCGTCCGCTAGCTGAAGTGGGTCGTCCGGGTATCTCTCCCTCATCACCCACCGAACCTTCTCCGGGAATATGTATGTAGGTGTCTCCCTACCGGGGGCCAAACTTCCCGCACCAATCGTCCGGTGGGAGCCGAACTAGAAAGGGGAAACGAAAGTTGTGTCAACTTTACAAATTAACTTTACACAAAAGAATACATTATTATGTTGATATGTGATAGTGTTACGACCTACATGTTTTCAACACAAATGGCAAAGTATACCGTTTGTCATAACTTCTGTGCAATCTATTGCGTATGTATCAAAACAAACGACGAAGCAATGTAGCCTTGAGGCCAGCCTTCTTAGCTTTAGTCCCTGCTAACAGGGAGCGGAAGCGGAGCTTGGGAAGCGAACTAATAAAACTAAGAAGGCTGGACTCCAGGCTTTCTTAGTTCCATCGTTTATTTTGATACATACGCAACAGATTCCACCATTAATCCATACGTCAAGAAAAAAGTAAAAAGAAGGTACATGTAAGTAGTAACAAATAGAAGGTCATTGAAAAGCAAGATGAAGACTGAACTCACCCACAAGCCGCGAAACAGGCCTGCACCCAGCCTACGCCGCGGCCCCCAGTCTGACCGGCTCGTCGTCGCTGGAGCCTTATGTGGCAGGTGAAATAAAACGTGCCGCAGTCCCGTCGGCATGACAATACTGTAAGTCACAAAAGAAATTGCCAATTTTATAGTATAACGTATAACGAAGAAATACCCAACAGAAAGAGGCCGCAGTAGATTGTAATCGCCAAGATATGAATTCAACACGCATCCCGGCATCTTCTAGAAACTTGTCATTTACCGAGCTAGTACCGTCTGAAAACCATACAAAACCGCAATACTTCATGATTCTTGATATAGATAACGACAAAAAAAGCGCCAAGACCCAGCACATCTTATCATATTCGATTATAACGTTAGAATCAGGGGTCACACAAATCCAATTTGGTCGTAGTACGGTCGCAGCGCTGCCTCCGCCTTACTGGAAAGGGGGTGTATGTATAGAAAGTGGCGGCTCAACACTCACCTACACAAAGTACTTTACATCGTTTTGAGCCGTATCTGCTCTTATCTATATCAAGATCTCAAGAATCATAGTAGAACAACATGAGGTTTACTTACCCACTCTGCGTAAATAGTTGCTCGAGCGCCGCGGTTTCGTTCTCAAGGTCCATGATCGATACACGTCCACGTTCTCTGGAAGCTGAAGATGAGAATGCTTCGAACGCTCACGCCACGAGGACAGCGTACACAAGGGACAAGCCAAAGTATAGACATGATGAATGGGGGACATTTTGATTAAACTTTTCACTAGCCGAAACAAACGTAAGAAAATTGTTCTTCTGTTGATGTTTTTTTTTTCTTCTGTTGTATTCATATCACTCAGGTCCCAATTGCACAGTTTCACACTCTTGCCATACTCCACTCTCAGCTGTTCCAGTTTAGAATCTTGAAGGTCAGGGTCGCCATTCCATTCCCCCTTCTTTGACTCTTGAAGGGCAGGCTTGATATGTGTGCCGTCGACCTTAATCCAAAATCGGCCTTTTGGATTAGCAGATCTAAGATCCTTGATGGCTGACTCCTATATCTTTCCTTAGCATTTTCATATGTAAATTCACATGTCTTAGGCAATGGTAAAAGTACCTTACACCAATGGGGACTGGAAATGTCTTTGTAACTGGATAAAATTTTGAAACAGACGTTTCAGACAGCATCCACTGTCTTTCGTCAGTGACTAACGATAGGACTGAGAACACCAGGTTTTATACCAAAACTCTGAATAGGTATGTTAATGAGGTTAAGACATTTTAGGATGTCTTGAAGTAGTCTTTAAAAGAAGATTAATGCAAGACAAAGTTGTGTGCCAATAGTTCAATTAGCTACTGTTGATTTTAGTACAATAACTAAATGTTGTTCGTCCGGGGCGGGGGGGGTGGTGGGCAATACATTATCCCAAGTGCCTGAAAGTTCAACGCGTAGACCCCCTTTCCTGCTGAGGGCGGGGTTGTACATCCTTTCATAGATTGCTTCTCTAATTCCCCGTTCGAACCAGCGTTCTTCACGATCTAGGATGTCCGTGGATTCGAGATTGAATTACTGTGAGGTACTAGTACCAGAGTTTTGATAAGATGTACAACAATTTCGGATTACAAGAACCATCATAAGTTTTAATCAATGAACATAGACGTTTGTACAAAATATATATCCTTCGCATGTTATTGAACATGGAATGAATCACACATCCAGTTTTTGATTCCTACTGCCAGATAAGTTAATTTCCATTAATGACATCATAGAAAACACAACAGTTTGAAACCTTGTACCACGATTCACTAAAAACAACACTATTGCGAAGCAGAAAAGCATATGAAAACTTGTAATATTGTTTTGTTATATTCAATTTTTTAATACATGTATTCCATATTCAAAAACATCAAGGATGCATAATTTGTACAAACATCTTTATATGATCATGGAATGCTAGTATTATCATTTATTTAATCAGAAAATGTTGCAATTTGTTGCCATAAGCACTTTAAATGCAGGATATGGTGGATGGTATAGAACACATGTCACAATATTCAAAGCAATGAATGTAATACCACAACAGCATGTACACAAGGATAATGTTTTTTTCCACATGCAAGGCCACCCCAAACGCACCCCCTGGAAGCATGCAATACACACTAATGTTCTTGAAAGATTCTATTTAAAAAAGATGATACCATGTTCAGTCATTAGTTTTCATTTTGGTATTTCATTACTCTAGCTCTAATAAGGTTTTATGGAGACTATATGATTATTCCCTGTTGAAGAAGATCAATGTAGTTTACTTTGAAGACATCTTAACTGTGAGTCATGAGTTACATGTATATCAGTGGACTTAAAAGAATACATCATCCTTAAGGAGACACGATTTTCATCTTCTTGGTGGGCGGAGCACCCTCTGGCTTTGTTGCAGAATGCTTTGGAGTCTGTAGATAAAACATGACAGGTTGCATACCGTTAAGATGTGTTGGACTTGTGAATATACAGATTTAACTTGATGCTCATGTGAGTTTCTAGTTTTGTGGAAAAATATAAATGGTGGTGGAGTTGCTACATGTACGCAAAGCTGTGTAAACAAGTAAAACTGTTACCAAATTAACAACTGCATTATACACAGTGTATAGATGGTTTGAATGGACACTTGTTTTAAGGATAAACTTTAAGTACGAATCATTTTTTCAAAAACATTCGTCTTGCTTTCTTCTGCATTCCATAATTTAGCTGTCTTAACTTGTTGTTCTCCTCCTCCAACTTGGCGTTTGCCTCCATAAACTTCGACTTCTCCTCCTCTAACTTGGCGTTTGCTGCCTTCAAGTTGCCGTTCTCTTCCAGCACCTTTGCATTTTATGCCTGCAACCTGGACAGATCATCTCTCTCTTCCTGTATATATATAGATAGTTGTAGTGAGTAATTGAGGACCCCTACTCCTTGGGGTAATATGTTTTATATGCTTCTCAAACACTACTCAAGGAGTGAATGGCCAGCATTCGCTCAACCAGTATGGAAACCAATACTAGTACAAAGTAATACCAAGTACACTCGTCTGGCCAATTCCTAATCATATCAAGAAGTAGGTGATGTTCTTTAATCTGCCCCTGGAACATGAGGGCACTGTGCTTGTCCCCTTCATCAATATGTGAGAAAGGTTTAAAGTCTGTGGACTTAAACCACTGACTGAGAGCTGCTTTCAATTGGGACAGGCTTTTTAGCAAAAGCCCACAAACGCCCACTCTGGCGAAGTCTGCGCCGCACAAATTTATTATTTTTTTGCTTGGAATATGTTCAGGTTGTGCTCCCATTAATTAATCCTAAGTTTCAAGTCAATCCATCGATCCAAAGTTAAATAAAGCAAACTTCTGTAAAGTCACTTTCGCACAAGGCGCAGGAATCTACAGCCCTGGACATAAACATTCCAATGTGGCAGACTAATTTGCATATTTGGGACGGGATACATGCTGCCTCTACTCTGTATAGTGCCGCGGGCCTGTTGCGTCACGTTCTGTGCCCTGTCACATACTGTGCCCAGGCACGGATGTTGTCGGATGTTTTTGACTCGTCCAAGTCTAACACTTCCAGGGGTGTGTATGTCGACCTTTTCGCGTGATGCCTGGACTCACTTATCTCCTCACTGAAATGCTGAAAAGACCTGAACTTTTCAACAAGAGGTCGAACAGTTCTTTTCATAAAGTGCTCTTTCAGGGCCTAGCGCCTCGGTGTCCTCTTCATTTTAAAGGATGTCACATCTCTCTAAGGTCCTGTCGCATGCCCTGTATTGACATATGAAGCTGAACTTTAAAGATTTATTCCCTACTTTATGAGGTGCTACAACTGGGTTAAGCAACAGAGGCATTGACAACATTTCAAACAGACAGTGTTATACAAATTTAATATTATACAGGTGTGAGGCACTGACATAATGAATCACTGATGATGCAAGTGACGCAGCCCCATGATTATGTGAAATTGGAACTATTAATACACACTGACATGAGGGGGGGTTGTTACTGGGACCACCAACCTGACACCTTTAATAGAGACAATGGAAATAATGTGAGCATTTACAGTATTTACTGACAGCATTTTGTTTCCCATGTAATTTGTCGCCATGTCTTATTTACTTCATGGGTCAAATAAAGTTTCCAACCTAGTTAGACAACAAACTTTGAATTGTACAAGCACCATGGCTACCTTCGAATTAGTTCAATACGCTGTGATCTGATGAACTTAAACAGAAAAAGATGAGTCTAGCAGGGAGAATTACCCTGGTATAGGTAAACGTAAAAAGTTACTTGCACTGGTGAAAGTGTGCAAGATAAGCGCATTTCAAGACATGTCCCTCTACTAAACAAAGATTGAAAACAATGATACCTCTCCTAACGTGTCTGATCCATTCCATTATGTTGAGGTTGTCATATGTCCAGACCTCAACTGCTCCTGGTGACCTGTTCTGCTTTGGCATTGTCAGCAAAGCTCTCAAGAGCCTTCATTTCCGTTGTAAATGACACGCATTTGTGGGTGTGATTCAACAGCTTGATGATCTGAAGTTTGAAGAAAAAAAATCATAACTCTTTATGAATCATGAAAATGTAACATATCATCATTAAAAAGATCCTTCGTAATTTCCCTGATTCAACACTTTAGAAGTAGTAGTAATGTTCTTTTAAAACTACTAATCCAGAGGCAGTACACAAAATATGGCATAGAAACACATACCTGATGCTGACTTGCGGTAAGGAGAGGGAAGAGGGAGATGACTATCTGGAGGACGGAACTGCGGAAATGTGGGTTCGTGTGGCGTAACGGTAGGGTCTTCCTCCCAGAACCCAGCGAGCCCGGGTTCGAATCCCCTGACACCACCGATGTTGTGCCCTTGGGAAAGGCACTTTACACGACTTTTCTTACTCAGCCCATGTGTAGAAATGGGTATACTGTCACTGTTCTCTGTACGTGGCACTGTTGAAATTTGAGTGCAGTGCCACGTTTTCCTTGTCTGTTAAACGACGTAAAAAAAATGCGCTGACTGCGGGCATGTGTTATCGCAGATGAGCATGACTGTGGAATAACTGTCGTCTTCTTTGAATGAGGTTGTGATGAGGGTCGATATGAGCCGGTAGAACTGTGGAGCCTGGGATGTTCAGGTTCCGGATGTCCTCTAATGATTGTATTTTCCTACTGAGGATGCTTTTTGAGCTGGAAATCGCTTTCAGTTCCCGAGTAAAGACATAGCTTATATTAGATATCAAATGCATCTTCCAGTGTCATGGTCATGTTGTGCCGCCCCACGAGGGTGCACGTGACTCTGGACCCCACTTTGATCTTCACTGCAGCCCTTTTGTCTGGCACCTCCCTGTTGATTGGGGACTGAAGTAGAACTCCCTCAAATCAAATCAACTCCCTGACTTTTTTTTAACCTGGTCTGGAATGCTGTCCTTTCGCTGCGTTCCAAGTTTCGGCCTCCACCAGCACCTCTCCTGTTGTTTCATCTTGCCTACCAACATCTTTTTCCAAGCAGGCCTTGTGAAGGTGGTGTACGTCGCCATACTGTGGGCCAGCTCCGCCATACTTCTGTTAAAGGCCCACTATGTAGGATTTTGGCCCAAAAATTGAAAATATTCTTGTGAACAAATCTTAATAGCAGGTACTGACATGTACAACCCCTTTTCAGCATATTTTCTTCATCATTTCGTCTATTTTGGGTTTATGTGAACTGTACAAAAACAAAACAAAAACTCCCGGACACCACCTCAATAGTAGATAAACAAGAACATCCCAGTGCACTGGAGGACCCCCATGGTGGTCTAATCACTTAGGCACACTTTAGACTGCCAGATGTCATGAAGCTCTTCTTCTTTGAAAACACTCATATCTTTTTCCAAGAGGGTAGAATACAACTATTAATTTATTCTAGAGAGTCTACTTTGAAGGGTGTCAATAAAGTGTGGTTATTTTCCCTTCAAAACTGCAAGAACTCTGGTAAGGATGATTTTTTACAGAAACTGGTGAACTGTAAACAGGCACCCCACTGGGCGATCAGCCTGATAAGAAGTACAGAAGCCATGTGTGGCCATGTGTTAGTTTCACACTGTGTGTTGTTTTGGATGGAGGATAACAGTTTTTTAAAGTTGTTTGTATGGTGCAGTAATGTTGTAACCTCCCTTCCTGAATATCGGTAAGCAATTCTATAGAGTTGATAAAGCTTGCTATGCAAAGAAACAGTAGGAAAATCTACTTTCTGTATTGGCCTAAAACTACATAGTGGGTCTTAAAGTATGCGGTACAACTGGGTGTTATACGCGCACCCCTCGCCTCTTGATTTCTGCTTACCTTCTCCGTTGCACTTATTTGCATTCTCCATACAGATTGATGCAATATGTAGTTTCTACGGACGTAGACTATATATTACATCACAAAGTACTTGAAATTGCCATTTCGTAATATTTACTATTATGAAAACAATAGAACATAGAACCCAATTAACCGTTTGTCAGACATGGAAAGTTTTTAATAATGGTTTTATTCAGAACACAAATTCTTATCACTACGGTCGTAGCCAGAAGGCTAGATTGATGTTGTGATTTTACAATGAGTGACAGTTTAATAGCAATTAAAAAAATACGAACGTTAGACAAAGGAATATTTTAAATCAGCACTATAAATCGATATATACAAACGGATTCTAAAATACGAATACAGGCGTCTCATTATAGAAAGGGAGGCTTCTAATTCCATGTTGAGAACACGAACCATGTGCGGGATTGCACTTGTTCTATAGCGTTCAGATTGTTCGCAGAGTGGGTCTGACGGATGGCAGGCCGAGATGTGCGCAGGCTTCAGCGTAGCAGGTGTAGTCTCGTCATCTTGCGCATGCACCACAATCTTTCCCTCCGTCATCTCTCTTAAGGGCAGATCTACGGTAAGGACATACTTGTCCTCGGTCTCTACGGCAGCCTTCTTAGTGGGGCTGTACATCCCGCACCCATGGTATTCCAGATACTTGACCTCTGCTATCTTTCCGCGAACAGATTTCACCTTGCCCACATAGTACGTATCCTCGAACGCCACTGCGATGTACTGGTCAGCCTTGAGGGGCTTAGGTGGATAGGTCCCATACTCAAAGTATTTTTTTTTTCTTTTCTGCGAGGCGTTGTTGTGGGGCGTGGTCATAGTACGTATCCTTGAACGCCACTGCGATGTACTGGTCAGCCTTAAGGGGCTTAGGTGGATAGGTCCCATACTCAAAGTATTTTTTTTTCTTTTCTGCGGGGCGTTGTTGTGGGGCGTGGTCACCCGCTTTCGTTACTTCGCTACGGGGGACGGAGAGGCGGGCGGCACCTTAGCTGAACTGAGGGACGGAGAGGCCGACGGATCGTTGCTCCCGTCCTGCTCGGTGGGCTTTGGGCCACTTTTTGTGTTCCTGTACAGAGACACAGAATATTGTTATGATACCCTTAGTTGATGAGCATACATGCAAACATAGCACTAAAAGGTGGAATAAAGAAGCTTGGGGTCATTATTATATATTAAGTGGCAAGGAAGTTGTTCACGAAGTTTCAACTCTGTAAGTGTAAGCTGTCAAAGGCTACAAGCATTGCAATAGAAAGTCCAAAATTAATCTGGAGGGTGTTGTTTGTAATAGAATGTAAAGATATGGTACTTACTTCAAGATTTGTTTGGACTGTTGGAGGCTGACATGATCTTTCAGCTTGTCGTTGTCCTCCAGTCTGGCAATCTTCTCTAGTTCCTTTTTCAATGCACAAATACATTTTATATCTGTTAGCTGAATTGTTAATTTTTTTGGGCTGCCTTTTTTCAAACGGTGATGATTGTCAATTTCATTGCTGTTCTGATTTTTAAGACTAGGAACAGATATCTCACCATTTCTGCTCCCCCAGCAGCCGCTTTAGGAGAGCCTTTCGTTCTGAGATTCTGTGGGGCACGTCCTGGACTCCCTTACCCTGCAGGATTGCCGTCAGTTGGTGACCCTGCAGGCTGTCAATCCTGACCTCACCAGCACTGCCAAGTCGTGTCCTTCGCTCAAAGGATTTAGAAATGCCAAGGCTCTTTTGTCTTTGTGTACACTACTCACATCCCGGCAGTACCATGCCATATACATGCGGTGACATAGTTACAAGTATAGTTTGTCGCAACAGCGGAACTTGACCTTTGCCACTAAGTCAACGTAAGTGGCTGCAGGGTCAACCTCGTGAAGACGGAGGCAGCTCCGCTGTCGGAGCGGATAGTGTTTAACAGTTGTGAGACTGGTATCGCTGCCGGACTGACGTGTCCTTAATTACTTAGCCTAGTAAGGCCCTCGCAAAGTGGCCATCTTCACTGTTTATCTGTTTTCATATCTACTTGTTTACATATTTATCTGTTTATATATTTACTTGTTTACATAAGTCTGACATTTTAGTTTGTGAAATTGATTTGTTTCTTTAGCACCATTTTCCGAAGGTAAAAGGTCGTGGAATCATGTTGATTTATGTCGTAAATATATAATACCTCTGTGAGAATCTCTATGATAACCTATCATAACTAAAAAAATGCAAAACTAGAGTTTTTTGACGGCTTTTTTTCTGTATGATTTCAACATTCTCTGTCCCATCTTATGCCACATATTCTCTTTCTTCTGTCTTATCCTCAGGCCATTCGGCTTTAAATGCCAACTTGAAGATAGTTTATTATATAGAGTAACTTCAAGAAGCTGGATACAATGATAAAGTTAAGCCACGAACTATTCATGGCAGGATTTTTGTCTCGGTCGTTGTTGTTTTTGTAACGTAACAGCAAATAACAAGACAAAACAGGTCAACATCATAACATAAGAATATACAGTAATACAGGTTAAAGGAATTTATAATTATAAGGGTTACATATTAGGTTAATTAACAGCAAGAACAAAAAGAGTTCTTGAAAGATGGGAAACTTGAAGTTATTTCATCAACGTGGCTTCGTCCTCTTTGGTCCAGGTTTCTTCTAGGTCATGGATGACGTGTTGGAGAATGTCATCTGTAAGGTCGCTGAAGTCGTCATGTGTGAGTCTGATCCAGAGGTTCTTTTGTGGTTTGTGGTCTAGACGTAGTTTTTGGTTACTGGACTTCTAATGTTCGCCTTTCAGTGAGGGTCACTGTCTAGTCTTGGGTATAGTTTGACGGCGTTGTGCTGGATCTCTTTTACAGTTAATGGCTCGTTGCCATTGCTGATCATGATGATATTAATGATGTTGTCATAGGTCAATCCTGTGTTCCTGTAATAAAAATTGTAGATGGGAACTTTTGTAAAATTTTGGGACTTTTGGGGTTAGATGGATGAGGTATGGTCTAAGCTTATCCCTTTCGGTTGAAATTTGTTTAGTTCGTTATTTTTAGTATGATTTATTGTGAAAGGTAAACATATATTGACATTGTGTTCGTGTTTTATCAAAGAAGTTAAACCAAAGTTTATTGGTCATATACTTATTATACACAGATTATGACAGCACATATTGTAGATAAAGTGCAGTACAACATATTACAGTTTCAATCTACTACATGTATCTGCTTAGCATATGCATATTCTGGACATAATTATGACATAATCGTAGATTTTGATTTCATGTGTTACCTGGGGTCCTCTGCTCGCTGAGACATCTTCGTATTCTACAGCCACAGCCAAGCGACATGTCCAAATTGAGCATTTCGTTCTGTTTTCTGGTGCCAATATGTAACTGATTGTTTCATGACACATTAAATATGAGTAAATGCACCTTTTCTAACATGGCGTACCCTTTTCATGATATTAATGTTATCATTAGCCCAGACCTCAGTGACTTCGGTTGGCTTCTGTTCCTCTTTCGTGACGCACGTTGTCATATTTGGAATAAGTAATATGGGAATCTCTGGTCGTTCTTGGTAGTGCAAAAAGGAAAGTTGGTCCTACCTTGAGTCTGCAGAATGTTCCTCTTGTTGGACACGTTATTATCGGAAATGAACCTAACTAACTAGCGTGCACGCTCTAAACTAACGAAGATAAGTACAACAACAACTTGTTCGAACTTGCCCCATAACTCAACTGGAACTGGGAACTCTAACATCCGGGGTCCCTGATGGTTTTGGGAGGCTCCTTTGACATCTCCTCATTGCGAAATGCCACGATCTATGCTCCCACTAGCATAACGAACGTACATGTCCTCAGTTCCATCTAAGGCATTTAAAATAAAGTTCTCCTTCAATGCCATGGAGGTGTCTATCTCGAGGGACTTCCAGCTGTCAACGAGCCAGCTGTTCACCTGCACATCCCCTGTTATTCCACCATAGATGCAAACAAGGATGTAACCCCGGGCCAGTAGAGCCTTCCTGACTTCCTCGGTGACGTGGACTGAATAGTCGTCGAGGATGTAGATGGCCCACTGACTCAGGGTGAACATGTTCTGGGCCTTCAAGTTTGGCAAGGTTTTGATTGTGGCCTTCATGGTATGCATCCGGTATGTCCCCTTAGGACCCCAATGTGTGAACACCCCCTCTGGGCGATTTATCCTGCCCTGCAAATTTGTGCCCTTTCCCTTGAACACAAACTGTGGGGGTATCACAAGACCTTGTTTGCTGGAAACCTGCGTAAAGGCGGTCACCCTTTCCCTTGATAGCATGTAGTTCTCCTTTACATGGGTTGGACAGTCCTTTAAACTCATGGTTTTCTGTCCTGCAGTCTCATTTCGGTGCAGTGGCATCTGGTCATCATTGATGATATCAACATCCTTGACTTTGAGTGTTTTCTCAAAGAAAATTCTGCGAACAGGCTCTGTCACAGCAAAGCGCTTGTTGGGGTGTTTCAGGGAAACCCGGTACTCTTCTTGCCAACCGTGAACCCAGCAGTCACTGAACTTAATCCTCTCCTCTTCTGTTTGGTGTAACCCCTTCTGCTGCAGATACTCTTGGTACAGTTGTTTGCACTTCAACACAAACACCTTCCTTGGCAACCGGGCTTTTAATGTCCCACGCACATCAACAAACCTGTTGAGAAGTTAAGATACGTCATTTTTCTGTTGATTCTATTATGATATAACCGTTTTGTGATACATACAGATATAGCAATTATTTTTGTCTTTTGTTGGAAAAAAAATCATACAGTTTTTAAAAGATATGCTGGATTTGCAATTTCGAATACACTCACCAAGGTGTAAACACAGTCCAGTTCACATATCACCGCGCAAGAGAAACGTGCCCGCCCGATCCGCCCCGCCCCGCCCTGCCGCGCCCGTCAAAGATCGCTTTTAAAACAAAACGCTCCTTAGGAATTTTCACCTTTAGATTATCCCTCCCTTACTAGTGTCTGTACAGATTATTCATCTTTTATGTTTGCGGTAAGAAGGGACGGACAATAGGAAGCTAGAAATGATACATTTTATTCAACGTAAGGGTCTCAAACACCCAATTATTTTCCCTTACAACATTGGCCCTTTGTTCACGACGACTACGTGGTTCTGCTCTTGTTCTGTCATAGTAGAGGCGCGGCACGTGACACAAGGAGACGCCGGGATGTCTGGAAAGTCACATGACTGGAACAATCCATTTGGTGCCACGGGGAACGTATACAAAGAAATAGATAAAATTATGTTTTGGAATTTGTCGTTCCGTATCCTAATAATGGATATTCAATGATGATGATAACAATTTCTCTATCTTTTCCTTCACAACACTTTTCCTTTGCTGTGTCCCCTACATGTATAAATCGCTCACTCGCCGGTCATCTGTCACAGCCATAGCGGACAGCATAGCGCTTTATCTATGTATCCCATGGGTAGCGCCTTGGAGCGCAACAGCAGATTAAACGTGTGACGTGTCACGGATACCAACGTGTGAATTTGACAAATGTCAACAAGTCAACCATTGGGGCTTTTTAAACCACTACAAATATATATTCTTAAAACCCGCGCGGTGACATGGAACTGACTAATATCAAACACATATTGCAAAGTATACATAACATATCATATGTACACTCTATTTTCTAAAACGTTGCAGATAAAAGTGAACCAACTTTTGTACTAGAACTATTTTTACTCTGACCGGTCAAAAATCAGGTCGACACATATAGCACAGAAACAAACCTGCACATTTGGTGAGTGTTACATGGCCAGATAATCTCATCAGGCAATGCCAAGCATGCCATAGGGGGCCTTGGACGAATCACTCTCAGTCAAATCACATGACCTACTTTTGTATCACTCCACCATCACATGTACAGAGCTAGAAGTTTGTAGATTAAATCGTAGTCCGCTCATCCAGTGTTTCCTAGTTATCAATCGTAGTCAACAGAGCACTACAAGGAGTCAGGGAACACAACACAACATGGTGGCAGCGGTAAACCAGAAATCCTGAGCTCGATCTGAGAAATAGCTGGGAACTAACTGAAGAACAGGAAAAAGATCCAAAGAAAATCCTAGAGAAGTTCGAGAAACACTTAGAACCTAAGACAAATAACAGGATTTTCATATACGAGTTCCAAAGTATGAGGCAAGGGCCCGAAGAATCTATCAATGATTACATGTCAAGGCTAAGAAACGTGGCAGACAAATGCAACTTCAAAGACAAGACAGAGAAAGACGCGAGACTGCTAGATCAGATGATCTGGGGATGTGCATACAGAAAGGTGCAGAAGACCCTCATAGGCAAGCCTGAACTAACCCTTGCGGCAGCCGTAGGGGAAGCCGTACGACATGAGTCTACAGAGAAGTGCATGACAACTCTAACAATCTCGACTCAATCCAAAGATACAAAAATCGATGCTATCTCCAACAGAAAGCACACTCCAATCCCAAGACAAAGGGCAAGCCACAAACCCCCACAGTAACAGGGTTCAACTTCAAAAACCTGTAGAAACTGTGGCACAGAGCACGAATTCAATGACAAGAAGAAGTGCCCAGCAAATGGTTCCACTTGTCATGGGTGTGGGAAACTAAACCACTGGCGGAAAATGTGCAGGTCAAAGGGCAAATCCAAGCCACAAGAATACAGGGGTTACAAAAAGGCTACTCCAAAACATGTGCATTACCAGCAAGAAGAGCAGTACTCCTCAGGGGAAGAAACACTGTCGGTAGGTGCCATATATGTCCATGAAGTGGAGCATGAGAATAATGTACACAGCAATGAAGCATATACAACTTTCCAAATCAAGAAGAAGAGAGGAAAGAAGACAACAAACATCAATCTGCGATTGAAGATAGATACAGGGGCTCAAAGCAATGTCATACCGGTAGAACATTATCAACAGATATTCCCGGAAAACATGACAAAAGGTGGGAAGTCAAGGCAGGAATACTCACACCGAGCAAAACTATCTTGTCAGCCTACGGAGGGGACAAAATCCCACACCTGGAGAAGACAACCATCTCTGGAAAACACAAAGGCCGAGAGGTCAAGTGTACTTTCTTCGTGACCGAATCTAAGGGACCAAGCATCCTCGGATTGGCAGCGTGCCAGCAGCTAGGCATCATCACAATCCACGAGATACAAACTACCCCAGAGGATGGCAAGATCAAAGAAACGGTGCCGATCAAGGACCGCCCTGCCATCCACAACAAGGAACAACTAATAAGGATGTACCCGGAGTGCTTTGGCTCCTGCCAGAGAGGGTATTGGAATATCAAAATAGACGAAGAATCATCACTGCTCACGACCTTCAACACCCCCTATGGCAGATTCAAGTTCAACCGTTTACCAGTCGGGCTCAAGGTCTCGCAGGACGTTTTCCAGAGGAAGATAGACGAAACGTACAAAGGGTGCAAAGGAGCAATCGGAATTGCTGACGACATCCAGGTGTACGGAAAGACAGACGACGCTCACGACTTCCATCTGCATGAAGCAATGGAGAAGACCAGGCAAGCTGGCATCAAGCTGAATGCATCCAAATGCATAGTCAAGGAAAGTGAGTGCAAGTTCTTCGGAATGGTCTACTCAGCCGAGGGATTCAAGTCAGACCCCGAGAAGGTGAGGGCCATAAATGACATCAAAGAACCTCAGGATGAGAAGGAACTAAGAAGTCTCTTAGGTCTGGTTCAATACATGAGCGCATTCATCCCCAACCTCGCGGACAGAACAGCCAACATCCGTGAGCTGCTAAAAGAAGATGTTGAATACGAGTGGAGTGCATCACACACTCAAGATCTAAGCAGGATAAAGCAGCTCATCAGTGACAAGGCAACACTACAATACTATGACAGGGAGAAACCCGTCGTACTTCAGGTGGATGCCTCAATCAAAGGTATCTACTTAACGGTATATCAAATTGAGTTATAACGTTAAGATATTGCAGATTATTTAATAAGCTTCAGGTACATAAGCTGAGTGGGGCACCTTTGAAACTATCATGAAGATTACGTAGTACTCAACTGATTTAGACTTATTTTCTATATCTACCCCTTTTTAGATACAGCAGTCAAAGAGGAAGCGGACCGAGTTTGTGTCTCTTTTGAATGTCTATTCAAGCTACTGTTGTTCAAAAATTGTGTTAGAGATTCTGTATGGCTACTCCAATTCAAAAAACTTATTCTGATTTACTGCCTTCTTGGCACATGCATGTATTAACCCCCAAATGCTGATTCTAATGGTTGAGAAAGGGAATTGTCTTCCTAGTCTTAAAGTTTTTTTAAGCACTATCTGTTATGTTAGAATAGTGTTTTGTTCCATTGACACGCCAATTGCAATTTGCTACACTTTCTGTATTATACATGAATCTCACGAACACGTGAAACCTGATATCGCCCTTCCCACAGTTTCACACAGCGTGGCTTGTCTTTCACTTTCCACAGGTTATCAAGTCTAGTAGACCGTCGTTCCTCGACCGACTTATGCTTGTCAGTTTTCCCTTTCAACCTACACAAAATAGTGATGTTTTTCTAACCTTCTCCCTAAAGAGATGCTGGTATTAAAATACCACATACATAATTCTGATCAATCTGCAAAGTAAAAGACTTTCAAAAGCTGTTCAATTTCTAGCAATAATGCATTTTTTTTGCCGGGCCAAATATATGATCATATAGCGTTACCCGGCGTCAGCCCCGGGGACCCCACGCGCAGTGTGTACCATGTTGGACTGACTCATTACGCTGTTTCTGCGGGTGCCGTATTTGTTAAACGCCTCTAATTGTGTCGGTATTTGAACACTTGGCCAATATCTGTAACAGTCATTAGTAAAATACGCCTAAACTCTGTTTGGAGAGAACGTGGTACGTGCTGTTTCGTTGGCTGCCGCACAAATCAGGATACACACGGCTTTATCTTATTTTATATTAGTCCTGTGGACTTAATGTGGCCATCTTTGGTGTTTTTCAATCAAATTTCGTCGACTACTGATCATTGTCAAAACGATGGTCGGAAATGTAAGAAAAGTCTGTTTCTGTGACTTCTTGACCAACATTTGACCCGTGATGCTTCCCCTATACCGGTCCGCCCTTAGGGAGATGGTTCTAGCTGGAACAGAAAATCGGACACCGGCAGGGACAAGTGTTAATTACATCTTTCCTGTAATATTTGACAGCTTGACCCTCCCTATATACAGCCTTATCCTTACAAGAGAGCCGCCTGTTTTTCTACAGCAATACTCTAGATGATAGAACTCGCTTCATCAATAGCCCTTTTAGTAACATTTATGATTTCTTTGCCCAAAGTTGAATTTCTTACCGCGTAATGATATAGTACACTGATTTATAATTCCACAAGAAGGGTAAAAGCTGTTGGTAGCCAAACAAAGAGTACATACAGCTTTGTCATCACATCTTAAAACAGGAGTGAATTATTTTATGATGTTTTATTTTATTATTTTTGATTTACATCAAATGACAATTTTTGTTAAATCATATGGGCATGTAAGTTATAACTGCCTCCAGCACTCACCTTGCTGTTCGCTCCCTGAACTGACTTGAGCATATCATTTTGTATCGGAGTTTATGACGAGACATTAGGTGTACGAAATAGTAAAAAAAGTGTTCAAATATTTTTTGCATGCCCATGCAGATGTGGATGGCCGGGATGCAGAAGGAGAAGAGAAAACAACAGCAAAGAAACGTGAGTAAACTAAATCCAGTTACAAAAAACGCAATATGTAGATAACTAATATCGTACCAACGTTGTCAAAGAGCCGTTTCATTTACTTCTGCCAAGCCACATTTAGCTTGTATTTTCGGTGCTACTGCACTACAAAAAAAGACATTCTTGTTTTTTCTTGTTTTTTCTTTGTTGAAGAAAAATTATCTTCCAGAAAGAAAATTATTCTGTGTGCAAGAATAAGAACGAATAAGGAAATGTCAGTGAGGACGTAACAAATATTAACTTTTTCTTAGAATATTTTTCTCTGACCAAGTTGTTTTTTCTCACACATATCGACTAGAAACCTCGAAATAAATTTTCTAGTTGTTATGATTCTTCTATGGCACAGAATTTTTATCTAAGATATAATAGATTCAGAGAAAAATATTCTAAGAAAAAGTTTATATTTGTTACGTCCTCACTGACATTTCCTTATTTCTTCTGTCCTCAAGAATAAATTTCTTACACTTAGAATGAGTTTCTTGCACTAAGAGTGAGGTTCTTGAAATATGAATACCTTTCTGTCCTCAAGAATGAATTTCTTACATCTAGAATGAGTTTCTTCCACTGAGAGCGAGGTTCTTGAAATAGGAATACCTTTCTGACCTCAAGAATGAATTTCTTACACCTAGAATGAGTTTCTTGCACTAAGAGTGAGGTTCTTGAAATAGGAATACCTTTCTGTCCTCAAGAATGAATTTCTTACACCTAGAATGAGTTTCTTGCACTAAGAGTGAGGTTCTTGTTGTAGAAATACCTTTCTGTCCTCAAAAATAAATTCCTTAAACCTAGAAACAGTTTCTTGAACTAAGATGGGGGTCTTGAATCAAGAAAAGCATTTAATAATAATAATAATAATATAATGTAAACATGTTCCAATCATATTTATTATTATTGATCTAATTGTTTAATACACAGTTTTGGATTTTTCTTTCTACCGCCCATTCTTAACCAAGGATTGCAAAGATTAACCAGTTTGCAATACAATTGTTTAGATAAATGTTTCACATTTGATGCTGTGATAAAAGCACATTTTCTCTGTGCTCATACAAATAACTAATTGTCCTTCTAAAATTATCAGTTCTGCATTGTTGTAGCTGTCCTTCTTATAATCAATGACTTGTTATTGTTGAAAGATTTTCCAAACTTGAGACGGGGGCATCTTCTTTGGTACAACAGGTTTCCAAGTCTAGAAAAACACACAAAAACATATGACGATGACTGTCTTTTCCTACATCGCCCCCCTCCCCCTTATACATGCATGGGGATGGGGGCTTGTGCATTTGCTTGAAAATGTTATACTTATACTTTTTTAGTACCTTGTAGGTATACGTATTACTGCACTTAACCTACATGTTCTGCAATTACTGGTTGGCATGCAACCACAAACACAACAAAGGTTTCTAAGCCTAGAAAAACACACAAAGACTTAGTGACTGTCATTTCTTATATCGCCCCCCTCCCCCGTATACATGTAGGGGGAGGGGGGGCTTGTGCATTTGCTTGAAAATGATATACTTTAACTTTTTTAGTACCTTTTAGGTATAACTGCACTAAACGTACATGTTCTGCAATTACTGGTTGGCTGTATCATGCAACCACAAACACAAAACTTAGAGTATCTACTTGGGAAATAAGTTATTTTCATGCAAGACAGGCTATAACATACCTGGAGCATATCTGTTGATGGCGTTCGCCTGAGGAAGCATTTTGGAACTTAAAACAAGTCATCTACGCTGTGTAGTGAGTCCCACATGATACCAAAAAGTGTCCTCATGAAACTAGCCGCATCTTTCCCTAGGATTGTAAGATCTAAAGCGCACATCAAGCAAATGCAGCCGGAGCCCAAACTCAACGGTCCACATTCAAACATTACAGCAAAGGATGATGGGAGTATTGAATTAGCATAATCTATTTTCTTATTACAAGAAAAACAAAAATTATCTTCTTGAACTTTACAATGTTAAGAAAATAAAGGAAATCATGCAAATTCGAACTTTCATTTCACTTTCCATCTTTAGATAACACAGAAAAGCAGGAATCATCTTTCTTTAACTTTGTGGGAAAGGAATTCGAACAGAAAAACACTTGGGAATTACTTGTTTTACAGTTTCTTGATTTTCTCATTTTTCTTAACTGTATTTGGTCAAGAAAATAACTGTATTTGGTCAAGAAAATCCTTACATCTTCTTAGATATTACTAAGAATTACAAGAATCATATTTCTCAGACTTCCTTAATTAAGAAAACAAGAAATGTCAAGATTTTTTTCCTAGTGAAATGAAAGTCTAAAGAAAAATTCATGTATGGCAAGAATAAAAATCTTAAGAGTAGATTCTGTGAAATACTCCATTTGACCAAACAAGAAGCAAATATTGTGTGAAGAATAAGGAAGAAAGATTGACTAGAATTTCTAGAATATTCTTGCTGATAAAAAATCATACTAGAAATCCTATCTTCACCTAAGAAAAACAAGAATAAAACTCTTAATGTAAGATCTAACATTCAAAGGTTTTGCATAAGGTTTCTTGATTTTCTTGAAATTCTTTATGGAAGAAAATCTTTCTCTCAATAAGAAAAATCAAGAAAACAAGAAAAATAAGAAAAAGCATTTTTGGTAGTGTGGTATGTGTGTTCTTATAGTTGGTATAGTTAACTAGGGTATAGTTGGTATAGTTAACTAGAGTATGAGACTGAGAACATTAACCGTGCGTGGAGACAAATAACTGTAACAGCCTTCTTCGGTTTCTTTTGCTTTGAATATGTTATGTTCATGATTTCTACGTTTGCCGATTGCCGTTAATTGGGGTGTTTGATGGTGACTTAGGTACACTAATTTCCCTTTGATTATGCGTGTGCCTACTACATGTAGGCACACGTAGGCACACGCATAATCAAAGGGAAATAAGGACATTTGGATGATACCATTGTGAGAAATGTATATTTACCTTACATATCATTAATCTTTCTTACTGAGTGAGAACTGCGTGTCCATAACGTATTTGTTATTCTCCAAGCAGAAGTTACGATCAGGGCTGGTGGTGGCCGCGACCTTCCGTCTTCTTCCAGCCCCTACCGTAACCTCTGCTTGGAGAATAGACGTATATAACATTAAGGAGAGTATTGACAAACATTTGGTTTGGATTAGGCAAATTGTGTTATTAGTTATAGGTCAGCTAATATGGCAAACTTCAGAGATCGGACTAATCACGACTAAGATTTGTCTATTTTCAGGAACGAAGAAACCTGTAAAAAAAGAGAGCTGGGAAAAAGAGCGACGTGAGTTTAATTTCATTCAACATTTTCGACATTTTCCTGTGATGGCTTATGTCCTTGCTTACGAAAATGCCGAGTTCCTAGGTTGCTGTTATGTCCACATTTGCTTTACTTATTAGACACACATTTTCCTGTCATCTTGGTAAGATTTTTTGGCGTCCTATTCCAGGCTGAGACAGTCTCCCAGGCGAAGAGGAGGAAGGAGGCGGCTCGTTCGGAGCAAGAGGGAGCGGAGACGGCAGAAATCTTGTCACAACTCCCCGAGAGCTACTCTGTATGTCACTTATAACTCTCTAATGATAGTTTGAGGATTCAAGTCAACTCAACCTAATACCACTTTCTAAAGGCATGTTCAACAGTGACACTACTGCAACAGGTTCTGTAGCTACAGTACAGGTAAACTTTTACAAGATGAATCATATGTGACGATATCGTATCCTACACCGATTGTAGATAGAAACAGCAACAAAAAACAATACAATACCAAGCACGAGCAAGTAGAAATCTGTTGCATTTTTTTTTTTGGTTTGTCAATCATCCTTTGAATAGTTTTCGTGTCTTCGCTTTCTTTGTTTGGTACATGGTCGGCACACGTGGTATCTCTTTATTTCAGACCGAGACACACGACACCATGGAAAGTCCTAAGAACGATATCCAGGTCACGAGCCCAGAACACAGCAGCTCGGTACGTCACGCCTCTATTTCAGATTTTGTTTTACAACTCACCCAGCACACCTCACAGTCGGTACTGCGTAGAGAGAGAACAGTATACCAGATGAATTACTTGACGATATCGTATCTTGCAGGGATTTTTAATGACAATGACAATGACAATGAAGTTTATTGCATATTCATGCCCAGCAGCGGGCTAAATGCATTACAGTATCATAAGAATACTATATAAAAAAATGTTATGTTTTAATTATGATTTACATGCTTCTTCTCTCTTCTTGAAACATTTGTAGACAAATTCACAGAGTTTGTTCATTACATCGTAATTGGCTGTTGACATAACATGTGCGAACATTTCCTCCTTTGTTAAATGTGCATATCTTTGGTCTAGCAATATGTCACTAACAGGAGAATTGCGTATATCTTTATAAAGAGAGCATTCTAGAACAAAGTGTACTTCATTTTCTATATAGTTCTCATTACAAAATATACACAGTCTGTCACTAGGAGGAGTCCGGTTATATCTACAGGTAGCTTCAATATGTAGTAAGTGATCGCTAATCCTTAGCTTAGTCATGGCGCGGCGATGGTTAAAGTTTGTTATATCAAGATATTTCTCTCTTTCATATGTATGTTTAAATGTTTTGTAGGTTCTTAGTTTGTTACCTTGGTTCTCTTTTTTTCCACTGGAGTTCAGTTCTGAGTAAAAACTTTGCACATAGATATCTTTTAGTCTTTGTTTTACTTCAGACTGAGCAGATGATGTATTACTGTCCCTGTTAAGTAGAAGGTATGCAAAGCCTGACTCCTCAAGGATTCTACTAACAGAGGACAGCCAACATGGCAACTTGCGTCGGTGCATGTCTTGTTGAACTAGAAAGGACTCAAACTGAAGACTGTTTGGGGGTACTTCTCTAACTAACCTTTTGTAGTACGAGTAAAGTCTAATACATACTTCAATCCATAGTGGGTACCTGCCGAGTTCTGCCCTCGTTGCCAGGTTGCTCGCATTCTTTCTCACGCCTAGGATTGATTTACAAAACTTAAGAAACGACAGCCAAAGGCAATACTGATATGTGCCAGTATCAAAACAGAAATCTGTTGCATTCTTTTTTTTCGGTTAAAAAATGCCGATCGCTTCCTTTAATAGTTCCTGTTTTATATTAATTGGATGCCGTCAAGATAAGAGTTTTTCGTGGTTAAGATATTTGTTCACGGCTGTCTTCGCTTTCTTTGTTTGGTACATGGTCGGCACACGTGGCATCTCTTTATTTCAGACCGAGACACACGACACCATGGAAAGTCCTGAGAACGATATCCAGGTCACGAGCCCAGAACACAGCAGCTCGGTACGTCACGCCTCTATTTCAGATTTTGTTTTACAACCCACCCAGCTCACCTCACAGTCGGTACTGCGTAGACTAAGTATACACGTACATGAATATTGAGCTTTGAAGCCCCAAGGCCAGCTCACTCAATCCCAGGCTGTAAAGGTCGCCGCACGCGCAGTCGTAAGTTGATAAGCCTGTATACCGAACACGACGTCTAATATAAACAACACTAAAGATATCACAACATAGGGTCTGTTGTTCAAATCGATGAGGGAACCAAGAGAAGAGAGTCCAGTTCAGTCATCCTATTTCTAATGATAGACGTCATGATGACCGATAAAAGTTCATTACTAAGGCTACGCACACATCTCGTAAATAGTGCAAACTCAAAAGTACTGTATTTTTCTCTCATGACTTAAGAGCACTTATTTTATTTTATTTGTGTTTAGAAACAGAACTTCCAGGCAATAGCCTCTTTCTGCTATGTCAATAATCAATGACTTTATCAATATCAGTTTCCTACAGTACAGCTTTCATGATCAACATTGACATCACCGGTGGGTCAGTACAGGCTCAGCGCGTTTTAGCTTGTAGCCCGTGTCAACCTGGAGTCGGACATAAATCTTTACTGCGGGATAAGCAATTTTCAAAGTCAAATATCTCGATAAATTTGTACGTTGTGACCATAAAAAATGAACCTGATACTCAAGATAACATGATCTTTCCAATGGTATGTAAAACTTTGATGTACACCAAGGAATAAAGAAGTTGAAAAATTGGGATTTCAACCTGACTGCCTTGAAATTTGGAAAGTGACTTTCTAAATTTCAGGTGACTGGTGTTATTTGATTGATTTTAAGCATTTGCTGTAAATGACATATTCTTTAGTATAGAATAACTACAATCTTTACCTTTTGCTTTCATATACAGACTGTAAAATGTCTCAACCACAGATCTCGAATCTTATGTATTCTGTTCCGTTACTTTTTGCATGTAATAAATGTCTTGCCTAGAACTGAATTAGAATAGAAACTTAAGGAAACAAGAGGCTCTTATACTAGTTATAGTACATGGGAAATACATTATATAACTTTGACAATGTACAAGTGTTTTCGTTTATGTCAACTTTGTTGAAATTGTTGAAAAAATGTGGAGTTATATGTAAATTTTGAGTATCATACCATGGTTGACATCACAGTCGCATGTTTTTCCTGCTTCTTTCAAAATCAGTATTTACCAATACTGTCTCTAAATCATAGAATAGTTGACAGTGACCTGCTAGCTCTGAAAGTTACATATTCAAGTCTGCAGCTGGATACATCTAGGACTTTAATGCAAAAATACCCAATTCACCCACATTGTAGATTGTATAGTCCCTGTGGAGGTGTGGACCCTGTGCAGGTCTGGGTGGACATACATTGTTTATGTCTAGACAGACAAATGAGATAGGAATTCTTTAGTTGAGATACTGTATGTGTTAAGTGAATGCTTTTTTTGTCATTGACAATGTTACGTGTGGAAGTAAGTAATTTAGCCTTTTAACTATGAAATACTTTTTACATTAAACCTTTGATAAGTTTGAATTCATTCAATCAGTCTAGTTTGATCAGATTTTATAAACTGCTATCAATGACAGATACCAGACATACATGTACAGCATGGCCATCGTTTAGGGGTTGTTCCCACTTTTTGGGTTGACAGACAAGTTATCTTAGCTTCTGACATGTTCAAATATAAGCATGTACTCATGCAGGCAACAATCATGACAGAAGGAAGTGTTTGTGTTCTTTGCGAAAGCCTTTTTCGCAGTGTCTGGATACAATACAATGTAAATCCCTTTGAAATTATCGCTAACAGAATTAAGGAAATAGCATTAAAGGGTTTCACATTTCCCCCCAGAATTCTTGTGCATTCAGCACTTGAGCCACTCATCACAAGTTGTAATCAAAACTTTGGCAGATGTGGTCCAGGTTAATAGGGTTCTGGGTTCTATTGTTTTCATAATAGTAATTATTACGAAATGGCAATTTAAAGTAATGTGTGATGTAATATATAGTCTACGTCCATAGAAATTACATATTGCATTAATCTGTATGGAGAATGCAAATAAGTGCATGCAGTCTGCACACGTCGAATTCCTATCTACACATAGGTGTATGTAGTCTACACACATCTTATGTAATGTACATATAGGTGTATGCAGTCTATGAACATAGAATACAGACTACATATAGGTGTGTGTAGTATACATACGTCGTGTGTAGTGTACATACGTCGTGTGTAGAGTACATACACCTATGTGTAGACTACATATAGGTGTATGTAGTCTACGCAGTCTACACATAGGCGTGTGTAATCTACATATAGGTGTGTGTAGACTACATATAGGTGTATGTAGTCTACACACATCGTATGTAGAATTTCTCGTTTTAGTTGGGAATGTGTTAGTGTCAGAAACAGCAGAGTTGATACTGGATGCAAAGCGCACTCTTTACAAGACCAACGGTCCGAGCACATCTAAATCTATACATGGGCAGACTTTGCTGTCTGCAGGTTTACATTGGATCTGTCGCAACAAAGCCTTCACGAACACGGGCATGTTTCCAAACTTGAAGTGTGTTTTTTTCTTTCTACAGTTGTATATGTCCACGATACCCCCATATGCTGCTTCGAGAACATCCAGCGGTTGTGGATGCTACTGTAAAGAAGCAGTCAGGTAAAGTTGGCTATATATAATAGTTTATCCTTAAATATAGTTACGAAAAGTTTTATCTGTTCTTATATACTGATGGATCTATTGACCATCACTTTCTTTTCCAGGAATACCCGTTCTTTCATTTACATAATTGGTTGTTCAGATCTGACCTTTCATAATATTTCACATTTTCCTTCCTACTACAGATCTGACAAACACAAATGACAACATAATGTCGACCATGAAGAAAAGGGGGTTGACAGTCAGTAAGGAGATCACTCACTCACTATCCGGTTTTTGGTAGATGGCCAACAGTTTTCACGATTATCTACTCTCTGAGCTGACAAGCCTGGCCTACCAGCCGATCGACCTCACCCTCATCAAAGCACCGCGGTATCTTGTGTTTGCTGGGCCTTCTGGCACTGGAGAAACCAGCACTGCACTGCAAAGGCATTTGCAGGTATGCAATACAGCACATGTGTGTGTGTGTTTGCAAAAAGCCATCATGATCATAATTATCCCCTGTGTTCTGCTTTTGTAGTGTTCTGGACACTTTGCAGTTGCAATTTAAGTCTTTATTCAACAGTATCCACTATGTCCTATTCTCCACAAGAAGCCTTACTGCTAAGTAAATCAAGGGGTAGATGAGATGAGATAATCCAATTCATAATAGTGAAAATTAATCCATTCAATGCTCTCAATGATTTAATTTTGACGTAGGAAGGACCTGTAATATTTCTGATCATGATCGTTTCAATCTGAACAAATAACAGTAATCAGTCATGTTACACAATGCACATCATTTCACTGAAAATATTCACAATTCCAAACTTTGTTCCATGTAAACCAGACTTACCTAATACTGACTTGTTTATGATAAATGTGTATAGACTTGATTATGATAAATATGTATGAATAAATTATATCATATGTACATGAGTATTTGCAGGGAATCAGTACTAGTTCTTGTTTAAGTCCTTACGACATTTGCTCAACGCATTCCATGGTGTGCAATGCCAGGAGGAGGTGGAAAACAGACGGTACCGACCAGTCAAACACTTGAACCCAAACAGCTCGGACGTCAAGGAACTGAGTCGGATAATGGAGAAAAGACTGGGGAAGAAATCATTAGCGTCTACGAGATACTGCATTGACAGCAACAAAGCCGACATTAATTTCTATGTTCCCTTCTTCATAACTATTACAGCCAATCTGGAAGCCGTGTTACAAGCAGAGGAGCCTACTAGACCGGAGCCAGCACAACAAGACGATCAAAATGACACGGAGGCGTACATAGACACTCTCGAAAGTAAGTCTTTAAATTACACATATCTTTCTAATTACCTTATACAGCATATATTACACAGACGGGCAAAACAAACAAACTATGACCTGAACCCCAGGTGATAGTACAAACATGTCAGCACCACCAAAAAATAGAAAACATCAATCCATAGTAAAGAAACATATCTATAAGTCATGTCATGTAACAATCCGCCAGGTGGCACGGCTCTATCACAATGACCATATACCTTATACTATTCGTACAAATTGAGAAGGTCACAGATCACAGTATCTCCGCCTGCTATAGACAGAGATCCAACGTCCTGCTGACCGTGGCTGTGGTGTGACTTGAAGCCGTCCGAAACCTCACCTTGACAATATTTACCTCTATTCCAGTGTGTAAAAGAGAGGGCCCGGGAACCTACGTTCTGCTGGCCGTGGCTGTGGTGTGTGGGAGCTGCCTTCAATCATACCAGATCACTTTGTGCTTTTGTACGGTTGTATCTGATACTGCTGGATTCCAATCATATTGGCAAGACATTGTAATATATGCTCTCATTCTTTTCATATCTACAGCAATCTTAACAGACCTACTGGACCCACATCAGCCGGCTGCCGACCCAACAGAATGGGATCCTGATTGCCTCCTAAGTATGGATTTAATATCACATATTCTGTCTAATTACACCTTAGGTAGCCTTCATTACACAAGTTGCAGATTAGTACTGAGTGGAATACATCTGCAATTTGACCCTAAACACATTGACAATACTTTTCATGGGAACAGTTTGCTATACTCACAAATCCTGAACAAGCAAGTCTACACTTCAAATCTTTGAGCAATAATGTACGATTCCCGCAGGTGGCACGGTTGTAACCCAATAAAACTACATTCCTTACATCACAAGCTATCAGCCAACCAAAAATTAAAACCATAGCATGTTCATTATTCAAAAGATACAAAACAGAAGTTCTGCTACAGTACCAAAATTACATACCAGGAAACCCTACATCAGCCTTGTCTCTCAGCTTAACAACACCCGCCCATATATCAATAATATGCATTTCATCATCATTATCAGCACCAACCACAACAGGACACAAGACCACTGCCATGACAACTTCGGCTACCTACAGCGCTAGCAGTACTGTCAGTAGACAGGATAAACTATCATCACCAACTTCGGCTAACTGGAGCAATATGCCCGGACCATCTACCGTCATCCTGGAAACAGAACAAGACGGTACGAAAAACCACAGAAGCTTAAATGCCTCCGAAGCTTACAAGTAGCACCTTATAAATAGCACGGGAACACACTACAAATGTACATTTTCCTCATTCGTCGGAAACATTCGACCCAGTCTGCTTTACACTTAGTTACCGAGGAATGGTATAATGCAATTAATAGTGGTAACATCACTGGTGCAGTTTTCATAGATCTGTCGAAAGCTTTTGACAGCATAAATCACAGTATCTTATTGCAAAAGCTAGCAGCGAGCCTATACATTCACTTTATTATAAACATATATCTAAGCTACCTATACTAAATATCATGGAAAACCATTGTTCCTTTCTTCAGTTATCATATTTTATCATCATTACCAACCACAACGTTAACAGGACACAAGACAGCTGCCGATTCTAACCTCTGTGGCGTTGCTGGTGATACAAATAAGTCTGCCTTTTTACAAATAGAGATGTCATTAGACTTAGCATACTCTTCCAGCAAAGTTTGCCCCTCAGAATGCAGAAAATAGCATTTCAGAGGATCTAGACTTCTAAATTTTGAAGAAAAAAATTTCGGGGACCATCCCCCTTATAAATCACCCGTCATTGGCGCTCGGTTGTGCCATAATCGAAAAAGAAGGTACAAAATCCTGGCTATCAAGGATATGTTTTTGTCACCTAAAAACCTTATGTTTTTGTCACCTAAAAACCTCATATATTACCAGCTTTGACGCCTTAAGTCAGCCGCTAGGTTTTTGAGTCCTGCGTAATGCATTGGGAAGCTTCAGAATTTAGCATTGGGAAGCTTCAGAATTTAGCGTAGAGCGTTGAGAGGCTACCTGAATTTAGTGTAATGCGTAACCGGCCCTCCGAATTTAGCGTAGAGCATTGTCGGGACCCCCCATGCAGGCTCTCTTTAATTCATCATATAGGTAAAACTAAAACGCAGTTTAACTTATGTTTGAATATTTTATTCTTTGACACAGAGGACTCTGGTTATGACACCGAAGATTGGGAGAATGACGACGTTGCATAGGCTCAGGTGAAAAAAAAAAACATTGTTATGTCTTCATGTCTCAACTTATCAGAATGTTTTAACATTTAGAAGCATGTAGGTCATGATTTTGGCATACACTTTCATATTACGAGATATTTACCATAATTATGACATTGTGGAAAAATTAAATCAGTGACTGAAAAATAAGATCAATGACTTAAAATATGATCTTATACATCCAGCCAGCAGACCCACCTGAGCAGTGAAGTCAACAAAATGAAGCATTTGGCAGGCTGGAGAGAATCTGGACGGATGTCTCTCGCCCTTTGTTCGGGAGGGCGAGGGCACGGCATCAATGTTAGCTTACTATGAAGGACTGTAGTTTGAAGTGAGGTATTTTCTTATCACATTTCTTGTGTAGTTGCAAGTTACATATAAGATAAGTGTATTTCGAAGGCAGTTTGTTTGCCCAGATAGGAACGCTGCTTGTGATAATATTTCCAGTTTCGGCGGTATTTTCAGGACACTGCCATTTTACGTCTCTGTGGACTTTCAAGAGCTTTGTAGTGATACATCACTAGTACACCAACATTTTACTGATGATGTGTTTTTCCTCTTCATTTCAGGCATCGATCAGCAGCCTGCTGTTAAAGTAGTTTGTCTTCTGCACATGTACATTCTACCATTAAAAAGTAATAAAAAAAACTAACAGAAGTATGGACTATTGTTACTCTAATGTTGATCTCCTGAATTTGATAGTTTGTAATAGTCTAAATTTCAACATATAAATGGTCACAGAATTCACATTTCATATTATTTAAAATCAGAAGGGTATTGTTAGGAATTCTTTGTTTTGTTTATCTTTATCATAACTCGAGAGATCCCTATTTCCAGCCCTGGTTTTACCATCATATTTTTGTTCGCCCTGTCGCTTCATATTTTTCATGACAAAATCCGAAAACCAGCAAATTAAATTGGTGTGGCCTAACCAAGAAATTAAATTGGTGTGGCCAAATGACCAGTTTAAAAGCTACAGAAACCACAGAAGACAAAAGCTCCTGGTCTTAGGGTAGAACAGAAACAACACAAACACTGCAAATGGGTGATGGTGGAGGGGAGGTAGACATTGATGTACAAGAAACCGATGTACAGGAAGAAACAGAGATGGGGGAGACTTAGGGATGTGGAACTGTACTCTTCAGCTTACAAACACCGGAATCTCAACAACAATGGTGAAGGATATGTTAACTTAAGCTTAAGACCTGGTAGATTCAGGATTAGTTAGGGTGGGTTTCAGTGGAACAAATGAAAAATGCGTGCAACCGATAAAGGGGGGGGGGGGCTCAAATGTGACTGCATTGGATACAAGGCAAGTAGAGTTTGTGAACATACTTAAGCCTCAGCCTTTGACTGTCACATTCTCACAGAACATGTAAATTACATATTAAAAAGGGGGTAAAATTAAAGCTCACACCAATGTGCTCTGGAAAAGCATCAAACCCTGGGAGAAAGAAACCAGTTACACGCAAAAGAAACTCTCCTACCAGGTCAGTAACTTTAAGAACGGCAGAACAGAAAAATATACAAACAATAGGTAATTCTCTTAAGCCCTGGATGTCGAGCACTACACCTTGGCAACTGATTGACTGTAACAATTATAGATACAGGGTGTGTGCAGGATGCAGGGAGTACTTTGATGACATAATACCACCACTTTATGACATATTGGTGCACCGTGAGTGTGATTATATGAAAGGGACGAAGGACGTAGCCCCAGCAGGAAACAGATTTTATCATTTAGACCTTAGATGCAGAGCCAGGGAAACAAATGGCAAAGTATTGTTCCAGCAAAGAATAGGAAGAAGCTATGGCAGATACCACCACGATAACAAGTAGGACAGTAGTTAGACTAGCAAAGGCTCTTTTTGAAGCGACATATGACAAGAAACAAAAGATTCTGAAAGGCTTAAGATGGAAGCCCACGGCATTGGACGGCCTGCAGCTGGCCACAGACGACACAACTCAAATACAGAACATTGATCGACAAAGTAGATGTAGACCTGGAAGAAATATGAGCACACATATCTAAGTTTGGAGCAGAGCATGAGATGGCCTCCCTCACATTTTGCATACTTGTGAGCAAAAAGAAACAAGCTTGTTTCTACCTTTGTCCGCTTGTACAGGGAGCACATTGAAAATTCTCAGAGAACATGAGAAAATGGATCACAGTTGTCTAAATGGTAGCGAGTGAAGCTCTCTGAGGAGATGAAAGCATTCGAAAACATGGTGAGTGTTGGACTAAGGGAAAGAGTGAATGATGATGTTCCTGAATCATTGTTCAGCCAAATTGCATCAGCCCTCCCTGATGAATGTCCCCTTATACATTCAATTTTGCGGACGCTGGTGGTGACAGATGATGGGTCGCGAAACAAGTTGAAAACAAATACTTTCAAAATGAAGAGTGCGACACATGCCCTGTGTGGCCTATTGGACTTACGGAGTTCGAGGGCCAGTAAATGTGAGCATTTGGTTTGGCCTTGTTGCTGTATTCTATGGAGCAGGCAAGCAATTCGTATCCCTCCTACAGCATCTCGGCCTATCGGAAGGCTGGGACACGTTAATGGGATCATGGGCACAACGCTGGATAATTTTCAAACAGCAATCGATGACAAGTTTGGTGACAGTGGCCCTGTCATGTTCGTTTACGACAATATAAATATCCTCAGAGATGCCCGACACATGAGATTCATGAAGGGCAAGGCACACATGTGGAAGTTCACAGTTCGTATGGCAATTAAACCAAACTTGGAAGGGATCGAGGAACTGTTTACAGCAAAGGAGGCTGCAGAGATGCCGCAAAGACCTGTAGAAGACGTCATGACGTGGATGATGTTTTCATTCATGCCCACCCTGAATTGGCACAGACATGGGAAGATGCCCAGGACATTTTTTTCCTTGAGCTTCTACACATAGGGCTTAACCAACTACCAGAAGACACGCAACTACAGTCACACAAATCACCAGCGGAACAGAGCGCCTGGCTGTCAACACAGTCATTCAAAAGCTCCAAAACATATCCCATCAGACACAAACCAACAAAGCCATCCAACTGTAAAAAATCAGACATCATCATACTTCCCCTGTCAACATAAAATGAAGCCACTCTAACTGGGACAGCTTGCATCATTGAGGAGTTTGCTGAGCAGTTCTGTATTCCAATTGACAGAAAAGACACAGTACCTGTCGTTTATTGGTAAAAACATTCAGTTTGACATCACAGCAGCCAGAAACCATTGGACGCCCCGCAAAAACCGTTACAGGGCCGGAAATACAGTGAAAATGGAGCAAATTCAACTCGTTCAGCCGGGTACATAAGCACGTAAAATGCTTAATTTTTTATCAGTAGTTGAAGGGAGTCTTTATCTCATAATCTGTCCAAGTTTTATTGAAATACCTTCGATCGTAAGCGAGAAATTGCCGGCGGGGTTACGCGGGATTTCGCCGCGCGTGAACTGCACACAACCCGATGACGCGTTGTACGCATTTCGCCTGGTAAATAATTTTAACAGTTTCATATAGAATCTTAAGCAGTTTTTGAGGGACCAGCTTCCATATCAGACTCTGATGGTTGGACTACTGACTGACTTTTCTGAGACTGATGGAGAAGAAACAGACTGACTTTCTTACCTTAACCTTCAAAAATCACATTTTATTGCCCCATTAATTGTTTCTTCAAGACTAAATACAGCGCTTTGGTAAGTCGACATAAAACAAAACTACAATTCTCTAGTGCATAATGATGAAATCTACTAACTCGGTTTCGCGCCAAGGAAAATTTACTAAAACCGATAGTTATAACAAAATTATTGATTTTTAATTAGACAAAAAACCATGCCTCGTATCTGCAGATTAGAACCCGGAAGGCCTTGGCGCGACACTACGTTTGAGGATTGAAGTGTTTTCTTCAAGATTTACCAAATAAATGTAATCAGTTACCCTCCGCCATTAGTAATCATAGAAAAACATGAGGTCATAACGGCCATAAAGATGCTCCTGGGCTGCCAAAGACGCATTTGGGGCTGCAAAACGCGCCGAAACTTAGTCATACTCAGCCTGGCATATTGACCTGTTGTGAAAATTAGCTGGTGAAATCTCGTATAAAAAAAGAAGCATGAGAAAAAAACTGTTCGGGGGAGTCCAGGTGGGTCGACGTACAGAACAGACACTGTAAGACCAAAACTGAAAGCCATGGGTATGGATGTCGACGACAGCGACACACTTGTGTCTTCAAGGTCACAAGAAGCGGAAAGCACTGTCCCGTCCTCACGCAGACTTTCCTTCTCGAAATCCGAGAAAGAAAGATTGAATTCCGAGAAAGAAACACAGAAGCGGGAGTCCATTTTGGTCGAAGAGGGTTACTATGTCAGGTTCAGACGTTTGCTGACAATGTGAACTCTAACATTAAGTGTCGCTCAAAGGGATGCAATGGAAGTTTGGTTCCCCTACAGTTTGCTTAGTTAGGTTTGTGCTCAATTCATTCATGATGATGTAACCACTCCCATACAAAATGTGCAGTACAAGTCTTACCTTTTCATTTTCAGGGTGACCATTCAAAATGCCACCATACTGCCAGGTGTCAAGTGGAGGGTGCGGACTATGTCCCGTACAGGCAGCCCATCACCAACCCAGGTGCGGAAAAGAAGCTGCTAGACTTCTTACACAAGACCGTGGTATACAAGAAAGCGGAGAACTACATTCACGTAAGCCAAGCTAGTAATAAATTGTCAGCTTACATGTACTGTAAGCAATAGAAATCTAAGGAATGTGCTGTAAAACACATTGATGCTTGTAGTCATGTTATGAATCATTCATATATAGCCAGGGGAAAATAATTAAAAAAAACACCACATATAAAAACAAATTTCATGGAGATTTGGGGTAAGACTGTTGTTTGCCGTTGCAGTGTTTTCAACATCAAATCCCGTAAAAACAGCCCTGCAGACTCTCTGTGCACTTACAGGCATAGTGGGTTCCATTGCCGAAGTTAACTTAAAGGACACTGCCATCAGAAATAAGGCTAAGCTGGGCCTACAATCCCTCCTAGAGGTACATTGTACTTTTTACTTTCGCTAGTAGATTAGCTTAATGTGTTTGTTTATGTGATTGTGTGTACCTATACTTGAGAAGGCTATGTTTAATTGATATTCGGTGTGTGAATAGCCTAGGTGATGATGCGACCTCAAAGTGATTAAAGATTTTGGGCCCCCTACCTGTAGGCAGGCCCCGGGTCATTCCTCACGAAAGGCTTGTTAAAGTTATGTAGAATAAATATTCACCCGCAATCTTCTTTCTTGGGTTGATAATACAATGCCATCTAAGTATAATACAACACAAAAGTGTAAAGACTTTGAAAACGACCTGAGTAAAAATTATATTATCGTTTGCCGTTGCAGTGTTTTCAACATCAAATCACGTAGAAACAGCCCTGTAGACTCTCTGTGCACTTCCAGGCATAGTAGGTTCCATTGCTGAAGTTAACTTGGAGGACACTGCCATCAGAAATAAGGATAGGCTGGGCCTACAATCTCTACTAGAGGTACAGTGTACTTTTTACTTTCGCTAGTAGATTAGCTTGATGTTTTGGTAGGGCAAAATGTGATTAAAGATTTTGGGCCCCCTACCTGTAGGCAGGCCCCGGGTCATTCCTCGCGAAAGACTTATGAAGAATGAATATGATCACAGGGGAATGAATATTAACCTGCAATTTTCTTTTTGGGGTTGATAATACAATGCCATCTTTTTGTGAAAACCTGAGTATAATACAACACAAAAGTGTTAAGACTGTGTTGGTTGTAAGCTACTTAAAAAAGGCATTTCATTGCTGTCATACAGGGGTGTGTGCCTTATCATAAACACCTGATCATGTGAACTTTTCTGGATCTTATATTATAATATTACACGGGTAAAGGATTTTAAGTGAGGCTCTTGATACATTGTCTAGGATTTGATTGTGAATACAATAATATGCAGCAAGTCTTTAACATTTACCAGTTTTGGCATATTTCTCCGCTCATTTCCAAAAAAATATCCCTTGTGTCAACAGATAATGAGGTTTGGTATTGACCTATCTACTGACCATTTTGTCAAGAAATCTGCATTGTTTTTATATTATGATCATATGTGATTGGATACACAATGTAATAATAGTAACACTGTGTTGGTATTGCACTCATTCTCACTGAAAGTACTGTCAGTAGAAAATGCATGACTTGAATCGTATTTGTATTGCAATTATACTGGGTGGTTAAATGAAAATTCCCCAACACTTCCAGTTCATCTTGAAATATCTGATTACTGTAAATACCTCCATGGGTTACAATGAGTTTTCCATCAACTGTGTACTACAGTTCAGTAGAGTGATGTGTGGTAATAGATAGGGTGATCATTATTTCCCATGGGCAGTAAGTTTTAACAAAATCTTAATGCAGGGAGCTAACTCCATCGAATATTTGCCGCATCGTGATGGACTTTGAAGTTGGTCTGATTACAGCGAACGAAACGGAGTTCCGAGGTGCAAGCATCCGCATGTGGAATGTCTTTGGCAGGGACAACGACGCTCGGACCAACAATCACGTTTAAGGTAACTTTTATTGTATTCCCCAATAAGGTTGTGTATTTGGTGCCGTTTGTATTGATCGATGTAGGTATGTATCTTTGGAACAAGTTTGGCACCATTACATCAGGGTATGGATCATCCAAGAGGGTATGGATGAATCGTTATGACATTTGTCTATCAAAGAAAGGATTAGAATTTGGACCCCTGGCGGTTTTCCTTCGCACTGGATCCAATTTTGCGGCTTTGATATCTCGTGTTCTGGACCTGGGTTACGATTTTTGAGTAGCATATATATCTCTTGGCATAGTGGTAAAGGTTTAGGCTGCTTTTTGGAACAGCAAGCGACATTTTCCTGTCATACTTGCCTGCCTGCCTACATGCTCAAGCCAGAGACTGGCCCCTTGCTTCCTAGGAGGCTCTTCCAGGCAGTCCTGTGACAATGCGACCTGTCATACTTAAATTAAACAGTTTTAACTTGTTTCAGATGTAAAATCTAACGATGATGTTATGTGCTAGCATTGTTTACAAAATGAAGAAAAACCCTTATGCGTTTAATATTCGTTGTTCCTTATTAGGCTTCCACCAGAGATGGAATAACATCATCGGGCGCAGGCATCCAGCCCTCTGGCACTTCATGAGGAAGATGAAGGACGAACAGTGCTTGGTGGAGGTGAAAGTGCCCGCCGAGATTTTCTTAAGACACTGACGATCAAAGGCAAATTAATAAACCATGTTTTTGGTTCATTAAGTACAGTTGTCCTTTCTTCATGATGTCAGAATACATTCAATTTTCTGCACAGATTTAGAACAGACCAGGGCTTTGGAATTAGTCTGTCCCAGTTACTCTCCAAGCAGAGCCATTTTCTTTATGTTTGAACAGCAGACATGGAAGAAACGTGGCAATATATAAAGCTCGACAGGGGACCTTGTGGACATCTTACTACATTTCCAGAATGAGTAAGTTTGGTCCATATTGCCATTTTGTACTTAACTGCTCATAAAGGTTTCTCATAAAGTTTTCAGTAACTATTGTGCATTGTACATGCCAAATCTGTGATGTATTGAACAACTACATGTGGTGTACGAAGCTGGTTAATGAGATCAGATGATTTAATAGTAATCCTGCTATGTTCCAGATAGGTGCCACGTCAGGGAGACGATTTGTATCCCATCTTCGCAGGTGAGGATAGGCTATCTGAGGGCAATTCCCGAAACATCCAATGGGCATTTTCTCAAGGTGACAGCCGCGAGGACCGTCTGGAGGGGCTCAAACTGAAGTATGAGGACTGGCACGCCATCCGGAATAAATTCGGGGTATGTCTTTCTCGATAATACAAGCATGTTTGCTCATGATGTGGATACACAGTATGACATGTGTATGTCTGTGGGCAGAGTCTATTTTCGTCTGGTCTAGGAGAAAATATGTTGTGTTTCCAGTTAAAAAGCTGCCTAACCTAAGCCTTTTTTTCCACTTAACCTCTAACCGGGGACATAAAACTTTGATCTCACACCTGAATCCAAGTAGTTAGGATTATTTTCGTGGAGACTTTCTATATTTCACAATCTCCTAACAGATTAAGGCTCCGAACAATTGATGTAGGAAAGTGTAGTAAACATTGAGCTTTTTTGTTCAGTTTATTGATCTACTTGTGCTTACACAATATATACCTGTACGACAACAGTCAACATCATGTTACAAATACCAATGTCCTAATTTATCAAGTTTTACATACGCAGTGTTTGTTGAAACCCAACCATTGGAATCTATAACTGGAAACACTTTTTTCTTAGGCCTAATCCCTTTAAAAATTGTTTTACAGATACACGAGACTGTGTTTTTTCAAGAAGTCGTGAACATGGTACCATGTGCAGCAATATGAATGTAATCAAGGCAAGCAACGCGAAGAAGGGTCCTCACAAAGACTTCAACTCCTTCAGGGAGTTTGTCGACAAGGACACTGACGGGATGATTCTGACGTGCACCATGGAGCACTTTGGCATGGAAACCATGGAAGGTATAGTTTTCGCACCATAATTTGAATAGCATAAATTGGTGAATATTAGTTACATCATGATAATAATGTACTTAATTGTGTTGCCTGCTGTGATTTCAAAACTGGTCTGTTGTATATTTGTATCTCCAGATCTACCAAAGAAGAACTGTTTTCCAGCCAACATCCGCCAAGGAGACAAGACGCGCCTGGCTGGTCGAGCAAGTCGGCCAGATCGTTGACAAGTATATTATGCTTAAGGATGGGGAAATTGTTTCTGATGTCACCAGAGGTCTGAAAAGTTAATTTCCCCCCCAAGGCCCCTGCCATGTCGCCACCCAGACTGTCGTAGAACATTTAAGCACATGAAGATCAGAAATGACCATGAGATTCGGACACACAATCTCAACATACCGTCTAGTCCTAACCCATCCCCACACAAGCCAAAGGAGCCATGCCAGGAGGAGGATTACAAAAGAGGACAAGAAGAAGAACAGTGTGCCAACTACCACCACCCGGTACAGCTTCAGGTGCCACATTCCAGCAACCATCACCACCCGAACCACCGACGAGCTCGCCTTCCGTCCAGTATCCACCATCCGGGCCGGTTCCAGCAGGCCACTTTTTTCCTCGCGCGCAAGATATTCCCTCTTTTCTTTTTGATCCCATTTGGCGTGCCATAGAATAGGCCAACCTACGTCAGCAAGAGAATGCTCCTGTTGGGAGTTGACCTAGATATAGGGGCTGGAGGGGCCATTCACAGAACAACTATCTTCTCCAAGCAGAGAACTGGTTTCGGTTTTTAGGCGTTTTTTGGGCTTTCTACTTTGTCATGTTTTTTGTCTCGTGTGGGTTTGCAAGAAAATCACAGCTCTACCATAATTCAACACAAAGCATATTCCAGTCATTTTTATCCGTTACAGGTACAGCAGGACGTGTGTTTATCTAGGAGCATCAGGACACAATACGGCTGCTCAAACCATGAGGATGTTTCTAAAGGAAGCTTTACAATACGGGTTACCAAGTCGAATCCGCACAGATAAGATTGGAGAAAATAGTCAGGCAGGTCGTTTCATGGTTAGGTTGGGGGCCAGGAACACAATACTCACATGGAAGGCAATTCAGTACACAACGCGCGTGTTGAACGTTTTTGGGGTATCATGCGAAACAAGGCCACCAGACGGTTCTAGGATCTTTTTGAAAGCTTTGGATCAGAGGGTATATCAGACCCAAGTTCACCTGTGGATATTTGTGCACTCCATTTAGTCTTCCTCCCCATCATAAATTCAGTATTAGACATTTTAGATCTCGTATTAACATTGGGCAGGTTCACGGCAGAGATAAAGTGTCCAATCAGTGGAGCCAAGACTGATGGAACTTTTGTAGTATTGGATGGAGAAGGACGAGACCTGCTGTCCAAAGGAACGGCTGAAGAGCTGCAAATACTCAAAGTAGGAGCAACAGCAGCAATAGAGGTGAACAGTCTGTGAGAAAAGCAAAACCCCTGGGAACAAGAGAAATACAAAGAAGTATTCAAGGGGATCGGACTATCGACAAATTACGAACTGGCGCTGAATCATACAGGAAAAGAAGTGGTACTACGCTAATACAAACACGTTTGCCAGGCCCAGACGCTCTTCTAGTCAAAGTGTTGGTGCTGTGGAAGGAGGAGGTCGGGTCAGCCTCCTTCCAAATAGTCAAGTGGATGCCGGGTGATTCTTCATGCCCTACTGGCATTTCCGAGGCAGCCAGCCACACTGACGCGCCTGCCACCACTGCTTAATTCTGCGAATATGTGTGTCTCCATGTTGAGACGTTTCCTGCTTTGATCATTGAGGAATGTCAACAGTGACTGTAACTTAAACCGTAGCATCAACATGACTTTGTGTATTGTGTATTTTGCAGTCCCATCTGACATGTTTTTCTACATGCAAATAAGAAAAATTAATGTTGGCAAATCTGTGTGATCCTTTCTCACACCAGAATGAGCTCTACCTGTTTCCTCTGACTTGGAGGCAAACCTCTGGGTAGTATAAATGTCAGGTACAAAACATGTTTAAAATTTGTAGATGTAGCTCTTTAAGTCTTCACGTAAACTGGCTCCTTTGCCCAAACTTGTCCATCTGAATGTCTGTCTCCATGTTGGTGAGTTCCCTGCTTTGATCCATGAGGAATGTCAACAGCAGCAGCGACTGTCATCCGGAGGACAGTGTTGATAAAAGAGGATGCTGAAGCAAAAAGAGAAGCTGGCAAGGAGACAGCGTCGTCTGTGAGATTGAGGTATTAAATGCATGCTGTTCGTGAAACCTGCATAAATGCTGTTTGATAATCTGAAAGTTATGATGAATAAATCAGCATCATGCTTTGAATTTGCACAAACCCTGATTGCATCATCCTTGTAAAACGCTCAACTAGCAACCTGCCACCCTTTCCTATCTAACCTTTGCCCATGGATCTTAGTCATCTTACCAGCTCATTACAACTGTTACATTGTTATTTCAGTGTGGAGAAAGAGGGGCGCGCAACTGCAGCAACGAGCTGATCATGGATCCGGAGGGCTTGCCGACCATTGAGCTGTGATGGACATGACCTGTACATGGACCATAAGCGGAATCATCTTATCAAGTTCCTGAACTGAGAATGGAAATGTTTGCAAGTTTTTACCATCTTGTAACCAAATCCATAGAGTTATTCAAGTAATAAAAGACTGAGCTTAACTCAATGTGATTTCTGTTACTGAAAAATGCAAGATCCGTATTGTTCTCAACTTTTAAACTGGCAGAACTTCTCATCAAAGTGAGGCAGAATTATTACCAAAACACAGGAAGAAGGGTCTGTATTCATCATTTTAATGTACAGTATTTGGTTTTGTCATGAAGATTTACAGTGGACATAGATATAGTTTGTCCACATATTTGATCTTGAAGAGATTGTTGTCATACATACATGATTTAAACATTGTGTTAAAAGGATGTAGACAATGGATGTTGGCAATGTTATCTGACTTAGAGACATAATGTAGGCAGGAATAACTCCATTCGGCGTACATACATACATGTATACATATATTTGAACTTGAAGAAATCCCCATTGGTGTACATATATGTCCACATATTTGATCTTGAAGAGATTGTTGTCATACATTTAGATTTAAACATTGTGTAAAAAGGATGTAGACAGTGGTTGTTGGCAATATTATGACTTAGCGACATTATTAAGGGACTTCATCCAGTGTACATAAGTACATGTATACAGCAAACATCTGTGTTTATTTCAGACTTTTGGCTAAAATACCAATTAAATAATGAGGTATAGAAACGTGTTTTTTTTCTGTTTAGGATAACATGCACTAAAGATACTGTCTTGTTTGCATTTTCAATGTACTCTTCATAGTCGCCTATGTACTGTCCGGAAATGTTTCATTTAAATTGCTGAAAACCACATCAACTACTTCTTCATTCCACAACCCGATGTCAGTCATAACATTTTCCCTTGTTAGCAAGGTAGCACAAGAATCAACGATATTATCAATTGTAGCTAGGCTGAATCCAGTAGCTACATTGAAGTTGTACATAGTGGGTTGCATCTCCTCCATGAAATCTCTTCTGAAGTCCTTAAGTGATTCTCTTAACACGTAGAGCTGATGTGTAGATGGCTGACGGATAGCAGATAGCTTTAATAGTTCCTCATCTGAAAGCTCTGATGTAGATGACAGGTCCTTTGATTCGTTCCAAGGTAGTGTTGAACACTCTCCACATAAGTCACAACAGCTGTGTTCTAGTGACATGTCCCCCGTAACAGTACCACAACTAGTACTCTTCAGTCTGAAATATTCTAGCAAATGTTTTCTGCGACATGAGTCCTTGTCCAGCTTGCAGTAGGCAGCCATGTTAGGTGTGCACGAACCTTTTGCAAGAGTTCTGCTTTGATGTAGGATGAGTGAATGAGCAGGACGACCATCCCTGCCCCCTCTTCCACTCTCCTGGTAGAAACCCTCCACATTCCGTGGTGCCCCCCAATGTACAACTGCAAATATATCAGGCACATCTATCCCCATCCCAAACGCCACTGTGGCAATTGTTACACGAACTACGCTGTCTGTCTTTGTGAACTAATTCAACACAAAATTCTTATTCGTTTCAGCTGTGCTTCTGTAAAACATAGCAACATATCTGTTCTTATATGACTTTGTCTGTTCAAGTTCAAGATTATAGCCATCATCCCCTAAAACGTCCAAAAATAAGTCATACATTTGGGAACATGATTTGATGTTTCTGCAGTATATGATAAACTTCCTGCACGATTGTCCTTTCTCTTTCAGTTCTGACAGCAACCAGTGGAACTCCTTTTTCATGTTGTAGGTGGCAGCTACCGCATGGTACATAATGTTTGGTCTATTTGAAGGCTGGGAAACTGTGTACGTGTCAGGCTCCATGCACAGGGACGAAAGGATGACGGTCCTGATGTATTCAGTAGCCGTTGCTGTTAGAGCGAGGAAAGGAACGCCAGCAACCAAAGACCTCAGCTCGGCCAGGGGACTGTAGTCCTTCCTGAACTCTTCACCCCTACCAAAGAAAAACAGACGTTAAGATCAAGACACACAACAAATTTTCGACAAAAGAAATTCTTAACATCTACTGTGTACGGTGTGTTTACTCAATCTGGGCGACAGATAAAGAGAAAGAATATCAAATTCTTATTGGATGAAACTTTATTGACTTCACAACTTAAGTACTTGAACCTTACATTGTAAAATCATACAACACCATCACAACAGGTATCACAAAAGTACACAAAACATTGTACAGTTTTTGTACTTGTAATGTAGCACAAAATTAAAGACCACCTAATTCATCTCAATCACGTTCGCACGTCCCTTCACATGCCCATAATTTACATGCAAACGGTACGGTATCATATGGTAGTATTAAAACAAAAAGGTTACAACTACTGTACTACGAGGACGCTAGCCAGTGTTTACAACAACAAAAATTCGCGACAAGCCCCCCGCCCATTTTGACCTCACGTTCACCGCGCGCGCTCCGATCTTCCACGTTACATATCTCTCTTAGAATCATGCACTTTTTCCATCGATACAATCGTGCCATGCATTGTGACTTACCAGGTCGTTACACAATGCGCCTCATCTACCGCCACGCCAACAAGCTTCTCGCGGTAAGTAGGGCTGGTTAGCATACCCCGCCATGCTTTCGAATTCAGCAGTGCCTCCGGAGACGCAAGCACCAGACTGTATTTACCCTCAGCAACACCTCGCTTGATCGCTGGGTCCTTCTGTGTCTCTCCTATGTGTGCTGCTGAAATCCCTCTTCTCTGAAGATGTTCCACTTGATCTTGCATCAAGGACAACAATGGCGACACCACCAACATGATACAATGTTTCCCGCGAATCCTCTCCAAAACAAGGGGAACCAAGGTGTATATCTCGGTCTTCCCGTAGCCGGTAGGCACGCAAAAACGTCGTTTCTCTGTTCGACCAAAAATGTAATCGTCTTTTCCTGAAGCGGTTTTAGGGGCCAGGGACTCCCAAAGTCCTCACACACTGTCTCCAGGACGCTCCGAAACTCTGGTGTTGTGGTGCTTGTAGTCGCCATTTTTCTTAGAGATGAGCTGCGATCGATCAAATTTCTGACCCCGCCTATTACTCCGCCCTACTCCGCCCGGACTACACCCGACTGGCGCCGGTAATCACGTGACGGCTGGCCGGTTACTATGGTGATTCATATCCTGCCTTCCTATTGGTGACTCCAGGAATGGGAATGGACTTCTCGGCTTAGACGTATTATGCCACAAGCTCTTCGGTGGGGGTCAGTAACCTCCGGCTGAGAGCTTGTGTAAATACAGGCTAGTATGAACTCTAGCCTTGGACATCAGCCACGGTTCACGCTCGAGCAGCTGGACCTGCTGCTGCAGCTGCGCTCCAACCTCCAGCTGCTCGAGGGGACCGGGCTGTCCAGGCCCCAGACGTTTGAAGCTCTCCACATCATGAAGGAGAAAGAGAAGACAAGGAACATCTCCACCATGACACACCCGCCCAGTCTCCCCAATACCTACAACACATCACATCTTCTCCTACCATCACCGATGTCGTCGACCGCCTCTCCACCTTCTCCGGAAAACCGCGAGTCAAAACAAGAAACCACCAACACCACCAGGGACACCAGGGTCATGACACAACCAGCAACATTGTGCTGTCACCCATTTCACTTCCTCCCGACATCACACACACAGGTAGGAACATAAAGTATAACCTTTAATGCACCAGCATGTAATGTTCCTCTATTCCATGTGACCTTCAAAAACATTCATACATTTTGCTTCTTATTAACAATGTCACAACTCTACAGGGAAGGTGATTACAATATAAATATCGCACCACCTCAAACACCTCCCACCTAATGACAGATACATGAACATACACAGCGTATTACTACATAACAAAAATACATGTATACCATCTTCAATGTCATAGATAAATTGATCTTTGAAAACAATTCCATCTTCCATGAACTAAAACAGTACTTCATATCACACAGGCCAGCCCAGACTGAGAGACAGAAATGCATTCGCAGCGCTGGGGGATGTCCTCACCAACATCACCAAGTAACTCAACTACATACCGTCAATACAATATATATTGCTTTCAACACATCCCGCAAATTCTAATGTATCACTTGAAGATCACACTCTGACCAGTACCAGTTCTTAATAAACTACCATGACTACCAGACAACACCACATTGGCACAATATGCTAACCTTGTACTTTCCTCCTACCCCACAAGTAACAAAAGGCAGCGAACAACTGCAGGAATCACAACCATCACCATCACCAACGAACACATGGCTGTACAGGCAGTGTTAAACCGATCACCTCCACCACCCTACGGACAGCATATCACATACCTCTCTGATGACTTCTAATTTATCTACCGCCTTCTATCACATTATATCTTAGTTCGTCTTTGTAAACATTGAATTGTGGACCTAAAGCTATGACCCACTAAATATATTAAGGTAAACGTACGCTCACCTAAACTGAAATTGTAGGTGTAAAATGATTTAGCCTATTTTCCAAAACATTTTGGTGTAATCCGAATTTCTCCTAGAAATGCAGATGGTCCTGATAGAATTCCCATTTGTCCTAGGACAGGTTGGAATTCCAATGTTCAGATCCCAGTTCAGTAGTAGGATTCCAATCTGTACTAGGACAGATTGGAATTCCTATCTGTCCTAGTAGTAGGATCTGGGAGTAGTAGGATCCCAGATCCTACTGGATTCCAATCTGTACTGTGACATATAACGTTACATGTATGTTAAATACTAGTCGTTATTGCCAGTAAGTGATTGAGTTTGGTACAGGTCTAGATTTGCTTCGACAGAATTGAATTCTGTTGCAAGATAAAGTTCAGGATCCTCGTGGAAAGCAAGGGGCCAGTTTCTGGCCTGAGCACGTAGGTAGGCAGGCAGGCATAAAGTTCTCATTTCAAACATGCATATACAAATGTAGTCATCCTGCACATGTACACCTTCACAAAAGTTTAAGACATCACATGTGATCTTGTTTTTGTACAGGAGCTTGCAGAAGATTATGAAGCAAGGGCAAACAGTCTTGAAGCTGCTTTGGCCGAAAAAGACAAGCAGATCAAGGTAAGCAATTGCTTGTTTCACAGGGAAGATTCATCTGACTACGATTATGTTTGAAAAGTTCAATATTGTGACATGAAACCCTGGCAAATGTATTGTGGTCCATTGATGATAACTGGGTCAATGTCTATCCCAGCTAACACTAGTTCTAACACAACAGGTTTTTTAAAGTGCCAAATCAGTGCCAATATATTATGTATTTTGCTACCTGACATCTACTAAGAAAAGGTAGGTTGCCTCATACACTTACTATGATATACTTTTAATTGCAGAAAGAGAGAGAAGTCCATGACCATGCATTAAAGGAGATGGAGGCAGAAAATAAAAGGCTGAAGGCGGAAGTTGAGATGTGGAGTGCTACATCCAGCAAAAGGAGTGAGAATTCCATGGTAAGGATAATGCACAGGCATATCATAACTTGTTCGGTATAGCTTGTTTAACAAATGTATGCCCTTCCTACATGCCCAGGCCAGTAACTGGCTCCTTGCTCTCCAAAAGGTTCCTTCAGGAAGCCTTTCCCATGCCAATTAGCCTTCGCTACCCGTATGTTTAACCCTATCCAGACTGGGCTTTTTTGGTATATCTGGGACTGGGGGGCTGATTCGGCCCCCCCCCTCATAATTTCCGAACGGTATGATGTATCATCACCAAATTTGCAGGGAGTGATATTCACGTCAAGTTTTATAATTCCTGTAATTTTGGTGACGTTATGACGTAATATGACGTAATTATGACGTCATCGATGTGATTTTATTGGCTAAATAGGGAATTCCCGTAATATCTAAAGGAATTAAAGAAAACGGTTTGTATTATTCATTTTAAGGTATGCAAAGGCATACAACGTCAATGGTAAGTACGTTGACGTCAAAATGACGTCATTAGATGACGTCATGTGTTGTTAGCGATCCCTTGGGATCCGCCATCTTGGATCGGCCATTTTGAAATTTTTAAGAATCCTTTTTTTCCACTTATGACCCCAAAGGACACAGAAAAGAGACTAGAAACGTTCATCAAAATGTTTCTGATAAAGAAAATGTCAGGTATTGACGATTTTAAGGGCGAAAAAGCCTGCTGATACCTGAAATAGTGATATAGTCCGCCATCTTGGATTTTGGCTGATTACGTCATCAAATTAGCATAAATTATGAATATTAAATCAGGAAAGTTACATTTAATTACATGTAATGTTATACATGTAGGAAAACTAGTGTAGTTGTGCAAGAAAACCCGAGAAATATCATTGTTTTCAAAAAATTAATGATTTTTGCATAAAATGCCAGTCAGAAACCCGTTGCCATGGCAACATAAAAAAATGATAAACTTAAACCATTATTATGAAATTGTTGCCAACAAAATTCTAGGAAAAGTCACAAAGTTTGGTTGTCCTAGCATACATCGTTCGGCAGAAATACGATGTCAAAGTTGGCGCGGGCACTTTTAGCCCCCCCCCCCCCCCAGTCTGGATAGGGTTAATCCAGTGTCACTCTTAATCTGGTTGTATACTTTGTATGCAGATATCATTTCAATTCATATCTGAGGATGTAAACCTTGGGAATAGGTATATGAATACCATTAGCACACTCTGTTCATACAGAATCTGGAGCATAAAGAGGAGATGAAGCTCAAGGACAAAAAGATCCAGGTCAGTGTGCTCATATTGTTATTTCCAGTTTATAATATGACATTTATGTGCTAAGTTAGTAACTTTTTATGGCAATTGTGTCACTGAATACAAAGTTTAACCCATTAACAATCGAGTAGTACATTTCCCATAAGGAATATCGGCATAAGATAAGTCTTAAACTCTAGTCTTAATAATCAGAACAGCGACGAAAGAACAGTGACGTTGGCTCCAGGAAGGGTGAGAAGTCACTTGGAAAATCGTTGTAAAATACAACTTGATATCAATTTGACAGCCCTCCTACAACTTGTTTGGAGGAATGTGTTTACAAATATTGTATTGTACCACTGTAAAAGCCCTTTTGCAACTGTGCACATGATCTTACCTTAGTATCTTACATACATGTACCCGTGTTAGAACTGATTTGTATAGAAGTAACTGAATAAACAGACAGTTGCGGTGCGTATCACAGGGCCCAAAGGGACTTTCCCCTATAGACTTAGCGTATGTTTATCTCTAAATTACCAATTGAGCAACACATGCATTTCATCTTCGTATACATAGTTAAGTTAGGTTGGTAGCGACTCTCCCTCTGGCCAGCGTCCTGGTCTACTCCTTGAAGTGGTTAAGATAATGAACCCTTGATTGGTACATGCATTAAATACTACATATGAGACATTCCGTAGGGTATTCCAACTTTGTCTTTGACGGATTCATGAATTCGATGTGAGACTTCAAAACACCAATAGACCAGAAGATAGAAACCATAGTAGGACTTTAGAGACCACACACATTCACAGCAAAGATGGTAGGCATAATGCATAACATCAAAGCCAACATCGGACCTTCCCGGTAATCGCAGGAAAGGAATTTTAATCCATACATATCAATGTACTTTTTCACTTTACAGGCGGGTCAGCCCCCACGAGCATGGAGTCGTAATCTATCCCTACCTCCTAACCAAGAAGAGATACAAGTCAATAACCTCTCAGCAGTTCTTCAAGTAGCTGATGAGCTTGTATTTCTCCGAAGAAGAACTGTTCAGGGGTAACGTGATGGGAGGAGGGAGACATGAGACCCTCAACCCCGTCATCACGGGTGCTATTCTTGGTACAAACTTTTATTGCTACATCTTTAGTGTTACTTCTATGGCATAGTGAATCTGACGATTTGTGTACGATAACTGTAGATGATACAGAACGGTTAGTTGTGTGGACCTGGGACTTCACTTCGCTACCTACATGTACAACTAGCAGTGAAGACATTTAGTCACATATAGGACTTTGCTTCTGACGAGGGGTGGAAAGCTCCCAGAAATGACGAGGTGCGCCTGGTGGAGCAGCTCCCTCTTGCCGACTCCAAACCAGACCTGGTCGATCCCAAGCTGACACGCCTTGAGATCGACAAGTTTCAGAAGGGCCTGGAAGCCTTCTGGCAAACAGGTAAGGTAAATAAGACATCATCAAGGAATTCTTCATGTTTCTCGCAGCTGCAAAATACTCTCGTTATCTGCATAAAATTGAAAGTAATTACACGTAGTTTGCTATGTAGTAATGTAGTGTCATCATTCCAGGGTATTATCAGTCCTCCTAATGTAGTGTGAAGCTTGTTAATCATTGGAACTGATACTTAACAAAACATCTGCTTGGTTACCTTATGAATACCGAGCATCGCATGATGAAAAAGAATCTTGCTTCCATGTCTAGTTAGTCAAGAACAGTTGACAGAAATCTGTAAAATGACGACAAGTGTGAGGACGCAATAGCTCAAAAGTCCCAGAGTGTAAGGAAAACAAGATGGTCAGTTTCCACCATCCGTCTGAAAGAGGGCTTGCGCAGACATATTGAATGGATTCATACTTCCTTCCTTTCTTTCACTTGACAACCGTGCAGAAAATGGCCCTTGACGCCTACACAACAAAACAGGCAAGATCTCAGGAGCTCCAAGAAAGCCGGAAAGATAGGATTATCGCTACCCTGTGGCCAGAGGCACTGTTGAAGGCCTGGTCAGAGAACAGGCCGACGCCACCTCCGCAGCTCACACAGGGCGAGAGAACAAGAATAGACAACCTGTAGAAGAGCTACAATAAGAGCAAGAAGACTAGTGAGGTACAAACTTCTCTCTCTCTCTCTCTCTCTCTCTCTCTCTCTCTCTCTCTCTCTCTCTCTCTCTATGACTCTTTGTTGAAGCAGGTGTGTTATGTCGAAATATGTTAGACCGACTACACGGTTACACTCACTTGAGTGTGCACGTATATAAAAAAAACAACTATCAAATAGCCACAGTCAAATCTTATTGACATCAATAACAAGCGCAAAGCCTTCACACTCTACACAACCTAAAGAAATTAGAAAAAACACAATCCCGCAAGACCAATCGCGGCACAGTCCCCATCCGGTATGAAGTCAAATTCTGATTAGATCCTGTGGGAACATTGTTCACATTCATTCTAAAAAACGACTACAATGTTACATTGAAAAAGAAAACGTATTGTTCCCTCTACACTCTACACAACCTAAAGAAATTAGAAAAAACACAATCCCGCAAGACCAATCGCGGCACAGTCCCCATCCGGTATGAAGTCAAATTCTGATTAGATCCTGTGGGAACATTGTTCACATTCATTCTAAAAAACGACTACAATGTTACATTGAAAAAGAAAACGTATTGTTCCCTTTTCAAGCTGGATTCAGTATAAAAAAATTAACAAGTGATAATGTTTTGTACTTAAAAAAATAAAAATAAAAATTGAGCAAAAAATCTCCCAAATGGGCAGCTCTATTATACCCTTGTTTCGTAGATTTCCAGCTTTGACGCCTTAGTCAGCCACTAGGTTTTTGAGTCCTGCATAATGCCTTGTGAAGCTTCAGAATTTAGCGTAGAGCGGCTACCTGAATTAAGCGTAATGCATAGCCGGCCCTCCGAATTTAGCGTAGAGCGTTGTCGGGACCCCCCATGCAGGCCCTCTTTAATTCATCATATAGGTAAAACTAAAACACAGTTTAACTTATGTTTTAATATTTTATTCTTTGACACAGATGACTCTGGTTATGACACTGAAGATTGGGAGAATGACGACGTTGCACAGGCTCAGGTGAAAAAAAAACATTGTTATGTCTTCATGTCTTAAATTATCAGAATGTTTTAACATTTAGAAGCATGTAGGTAGATTTTGGAATACAATTTCATATGACGAGATATTTACCATAATTATGACATTGTGGAAAAATAAAATCAGACTGAAAAATAAGTTCAATGACTTAAAATATGATCTTATATATTCAGCCAGCAGACCCAGCTGAGCAGTGGAGTCAACAAAATGAAGCTTTAGGCAGGCTGGAGAGAATCTGGACGGATGTCTCTCGCCCTTTGTTCGAGAGGGCGAGGGCAAGGCATCAATGTGTGCGGCTCCACGTGCTCTTCGATCGTGAGTTTTTGTTTGCATTTGGTATACATGAATGTGTAATTTGCTCTGAAACTTGTGCAAATCTTGACAAAAAGATGATATATTTATAGTATCAAGAAGGTTTGTGAAGTTAGGTCGGGACCTGTACATAAACAATTTTCGAGGTACAGTGACAGAGTTTAATAGAATTTGCAAGTTACATGTAATTTAATCATAAAAGGTTTGTAATTAGGTTTTGCTGTGCACCCAATTCTTTTCTGTGCATCCAAATCTTAAGGTCATACTACATGCACCAGCCCTGGCCTTCAACTTTGTGACAAGTTTACTAAGGATACCTGAAGTTGGCTGAACCTGAATGCCTAGTTTCACCCTCATACATAATATTATGTGCACTACCCGATCATCCAACTTTCCCAACCTAACCGTATGTTTCATATCTTTATATTACTAGGAGAAGCCGAGTTAGCTTACTATGAAGGACTGTAGTTTCAGGTGAGTATTTTTCTTATCACATTTGTTGAGTAGTTGTAACTTATATATAAGATTAGTGTATTTCCAAGGCAGTTTTTTTGCCCAGATAGGAACGCTGCTTGTAATAATATTTCCAGTTTCGGCGGCTCTTTCAGGACACTGCCATTTTTCGTCTCTGTGGACTTTCAAGCGCTTTGTAGTGATACATCACTAGTGCACCAACATTTCACTGATGATGTTTTCCTCTTCATTTCAGGCATCGATCAGCAGCCTGCTGTTAAAGTAGTTGTTTTCTGTACATGTACATTCTACCATTAAAAGTAGAAAAGTAAAAGTAAAAAAGTAAAAGTAAAAAGTAAAAAAACAAACAGAAGTGTGAACTATTGTTACTCTAATGTTGATCTCCTGAATGTGATAGTTTGTAATAGTCTAAATTTCAACATATAAATGGTCACAGACTTCACATTTCATATTATTTAAAATCAGAAGGGTATGGTTATGCCTCCATGTGTAGGAAATAATCACGGAGGCTAGTATAGAGCAGACTGGAGGCCCGGCACTCGGATCGGGTCTGGCATCGGTGTCCCTAGCCTGACCGTGCCCGACGTTCGTCCTCTTGAGAAAGTTTCGGCGTTGGTTCCGCGCCCTTCAATAAGGGACCCGGCGACTGAAAGGTGTCACCCCTTTAGTAGTGTTGGCGTCGGTTTCCGCCATTATAATCGAATCCCGGCGACTTGCGTGTCGTTCTCTAACGGGCGTCGGTTAGCGCCCTGATAATCCAAGCCCGGCGACTGAAAATGTCGTCCTTTTTGGCGGTGGTTTGCGTCGTGTCATTACAAACCAAGCGACTGAAAATGTCGTTATAGTTGTTTTTTCTAGGATGTGGCTCTGGCAGTGGCGCACCCTTTCTGTTTACCTTTGGTCCCTGCCTTCCGTTGCGCCGCTCCCGAGGAGCACGGGCCCACCGACCGCCTGTTTTAGCGTATGTCGCCTCCCACCGAAACCCAGGTTCATGTGTCCAACATCAGGGGAGAGCAGTTTTGTTAGTTTTTGGCAGAGAGGTTCCTTCGGGGTCCAGGTCCCCAGAAACAAAACTGTAGGGAAACCCACCTCTGTTCTTTATGTGCGTTGAACGTTCTAGGTACCATTGAACATATGTAAATAAAACAGGAAAGCAGGAGAGGAAAAGACCGTGAGATACGGCATCGTAGTCAAATTTGACTCGTGACGACGTTCAGAGGAACCGGTCGCATCTGGGAGATACCTCGTTTAGTCTCTGGTTCGGGTTGTGGGCCGCCTTTCAGTTTCCCCCACCTACCTGTGGTCCTTTCGACTGGTTTTAAAAACCGACCAGTCCTTGCAGTCAGCACGTTCGGAATGGTCACCGTCAAATGCTACACATGCGCTTATTTAGCATTTAACTGATTACGGTAGCGTTAAGTTTTTTTTTTTCTTTCTAGGACTAAGGTGAAGAGTTTGTACTCTGTATCTCAATCAATCCGTGCTGAAACTTTGATTCCAAACTAGTTTTTTTTTTTACTTTGTAACGTAGTGAACTTGCATACCAGGGGCGCAAAACACCACTGTTTAAGGATTCTATTTTTCTATATTTGTCACTAATTGTTAGCAATAGGTAAGCTACTGTTAGATAGTGACAGGGGACACCGGGAGGGTGTCACCTTGGTAAAACATTTTTTTGTTGTTGTTGTTAAGTACCCTTACCTAGGTTTTCAATAGACTTCCTAGTATAAGTTTAACTTTCGTTGTTGCGATGTTACTAGTTTTTTAAATGCGGGGACGCATTTTCATCTGTTGGGCGGGGATGGTTGTAACAGTAATGGTTTGTCCCTGGATGCCTTATGATGACGTCATGAATAACATGTAGCTGGCTGGTCACTGACACTACGCCACGTGACAGGTAGACTTGCTGACCAATGACCCTGCGATCTCGACCTTCCAACTTTCGGACCAATAGGGCGCCAAAACACACGCCTATGTAAATTACTAGTTGCTATACGTATCTGAACTCAAGACAGATTGAGAGAGAAGACGGAAATCTGAGGTCTCGGGGTCTTGACAGCAGGGCGGCTTCTTCATCGGTGCTGATGAGTGACAGTTAGCGTAACTCTGGAGTAGTAATTGTCTAGTTGTAGTTGTACGTTACCGCCTCGGTAACTGGTCATCTCAAGCATCTGTCCTCGGTAAGTTCCCGATTTGTGATTCTGAAGTTCAGCTTTTGGATTGTAGTGTACGGCACTGAGCGTGTGTTTAAATTGTGATCTCGGGGAAGAAACCCCACGCCCCGCGGGTAAAGTCCCGCTCCAGTCAAAAGTTGTGATCTAGGGTTATTGTTATATACATGTACTCGTTGTTATTGTGGTCGGTTGCCTTTCAAGCAGAATAAACAGAGCTTAAACGGAACCTCGAACTTATGACCTTGGTTTGTTGTGAGAAGTAGTTTAGTTAATAAGCCGTGGAAGTTAAGTCCAAATGCTGCCCTAGACTAAATTGTGACACTGTATCCGATTATTCACATCTAGGTATTTGCATCATCAAGGCTCTAAATATGAAACTAGGCTTTTCTGAAAATATGTATCTACAATGTCGAAAGCAAAGCAGAGGACTGAGAGGGGAAGAAGCGGAGCAGTTTGAACTTTTTCAGTATGACAAAGAAAGCCGGCATCACTAAGGACATTATATAGAATGTTCTATTTAATGTACTTGATTAGACCATGTGGCAAGCCTTGGGTAACCCCTTAAAAACACGCTTCGAACCAGTTCCGCACTTAAAACCATTGTCTCGACTTGGATACGCCACAAAATCTTGAAACGACCCGAGACTTAGTACATCCTACCTCAGTTGTATTTATCGACACATCATGAATGAGCAATATTATCTCTAGCTTATAGTAAACCATTTTCTCGATTTGTGCAATACAAGACAGACAGACGGGAACAACGCCGTCGGAGAGAGACGAGAACTACGCCGTCGAAGAGACGAGAACGTCACCGTCGGACAGAAAGACGAAGAAGTCACCATTTACAGACGCCCCATAGATAAGGGAGACTACGTAGCTGTCGTATGAGGAAGACGATGGGAGACGTGGAGACGGTGAGCGACACCACCATTGAAATTAACTACTAGTTACTTTCTTTCTTCCAGTATATGAGGCAAGGAAGAATTCTTGTAACTGTGTGACCAATGCCAGTGCTCCCCAGAAGCACGACACTATGCCATCATAAATGTGTTCCGGGCTGTTCCAGCAGGACATCACCCTACAGTCTGTGCCACATATAAACAAATATACACGACGCCAACATATTCAAAATTAATGAAATTAAATAAATAGACAAAATAGCAACAAACCCTGCTGAGGCGTGCCGGGTTGAAAAGAGGGCAAATATGCAGGAATACCGATCAAAAGAGGCAACTGACAAACGTCTTGCAGCTTTGAGGGCCGACATACAGAAACAATGAAAAGAAGAGACATCAGATGCCACTAACAAACGTCTTGCAGCTACAAGTGCGTACATACAGAAGCAAAGAAGAGACAAGAGAGGCGGCTAACAAAAAACGTGCAGCGGTTAAGGCTAAAATGCAAAAAAAACATAGAAATTATGAACAAAGCCAAGAGACGATTGACAGATGTGCCACCGCTTTCTTATCTAAAATAGTAGATGACCCTATTTATACCTGCATTTCCTGCTGCAGACTCCTCTAAAGATGTACAGTCTTGAAGGTTGAATCTGACAACTGTTCATGTAATCAGGTCAAAAAGAAATAATCAAGTTTGGACAGGACGTCAAAACTGATGGGAAATCCTAGATATGCAGGACGTGTCATGCATCTCTTGAGGAATGAAATGTTCCTACCCAATCATGTGTTAATGATATGGCACTAGATGTCATGTATTGTTATCAATAGGTCTTGAAAGCAAGATGTTACTTCCATTTCTCGCAATATTTGTGGCATTGTTCTGTGTGATAAAAGTGCAAATGTAAGAGTTTATTTTGAGTCTGACAACTCTGAAGGGCACTTGGCAATAATCATCAGGTTTGAGCAATATCTGATTATGCTACCCCTGTCAGATAATGGGATTATTTTAGTCAAGATCAAATGCTCAGTGGTGCAGCTAGGAAAAAACAAATTCTATAGGGTTTGTTAGAAAGGGTGATTTGTATGTTGCAAATTATAGTGTAAATATGAACTATTATGTACGTAGATAACGATATTCTTCTCCATAACAGTAGATGCATTTTTTCCAAAGGGAAAACAGGTCACTTTGTCACAGGAGATGCGGGAAGCGCCTGGACAAATCTGAGCAGTGAAGAGAAAGATGAGTTCAACTGAAAGACAAAGATGGAGCAGTTGGAGCGCCATGACCCTCCTACTGATGAAGATAGGCGAAGGGGGTCACTGCATTATACAAGCAGATGCGTGGCACAGTTGAGTTTCTTTAACTTCTCTCATACTAGGATAATATACTGTGGCTAGGATCCAAAAGTTATAAACAATGTAAGCCTCAGCTAATTTAAGGCCTGTGACAATGTATTAGATATGGTAAATCATGAATACGCTTGTAACTTTCGACAGCATGGCCGGATTGAGATGAAGTTCCACAGAATGTTGGTACTGATAATTTCAAATATAACACAGGTTTACTTTTTCTTGATATGCTGAATTCCTGAAAGCATATCAAAGTACAGAATACCTGAATACGAGTGCATGTTTGAGTTTGAACATGTATGTGACGTGTGTCGCCAGTTACAATCCAATGAAACAATTTTTTCTATTCCATTCAGAGGTTAGATCTAGTTAAATTCAGGGAGGACAGTGATTAATAATGTGAATAATAGAATTGTTGCTATTTGTTATTCTTAGTCCTTGATTTCCCAGTTTATTTACTTTTTCCTCTGTAAAGGATGGGCCCATTGCGGACCTGACATTTGCTTCAGTAACCACCACTATGGAGTTGGTGGAAAGCTACGACTTTCCACTAGGCATAGCTCCCAGGGTACGTGTCATGCAGCAAATATACGAGAAGCTGTTTAAGCTTCATACCACAGACTAAACTCACATGCTCGGCCAATAAAAGAGGGAGATAACTGAGCTAGGTATGTTACAATCTACTTGTCTGAATTAGTATGACTCTAGTGGGTCACTACATATCTACTTTGCACATATCTCTTCTTCATGTGGGATCTGAATTATCAATGACCTTTGTTTCTTTCCATACAGAGGAAGCCCAATGGACTTCAGGGAGACCTTCCCCACCCACAGCATCCCCATTAAGATACACATGCTGGAGGACCATGTTCTGGAATGGGCCAGAAAATGGGGTTTGGGTTCCATGGAGAGCAGGGTATTGAAAAGATTCACGCTGCTTTCAACATTGAAAGGAAACATGTGGGTATCTCCAACAAAACAAGACAGCTCCGTTCAGTTCTACAAGACCATCTCCTTGCAGTTAATCCAGATCACAAAGGAGGTGTTCCCGCTCCCAAAAAAGGACTACATGTACTATCTTTACCTTTTAAGATTTAGACCTCCTTCGTCACATACATGTTGTTGCACACCATCTTCTTACTCCATAGCAGCGTTTATCTCTTCGATACCAACTCTACCGGGATGCGATCCGTATGGAGCATGTATTACATTACCTGACCCTGACCCAACCGGCAACTATTCTACGGCCGCTCGCGCCCATGTACCACCTTTTTCCATCTTCCGATCGCTGCTCACTTAAGCCTAAGCGCTGTGTTCTTTCCTTCTACACATTACCGGCTTGTATAGAATTACTTTCATTGATTTGTTTTGTTTATATTACTTACCACCGTACCTGTTTTAGAAAGAAATAAATTCTTATCGCTAAAACCTAAGACGCACGCTAATCCCTATGAACAAGTTACAATGTACAGAAAACGTAGCGCTCCGCTCTATTGTTAACTTCGTTGGTTTTTATGCATACGAACTCCCGGCAAACTCCTAGGACAATAGATGCCGGCAGTCTGCATGCGTACTCCTGGGGAAACTCCGTGGGGACAATAGATGCCGGCAGTCGGAGTTATCCAAAGCTTCCCGCGCAGTATATCGAAAAGCGCTCGCTGCTCACTTAAGCCTAAGCACTGTGTTCTTTCCTTCTACACATTACCGGCTTGTATAGAATTACTTTCATTGATTTGTTTTGTTTATATTACTTACTACCTTACCTGTTTTAGAAATAAATTCTTACCGCTAAACCTAAGACGCACGCTAATCCCTATGAACAAGTTACAATGTACGTAACAGAAAACGTAGCGCTCCGCTCTATTGTTTACTTCGTTGGTTTTTATGCATACGAACTCTCGGCAAACTCCTAGGACAATAGATGCCGGCAGTCTGCATGCGTACTCCTGGGGAAACTCCGTGGGGACAATAGATGCCGGCAGTTGGTTATCCAAAGCTTCCCGCGCAGTATATCGAAAAGCGCTCGCTGCTCACTTAAGCCTAAGCGCTGTGTTCTTTCCTTCTACACATTACCGGCTTGTATAGAATTACTTTCATTGATTTGTTTTGTTTATATTACTTACTACCTTACCTGTTATAGAAATAAATTCTTACCGCTAAACCTAAGACGCGCGCTAATCTCTATGAACATGTTATAATGTACAGAAAACGTAGCGCTCCGCTCTATTGTTTACTTCGTTGGTTTTTATGCATACGAACTCCCGGCAAACTCCGAGGACAATAGATGCCGGCAGTCTGCATGCGTACTCTTGGGGAAACTCCGTGGGGACAATAGATGCAGGCAGTCGAAGTTATTCAAAGCAGTACAGCGCTGTGTATTGAAAAGCGCTCGCGGCTCACTTACTATAACTGAATCTGTGTCTGTTGTTTTCTCCCCTACATATAGTACTCGGAGAGGCCACCACTCTATTCCTCGAATCCGTGTATGATGTACGTGGCCGGTCAAGGAACGCGTTGTTCAGAGACAATCAGTGGGAGGCTTATGTCTCCCACCTGTGGAAGCTTTGTAAGTTATTGCGTTTGTTTATATCTGTATCTATATATCACGCGTCTATTTTTACTTCCTTCATATATCTAGCTATTCTTCTATTGACTTATCTATTCATTTTCAGATAGGGAACCCTCACGCGTCAAGGAGGCGCTTTACCCCTTGACAACAGATGAGGACCCGTATGTCCGTGAGAAAAGCAAGAGTGTGTACCACTCAATACAGTTTCATGACGAAGGTACGTACCTTTCAGGTGTTCTTTATATCCTTACTTAAATCTAACGCAAACCCTAAATGTAGATCCTAACGCCTTACGGCTTAAGATTCTAAATATAGATGCAGTACTTTTTCTTTTTTCTCCTTTAGAAGACAGCGACAGCCTTCCGACACCGGACCGCAGTCCGGAGCGCACCCGCACAGACCCCTGTTCAACAACAGGTCCACCCTCTGCACCCGTTGCCATCGTGCAGCCGCGGTGGCCGACCGTTACCATGGCTCCCGACAGACAGCCGGTGGCGTCCACGTCGTCAGCGAGTGACTTCCCGCCGGTGTCTCCGAGGCCTTCTGAGGATTCTAACGAAGGCAGCGGCCCCGAGGCGGAGTTGGAGACCGCCATGGACTTGTCCGTGGCTCGCGTCAACGGTGCGCTTGCGACTTGTAAGTGTTTGTCTATTTTGTTTTCTTTGCGTACTATTGACCATTGTTTTTATCATCATTTTTCATTTTTTTACTATCATTGTTTACCCTGAACCCTTACATCCTTTATTCATTTTTCTCAGATATGGAGACTGGAGGACTGGGAGACTTAGAGGACATCGCCATCGACTTAGAGGACATCGTCATCAACACCCTACTGGTGTCCATGACCCGCACCAATTCCCCTGGGGTGACACCATACCACCAACCGGTTTCACCCGAGACAGTGGCAGCCTACATGAACTCTGCCACCTGGCCTCCCCCATCACACCAGACGGAAGATGAGCTGGTTCCATCATCAGTATTCATGCGTCATCTTCCGAAAGTGAAGCTGAGGAGGTTGGCATGTCGCTGGCCCGGACTACTTCGGGTATTGACCCATATCGACAATAAAACTTGAAAAAAAAAACTTTATTGTGGCGTTATAATTGTTATTGTTCTTTTGAAAACCTTCACTATAAAATGATAAAAAGGAATAGATAGATAAATAATCTTAACAGGTATCGCGGAGCATAAGCAGTTAGGTAAGTAGTAGCTTGCGAATACACTGAAGAGCGCTAGAGGGTGCTTTTACTTCAGTAGCATTGTCGGTATGACCACATTCTTCTATTTACAAACATACCCTATCGGCTATTGAGATGTGGAACACGTGGCCTACTTAACAAACATATCCAATCAGTCACTACATCTCATGAATGCATTTGAATCTCATGAATACATTTGTATATCATGAATGAATTTACATTGCATGAATAAATCTGTGCCTTGAATAAATTAGACATTGCGTAATCCCATGAATAAATCAATTCTTAATTATGAATACACCGATTCTTAGTTATGAATACATTAATTCTTAGTTATAAATTAATTGAAGTATAATTAATTTTCATAAATTTACATCTCATGAAAAAAATTACATCTTATGAATACATTAACATCTCATGAATACATTTACATCTCATGAATATATTTGCATATATTGATCTATGGAGACTGGGCCAGCCTGTTGGTGAACAGCACGATGACATCCATGAGCTGTCTCCACCACAGCCTCCGCTGCCTCCTATTCCCTCCAGAGCAAATGGGTTTGAAGCATCCACTCTTGATCCCAGAGTTAGGTACTAGTATCTCGCTAAAAAACGGAGAATAATGGTTGCCGATAGAATCAGTAACGCAAAACTCGAGCTGATGCCGGATTTTGTGACTGCTTTAGTAAGTAATAGTTACCCTATGGGCGGGGCCAAAATACTGTATATAGCAGCAGTCCCGCCCACTGAGGGGATTTCTGGCCTCCCCGAGGAACGCCGTTATCCCTCGTTTCTGGATTGATGCGACACTTCAGGGAGAACCTGAACAGACATGATATGAACTTCGTTGATTGTAGGGACATACGCTTTCGTGAGTTCAGAAAAGCGTTAGACGCAAGAATGAAAGAACTAACATCAGTCGGGGTGGTGTTAAAAAATACCAGGCCGACCCACTGACCGCTGATGACAAAGACCGCCTGTGGGAAAGCAACGCAATCAGCCTATCCACATCACAAGGGCTTTCCATACGGGATGTACTTCTACAATTGCAAGATGTTTGGCCTCAGAGCCATGGATGAGCACCAGCGCCTGATGCTGGATCAATACAAATCCGGCATGGACAGAAACTGCAACTACATGCAGTTCACGGGAAGAGTCTAAAAAAACGTTCAGGGGGATTACAGCAAAGAAACGTGAGTGTGAAAGACATCAAACAATATGCAGACCCCACAAATCCACGCTGTGCTGTGCACATGTTTGAGACCTACATCAGGGCACTGTCAGAGAAGATCGGACCGTCGACCCCTGAAGTCTCATGTTCCCAAGTTCTCCCTCCAGCCAGTAGGCATCAACAAACTCGGGAAATATATGAAAGCGACGTGTACCGAGGGTGGCATCTCTATTCAAGGCCGAGGAATAGCAAACCATAGCGAAAGTGACTCGCTACCCAAATGTGGGCACAAGGATTTGATGAGCAAACGATCATGACTCGAACTGGACACCGGAGCACCGCGGTCCGAGCGTACAAGCGGCTAAGTGACACTCTCCTGATGGATGTGAGCGACAAGCTCCGGCCCCCGAAGCCTCGGCCCTCAATTGACAGAGAAGAAGACAATTACAAGAAGAAAAAATGTGACTAGGAGACTAAAGGGGAGGGGTGGTCTGGAGGGGACAAGCTGTTACAGTTTGCCTTACCAAAAACTAATAGAAGCCACATCCGGCAACTTAACCACTGACTCTTGTATGAAATCTCAAATTTTGAGCAAAGTTAGGATTTGTTATCATCTTACATTTATAGCTTCCCTTCATATACTCCATGTACAGCTCTCCAATTTTGAAATGTCTGTCAGTGAAATCTTCAATCTTATTGAAATAGTCATGACCAGGGACTGATGTTCTCTGCGTATTTGTAGTTTTTAGTACTGCAGCAAGTACTCTCGGTTAAAAATACCCGGCAATCTGTGAGGAAACAAATCAAGCATATAGCTTGTTTTTATATACTAGTACTTGGTCTTTAGTGTAAATAATAACTGTAAGTTAGAAATTAGTTGAGTTGGTTGATTTACTAATGGATTAGTATGTGTCTCGGGTTGCACGCCAGGTGATTCATCGACAATAGACCTTCAAATAGAAGGTCTGTTTCTATAAATTTCATTGTAGCTGTAATCTGTCTAGTAATAAAATATAATTCATTAAGTAAGGATTCGAGACCTGATTTCTCTTTTGCTTTTGAAGTTCATGTTTATGTCACCTTTGGTCATGTTGTTGGCTATACAAAAAAAAAGATGACAAAGTAAAAAGCCCGACAAAAACGCCTAAAAACACGTCAAAAACCAGCCGAAACCCATGCTCTGCTTGGAGAGTACAGAGTTGTCTGTTCCAACATCTTTCTTATGCATGATTTGTAAGCAGGAACAGTCTCCGACCAGGTGCCAGGACTGTGGTCCAACAGCAACATTCTGTTTCAGATTCTTGGAGATCAACCATGAGAATTCTCTTCACCTACCTGAAGTATGGACGGTATATTTTGTTGCACGTTTTTGACACAGATAATCACTATTAACAAAGACGGGTCAATGGTTTATCCATGGCTAAAATTATACAACCAAAGGTAAATATACTGAATGACGCTTTTTCTCTGCTATTACTATAAGTGCAAAGCAATTTCACTCCAGGCACACCATGGTCACCCTAGATCTTCTCGAGAAGTGTATTGAGGTATTTTATGTCAAGAAGGTTTACACTTCACGAATACGCCTGACGCTCCCTCTTTCATGGGACTGCCGGCTTCACGTCGTCCTCTGAAGGATGATTGTCTGATGCTCCACAATGTATTGTGCTGTTACCATATCACAATTAAAATATTGTGAGGTCAAGGAAATGATACTGCATCTCTTTTTTTAGCCATGCCCTGCCCTCGGTGGGACCCGGATGCAAACCATTTTTTTCTCTTGGTTCCAGCGTCCTCCTTGTTGTCATGCAAAATCAAAAGCTTAAAGTAATTGCATTAGCTGCCGGATCCATCCGACTGATCATGAACACTGACGCAGCTGCAATGTTCGTGGAAAAGATAAATTTACGCTGAAGACTAGAGGGGAACATAGAATGCATGTTTCATGTTTCTGCTCCGACAGTCGCAGAGGCTTGTGATACGCTCAGTTATTGAATCCTAATACATTTGAATGCATGTATGGATGAACTGAATGAAGCGAGGCAAAAGACTGGCACCACAGATGGAAAGTACAAAGCTGTATCAAGTAAGACACAGGAAAAGCACTGTTACACGAAATGCCTTAGCAACAAAAAATACCCATGCCACATATTACCGCATACGCCTTAGAATTCAGCAATACTATGGACGAAATGCTTATGGTTATGGCGTTTTGTGTGTCGTACATTGTATGAAGTGTATGTAATTGGTCGACAGACTTGTTAAAATGTGCTGTCTTTGTTTTTCTGACACATAGGCTGCAGTTAAGAAAGTAGAATATTTGCAGTGGTTTCTCAGTAAGCAGGGTAAAGAAATTGGTTATGTTGTTTTAACTATTTGTGTGTACATGTAGTTTCTTGGTTGTGGCGTTTCTACGATTAGTGTAGTGGCTATCATAGATACATTACACATTATACAGCTGAGCAGCATACCATATCGTTGTACTTCATTTACAGTCATGAGTTTGAAGGCTTACAACAGCAGTATTCTGTTCCAGATGTACTCCAGAAGTCGGTGAAGAAGTACTATGAGTTCAAGCTGACTTGCTTTAAGCCTCTGATCTGGATTTGGAAAAAAAATTGCTATAATTTTGTAACTTAAATAGGGTAGAGGATGAAGTCCTCTTAATTGTAGGTTGTACTTTATAGATCAACGATAGAAATGTTTTGTTTGATTATATTATGGGAACGTTTCCACACGTTCAATTTATGTCTAATATTGAGAAATCCATTTCAATTCTGCCTTTTGACCATACAATATCAAACAAGTCCATCTCGACTTATATTTCTAACAACAAAAAGAGACGAGAAGAAGCCAATCCTATGAATTAGAGTAGTTTTAGAACCATTAATTTAGATAAGTATTAGAAATCCTGTCAGTGTTATTATATGCAGCGGGGCTGCCGAGGACAAAAAGGTCTTGCTTCAACGGCTAGCGGGGAACCGTCTGGGTAAATGAATTTAAGAAGTAGCTTGAGCCGATACGTACTTAACATATAAATATGTGAAAATGCGTTTAGGGGAGAAGAACATGATAATAAATATACCTAGAAGATTCTACAAGAACTGGGTGGCACCAAAGAAAAGACAGCGAGGTAACATATCGTACTAGTACTTGCTACTAATGCTAACTTGGGAATCATCTAGAAAATGACTTTATAAGTTTGAAATGAAATACAGACTGTAATATGGTGTCTGGGATGACAGATGATGATGAATATTGTGTCTTTTGATGCATCGGCATTTGTTGAAACATATAGAGGGATTTAATACAATAGTTTTACTAACATCATTGGCATATATTCTATAGATGATGCGAAACAGTCTGGGAAGGAGTGTGGTGATGCTATCAAGTCTTCAAAGTCAGCAAAAAATAACAAGTCATTGATTTTCCACTTCTTTCTTACAGTTGGACAAGAAGGAGAAGAACACGTAGCCATGTGCAAACGGGTTTATGTCACAAGTCTGCTGTATTGAGATGTGTTGCCAACAAGTGCAGAGAGTGCTGCAAGAAGTCACTGAAACCTTGCGTTGTGCAAAGTCACAACATGCCATACTTAAGGGCTAAAATCAGCAACATGACCTCAAGGTGTTTGAAGAAGAGATCGGGTCCGAGGCCCACGTAATGCTGTTATACAGGTTGGACGGAAACCTATCCATGCCGGTAGCCGTTGACTACCTTGCGAAGAAAGGGAAGGCGGGGAAGGTGATGCAGCAAATGTTTGTTAACAGGGTGAAGACAGTCCAAGTCTGCCGCAGGTGTCTTCAAAGAGCACAAGTCAAAGAATTGTTCAGGACGTCCCGGACTGTGTAAGCCACTGTGACGCTTGTCTCACCAACATGTTGTATGTGAAGAGGGTGGAGCACTTAGACATGACTCAGTATACCCGGCGAGGGCATGTTACAAGTGCATCGAGGAGCCACAATAGTGTCAGAAGATACTCGTCATGGTTTTGAGCACTATGTCCTAGGACATAAAGACCGTGGACGCTGAAAATGCCGAAGTAGGCGACGCCGTCGCGGTCTATTAGCCTGCCTTTGACTGGTTCATAGGCGACATCATCTATATACATAATAGATCTGTAAAAGTAAAGTTCAAAGTTGAGGGTGATGACACAAGAAAATTCAGGGAGGATATTTGATTTTCAAGTTGTCATATCTTCCACCTATGCTTCTGAGCAAACATCGAGTTCTGGCCCACATCCCTGTGACCAAGCGTCAGCAAACCTGCACGCAAAAACATGAGAGGATTGGGAGAAAGAACATGTACTTTTTGACGATCTGGGATTTTATAAATTCTTTCCTTATGTTTTAAGTTCAAATTTATATCACAGTCAACAAACAGTATTACAAGCTTTGGCATAAAGATTGTGCCGTGTCAGCACACATGATGGCAAAAAAATATAATAGTCAAAATTTTCACTATTTCCATAATTTTCTCTCATGTTATTCTAATTTCTATTGTGTTTTATCAGGTGTGAAGGTGGTCGATCACGCTCATGATCGTGTGATATGCTAGATGAACACAAGGCTCATTCTGAGCACACAGACCTTCAAAGTAGCAGGATTGCAAGGGAGGAACCTGGATAGATCCATTCAGCAGCGATTCGGTTTGTTTGTCATCCGGGAAGTTTGCCACCCCGAATATAGAAGAGGACCTACTAAACGCGAAAGTTGTTGGGGGAATGCATATGAAGTGTGCAGCGCACAGATTTAACTATCATGAAGTGCACAGTTAATTTTTCCTTAGTACTTTTGGCAGTTATACAATGTAAAAGGGGCATTCCATACAATTCAGAATGTCTGTCTTGCTTTGCTACAGAGGAAGGTCCTGGCATAAGACCTCAAGCCAAGTACAAGCATCCCGATGCACAAATTTACTACTTCTTCATCAAATTGCCTTCCACCTTTAGACAGTGTGACCTGGTAGAAATTGTCTTTCTTTCTCAAATAACAGCTGAAGTATAGCACCAGAAGAATACCTGGATTTGGCCGGACTGATAGGGAGGCAGTGGAGCGATGTGGGTATTCCTCCGCAAGTTCGCAAGATTTCAGATAATAAACGGACATGCCTTCCATTGTCTTGGGCACTTGGATGCTATACTTCTGACGATAGTATAGAGGGAATTCAAGTTGGCTAGGATTTTTTTCGATTTAGTTATTTCGCATTTGTAGTGATCATATTCACCTCCATTATATTATGTTAATGTCCACAATACTTTCTAAACTAGGAGAAGATCTACTGCAATTTGTGCCGGATATAATGACTCAGCAAGCAAGGCATCATTGTAAGCTATTATCTCCGTTGGGAGTAGAAGATGGAATATAGTGAGAAGGTGGACGGTATCTTTTGCATGCCATGTGTGCTTTTCGCTGCCGATCCGTTAAAGGAACAGTTTGGGACGAATCCATTCAGAGTGTGGAACAAGAAAAGTGAGAAAGTCAAGGATCACGAGACCATGTGAGGCTACCTTACTAAGGCAGTTACTACCTTACTAAGGCAAACAGTAGAACGACCCCACACCAGCATTACCACCCACAACACAGACGCAGAAGACTACCAAGAGTTCTGGAATCAAACGGCCAGAGCCAAACCATCACAGGGGTTGTCGAAACAGCAAATGGGGACAAAGGTCAACAAAGAATGGAACGACAGAAAGAGAGCCAAGCAATCAAAGATCCGCCCCCCACCCCCTGTGCCTTGTATTCCTCTCCTTGATCTTGTACCTGAGCTCAAGAGCCAGGTGGAGGCAGGAAAGGAGGCCAAGGTGGAGAAGGTGCTTCAAAAAGTGGTAACTGCCAAAGAATTTGAAAATGTAGATTTTTCGCCGGCACGCATTAATTTTCATGTGTGTGAATGATATCATCCATAAAATTTACTTGCTTGTAAGTAACCCAACACAGGGTACCCAGGTGCACCAATACACCCACTAAATTAGGTGCACATGCACCCAGTATTTCTAGTATTTCAGCCCTGGGGGTGAAATGAAATAACTTTATCGACCACTGCTTTCCCTTCCCAGACAGTAAATGCGACTGGACTGGGCCTCACGGAAATATGGAAGGGCATAACAAGTGCTGTCTGCTCAAGGAGGTGAAGTGTTGCACTTTTATGTTCATGTTTTTTTTCAAGTGACTTTCAAAGTTTCATTTAGTGTTCTGCTTGCCTTGTTTCTGTTGTACATCATCCAACAAAATCGCATAGACCATGGTTATGCTCAACAAAGGTCATGTTGATTAGAACATATTGTGTTATGATAAGTGAGAAATGATGACGGCTTCGCTGTTATGCAACTAGTTCTTGACATGACAAAACATCAGAATTAAAAATACCATTATATCACAATATTAGGTTCCCCCATCCCCCATGCTTTGTAGTGGATGATTGTAACTTAGTAGTAAGTATGAATGCACCAAAGAGCAAGCCAATGAGTGTTTGTATCAATCGATAATCCTTATACCCCAATATTAAAGTGCTTAAGTTAATTTTGTCCTCATGTTTATGAATTAAGAAAAGGTCACCGGTTTATTCAATAGAGACATATTGCTTGTTCCTTGCGCCGAATTTTGGCGATGATAGATAATAAATAATGAACTCTACAAATGTTGACTGGTCTGCTGTGAAAGCTGCATGGAAGTGCCAGAAATCAAAGGTACGCATAGGAAATAACTACCACCAGCTCCTGGCCGATATTGAAAGTGAGAACTTAGAAGTGAGGAAAGAGATCTGCTAGAATTTGGTTTTGGAAAAGAAGGAAGTTGTCAGGAAAAAACAACCTGTTGGAAGTCAACAGTAAATAACAAGAATTTTCTTCTACGCCCAGCTGAGCAAACTGAATTTGACCTCAACTGGGAGAAACTCCTGCTAAATCTTGAAACGGAAGGTCTCAATGTGAGGAACGATACGGCATTGGACGGCAATTGTAAATTTTCCGCTGTTTGCGACCAGATGCAGCGCCTTCGTGGCGTTCACAAGTCTCATGAAAGTCTGATCTTAAGTAAGAATTGCATCCAGTTCAATGTGGTTTTGGGGCATCAATTGTAATCGTGAATAAAGGAAAATGGCCGGGGGATAATTGCCACAATGCGTTGAACAGTGACGTGTCTTAAAAATAATTAATAAGAACAGAGCAAATTTCTGTTTCAAGTGTTAGCTACACTCCTCACATCTGTAGGGTTTCTCACTAGTATGAGTCCGCATGTGAGTATTCAGATTACCCAGTTTACTGAACTGCCTGCTGCACTCCTCACACCTGTAGGGTTTCTCACCGGTGTGAGTGTGCATGTGACTCAAAGGTCAAGCTGCAAGAAGTGCAGAGGAAACTTGAGGAGGTCCGTACGACCATCATGGTAAAAAAAAGGAGATCAAAGACAAAAAAACGCAATGGCATTGCAGCCCAACCTGCCTAGACTACCAAAAATATACCCATCGGACCTCTCTGATCCGGCCATCGGCGAGACCTCTCTGGGCGAGGGGGCTTTTAGAAAGGTGTCATTGAAATTTTTTGGACGTACGTGACTTTTTGATTTTGCTATCCCTCAAAGAAAAATTAGTACATTAGATCAAGGAGTTCCATTAGTTTGTGGATATATCCTCCTTATACAAAGAGATTATGTTAAAGAAAATCACTCTTGCTGTTTAACTTACGTACATTCAGGTTGAGAAATCCAATTTAATTGAAGACAATGGGTGGCACTCAGATTTAACAAACAAACAACTAAGTATAATACCCTTTTTGTATTTGAGCAAAATTCAGATCAGCTATTATTTTCATGAAATGATTACACAGCACTATTGAAAGATTAGTTCTACTTAATTATTTGGGGTGCTTCAGTCTGGGTGCTTGGGTTTCCCCACGCTCGTACCCAGCGCCGGAAAAGCCATAGGTTTAGATCGTCGGCTTTGAAATTATGATATTTGTATCAAGCTTCCATTTGAAATTTTGTAGAAGAAATATTATTAATTTCTTGTGACAATCTTTTCAATAAAAAAATTATTCTGTACACGGCTTATCTGTTTGCAATTGCTTTTAAGTATGTCATTTTGAGTACATGTACATGTTCGTCGGGAATGAAGTCGTGTACCGTTAGAGGCTGTGGCTGCCCACGTTTCTGGGAACCGAACGGACACAATACAGCTCAGAAGCAGCTAATCATCTTGCAAACATGAAGGCCGACTGGTCGCCCTATGTCAACCAACATTTACTGCAGGCTGACGAACCTGTGGTCAGATTCCGCTATGGCATTGACGAACGACCACAGAACAAGAACAACATCATCTGTGCTGTGATGGCGTGCATCACTCCAACCAGAAGTGTGGAGGAAGCAGTGGAACGTCAACGCACGATTAAAGAAGAATATTGTGTATTTTTGGACAGTGGTATGTACAAATGAATGATAATTAAGTATTTGATGAATTATTTTAGGTATGCAGTTGTGGTATATCTGTACTTGAATCTGCCATATCTACTTTATCTATATCTTTCCATTCTGCATGCATGAACCAAAAGAGGTTTTCCTTGGTCGAAGATTACATTTGGATTGGAAGCAGTATATTTAGCGGATAGGACTGATTAGTTTGATAAGACCCCAGACGGTGCCGGCCTTAGGCCGCGCCGAGCACGTACGAGTTGCAGGAAATGGCACCGACGGGCCAAGGCCGTCGATATGCCGGGAGACCGCCGGCGCCAGACTTGACACCTGCGAACCAACGTATTAGTATAAAAGTTGAGAGTTAATTTGATTCGGATTTTGTTATTAGACCGGGTGGGGGATACGTGCCATACACTCTGTTTCCCACACAGGTCCGCCTGCGCCGAGGGGAGGTTCAGGCACGAACCATGGGCAGCTACCCCGGCAGATGTCGCGACGGTGGTCGGATCGCCAAGACCCGGGTCGTCACCCTTCAGAAAGAAGGAACTTTAGAGGGGTCCGGCGCATCTCGGGTTAATAAGATTGAAAATGATCTGGGCGCGACGGCTGGAGAGGAGGCGGACGGTTGTGACGACAAGAACGTGGTGGCCCGCCCAGAACAATCTCGCAGTCTACTATGATCAGGCCAGCGGGCAGGTCCGCCTCGAGGGCGCGCCGTCCACCAGCAGGGCACCTGTTCCTCCGACCACCGCCGGTGGAGGGCGACGAACAAACACTTCGGAAGCTGAAATGGGACCTTGAAGATCGACAGACGGTCTTGCTACAAATAGGCGTTAAGAGAAGAGGAGGGGTGCCAGCCGTATGAGGGACTGAACCGGCGCCTATGGGAGGACTACCCGCCACCATTAGAGCCCATCACACCGGTGAAGCAGGAATTCGACCTGGTCCGAACCCGGCTCTCGCTCTTCCCGAAGCACGACCCTAGCATCGTTCCCTGGCCAATGGAAGCGGAAGAGCTGCCTATACGCTGTGACAGGGTATACGCACGCCCGGAAGATCTGCCAGAGGTTGTGGCCTGCTTACAGTGGAACGTTTGCCTGAAATACATGATCCCCTAATTCATCAGATACTCCAGGAACTGGACACATCCAAACAGAGCAACATCACCTACAAACGCAACATCAACAAGCTCAAGAAGGAACTGAAGCAAAAAGAAGACAAAGTTCAAACCTTCAACATGGAATTGCTCCGACTGTACCAACATCTCCAAAAATCAAGCAACGTATTAGTATAAAAGTTGAGAGTTAATTTGATTCGGATTTTTCTTATTGGACCGGGTGGGGGATACGTGCCATGCACTCTGTTTCCCACACAGGTCCGCCTGCGCCGAGAGGAGCGTCAGGCACGAACCATGGGCAGCTACCCCGGCAGATGTCGCGACGGTGGTCGGATCGCCAAGACCCGGATCGTCACCCTTCAGAAAGAAGGAACTTCAGGGGGTCCGGTGCATCTCGGGTTAATAAGATTGAAAATGATCTGGGCGCGACGGCTGGAGAGGAGGCGGACGGTCGTGACGACAGGAACGTGGTGGCCGCAGTCTACTATGATCAGGCCAGCGGGCAGGTCCGCCTCGGGGGCGCGCCGTCCACCAGCAGGGCACCTGTTCCTCCGACCACCGCCGGTGAAGGGCGACGAACGAACACTTCGGAAGCTGAAATGGGACCTTGAAGATCGAGAGACGGTCCTGCGACAAATAGGCGTCGGGATCGACCGGGTCCACATACGGCTGTTAAGAGAAGAGGAGGGATGCCAGCCGTATGAGGGACTACACCGGCGCCTATGGGAGGACTACCCGCCACCATAAGAGGCCATCACACCGGTGAAGCAGGAGTTCGATCTGGTCCGGACCTGGCTCTCGCTCTTCCCGAAGCACGACCGTAGCGTCGTTCCCTGGCCAATGGAAGCGGAAGAGCTGCCTATACGCTGTGACAGGGTTTACGCGCGCCCGGAAGATTTGCCAGAGGTGGTGGCCTGCTTACAGTGGAGCGTCGCTTCGAGAGACGAGTGGAACCGTCAGGGACAGACCGAGATCTTACGGTTGAAGCTAGACGGGCGCAACAACCATCCTGAGTTGTGCCAACTCATCGAACTACCCCACGACGAACTCTGCCGGCTCATCATGCAGGGCAGCGTTCCTCCCTACACCGAGCCAGATTTCGACTTTGACGCTGGTGCGAACGCCGGTGCCGACGTGGAAGGAGAGCCAGGAGACCTCAGTGATTTGCGCGATTTCGAAGAGCTGAGGACGGCGAGGGCCCAACTATCACAGAAGAGGCGAGGATTGGCCCGCGTGAAGCAGCAGCTGGTCGCGGAGAGGGGAGGGTACGCGACCCGGCCCTTCCAGGACATCCACCGCCTCCTGACCGAGGACTTCGGGGGACATCCCGACGGCATCATAGTCATACCCTTCCCTGGATTCCCGCCAGAGGAAGGTGGACACTTCGACTTTGCGGCGGCCATAGCCAATTTAGAACCCAGATTGATAAATGGGAAATGCTAAAACTTATTTTCGTTGACAAATTGCTGTTGTTGAATTTTACATCTCCTCGGACCAAATTTGGTTAGAGGCGGACACGAAAAAGGGAAAATAAAAGAAAGGAAATTGTTAGAGAAGAGAGAGATTTTGGGCCTTGGTGACTGCTCGCCGCATCGAAGGGAGATCAGAGAACGACTTCCCATCTTAGTCGTTCTCTGGGACTTAGAATTTCCGACTTCCCAAGTCGCCCTAGGCCGAGTTTGGGTTCTTCTACACCGCAAGTGCCTCGCCAGTTCTTGTGAATTGAGACTTTGCCGAATAAACGACATGGACACGAATCGTTGGCGCTCCTAGCCTTTCCCTCGGACATCGCAGCAGGTAGGTGGTTTCGAGACTCTGTCAACAAACCGTCGTGGGGTGGGTCAGAAGGAAAATATAACTCAGGTAGACTCAACTGTATGGTTAGGAACTTTGGCCAGGCATTGCCCATTGGAACTTAGAGGGATGTATAGGTTTGTCTTGAGCGAGGCAAGAGTTCGAACCCGCCGAACTGACCTTGGGGTCCGTACTCCAAGGAGCCTCTTAATGCGAAGCTAAATTGGTCAGTAGGTAAGATCGCACGATCTGTCATTTATTTGTCACTGGAGTTCCGGAGGTTTTTGAGAAGTTATTAATTGAAAGTTATATATTCCGATCCAATCAGGGTTGAGGATTTTGGCATCATTTAACCTTATTTGGACCAAGTCCGCCCCCAAATCAAGAAGAGTAAAGAGAGAAACTTATCTCAAAAAGGAGGTTTCTGGAGGAAAACTTCCACAGCTGAATCTTGGACCGCTCCGAGAAACGGGCACATCCCGTTCTTTGTAGCGCCTTAGTATACGCATGCGCGAAATTTTGAAAATTTGAATTTGGCGCCACCCGCGGCCGCGCTGGGTACTGCAGGTCTGTTCCTATTCTTGCGCAAGACTAACTTTGACCAATCATAACTCGCTAATACGGTCACATGACGGGCTGAGATTGGAGAAGAAGGCAGCCATGGTTGTATTCCTTGTGTGGCGAGTGTTTGATGGTGGTCCGGCGAAAATATCGCGGTACACTTTGGGAACGGAGTAATCAGAGCGTGCAACGACGAGGTGCTGCGGCGGGGAGTCAAGGGCAAGTTCAGGTGGGTTTTGGAAGTGTTTCTCCAGTTTGTTGGTGCATGAGACCCCGGGGAATGTAAAATGTAGCTGCTGCCTCGTGTTTTAGTGGTTTGTTTACTCCTTGAACTATTTTTTTCTTCACGCTGTAGATGCCGGAAGAAAGGGTGCGTAAACGCCATTTTCAGTTCGTTCTAGCCAATAATCATATCTCCCAACGTAGTTTTTTTCCCAATCTCGACGTAATTTTACCGTAATTAGCACACAGTTTCCATACTATGCAGCATATGGGAACGAGGAAGCATGTTTTATTCATATCTATGGCCCTGTACAGTAGTTACTAGCACTCAAATACTAACGGTATGGAATGCATACGGTCCTGCTTCCAGTTCCATTCGAGGGTTCTCCTGTATTCTTTTGATAGAAGCAGAAGTCAACATTCTTAAACATGTATTCTTAACCTTGTAAGTTGTACAAAGTTGTAGTTACAGTAACTTATACAGGTAAGTAAACCTGTTAAGATCTATCTACTTATCCTCAAATTATGTAATCTGAAAATGTAGTATTATATTATACTACATGTACACAAATCATCTACTACACATCTATTGACGTTGTGCAACATTTCATCACTTCATGCCCTACCGTTGTACCTCACTGTAGTTATAGTTAATTGTTGTAGTGCCACCAAAAGCTGTGCAGAAACCATCACAGTTGTTACAATTGATATACAATATAGTAACAAGTGGTACAGCACTGAAAGATCCACATACATACAGTGATATTTGTACAGATATAGTAATACACGTAACATATAATCAAGTAATCAGTGCAAGTACAGATATTGTACTTATTTGTAGGGTGCAAGTTAATATTAGGAATACAAATTGTACATACTCTACATTAATTATCTATCCTTATATCAACTGTTCTTGCTATGAGGTCACTGTAGAAACTCCAAACTTGAAAACTTGTACCATGGATTTCAAGCGATACAATACGCAACACATATATTCTAAATTTGTTCTGACCCACTACTAAACTACACCTTTTTCTTTCTTGGCACAGGCTTCGGTGCTTTGCCCACATGGTCAGGGCTTACATTGATCAAGTGGGTTTTCATTGTGGACTTTAATCGAGCTATGGGGTCAACTATGCGACTTGTCGATGTACCCAGGGTGTTGAACCTGCTATGGATTTGCTCCACCCCCTGCTCAGCCATGAATCCGAGACCGAACCCCCATCTTCTGATGCACGGCACAACATGATGCTCCAGCATGTGAAACTTGACGCTGGTCACGTGGCTGTGATCCCGGTATGTCTGTAGAAACAGTTCGATGTCCATTGCTGGAAAATATAGATGTGGAGGAAATGTTTAAGGCTCCATTAAAGTCATCGTTCTGTAACTTTCCCCATATAAAACATGATACTTGCCCAGTAACATTTCCCCCAGGTAACTACTCTTACTTATATATGTGTATTAGGTCTTACCTAGCTGGTCTATGTCCTTCTCTCCCATTGGTTTGCTATGGGCATATGCCCGGTGGCATTTGGCAAAGAGTTTAAAAAGCAGGTCATATTTCCTCGCCACTTCCTTGCCATTTGGGATCAAGGAGAGGGGGAAGCCTGGATGTCCTTCCAGCACATCATTCACTGCCTGGTCCACAGCTGATGTCAAGGCCTCAATTGGTTTATCCTAAGAAAATGCACAGGGATAGAGTTTGCATACTAAGAAAGCAGTTTCATGCACCGTAATATTTTATTGATACAGTTGAGTGCTAAGTCTTATATGTGTACCTCAACAAAATATATTTGATTAACCTCAGATGGTACTTGTTCAAAACCCTGCATGATAATTGTGCATGGAATATAAAGTATGGTCTGTTACAGACATTCTGAAACTTTAATACTCTTATAGCAATGCATATGGACAACAATTTTCTTGTAAAGCAAGTTTTGGTCCACATATTTTCACAGGGCATGTGTCGGCAGGGATCATGGAGGGGCTCATTCAACCCGATGTTTAAAGTGATGAATGCCGCGAATGCACAGGGAACAGTTCTGTTCCGTGTGTTCAAGGCCAAAGGTTTCCGAGAAAAGTAAGTTGCAAAACTAAGTTTACTGATATAAAAGCAATACACAGACATGGATAGGATTATGCTCAGGGTTGATGCAAATATGTATACCCTTGCAGACTGCAGAGATAAAAGACATACAGTACTCACATGTAGCATTTTGTGCACATCATTTCCAACAAAGCTTCGGCTATGATAGGCCTGCACATGCACGTTGAACTCGTTAAGGACAGGCTCCAGGCTGCTGGCAAAGGGGCCCTTCCCTTTCTTAATGCTGGCTTTGCTGAGGATTTCAGCTGCCTGCTCCAGCTGCATTAGCAAAATAAGAAATACATTGTAGTCAATAGTGCAAACAGTACTGTTTCGCACACGCCATATTTGTGTAGAGCGGTAGGCATCACCCCGGCTACTTGGCTGTAAAGTTGTAAGCTGTGGGGAGACCACATTACACTACTGCTAGTTATAACAAGTATATTTTTACAATTGCAACATTTGACCTTCACCAATTTTGTTTTGTTATGTTTCCCCAGGCGCTGCTGAGGGTGAAGCCAAGGAAACCTACTGTACATATGGTCTAAGTTCTATGCACCACATGGAAAAGAATGATTGAGTGAGTACGCTTACCAAATTGTCTCGTTTCTCTGTTAGTCCATCAATGATGGCCACAGCCTCGTCAAAGACAGCTTGAGCTATCTCTCGGTCTTCCACGTTCTGGTCCAGAGCCATCAACGCAAGGTTGTCTTCATTCTCTTCAATGGTATCCTGTAAGTTCTCTGCCTCAGTCTCATAGGCCTGAGCCTTGTCGATAGCCTGTATGTACGGCTGCAAACAGGCAAGGCGTTGGTCTTCCTCGATTCTGTTTCTGTCTAGCTCATCTTCCTGGATCACTACCTGTAAGTAGCGCTGAAGCCGCAGGTCCATTGTATGTACATCAGTCTCTAGCAGCTTGTAGAGCTTCAGGAAAACGCCCAAGCTGATGTGTAGGGCTGGCACTATAGTCTGCAAAAATATTGAGATAATACTGTCAGATAGATAGCCAAATATTTGTGGAAACTCGAGATATTGTTTGCATGGCTTTACGGCTACCAAAGGTAGTTGTTCATATACATTCATTTACCTGGTCAATTGGGATGGGGAACATTGCGGAGGCAATGGCGTTGTGATGATGTTTAGCACGTTGCCTCCGGCTCCTTCCCACAGTCACGAACTGAAGGTGGTGTGTGGCCAGTGTCTCTAGCGTTCTTGGAGTCAACTGGAGCGGCTGGTCGTCTCTCTCCCTCTTCATATCCTCTTGTGTGATATCGCACCACAGGCATGGCCTATTGCCTGTGATAAAATTGAAATAGTAAGTCCTAAGTCATGTGATTTGCCACCTCCCTAATTCCGATGGAAAAGGTAAACATGAAATGAAATGAAAAGGCACTTAAAAACTACTCTCATTTCTTATGCAAAATATGGCCTTACCATTTGCTCCTGAGATTCCATAGATCATGCCTAAATAGGCATAATCGCCCACGCTTAACAGTTTTATGGAGTATTCGAGGCCATCACATCTGTAGAAAAAGTAGCGAAAGAGATTCAGTTCATTTGTTATGTGGCGGATATGATCATTAATGTAATTGTATGAAAATATGTAGATTTCTCTTTAAATATGATAGAGCAAAGGATGAACGAACATAATGTTTACTCAAGTGAAGGAATGAAAATGCGAGAATACCTCCACATTTCTTGCTGGATCTCCTGAATTTCTTTAGAGAACCTTGAGAGGGCCAGCTGAAGATTCTCCCTGGAGTCTTTCGCTTCAAAGACGCACACTACGACTGAGTTGTCAATGGCATTTGGCCTTGCCTTGTTGAGTACTTCAAACAAGAACTTGAAGGACCCCCCACCGTGATCCCCGCCGACCTTAACCCACACCTCGTTCGCTGGTATGGCGTCCCCATGCCATGTCAGAGTCCTGTAAAACATGTGGAGCAAAAGTCAATATATGAGAAAAGTATCACCCATATGCATTAGAGTAAGAGAAGTAAGTACTATCATTACTTTTAACCATGGCACTGCCAGAGTTTCAGCCCAGTCAAAATTGAAAATGTTTGGCCGCAGACCTCCCTCACAAAAGTCGCGAAACAGCTGGGCGACCTTATTTCCCGGCTTCAAGGTTTCATGCGCTACTCGCATGCGATGTTGTTTTCTGCCCAGGAACTGGGCGCGGCTCACAGAGCATGTTTCTGTATCATTGATATATCCTACAGACTACACGTCATCCTATCGTGTACCAGTTTAACTTACCCTGCCTCTTTACTTCTCTTTAGGAAGTCCCAGAGTGCATCCTTCATAGAGTGGAGGTAGGCGCATGGCCGGAGTACCACCTTCGTCTCATCGTCTACCTTCAGAGTGAACGGTAGGTTTTCACATACCACCTCCATGTCTGACAGGAGCTGAGCTGCTCTTGCCCTAGACACCTTCTCACTCTCTACTATAATGCCATACTGGCGCATCCACCTGTGAAAAAGACAATTAACAGGTTCAGCTGTATGCCAGACTTGTCACAAATCCCTGTGCAGAGGTGTAAGAATAGTGTCTCCAAGCAGATGTTGGAGTGTGAAGATCAGGTTTTCTGACTGCCAAGCTTACAATTTTCTACCCCAACACATCTGCTTGGAGTAATACGCTTTGCTCAAACCTGGGCAAGTGGAGGCAGTAAGCTATTTTGTTCAGCTGTGACTGTAGCAACCCAATTATGAACTCGGGTATATAGACTACAGATATATAGCCTGACCTGAATACCTTTTTTTGCCATGTTAGCATCATTGAATATGTCAGTCACAGATTTTGTCATGCCATGAAATACTTTTCTAGTGACACATATGTACATACAATACAGGCCATGGATCAGACCATTACAGCTTTATTTTCGAAAAGTTTATGTGTTTAAATTATTATCTTAGATGTGCTGAAAAGAGACACTAGTTTACAAGCTGATGGCATGAGGAAGGCTCTGCAGGACAGGAACTTCTGGGCAGCCATTGTGGTTCGGGTTACAGGAATGATACCTGACTGTCTAATATCCCTGCAGGATTAGCACTTCTTCTGTATTTCATTTTCCTTAAGAGAGGATGTCATTACTGTCACTTTTGTTCAATTCATGAAAAGATGGTTACAACTAATAAGCTATTAGCCCTACATGTTGTATATAAAATCTCAAAAACATAGAAAATACCTCCGAAGTTCATCACACTTAGCCCAGTTGATGTTCACACTTGTCTTCATCCCCAGGAAGTGGCCACTGGGGATGCGCACCTGGCCAACATCCATCAGCTGGAGGAGACGTTGGAGTTGGTCCTTCTTACACCTCGCAACCTCTGCTGCCAGCTGCACCTCAGCACAGCCTCCGCTTAAGTCATCCCTAAACCCCTCCTCCCGACGCACTCGTTTTGCAACCGTTGATGCTGATGCATCAGCGCTGCTCTTCTGAGGTTGGGGGGTGTGGGTGAACTTCATGGGCTAAGGGGTTGGGAATTGTTCGAACAGATCATGTCACTAACTACAATTATGTCACACAAGTAATGCTCTTGTGAAAATGTTGCTGAGCTTATTTTTATGTGTGTAATAAGGCCACTCCCTGTGTAATAGACTGTGTAATATACTTCAATTGTATTTCTGTTTTATCTAAAAAAATTCTTATGTTTGATATATGGGCTATTCATGAAACAAATTACATGGCATTGTGAAGTTAGACAATTTTCTGGTCACATGGCTTGTATCAGTGCCCTTCAAAAACAGAAAGTTTTAGTATTTTTCATATCTGTTTGCATACCCATCCCCTTGTATTTCAGAAAATAACCAAATCAGTGTTAAGATAGAATGCACTTGATGTTGTGAAAATATATTTCTTACCTTTCCTCCTGTTTTGGCAACAAAAGTTTTGTTCTCACTTCCCTGGCCCTCCAGCTTTCGCCGAAGCATGGCAGTGAACGCCATGTCTTCATCTGTAGACAGAGGGCCTTTTTCTTCCAAGTCAACTCTCACGCTGCCAGGTGTTATGTTAACATTTGCCGTGACTGGGTTTAACGGCTTAGGAGCCTGAACCAAATACACAGGAGGTGGTGCCGGTGGTACAACCAGAACTACTTGGATTGGGGGAGGGGGGCTGATGTTCTCTTGTTTTGATTTACATGTACTATCTTTATTTGTGACACTTGGTGATACATGACTCTCAGCCCTGGGTCTCCCCGAAGAACGACTCCTCTTCCGTCGTCCACCCCTCGACAATGTATGCACTTTTTCGCAATGTATACAATCATTACTGTGGTGGTACCATGATACCCGCTTTGGGCGATTCTGTTTTAGGGGCTTGTACAGTCTTGCCCTGCACCCATTGCATAGACAGGGTGGATGTTGGTCACTCCTGTCTTTTAGTACATTCACCCCCACACCTGCTGAATCTTGTCTGCATAATCTGAGCAGAGGTTAGGGTGAAGCTTTTGCAGCTTTTCTTTCTTTGTAAGAGCTACTTCACCGCAAAATCTGCACAGCTTTGAAATGTTATCTGTATGTACTTGAAGTGCAGACATGACACTTGTAGACACATGTATGTATAATATATATATAAGACGGAAGAGGAGTATGATAATATATATATATTTATATGAATATTCGTATGTGTTTCTCTGAATGGCAACACTTTGTGGATTTAGCTAGTCTATGTACATCAAAGAATGTTTTGACATTAGAACGAGCAATGTACTAAAATATACGGCATGTTAAATTTCAATCCCATATGGTTGTAAACAAACTCATTTGTATGCACTTATTTATTTGTTTTTATTTTAATGTATGTATTATGCATAGATGTAGCAGACCTAATGAAAGTTGCTGTACTTAGATAGATTGTACAATGTGTATCTGTCAGGAGAACAGTCAATCCTGTACTCTTATTCTATCCATTCATTACATAGTCTTTGTTTTGATATTCGACACTTTGGTGGGGACGGTTCACATACAGCTATCAAATGGGCTTAACTTAACGTTTTTCAGGGCTAAACCGGACGTGTTTTTAAACAATGGAGTCTCAAATTGTGTTTAAGATAACTGACGAACTATTGCTTCAATTTACCATGGAGTTAGGTCAGGGCTAGGAGGCAGGGCATGAAGGTAGCAATGGATGACAGTACATAATGTATTAATGCTATGTAAATATACCGCTTGAACCGGCGCCGCACAGAAGAAAGAAAAAATAGGTCAAGAAAAAATAACTACCGAATAAAGGAGAGAAACAGATCAAGTTCTTAAATAACTAGTCAGTTATGGGCGGTTAATTGGAGAAAAATAAGTAAATTGAGGTCGAAAATTACCGCAAACCCGGAAGTGAAGAAAAGCCGATGTAATGCCCAGTCACGGCGAAATGATGTATGTATGAATGTAAAAGCGGGAATTCCCCGGCGGGAAGGTAAGTCTGTGTGCGTGTGTGGTGGGCGGGGCTTATAGATACGTCATTCACCGTATTTAGATGTGATTGACACTTTATTAGGTCATAAACCCAGCGGTTACTTCCTAGTTACGTAGTAAATATTTTGTTGCCATGGTCCCGCCGACGCCGTCTTCCCATGATGCCCCGCGAGAGCAAATACTGCGCAGGCGCAGACTAAGATCTTCTTCCGGGGTCAATTCGCCGGCATGTGCGGGAGCATCAGCTGAGGGAAGTGATATTCTTAGAACTAGAGTTCATCGAATACTGAATACTGGAACTCCTAGGACTTTGAACTTAGCCGCAGGGTGAGGAGAAGTTGACTATATCTGCCATCATCAATCGAACTTTCTTGTACATTCCTGGATGTGTGAATAAACGTCTGGTCAAAGATAGCTCCCGTGTTGCCTGAATCCATTCGAAGTCATCACAGTAAGGGTTCAAGTTCACCAAGACTACCAAGTCATATCGACGGTATCCCCTTGCGTTACAAGAACTAAGAGGGCAGAGAGAAAGCAAACCGGTATTGTGTCTAATCCAGACCTGACCCTTCGTGATCGTTTTGTCGCTGGTTTGCGTGACAGTGCCCTGGCCACGCAGCTGAGGGCACATGTTAGGCATAATAGGCGGTGCACGTTTATGGACGTGCGGCAGGAGGTAGACGAACTTACCGTCGGGCGCTCACCCAGGAGGGAGGCCAACGTGCGGGGCATCTATGCCCAGTCTAGCGACCGACGGCCGTCGGTGAGTGGGCCGGGAGTAGCGGACCCAGGCTATCGGATCCACGACGAACAGGAGGCTCTAATGAGGGAACTTGCTGACCTTCGTAGGCAGAAAGCCGAGCTCCGAAGACAGCAGGATGAGCTTATCAGGGCTAACGTGGCCTTGGTAAACCAAATACAGCCGCCGAGGCGAGGTGGGGAAGGTCTACGCCCAGCCTTCAGCGTCCCAGCAGCAAGGCGACCAGATTATAGGGAGGACCGATTTGGGCCTGACCGCCGCCAATAGGAGCGCCCTCCCAGGCGTCAGAGGTATCGCTTTGCTGCGGACGGTGAGTCGATTAGCGCTGCATGCGGGGAGGTCGGACACATTGGCCGAACTGTGGACGTGGGCGCTATTCTCACACACGGACGGACCCAAACAGGGGCCCGGGTCCTAGGGGCCAGCGTTCGTCGTCTGGGACGACCCCTGGACTGTTAAACCAGGGGTCTCCGATCCGCCGGCGAAGGGCAACCGATGGAGAGCCCTAAGCCACGCCCCAAAGGGATAGTTTAGATGCTTGTTGTTGTAGTAGTAGTTATGCACGTAGGGAATCCGTTAGAGTGCCACAATTGACGGGCTCGTTAGCCTCACGTACAATAGGGCGAAGTTTAACCGCGAATGTGAAATTTGATGGTAGGGAAATTTCCGGTTAGACGGACACCGGTTATGTGGTAACCATCATGACGCGTGCTTATCTGGAAAGTAACTTTGATAATGAAGTTAAGTTCGTGAATAGTAGTTTCATATACATGTAGGTTATCCAGGTTCAGCGGCACATACGCCCGTCTGGTTCGCCGGACGCAGTACACTATTACGGACAAAATCGTCCATTTCATACAGATTTACGAATTGACGAGAGTTTGCCTGAGTCTCTAAACACGACGGACAACTTATAAGGTACAGAAAAAAGTATTTATGTTAACCGCTGTTCAAGCAGTTAGTCTGGTATGACCTTGCTTTACAACAGCTAGTTAGAAGAAAACCGCAACCCTATGACTCAAACACAGAAGGCATATTGAGAAGGTTGAGCATATCGAACTCTTACAAGCAACGTCTTTTGACAATCTCTCAATCATGACTTTAACATCCAGCAAACCCATCTAACTTAGCTGAACCAGCCCCCACTGAGCCAGAGGCACAGTCCCCGAAGTCTGGGTTTCCATGAGACTGGACAGCTGTGAGAATAGACCTGACTAAAAATCCCTGAGTAAGCTGGATGTTCTGTCACAAGCCAAATACTTACGCTCTGCAATTTGTCGCTATCGGTTCTATCGCCAATATCGACGATTAAGTGGGCATAGGTTGCAATATCCGTTGCATACAGTTGGCCTTAACGAGAGGAGTGTGATTTTTTCCCCTCTTTGACGTCACAAATAGTAGAGCTGTATTTCTGTAGATGTTGTCATCTGGAAGTCCTCGACAGTAAACGTCATGTTGTTGGCAGATCATTCCAGAAGCCGCTGTAGAAGAAACACAGATGAAAAAAGATTTAGTCATGCTATACTCCTGTGATGACATTTCAGATTAGCTGCTTTGGCTAACATAATGTGAAGTAACCCACGTACTTCATAATTCTCTCGTCTAGCATGCCCATTGGAACAGACAATACCAGGATGGACATTGGAAATTTAATAAAGGGCTAGCGGCTAACAATAACTTATGGCATAAGAAATCGGTAGCGGCCATTTTTCCAGCGTGCATATTACAACAGTTGGAGCAGAAAGGCGTGTATTTTTCTGGATTTAAAAAAAATATTACTGTATTTCAGCATATTAACAGCACTAATAAGACCCTGTTTGCTGGGCTGTATGGCCAGTTTCAACAAAAGAAAAAGAGTAGCACCGTGTTCTGTACTTCAGTAAACCAGGCATTTTCCGTCCGCCACCCCGTAAACAAGATAATCAATCACAGATGTCAGCCGCGGCCGGCTTCACAATTTCTTACCAAATTGTCAAGAATCGGTATATTTGAAACCAGCGTTAACGACATAGTACAGGACGTTGCCTTCAATTATAATCTGGATACTCGGAACAAAATCTTTAGGTTGAGGGAAAACTGAATGTTCGTGACGAGACATATTTTCCACACACTGCCTTATACAACACGGCGTGACTGAACTAACCGGCCTAATCAGCCCACTGTCCCATAACAATATATCAATATCTATATAAGACAACACATGCATCATGAAGATTCATTCTACAAATAAAGACCACAAGAACGATAATTTGTAGAGGCAAAAGGAGCTAAGTAAGTCCTTACCACTTGCCAACGCCCTTTCTTCTCCAATGAAGTGGGCGACTGCAGGACTAGAAATACTGCCAATATCCATCCGCCACTAGACGAGACCAACTACATTCCAACGTATAAATTAGAGAAAACAGACTTTGTTCGAATACATACTGGGCAAAATATTGTGTCACAATCGGAAAATGATGTCAATACTTTCAAAGTGAACACTTAGTGAGTGGATGCTTCACTTTTGTCTCGCACTACTTTCTGGCGGCACTTGTGTACATCCTGTCTGGGGAGGATATTTGGTGGCGTACCCCTGTGAGGCTCACTTAGGGTTTGTGGGAATATAGCTAATAAGATTTCACTGTTACTATGCATCATCGTAAATATGCTCGCTTTAAATCAATGAAAAGCATTTAATACTAGTGTAACATGTGTAGCTTATTAGCATGTTAGACTAACACGCATGCGTATATGACGTAGCATGAGAAGTCCAAGAGAGAACCTCGGCAGGCAAAGATGCCTGAAGAATAAACAGCTTGAAAGTGCATACTGGCCTGGCTTCATCCTGATAGATTCCTACCAAGAGGTAGATGGACAGTCCGAGAACAGATAGGACGTGTCGCATGGTGTCAGAAGAAGTTTAACAAACCCAAGTTCGGAAAAAGAAGAAGAAGAGAGAGGACAGAGGAAGAAAGAGAAATCTTCCAGACGAAGGACAAAGAAAGCCTTCAAGAGTCTTCAAGGAGACAGATAAGTCCTACAAATTTTTTTCTTCAAGAAAGCATTAAGATGCAAGTCACAAAGTGAGAAGTTTGAAGAAATTCTAGAGAAATGTGGCACCAGACAGTAACGTCTAGACACAGTCACCACGAGGGTAGAGGAGAAAGAGAGAGCCCATTGTTTTACCCGAATTCCAACTTGACACAGCGCTAACGAGGCCCATAGCAAGCTGGACCACAGGTTAAAGATCCCAGACCAGATGCTAGTTAGTATCTACTATGGACAGTTGACAGGACAATAACAACAAAGATGGCCGCCGCCGCCAGCCCTTCCGCCCTGAGACCACCAGGAAACCTGGACATACAGGCTGATAACTTATGTGTTGTATGGAAACGTTGGAAGGCAGAAATAGAACTGTATCTGTTAAATAAGTGATAAACTTTTACAGTCTTTTTTAATCCGTCAAGTTGTTCATTTTTTCTCTGTACATGAATATCATATATGCATTTGATTTTCCAATATATGCTTTGGTTCTATTCTAATAAATATTTCCCACTATGAACATGGAGATCCTGCAGGAGAAGTGGAGGAGCGTGACCCAGCATGTCGCCAACCAGCATGACAACTTTGAGGAGAACCACTTCTTCAAGAAGTGCGACCATTTACCTCTTTCTGAAGAAGACAGGGCAGACATCAAGTGGTTGAAGCCTGGGTCGCCTGCACACAAGGCCCTGTATGAAGTTGTAAATGAGCCAGCACTTCTAAGGGATATGGCTCGTCTCACTGGATTCAAACACACAGGTAATTCAAACTCAATAAATTCCTGTTCTTTGCCCTAGATGTTTATTTATCTATTTATTTATTCTTTGGCTCAGGCCACGGGCCCATATTAAAAAAGGAACAACAGAGACAATGTACAAACATCTACGTAAAACAATAACGACAAAGATATTACATCAAGTAGTGTAGAAACGAGATGGCGGTAGTACTAGTCGACGGTTCTGGTAAGGTCTCTCGTATAGTTTGTGTGAATTGAATTAGTCAAGTAATCGGGAGAAAAACATACCACTGAACCCATTAGCAGCTGAGCTTGCTGCTACTGCTCAGTGGGAGTGTACCCTGCTGGACTGTCAGTTCGACAAGGAAACATGGACACCTGAGACAAAGGGCATCGAAGACTGACCAAATGTCATGTACCACGAGTCCACGACATCTGTGAGCAGGACGTTCCTTTAGCATTCAAAATCCATGGTGGCAAGGTCAACTGGCGAAGTATGAAGGTCTGTCTTTTTTTTTTCGATTGAACCTTTGTTGAGTAATTTGTACAGCAGCCATTCACGCCAGACACAATCAAAATGTTCGTAAAGTCTACAAAACATGAATATGCCCCTCTAAATACGATATGCAGGTAGATATTGTAGTGCATTGTGTATACACGATGTATATACACTGCAGTCATGGGTACTCGTACATGTTCTTATGTAATATTTGTGCCCAGATAGATCCTCACAGCTTCATAAACATTGGCTCACATATTAACATGTAAAAGGCCAGGTCCTCCGCACGCGAAAATAGAATATTTAAGTCATCCAGTCTACATAATCTCACAAACCCCACAAATATGATTCTAATTGGTAATTCCGAATTTACAGTCTGGTGATATCCTGGCGTGGCCAATCAGGGCATTGAAGCCATTGGCACAAGATCTAGAGGCTGGTAATGCACCAGCGAGGAACGGTCAGAGGCGCCGCCAGGGAAGAGGGTATGCATTGTTTCAATATGCAAGCTAATAAATCTATAAAAACATTGGTACTACATGTCCGACTTCCCTACAAGCCTGAGATACAAAGTAGATGTATCACTAAGTCAAATGAATATGCACTTCTAGTATTTTTAAGAAATTGATTTCGACTTGTTGAGATGTTAGAAAACATTAGAAAACTACAACGAAATATGTAACTCTTACATAGCATACAGCAAAGCATATTTCATGTAAGCCCTTCTGGATAAAGGAACCGCCTTCCTGCTATGCGATTTTGACAATACTGTCGTTCATCAACCTCTCATCGCGTGGACACCAGATGCACACTGGGAAGATTTTCTGGACGTACGACGAAGATTGACGTATTTCAAGACGGAAAGTGATCTTGTAGCTATTCATAGCTATATATATTAATATATAATGAGCTGGGATAAATCAAGATATTTCTCGAAGTTCAGAACTAATCTCAGCCTAGTACATGTAGTGATTAATCTGTCATTTTTCGTCTTCAGATCAAATGTTTAGTAAAGTGGCGGATAAACTCAGACACCAGGCGGCCCTCACACCTGAAAAGCTAATCCACATGATGCCTCAGTGTAACAGACTGAGAGGACTACTCAACATCCGGGACTGGGCTAAAGCCCCACGTTTCTAACATCAAAGGGCATTCCCAACTGGGATAGTTAAGATTACGGCTAAATAAAGAAGACCATGATCTTGTAGACATGTTCTATCGTGAACGGGAAGACCTATGCGACCTAACTCTCATGTGCGTAAGTTGACATACATTGTACCAGTTACAATTGTCGCGCAATCAAGTTCTTCTTCTGTAAATACAGACACACTGATGGCAACAAACTCCGTGATGAATTATTTCGAAAATGGTCTCCCTACCTAGACAGTGAACAACAACGACATGAATGGAAAGAATCCATTAGAAAGATCATGCATGCTTGTGAAAACACTGTGGAATAAAAAAAAAACAATCTAAAGGAGGGGCATAATGGGCATCCCCGAACTCCCAAAATACCAGGAGGAAACTGTCAACACGGATGCTAGCCCAGCAGTCCCGGATGATGTGAGGAGTTAGATAACTTCGTCTCTTAGTACCAAACATCCTAGTGATGCCCCAGTGTAGAGCAGTGTATTAAACATGTTTTTAAACTGAAGACGAAAATGTTTAAGTCAGCAGTTTAGAGCTTAAGGGAACTTAAGTGGTCCCTGTCGTGAAATATCCTATGTAATTCCGATTAACTCTGCTTTTCTTTGTAGATCACTGAAACCGGAGTACGCGTAGCAGTACCAAAGACTACCAGAGCAGCTCGTCGAAAACTTTTGAACAGTAAAAACTAGGAGATCACCGGCGTCCCCTTCAGACTGATGGACGGCACCGGTGACGATGGCCAGGGGTCTATAAAGACATGGACCCAGCATGTAGAAAGCTTGTAGAAAGGTTAAAGCAGTTCCTGAACAGCGATAAGGTGTTTTTTGGTCCATTGATTTTTCAACAGCTGATTTGTACATCTGTTCATATATCATTGCCTAGAACTTCAAGAACAACTATGATTTTGTGAAGAAATGTATATCTATTTGCAATTTTTCAGATTCCACTACCTGAAGAGGATGAGGCAGATGCAGAACAACCCATCCTCATTGTTGACAATGTCATCAAACTGTGGAAAGTAAGTTGTCTGATTCACACTCATATCTATGATGATGGTGGTCTGATTTCAGTTATACAATTTGGTAGTGCATGTTTCCATTAGCGTCAATAATCCGTAAGTTTACCCTAACAGGATTTCGAGGAACTTGCTGCAGCCATAAAAGCTAGGCCAGGTGCAGCTGGACACCTGAGTCCCACGGCTTTCCTGGCAAAAGCACGGCGATGGGGGGACCATTTCATCACATTCATCACCAACGCCCACGTAGTGCAGGACTTTCATCTGGACACACTCTCAAAGTACCAAACACCATCCGGGCCATGATTTCACAATACCAATAGTACTGCAAGGAAACCGACTTCATCCCTATGGGAAAAACAACACTCCAACGAGTGTTGGCTGCCTGCAGTGTATCCGTAAGGACATCACTTCAAGGTCTTGGTTACTTCACAGCTGAAGGTAGCTATACTCCTGCGTATGGACTGACCCATTGTTTTCATACGGCTTAGTGTTGATATGACCCTATCGCTAGCATCTAGGTCGTAGAATGTAAATGTAAGTAGTTGACTGTAGTAGAAACTAGTCCTTAATAGCTCTTTATCTGTACCATTATACCCAATGTATCATGTACTTGCAATTAGCCTTCGGGCATGTACTTGCAATAAACATATCATATCATCAGAGATTGAAGGATAAGATACAGAATCTGTCATCCTCCTCTGGACACGATTTAATGAAGCCCTGCAATCCATTGCCAAAAGCAAGACCTACATTATCAATCCTATAGGATGGAGGTGTGATGAATAGAGTGCAATTTGGGTCGGGCTTGAAAGTGACTTTCTTGCACATTTAATTTCAATCAGTCTGTGCGTCTTCATGCAAGGGGGCTGGGCAGTGAGGATGCAGTGAAATGTACAGAAAAGGCAAAAACATTACAACAAGATCCTTCACCAGAAGGCTATAATGAATTATATCGTAGATTACAAAATTTCATCAACAGAAAACAAAGACGAGTTGAGCTTTTGTAGAAATGGCTAGCATGGTGGCATGAACGTCATTTTCATGTATTTGAAGCATTCCGACCAAACGTAAATGTTCCAAACATGAACCTTTCAGAATCATATCACTCTCGTTTCACAAGATCTGGATCCTGTGAAAGCCTACGCTCTGGCGCTACAAGAATTATTGAAGCGGGACAGCCTTTAGCTGATAATGACAATATTCTGAGGGATAGGTTTTTAGATGGAATAAAAGACAAGTGACTGCGCCGCCAGTTGCGTAGAGAAGTGCTGAGGGCAAACTCGGCCAATCCCAGAACATTTAAGGAGATAAAAGGAGAGGATTTCCACCTAAGCGGGGGGGTTATGTTCTAGGCAAGTGCAGGCTAGGCAAATGGTTATGGGGGCAATCCAAGCATGACGGACGAGCTATCGCGTCTCCGTCGAGACACAGAGACGTCCCTGGAGAGTATTCGAGGAGAGATATCTCGGCTTGCCGAGCGCCCTAGTTCTACCTCTGGATACAATCACCTTGAACACGGTCCTTTCTGAACATGTGGAATACCCTCTACTCCCACATCTCCATAATTTCCATACATTAATAATTGGGTGAGTTTGTCAAACGAGCTATCTTACTGATGATTTTTTCCATCATATTGCATCGTGACTTAGAACTGAAAAATTATTTGCTGAGACTATTTTTTTCATACATGAGGCACGTCAATACAAAATTCTTGGCAAAATCTGGCGTTATGTAAAGGTGCCAGCGACATTTTGGCAGAAATTTGACCAGGGCACACTGTGTGGTGCAGAGTTCTACAAGCGGTTCAGCATGACGAGAGGCACATTTCAGATGCTTTATGGCAATTGCATTACGTAACTTGCTTCACGTGGCATCAATAAACACATGTACTGCATTTCACTTTACACCTTGGGACAGACTCCTAGTAACCAGTCTCCTGGGGACGGGACACCTGACAACAAGTCTACTGCATGATCACCCAAAGCTGCCATCCTAAATGACCTGGAAACGCGCTACCAGGAGACACAAGGAATGGACTTCTTGGAATGAACCACACAACAAAGGGTCGCAGTTGTTCAGTTGGCTCCAGGCGAGGAGAAAGACTACGGCCGGAAGGAGTGAAAGTGTGGAACAACTTCAAGTTTGAAGAGAAAGGCATGAGTGTGGAATGCTTTCGGTATCGGGGAAGATAAAATGACAACTTTCACCTCAGTGCCATGTGTGCAGAATCTTACAACAATGATTCAGTGCAGGAGTTTCTAAAGGTGACAGAGCTTGTCTTTTGTGGAATGGAAGGGTGGATAAGAAAGGCCTTGGCAGGATAAGCATTCAAATGGGACCGAGATGTAGAGACGAACGCCTTCACAGAGTGGCAAATTTCCTTTACAACAGGTTTATTGACGAAAGGCATATTTCTCATGTCTGTCATACACGAATTATATAGTGGAAGAACATCAAGGAGCTTGATTACATCAATAATGAGCGAAAGACCTGTACTAACCGTGGACATTGCCGCAATCATGGTGTCTACTGTCTACAGAAATTACGGTGTTCTACTTAGTTTTTTCATCATTGTAATTTATGCTCCCTTTTCCTTAATATCTACATCCATCTTGGAAGACCTGCTGAAATCACAGCAGCCTGCTACCGACCCAAATGACTGGGATCCAAACGACTACCTATAGGTGCGACCTTATGTTACATATATCTAATTACTAAATTATTAAAATAGCCTATATTACACAGACGGGCAATACAAACATATTGCTCCTAAAATAGCCTATATTACACAGACGGGCAATACAAACAGATAATGGTTTGGCAAACGGCTTCTTGAAAAATTTAACCGCAGCAGAGCACAAATGGAACTCCTGTAGGTCGTCACAGGGTCAACTGCACCATTAAAGTCGAAAGACAAAGTCTCAGTCTTGTTTGTTTATAATTCTTTTTTTTTTTAAACTTGAACCCTGTAACATATCAAACAATGCTACAGTACCAAAACATATATCATATCACACCACGGTCTGAAAGAATGCTTCACTTCATAGAAGTACATCTGCTTTCTATCATTGCAATCAAAAATGGCGGCGAGTCCAGCTTTACTCTTGCATTGTTTGCCGCTTCTTAAACACTTTTCTTAAGTTGAGCCCTTGAGCGTGAACATGAAGGCAGGGTATAGCATAACTGTACAATAATACATGTATTACTGATATATATATATATATATTTATATTTTACCAGTGTTGTGTCCCCCTCAGTCAAGGACGAAGAAGAACGTGAGGAAGCATTTAAGGAAAAGTTTTCCATCTACCTTCCCGCCTGAATGCCATCACCAAGATCATGGGTCACAACGTACGTCACGGGATGGCCAGACACATTCGATGGTCGCAGAGATCTATCAGCCGCAACGAGCAGACACATTCGACGCGCCGCGGAAAAATTAGCCGTTTGAGCGGACCTATCAGCCGCTCACAGAATTCATTCACTTTTCCTTGTTCAACATTTGAGCTTGATTGCTTCACATTTTAATTTGGATTTAATTTGGATATATTTTTATAGAAAGGGGCAGGGCGTAGATTGGAATAAATTGATAATTGGAATGTTTAAGAGGTCACGAGAGACTGGAAAGCCTGTGCGGCCTGAGGGAACACCAGAAATCATCGCTGTATCATTCAACAACAGGTTAAATAAAAGTTGGTAAAAAAAATAATAATAAAAATCGATGCGTTAAAGCTGCTTTAAGAAAAACTGGGCCCCATATATTGACAGTCACGAGGTACGTTTTGTCCGAGAAAAGATTCCTCAAGCAGATGGTATAGGCAGACAGCAGTAGAACTGAAACGGCGAAATAGTCGAAGGTTGGGACGGAATGAGTCCTACCCAAGCTTCCACAGTACGTACCCAAGCTTCCACAGTACGAAAAAAAGCCTTGATGAGGAGCCTACCGTCCCCGATGACCTACGAATGCTTTTGGAAAAAGAACAGAACCCCGAGGTAACTGATATTATGTTCCCATATAGGACTGGGATGACAAAGCCCAACGATTTCGAGAAGATATGGACACCGGATTGGTGGAGAGGAAAAGGTGTGCCCGCTGCAACACCAGCTTCTCCAGGGACAAAGACCTAAAGTACCACCAGAAAGGCTGCATTGAGTGTGTCTGCACTGAATGCCATCAAACATTTGACCACAAACAAAAGTTGAAGAGGCATATCGCCAAACAACACACAGAGAAGTTCAAGTGTCATCAGTGCAATAAGACATTTCCACAGAAATCTTGTCAGGCACCAGAAAAAACATACCTGATACTCATCACAGATATAGACAATCAACACTCAAAATTTATCAAACCCAAGCAGCTTATATTGTATTCCATAGCAGTTCGTCAAAGTGACTTTTTTGTTCCACATGTCAAAACCGTTAACTTGTCTGTACACTTTCCTCTTGTTTCATTATATAGCAAGTAAAATTGAAAATGACAGTTCAAATTCCTGTATTGTATTGTATTTGATTTTAATCAACCATTTGAATTCCCTGATATTTGCATACGCTATGTACAGTGAACATATGCCAGCGCCAATATATAGATATTGATATTATTGTTATTATAGGTTGACCTACGGTACTGCTCGAATACAAGATGGCCATTTTGTGTGTAAGAGGTTTTTAGAAACCTATTGTAATTTCATATTCATAATGGGAACACCTGCGAAGTAGACACTGCCGTCGCTGCTCATCTGTGCCACCAGCCTTGAACTTTTGAGTTTGACCACAAGCGCGATGTTCTGCCGTGACTTGACCGAGATGTAAAAGTACCGTGTACCCAACCACTAAACTTTGTACGACATGCCAAAATGGTGTGGTTTGTTTCTAGCAAAGTACTGTAGCACGATGTCCTGTGTGTTTGTAAGCCTACTGTATTTGTATAAAATGGCAGGAAGATGCTAGTGCTGTTGTCCACACGTGGTCCTACATCTGTAACTGATTAGGTTTCATTAAAGGAGAGAGACCCACGTCTATCGGGAGCAGTTCTGATCAGGCGCCCAGAGTATGTCTCAATCTTTGCTGTCATTTAGCAGTGGTCACTTCATATTATCACTGGTGGCTAGTACTAGATGTACAGGACGTCCTCCGTGAGAGATGAACACGGTAGACTTGTGATAGATGGACACGGGCCGTCGGATAAAAGGGATTCGGATTTATCACGTCAACCTTCTCCGCCCGTGGGAGCAGCCAATGCAGGTTACAGCCTCCAGTATACTCGAAGATTGATCCGCAGAGGACATTCCCGGCCTCGATACAGCGGTGTCTGAAAGTGCAGAGTTATCAGAAATCACCTATAGCCCGCACCTCTCTGACATGCAGCTAGCAGAACTTTAATGCCTGGTCCACACTCAGCAGTCATCTCCGGCAACCCAGGGAAAACCACAGCTGACACAACTCACACACAATGATCAGCCGACTCACCAAAGGGCAGCTACGAGGCAAGAACAGGCGACTTATGAGCTTGAACTTCCTCCTCCAGGAGCATGACATCGTGTTTGAGCACAAAAAAGACATCCAAAACGGTAACGCCGACGGACTCTGCAGGGCTTGGGACATTTGAAGCCAGTTACTTGTCTTATACTAGTTATAATGGAACTTTTGAACCTGTTTTTCACGTTGTAGAATCTACAAATTTCATGACGAACCTGTTCCTAAATAACAAACCGTGGGTACCGTATGATGTTTAGGGACAAGCCTATATATATATATATATATATATATATATATATATATATATATATATATATATATATATATAGTAAACCATCGTACCACCCATGGGCACCGTGAATTGCACTTGAAATTGTGCAGTCCAATAATGTTTTCAACACCGAGTACCGGAAGTGAAGAAACTTCAAAGACAATGTGTAGGTGAAGTCAATTGTGCAAAAACACCGCACCAAGGAAAAGTCGGAAGAGCTGCTTGTGAAGAAGCTATAAGGTGAAATTCTACGTTTTGAATACATACAATGTACGTTATTGATATCCATCCTGACCCTTTCTCAGTCGATTTTCTTCCAGTAACGTTTCTGTCATACAGGTGTATTTGGTGAAATTCAATGAAGGGTTAGCCATGAAACAGAAACTAATTTTCTTATAGTGATTTAGTAATTTTCTAATAGTGATTTTGTAATTTTCTAATAGTGAAATTAAACAGATGCAGGCTTTCGAATTGTCCCCATGAGGTTTTTGGACGGTGACTGAAGGAGGTAAGCAATATACGCAATTCAACCCGTTGGCTGTGTTAGCGGATCCTAATCATGGTCACAATGAACCGTGTGTTCGATGAAATAAGGTATGTTAACCCATTCCAGAGCTTTAGCAGAATTAGTAAACCCTTGGTGCACGCGATTAAGGAGGAAACACTATTCATCAAAAACCTCCATTTCTTTGACCTCACAGATCCCTAATCCCAACCACAAAAGACATGTATGTACTTCCCAGTCGGTAGAGATTGATACGAGCAGGTTTAACGAACTTGTAATCTTTAGCGATTGGTTTACCGATAACTGCAGATTAATAATTTTGTCTTTGTTTCTATGTTGGGAAGTTGTGGTTTTAGCAAGTCGATTTCAAGATCTGTAAAGAGACCAGTGGCAATTAAGCTTTGTTGTTACTTTTAATTTTGAATTCATGTACCGTGAAGAAGCATTTAATGACAATGACAATGAACTTTATTGCATATTCATGCCCAACATGGGCTAAATGCATTAGGTAACATGGAGTAAAAGAAAAGGAACATTGTCATATATCCCATCTAAATCGACAGGGTCTCTTCTCTCTTCTTTAAACATTTGTACACAAATTCACATAGTTTTTCGATTATAACGTAGTTTCTAGAAGACATAATACATGTGAATAACTCGTTATTTGTAAGATGCGCATATTTCTTGTCTACTTGTATTGAACTTACGAGGGATCTGCGCATGTCTGAGTATAGTGAGCATTCTAAGATAAAATGTATTTCATCTTCTATACAATCCTTGTCACAGAATGTACACATTCTGTCATTTGGTGGAGTCTGGTTGTACCTACCAACTTCAATTTGCAGTGGATGATCGCTGATCCTTAGTTTAGTCATAGCTCGGCGATAGTTAACATTTTGTATATCTAGATATTTTTCTTTTTCATATGAAATCTTAAATTTAATGTCCTATATGTGCGTGTTCTGTGTAATGAACATAGGACAATCATAGAGTCCGAAAAAAGATGATATACCTTTAAGGACTGTTTTGGTTATACGTCTTAATCACATTTTATTGTCGGTGATATGTAGGGAAGTAACTACATTCTAGTGTGAAAGGAATGTGAAAACTGTTGAACATGGCTTCGGACCGTGGAAATTTCTTTGATAAACTCCAGCACTCGTTACCATTCAGCAGTAGAACCAATAACAAAGGCACTAAAACAAGAAAGTTCTTTCAGAAACAAAGGGAAATGCCAGGATGTTACCAAGATGAAACTTAAAGCAATAATGGCTGATGTTCAGAAATATTACCTTGTGTGAGCTGGGTCGTCTGGTTAGTCAGGTTGGCACAGAATGACTAAACATACTATGATTAATAATTCAGAACATTTGTATCTGTTTTGCCTGATTCCAAGTGTGATGTCTGGGACCACTGCTATTACTTTCTATCTGGTTGAAATGTTAGAGATGTTTATTGTTCAATCAGTAATGAACAGTAGGGTGTACCTTTCAGCGGCACAGACAGAGATGTATGGAGCCAGAGGAAGAAGACCGAAATTACGGGACATAAGAACTCTGCTGCTGTGTTGCTATGGGAGGGTGAACACTGATAATACACCGCTCAGACGCAGCGCGCCAAGAATGAAGGGAGCATCGTTCGCCAACTGATGTTCCGATTACTTCCCCAATATGCCATCCGGAGTGAAACGCATGCAATGTGAAAGGAGCTGGAGTCGGAATATCCTGACTTTGACAACAATTCCATGCCTTATCCCCACAGCGAGTTTTGATTTCTTACTAAAACAGACTCAAAACCAAACTGAAAAACCGCCTCACCGTGAAACGATTGCATGTTCTTCTGCGTACTGTGGTCAACGGACGACAAGAAGGGACTTTGACTTTCACAGAGAATTCTTAAGCTTGTGTCCGCGAAGATTTGGAACATAGTATTTATTGACACTCATAAGTCAGTCCTCAGCATGGGGGAAAGGAGGTGTGTTGATTGTACATAACGTAACGGAAACTAACATGCATGAAAAACTCGGTGAGTTCATTGGATGGTTGTTTTGTCGTTTGAATCCAGATCCAAATACAGAAACGGCATGGCAGCAGTATCAGGTGGTATGATTGCGTTGAATATCTATCTAGTGTCGACATTATACCAGATGACGTTCTTTGTAGCATTGAAATGGAGAATAACACAATTTTAGAAGTCAACAAAAACTCTAAACAGGAGGGTTCATTCTCTTTAACAGACACCCTAGGTGCAAGAGTATCAATTGATGAAGAAACTTAATAACTTACTAAACAAGTTTTTGGATATGATTGTTTTAAACGGGGACAGATTGAGGCAATCCAGTGCATGAGAAACAAAAGAGATACATATTTGTTTTGGCCAACAGGTTCAGGAAAGGGATACATCCATAAGTTATTTGCCTTCCTGAACAACAAAATCGTATTTGTTGTAACGCCAACGATTTCACTTATAGTAGATCAATATCAACAAATTAACAGCATTGGCCTTGAGCAACGTCTATCAGCCTGTTACCTTGGGTCAGCTCAATGTGATTACATAACCGTTGAAGAGAACAAGAAGAAAGGGACATATAATGTTGTATATCTCACCCCAAAGAAATTTGTATCATTTAGAAGAACTCCATGAAATGAAGAAAACAAGAGATTTATTTATTTGTATTAGAAGAAGTTCATTGTAAACATCAGTGGACATCCTTTAGACCAGACTTCAAAGAGGTTAATTCAGTTATCATTGAACATCCTGAAGTCCCGCACCTCGCCCTCTCTGCAACACCTTCAGAAGGAGACATGAACCAAGTCTTGAAAATAGCAAATTCGAGAAATCCCATTGTAAGTACATTACCAATATTTCGCCCAGAAGTATACCTTTCTGTACAATCAATCTGTGCAGTAAAACAGTATTACTGTCATAAAATCTATGATGGACGACACCCCTGGAAAGCCTATTATATTCATCAGACATCATTCTCGGCCTTTATTCATTTGTAGATAAGATCAATGATATGTATGACATTCGTCCAGTTATTTACCATGATGGTAAAGTTGAATATAAGACGGAAATCATGGCCACTCTGTATGATGCAGAAGTAAAAGTAATCACAGCAACAAAAGCTCTTTGTGTGGTAATTGATATTCCAAATGTTACACTGATAACACAGTATGAGGCACCAGATCCCTACAAGTTTATATGCAGGGTGTAGGCAAGACAAAATAAGACAAAATAATTCTGTTGCAATCTCTCAGTCTCGTATGACCAACTCTTTCCCCACTATCTCACAGTCTCACATGACCAACTCTTTCCCCATCTCACAGTCTCACATGACCAACTCTTTCCCCCTGATCCCACAGTCTCCCATGGCCAACTCTTCCCCCCTCCAGGGTCCTAGCTGGCCATGGAGCCAAGATCAGGTAACTATCAAATTGAATTCACTGGACATTTCATTTGGTGAAGTTGGGAGGTTGTGTAACTCAAGTTGCTTCTGATAGCTGTTTCTTTTTTATGATATATTTAATAATGACTTGTGTGCTAGACCTAGAGTGGATGGTACATTGTAACTTGGTTTTAGGTTAAGATGTAAACCAGGTACCGGTACATGTATAACCCAATGTTAGCATCAGATTATCACCAGCTAACAGCAGGTTTACTTAATATTGTCACTTTGCAGATCAACTGGATATTCCCCATCCCGGGCACAAAGTAGTAAGTAGTTTGATATCAAAATACATTTCCTTGTAGTACAGTAACAACTGGGATATGATAAAAAAACAGAAACAGAAGTAATTTAGACAGGTTGATAACCTTATAACAATAACATTAATGGTTTGCAGGGCTCAAAATAGTGGGTGCATGTGCATCTTTGTGCACCCAAAATTGGAGCTGACTGTGCACCTACATATTTTTGTAGGCTAAGGATCAGAAAAAATGATACAACCTTTATTGTACTTTATTTCATGTATTATGTTTGAAATTTTGAAATTAGCTATATAATAACAGATTGAAGTTTGTAAGAGGGGAGGTAGAGGTAGAGTTAAACTTTGCAATTCAGTTTTGCTGACATTCCTTTTTATTCTATATTGTGCACCCAAAATTTTTTCTGTGCACCTACATTTTTGGATTGAGTGCGCCAGTGCACCTATTCCCAAAAATGAATTTGTACTTGAATGTCAGCTTACAATGCAATGAGCATAATTCAGGATGGCAATGGTTATGAAAGGACCACATTAAAAAAAACAATGTAACCTAATTCAAAATGAAAGAAATGGTAGTGACCTTGTTGCAGTGTATAAAATGTATATGGGATTTAGTCCTGTTTTGTGTACATGTGTATTACATGGTTTGCTATTTTTGTTTTTAGCAATCCCTTAACTTACACATTTTGATGTTTTACACTACAGGCTGGACAGGTCCCAATGCCACTGGGTGGACCAGAACATGGGGTTGCCATCTATCACAGGCAAAGAACTGTGGTAAAGCCGCAGTACAGTTCTTTAAATTCCTCATGGGAATGTATTTCAGCGAAGAAGAGCTGTACAATGGCAACCTTCGTGGAGGGGGAAAGCACAAGGCCATCAACCCTGCCATCCTGGGTGCCATTCTCGGTAAGAATGTCAAGCACAGATTCCTTTATGATGGATGATTAAGGCAATCTGTCTGCCACATTCTGTTTCGAGCCTTCCACCCATCATTTGTAGACTCGGACAGAGACTTGCTTGTGTACAATATCTCAATAGTGCTAAGCACATTCAACCATCACGTTAGTACTAGGATGTGAGGAATTTCTTATTTTGACTGAATATGTTGAAGTTATCTCAATCAACATCTCTCAGGATTCCAGTATAATAACATTGGGCTTTCTGATTATAGGCAATGCTATGATATGATCATGACATTGCATGTCTACAAAAATATAATTCCTCCAATTGTTGTGAATGAAAAAAGGGACTTCCATACCCAATGACAGCAACTCCTCTGCCTACTGGTAGGTTTCTGTTCTATCAGCACCAAAGATTTATCCATTAAGATAAGTAGTAATTTGTTTCACTAAAATGTTTTCTGTTTAGTTTACTAGTAGACAGTATAGAGTCACATGTATTAATTCTATTTACAGCGGAAACCCGGCAGCAGTATGGGGTGGGCATCCACCTCTACCGGGTGGTGAATGAGAAGTGTTGTCGCGTTCACCACACTGTGAACAGAAGGCGCAACAAACCCAAAGCTCAGCCCGATGCCAACCAGCAGTCAGTGGGCAACACAATACTCCAGACCCTGACCAACGTGGCAGAGAACTAAAGTAGATTATTAACACATGTAGGCTATAGGCAGTAGTAGTGGGCAAGAAAAGATGCTATAGCCGCATAGTTCCTGTTTACTAACCATGTCCTTATGTGAATGTAGGCTATAGTTAGATTTAGCATTTATATATAGTATTACCTAGAACGGTGCTAAGTAATACATGTAGTTAGGACATGTTATTTTTGTAATACATGTAGTTAGAACATGGCCTTGGGCTATGGGAAAGCTCCTCCCACAAGAACATAATAATAGTTTATTGCAAATTCATGCCCGTAGGCTAATTGCATGTTGACAACAATGTCGAAATACAAATGTAAGGTAAAACAAAGCACATAGCACATAGCCACATCCCTGAAGATTCTCTTGCCAATGAATTAAGTATATATTGTTTTCATCACATCATACACACACATGTATTATCTTGAAGAAAAATGACCTGTAAACAAGCTTCATTAATGTCCTGTTTCAGAACTTGGCTACTACCACGAAGTTTCTCTTTTCATCATTTATCCAATGGTCGCAAATGATACATACAGACTTTTGAACTGTAAAGTACTTATTAAGTGTTCTGAATCGCTAAAAGTGTTGTTATTTTCATTGGAGTACTGGTTCAACTGTTTGAGTTGAGAGCATTGTGTGTTTTCCTCAGGACTGAAGTTACTGTTAATGCATTTAAAGTTCGTGTGGGGTTTATTTCACGGCAGGGATATAATGGAGTGTTCGCGGTGGTTTTAAGTTCTGCTTGAAACAATGACAGTATACATGTAGGTGGGCAAAAGTTTTTTGGTAGTTTTGAGGTCGCACTGAAAGGTCACCGCGAAAACTCCAAACTTGAAACCACTTCTTTCTCTCCTGACATGCATGCTACTGAACCTGCGAGGTCTAGTGGAAGAATAGGCCCTACATGGAGCTTAACAGGTTCAAGATCACTTTTACTTTTCACTTTCTGAAGAAAGCTTGTGATAATCATTTCTTGTTTCAGAAGCTAGTTCAGCTCCGCTGTGATTACATGTGCTATATGATCCAGTTTGCATGCAAGTGGCTGTAAGTAATTAAACCTGACAACGTGGCTGAAGCAGTGACAGTTACATGTAATTAGACTGACTTCCTACTTATCCCCCCTATCCCTGGTGAGACATATTAAGGCCATGTCTTAATTTGGATCTGGTTGAATAATCATACTGTCTTAAGAGCCCCCAAAATATGTTTTTTTATTCCCAAAAAACATCAAACACCCCCTTTCCTTTTCAATGTACATGTATATCTGTGTTCTTTGGGAGGGAGGACATATCAGGGTCCTCTTAGCGCATGGATAATTGATCTTCTACACATAATTAGTCCCATAGATAGGCTTGGAGGCCTGTTGTCCAGCCAGGTTCTCTTCCTAGAGTGATTGATTAGGAGGAACTATACAGAACCTATACTGGATGTTGTACCTTAACCAGCGTTAAGGAACTACATTGACTGTAGTTCGTCTAAAACAAACACCAGAAGGCCTCAGGCAGGGCAAAAAGGCTATGTCTACTATGGGAACTAGTTCCTCCTTTCCTGGAACTGGTTCTCCTGGTGTTCACCTATAGTTGAACCCTGAAACCAAGGTTTATGTGGGAATTGCCATTTTCTATGATAGAATACCATGCAAATTATTAGTGTTGATCATGCTGACGTATTACAATGTCCAAAAGAAAACACAACATACATAGAAACCAAGTATGCCCACTTCGACAACAAATGGGCAAGTATCCATTCTGGTCCCATGTTGAGTGGCCTGGCTAGCAACGACTGAACCGCTGAAGGGTCACGAGGGCAAGTGTCCTTGGCAACAGTGTGCATAAACAGGTTGCAAGTTCAAAACTATCGACGCCAGCACGTGCATGACGGCTGCAGACACAAAAGACCGCGAAAGGCCTGCGAAACAGAGCGTAACGGAGAAAGCAAGAGGCGAGGGGTGTGCGTAACACCCAGGTGTACCGCATACTTAACAGAAGAATGGAGGAGTTGGCGCACAGTATGGCGACGGTACACCCTGTACACCACCTTCACAAGGCATGCTAGGAAGAAGATGCTGGTACGCAAGATGAAACAACAGGAGAGGTGCTGGTGGAGGCCGAAACCTCGAACGCAGCGAAAGGACAGCATTCCAGACAACGTAAAACAAAAAGTCAGGGAGTTCTACCTCAGCCCCCAAATCAACAGGGAGGTGCCAGACAAAAGGGCTGCAGTGAAGATCAAAGAGGGGTCCAAAGTCACCCTCGTGCAGCGGCACAACGTGACCATGATACTGGAAGATACATGACTACCATAAGCTATGTCTCTACTTGGGAACTGAACGCGATTTCCAGCTCAAAAAGCATCCTCAGTAGGAAATACAATCATTAGAGGACATCCGGAACCTTAACATCCCAGGCTGCACAGTTCTACCGGCTCATATCGACCCTCATCACAACCTCATTCAAAGAAGACGACAGTTATTTCACGGTCATGCTCATATCTGCGATAACAAATGCACCTGCTAAAAACGTATCACACAGGAAGAATTTGCCCCTCAATTTCTGCTGCAGTGCCACCAAATAAGGTGGACAGAAATGTTAAAAAAGCCATGCCCCAGCTTGCAGACTATGATGGGGCACAAGTTTTCCAAACTTCCACGGATTGCAGCTATCAGAGGGAATGCTGTGCTAGATGTTATCATTACTAACATCCACGCCCTGTATAATGCACCACTTGTAGGCGCACCAGTTGGTCTAAGTGATCACAATTCCGTTGTTTGGTCGCCAAAAGTGTCCGTCGTACAGAACAAGACCTACCCTCGTGTAGTGAGACCACTCAAAGATTCCGATGTAAGAGCTTTCGGGCAATGGATTACCCAGCATAACTGGCAAGAAGTTCTTAATGCCGCCAACACTGCCACCAAAACAGAAAACTTCTACAAGACTCTGACTAAGCACATCAATAGATTTTTCCCTACAAAAACTGTGAACATCCACTCATCAGACAAACCATGGATCACTCCAGCCATCAAGGACATGATTCGTAAACGACAGCAAGCGTTTCATAGTCGAACCGAAGATGTCTGGAAAAGACTCAGGAACAAGGTGATACGAGACATAAAACTAGCAAAGAAAAAACACTACGTAGACAAGATACAACAGCTAAAGGTAGAGAACCCAGCCAGCTGGTATAAGGAACTCAAAACCATGTGCAACATCGTTAAGCCACCCTGCGTTATCCATGTACCTGACGTCGATCCAACCGACCACAAAGCTGTTGCGTACGCGATCAACAAACACCTAGCAAGTATCTCACAACAATCCCCTCCAGTGTGTACCAGCCAGCTGCCAGCTTACCTGCCTGCACCGTCACCGCCACCACAGATCCAGCCCTGGGACATGTACGCGGAGCTGAGACGTGTCAAAGTCGGCAAAGCTGGAGGCCCGGATGGTATTGCACCCCGACTGGTTAGGATGTTTGCTTGCGAACTTGCTGAGCCCCTTACGGATATCCTCAACACGTCGCTGAAGGAAGGGGTAGTCCCCACTCAGTGGAAAGAAGCCGTGGTTGCCCCCATCCCCAAAGAACTCCCAGTAGTTATTGACAAGCTACGCCCTATATCTTTTACAGCGATATTCGCGAAGATTTGTGAGGGATTTGTCGCCAAGTGGGTGCTGTCGAACATTTGGAAGAATATGGACCAACGTCAATTCGGGGGTATAAAGAGAAGCTCAACTACACACTGTTTGGTCAACCTATTACACTTCTTGTTTGAAGGTGCAGAGAGAAGCAAGAACGTGGGAATCATTGTACCAACAGATTTCACTAAAGCGTTCGATATGATTAACCACAAACAAGCCATCAACAAACTCTTGAAAATGGGAACACGACCTTGCATTATACCCTTGATTGTTAATTTCCTCTCAGAAAGACGACAGCGTGTTAGATATGGAGATTCATTGTCAGACTGGCAAACTCTCACCACCGGAGTACCACAGGGTACAAAATTATCTTTCTATGCATGATTAACGACGCCTGTCTAGCACATGATGACCGGTGGAAGTATGTCGACGACCTGTCCCTTGGAGAGAACAGACATGTCCGGCAACAGTCGCACCTTCAAGAACAAGTGAACTCGTTAGACAAATGGTCCAAAGACACAGAGCTTAAACTCAATCCGAAGAAGTGTTTCACTGTCACTGTCTGTTTCCTGAAGACCCCACCCCCACCTCTGCAGATAGTCATTGATGGAAAACAGCTCAAAGCTGTAAACATTGTCAAAGTTTTGGGACTGTGTCAAGTGTCCGAGATGACAAAAAAAGCAAGCAAGCGCATGTTCATGATTCGGAGGTTAAAAACGTTTGGCCTCCCACTGGCTGACTTGGTTACAATATACTGTGGGTTCATCCGTCCAGTACTAGAGTACTGTGTCCCTGTCTGGCATCACAGCTTAAGAAGTCATCAAACGGCAGCCATGGAACGTGTACAGAAACGAGCATGCCGCATTATTCTTGGGAGGGCCTACACCGACTATAACACAGCGGTCTAGAGAAACTTGCCAGTAGAAGAGCTAACCTGTGTGTGAAATTTGCAAACAACATGGAAACATCCGAGAGAACTGTAGAGTTAGTGCCCACTTCCAGGGGACAAACACACGGCCGGTCACTCAGGAACTCTAATGAACTTTCCCTGCCCGTCTGCCGGACGGTTAGATTTAGAAATAGCCCGGTGCCATCTATGTTGCGGCTCCTGAATGCTAGGAAATGAATGAATTGTCTATTTGATATGCAAACGAATACAGAATAGACTAACTTAATGCTTTGAAATTGTTTTAATGCCATAGTAAGTGATTTTAAATGATTTGTGTAATGTCGGTGAAAACAAAGTGCAATATGTACAGAGGGCACAATTCAGCCTGTGGCTGCAAAGCCTTTTTATGAATAATAAACCATTTGATTGATTGATTGATTGATTGCCATCAGAGCAAGTCAGTCAGCCCCTAGAAGGATCACTTTACAAATATTCTCAATGTTAGTGGGAAAAGTATGAGAGAATGAGCTTTATCTCATAGTTTTTCTTTCATTCCAGTGTGTTGACACCCACTATGTGGAGAGTTTTAATAACGCCTTACTCCAGGGCCGGGACCAATACCTCATGCGCAGCCATCTCTCCATCCTCGACTGGGTAAGACTTCACACATGGTCTTTTCCAATTGAACTTACAAAGAGAGGCTCAAGGCATTGACACAATAGTATAATATTGTTATATTGCTAGTGGTCTCTTTCTCATCCTTTTCTCATGATCTCATAATTTTTTGCTGCATAATGAGCATGTCGATAGAGAGCACACCTCTATCATTCGGAGACAGTCTGCAACAAACCCCAGAGCAGGGGAAGGATACCGTGTATTGAAGCGTAAAGCCAACAGCTTCAAGGCCACTATCTGGGAGAAATATGTAACAGATCTTTCCTGAGGGAAATGATTAGTTGTTTCACATGATTAAGTGTTTTAGTTGGGTTTTTTTGTCATCATAGTGTCATGATCAGACAAAGTGGTGTAAGTGCGATCTGTTGATGGTTCTAAAATACAACATCTTTTTTTTTCTTTGGCCTTTGAAAATTTTTTACTTAACCATAATGATATATCCTTTGGATGACAATGATGTTTGGAAAAGTAATAATCATTGGTCGAAGTAGAATCAAGTGAGCTACCCCCGTGCCGAGACTGCCTTGATCTACATGTCCAGCGTGCTAACTATCAAACCCGTGTATGGAGAAGGTGCCTTCAGAGTGACCCGCAGGTACCGAGCCCAGTAGATGCAGGGTGGAAGTTAGATGAAGATGGAAATCTCTCGATCACATGGCTGCAATCACCGCCCGTGCCAGCTTCTGTGCTAGAGTTCCTGACATGTAGTTGCTCCCGGTCGTGCACCTGTCTTGCAAATAGTCTGAACTGCACGGATATGTGTAGATTGAAAGACTGTGACAAGAGGAAAGAGGACGAAACAGATGAGGATCTCGATATGGAACTCACCTCTCGTGATACTGATGACACATCTAGTGATACTGATGACGAATAGATGTCAATCAAATGTAAAGTTGAGATGCGTAACTGTACATGTCATATTGCATATGCACTCTTGACATATGGATCACTTGTTCATAGACAAATATGGCATTGTCATGTTATCAAGTAGATATGTTATTTATCAAACTGTTCTTATAACAACATAATCTTAATTAATTCAATATTTTGATTACTCAGCTTATTGTAAACCTGAGTAGTCTACCAAAACAACAGTTTTCTCGACAAACAGTTGATTTTGTGCTGTATTCTGCTGGGGACTGCAGCCCAGCACCTCCTTAGCTACGGCCCTAGCAACTGTTTATTATATATAATATTAATGTAGATTGTATGCTAAAAGTATAGTTGACCTAACACATTACACCTTGAGCATTTTCTTTATATCTATTATGAAGGATATAAGCAGATAGAAATCACATAAGACTAGGCTTTGAACCGCATTCTGCTTGTGACTGCAGCCTAGCCTCCTTAACAACCGTCCTAGCAACGGTTTCCCTGACACAAGGCCTGTAGGTGTGTACTTACTGAGAAAATCATATCTCAAGATAAAATGGATGGATTTTCATGATTTAAAGCTTAAACTGCAGGGAATGATACAACAAATAAGACTTTGACATCTAGAAGAATAATGGAGCTAGGAGAACCTGTCACTAGCATATAGAGACAATCCCCTCTTATCCTTTGATAGCACATTTCTGCCTACATCTTCAACTAATTCAAATGAAAACCCAAGGGAAGACAGCAGCAGCCCCTTCATCACATCAGCAACAGATCCACCGTCACTGTCACCACCGCCAGTATATTGTAATCTTCCAGTAAAGCGGCAGAAAAGAGTGGTAAAACTCCGCCGAGAATGCGCAAGTTTTCTCTAAGAGAAGACAAACACGACGTATAACCTCCAGGACGAAATCTACCTGACATCTGTGAAGGATGAGCTGTCCAGCATAAGAAATACCATAATGACTCGATCTTCAGAGGGATTGAGTTTTCTTCTTCAGGACAACAAAAACAACAACATCATACACTCTTTTGGACACGATTGACCTGGTAGAGACTACAATACTGGGCATCAGGCAACACAGGGAACAGTATCTGTGGAGCTTGAACAACGCATCAACATCAACCTTGACGACTCTCCCATCACTACCGAACACCTCACCGAGGCATGGGAAAACGTAGCTAGCACCCTACTAACAACTTCATGCAGAGTCCTTGGTACAACCACCAAGTGGAACAGGGACTGGTTTGACGAACAGAGAACAGATGTTAGGTCCTTTCTCACAGAACAGCACAAAGCTCACGCAGCTGTACTCAGTGCTCCAACAACAGCAAACCGTGCTAAGCTTACAGCTCTTCGGTCCCGTGCTCAGCGCGAGCTGAGAGGATGACGAACGACTGGTGGACGAACCTCGCCAACGAGATACAGGGATTTGCAGACAGTGACAATCAGCAGGGCTTCTACAGTGCCCTCAAGGCAGCGTACGGCCCAAGACGTGGGTCACACTTTCCTGTACGGACAGCTAAACGGCACAACACTTCTCAACGACAAGGCAGCCATCCTTGCCCGCTGGGCAGAGCACTACAAAACACTCCTCAACAGACGCACTGATGTGGACAGCAGCATCCTGGAGGACATCCCAGAGCTCCCAGAAATGACGGAGATGGACAGTCTACCAACAGCTGATGAAGTTCGAGCAGCAGTGAGCAGAGGAAAAGCTTGGGCCTCCCTTGGAGACCCATTCTTGGTTTAAGTTAACATATATATATATATACTTCTATGTGACACATGCGACGGAGCTAGCTGTTAAACATTATAATTACTTGCAGGCATTCCGATAGAATGTTAGAAGTTTTATTCTGCACTGTATAATGTAAATATGAATGTCAACCTTTAAATGAATCTAGTAATGATCTCTATGTATGTTTAATGCAATGATTATCTTTTTCTCCCAGGGTTGCCCTTTGTAAGAGCTTAAAGCTAGTTGGGCAACCCTGGCATGTAAATACACTGCATGCCAAACGAATAAATAAATGAATAAATAAGCAGTGAATAACAAAGCCTCAGGTCCCGACGGAGTGCCCGGGGAAATCTTGAGAGCTGGGGGAGAGCCAGTTGTTCGCTGCCTCCACTCGTTCGTTACCGCTGCCTCGACTAATGGATGTGTCCCTCAGCACTGGAAAGACTCCGACCTTGTGAGCATATACAAGAGGAAGGGAGACAGAGCAGACTGTAGTAACAGCAGAGGCATCTCTCTACTCTCGTGCGCTGGGAAAGTTCTCACAAGGATCCTGCTGCTCCGACTGATCAAAAACGTATCTGAAGATGTACTCCCAGAAAGCCAGTGCGGATTTAGAAAAGACCGTTCCACTGCGGACATGATCTTTGTAGCAAGACAGATCCAGGAAAAGTGCAAGGAACTAAGGCCTTTGACTCGTTAAACAGACCGCTGCTGTGGGAAGTCCTCAAACGTTTCGGCTGCCCCAGCAAATTCCTAGCTGTACTGATGGGTGGAGGAGAGAAGTCTGACCCCTTCCCTGTATGCACCGGTGTCAGGCAAGGCTGTGTAATTGCACCTGTGATCTTCAACCTGTTCTTAGCTGCAGTGATGATGGCAGCAAAAAAGGACATACTCCCAGAGGACTGCGTCCCGTTAACCTACAGACTTGATGGCAACCTTTTTAAAATGAAGTGGGCGACTGCACGACTAGATATACTGCCCATATCCATCCGCCACCGGACTTGGCCAGCTGTATTCCAACGAACAAATTAGAGAAAGCAGACTTTGTTCGTATACGTGCTGGGCAAAATATTGTGTCACAATCGGAAAATGATGCCAATACTTTCAAAGTGAACCCTTGGTGAGCGGATGCTTCATCTTTGTCTCGTACTACTTTCTGGCGGCACTTGTGTACATCCTGTCTGGGGAAGATATTCGGTGGCGTATCCCTGCGAGGCTCACTTAGGGTTTGTGGGAATATTGCTAATAAGATTTTACTGGTACCTATGCATCATCTTAAATATACTCGCTTTAAATCAATGAAAAGCATTAAATACTAGTATACGACAAAATACGATACTGTTAACAATTGACAGACAAATTAAAGTAACAAAGTTGTGGGGTTTTTTTTCTTACAATATTTCGGAAATGGAAAAAATGAAAATGATAGCATTGCAAGCAGGTCACTTCGTCAAGCCAGTTATAACAATTGAATGTATAAGTATCCCGTGGTGTATTCTCTATACTAGTATATTCACGGGACAAACTAAATATGTTTTCAGTCCCTCAGTCCAGCTAAGGGGCCGTCCGCCTCTCCGTCCCTCAGTCCAGCTAAGGGGCCGTCCGCCTCTCCGTCCCTCAGTCCAGCTAAGGGGCCGTCCGCCTCTCCGTCCCTCAGTGCCGCTAAGGGGCCGTCCGCCTCTCGGTCCCCCGTCCTCGCCGGGGCAAAGAAACGAAAAAGGGTGACCACGCCCCACAACAACGCCCCGCAGAAAAAATGACTTTGGGTATGGGACCTATCCACCTAAACCCCTCAAGGCTGACCAGTACATCGCAGTGGCGTTCAATGATACGTACTATGTGGGCAAGGTGAAATCTGTTCGCGGAAAGATAGCAGAGGTCAAGTATCTGGAATAGATCGATCTCTTGAATGGATACCATCAAGTCGATATTAATCCCTATCATAGACCATATGTGGGTTTTTCTTGGAACAATAAATTCATTATGTTTGCGTCCTTGCTCTTTGGCCTTGGCCCTGCACCAAGCTAATGCGCCCCATTGTTGCACACTGGCGGGCACAAGGTTTCCGATGTTTCATGTATTTCGATGACGGTTCTGGTGCTCAACACACGTATGACGAATGCCCTCGTATGTCTAACACCGACTACCCTATATTCTGTGTTTGTGTACATAGATAGGAAGCGGAGTTCTCTTCGGAACTTGTGAAGAAGAGAACGGTGCTTTTTATTGCATCAGTTTGTTACAAAGAAAGTCCTAGAAGGCCTCTTACAAAAGAATTTCGAAGCACAGTGCTGATTTGTCCATTTCTCATAATACTGACATGTTGATATGGCAAAGGCTGAAGAGGAGGGGCTTAGATACATTGCTGGCTACATTCCACATGCATTGCTGAAGCGATATCAGGAACAGAAAAATAAGATTGCTGAACTTCATGTATCTATCTTGAAACAATGGGAAGCTTCATCTGTCAACTCCACACATGAAACATTTCTGCAGTACACCTAAGGATGATAGAGGCTGTTAGTCGAGGAGGACTATATGTTGTATCAGATGAGGTGTATTTGTTTTTCCGGGCAGTAGAGAAGGTTGTTAGGCCTACAGCAAACTTTCAACAGTTCCACCATGGCAAGTTGACAGGTATCAAAGATACAATCATAAGAGACCTTGAGTCAGATGTGAATATCAACACATATTGGTCTAATTTAGCCCCAAACTCCATCTCAAATGAAAAAGCTAGCATAGCTTTGCTGGAAACTGTTTTGACATACTATGTGCATCTCAGATGCAGAGTCTTTGCTAATGTATATGTTTTATATAGTTACAAGACAGAAAAACAGTGACATTGTATCAAAGAAGGGTGAGAAGTATTTGCGAAAATCACTGTCAAAGAATTAAAACTATGAATTCTGATGAATGATATTGACCACACAGTGCTGAACACTGCTGCGCATCCATTTGTGTTGGACATATAACAACACATTTCCCTCCCTTTTTGTAACCTTTGAAAGTGTATGTGAAGTGCTTTAATAATGTGAATGAAATAATTTGTTTAGACCTGTTCAACAAGATACCTAAAGCCTAACAGGTTATTGATGGAATGAGAGACTGAAAGTTGTTGGAGAATACTTTTTGTGATATTAATTTCCTGAGACCATTTTTCCCTGCTGAACTTTTTTGTGATATTAATTTCCTGAGACAAGGTCAAAGTTGCAGGCCCGGAAACGTATCAGGGAGGCAGGGCATCTGGAAGACCGGTAGTTGGCTCTGGTTATCTTTTTACACATATGGTCAAAGTTTGTCAACATTGTGAACAGCAAAATGTGCAGGATTACATTGGCCTTCAAACTGATGAATTAACACAACAACGGTACATTGGCCTTCAAACTGATGAATTATCACAACAACAATGCACGTGAAGATAAACCATGCATGCACAGGGACAGAACATCTGAAGTACTGGTGGGTTACGTACACTGTGCACTGGATATTTTTGAGTAAAGAATTGCTTCTTCTTTACCTTATTTCAGCCGTCAACCATGTGCTTTTAAATTTGACATGTTAGAGCAGGATTGAAACGGCCTATTATGGTAGTGAATGTGGAAGGGCTGACATTTGTTGTTTCTGTGGTATGACAAATGCAAATGACACCACCAGCGCCAACAATGTAAGTTGGGCATTAAAAATTTGCGCGTAATGTTTGATCATTAATCATTTTCCACCTCCACCACTTGTTCCCTTCATCCCATTCCGCCTCTTATACAATTATGATAGAATTGATGCCAACAAAATTGGAAAAAGTCACCAAGTTTGGTAGTCCTAGCACACATCGTTAGGCAGAGAGTTGACCTTTTTTCAGTAATGTACCTCTCATGTATTCAGTGGATGTGAAGAGAAAGTGCAAAGGAACCATAATATTTGTGTCTTCTAAAAATATATATAACCCGTGTTTAGAGGGAGACTTTTCGATAATATTCAACCAGTTTTTCTGAATACATTGTATATTCAAAATCTCTGTTGTTGTTTAATTTGAATAAAGATGTCCAGGTACATTGACATGACTGTATTCATTATTCCACCATATTCCCATGTAAAAGGTGGGGTCTCTGTGATAGTAAGATTGACAGGTTGAATAGTACACTCTGGCACTCCGGGGACCTGTGATAATCTGATTGGCAGGTTGGATAGTACACCCTGGCACTTCGGGTACCCTTACTATGTATATAATCGCAACAAATCTAACAGCATGTTTCTTATCGTCATATTAGAAGATGAGTTGGCGAATTTCAATGACAACGACCTTGGATTGTAGCCAATGACACAACAATGTTTGTATATAAACAGCACTTTATTGGTAGATCTGACACTTAATTGTCCACATCCCTTTGTAACATCAGTCTATATGGAGAAGCCCTGGCCTGCCTTATCGACTGTTACTTACAGATATGATTCGGTTTTGACAATTAGTTATTATGTATATAGTGTTAATCTGGGTTGTTTTGTGTTTCTTTTTTATTCCGTTTATGTCAGTCATGTACTTGACTACACATTCGAGGGGTTCTCAGGCAGTGATGCTGAGTCTGTGAAGTCCACTAGATCCATACAAAATTTGATAAGTCAGCAACAGACACCCGTTTCCACAGTATTCAGCGTTGGTAAGCGCCTCAAGTGGACACATCCATGCTTTCCTGTCATGACCATTGATTTCCTAACTGGCACACTATATGACCCAAAAAGAAAGGTACGACTAAATCTAAAAATGGAGACAATCAAGAGAGCTGGTCCATGAGGGATGGAACCTGTCGGAAAATGCAACGCTTGCAGATTGCTCAGTTTTCGCAAACAGCACGGTCATCTTGAAATGTCTGATGGAAGGACGTCAACCGGAAACATTGATTTGTATGAAGAACTATTTATCTATCTCTGGGCAGTATCCGTGTGCAATTGATGTCTTCCTTGAACTATTTTTCTATTGCATATATAGTTTTCCGACTTAAGTCAATTTTCAAACAATTTTGGACCACTGCTCTCAAAAGTTGTTTCTACCTGCAGAGCAAGAGACGCAGCCATCACACCAAATGATGTACAAAGAACTCGTGAATCTACATGGAGATGGGTAATTCAAAATGTTACAACATTTGCAGGAAGAACAGCTAGGGCTTGCATAGACGATTTGTTCTACCTCATAACAAGTACATATTGGGAGATGAAGTCTTTTGCATTAACAAAGAAAGTTGGCGTTTTCAGTTGGCGTTGCCTCCATTGCAACTATGCAAAAAAAGACAACAGAGATTGCTGCCCACTTTTACCAACAGCGAACCTCTTTGATGTAGACAAGAGCTTGCAAAGTGCAATCGATACTATTCTTGCATCCTGCACCCCATGATGGCATATTACAGGCAGTAGGTAGGTACTGAAGTCATCGATGACCATCAAAATTATGCAAGTGATGTTAAAGCCTTTGAAGATGCTGCGATCGACAGAATTGAAGAGGAGCTTGGCACTTCCCTCCAGAGGCTGCATGAATTCACCGACGGCTGTGTAGCTCAACACAAGGACAAAAAAGCTTTCTACGACCTTTCTGTTAGAAAAATTCGACGCTAATTCTTACCAAAGCATGTTCTGGTATGATAGGGTGGTACAGGACATCACTAGGAAATACTGAGATGCTACTAAACCTTATGAAGTAAGATGCTGCAAGACTTTATGTCATGGCAAGAACATTATGTTATGACAGGTACCATGCTGAGTAGATAAAGTTACCATGTATGTGTTACCATGCAGGTGAAATGTTTACTAAGAGGTTTCTACCACAGGAACCCATCCTTGTTTGTGGTGTCATATCGCCCAAGATGAGATCAAAGACACGGACAACTAGAACTAGAATAAGAATCCCCCAAGAACCCAGGAAAGCTTGGCCGAAGACCACGAGGAGTTGGTCCTTAAGGGCAAAAGGAATCTCAAGCTGGCCAAGCAGTACCACATGTACAATGCCATCGCACCGGTTATGTTTGACGTGCCCGTAGACCAGGTAACTTTGTATATACTGTACACACACACAATTACACTTGTTTAAAATCTTTTCTTTCCCTTGGCATATCTCAAATAGTCTAAGCCTCCATGACTGTGCTCACAGGTTGTTTGACGTACAAATGTATGCTACATTTTTTCGAACAAACTGTGTAAGAATGGGAGTTGTTAAGTGCCCAAGGTGAAGAGATCCCTTGCTCTGGTCACGAGGGACACTGTTCTGCAAATGTCAATCCTGCCGAACCTATCGGCCACGCGGTTGGGAAGAACGTAGCGTGAGACATGCTAGGTGAAGAACCTCTTGTGATTTCTATCATATTGCTGGACAACGATGGAGAAGTAATCCAGGGAGCACAAGAGGCTAATGACACACTATTGGAGACGTACTGCGTCATGAAAGGGACATAGGACGAGGAGTGTCCTGAAGCCTATCTCCCAGATCCTGTTATATACTATGTTAGAAGGTTTGTTAACTAAGAACGTGATTTAGTCCAACACACAGACAGTGGTGTAGTGAGACATAAACTTTTAACTGTATAGGTAAATTATTTCATGTATCCATTTCAATTGATTTACTTTAACATGTTTCTTGGAATGTGTACCTATCAAGTTCTGTGTGAAGCGCTTTTTCTTTCATTTTGTTTTAATGATCCAGGAACTTGTGTCATTCAATCATCAAGTACCAGTTAACATCATGCTTGACATCGTCCCCGACAGCGGCAACAGGAGTTTAAGCACTTTGCACCCATCAACAGTTCCATCCACAAGCCAGAGATCACTTTCTTCGGTAGACTCAATACCAAACGACAGTGGTAAGGTCAAAATACTTTAAACTTTACTTAAACAGAACCAGACAAGTTGCAGCTACGGACCCCAAGTCATGAACCGACTTCACAATTGCAGCACTACAGACCGAAGGCATCAGGGTCGCAAGGGGCCGCGTGTACAAGGCGCTGAGAAGGATTGACGGGATTGGAATGAGAGTGGAGAGTTGGTGTTAACAGCACACTTATAGCAGTTGTTGTTTTTATGACAGGAGGGAGTGCAAGAACAAGTTTGTCTTTGCATTTCTTGGATGCCTCGTCCTCAAGGGCATATTCAAAGAGGTCAGTATACATTGCATAAATGATGTAAGAAAAAAAAATTGAACTGCAATTTCTGGTCCTGCTGTATCATAAGGTTTTGAGCATTCTCTTGTTGTCTTACAACAGGTACAAGTGGGCTACCCCTTGTTGGGCACACTCAATTCAGCAAGATAGCGGCCACGCTCGAAAAGAAGGACGCCACAACTGTTGACGAACTGATCCACGCCATCAACAAGAGCTTCCCAAACGTGGAAACCTGGGACTGTGATGCCATGCTCGACATCAAGACATTTCCGGGCAACGCCAGCAATGACCTTGGACAGCACGGTTGCCCTCATGGCTTTACGTTCACCAACGGCCATGTCCAACCTGTCTTTGAGTACAATGTATTTCATTTGTTATTCCATTTGTAAGTTCTACTCCCCAGATACTCCCTTTGGTCAACAATTGGCATCGCGCAAAAATATTCATGATTGACTAATCCGTTGTATGATTTTGTCTGTCATGAATGTTATTTTATACTGATATTATCCAAATTCATATAGGACTTTGCTTCTGATGAGGGGTGGAAATCTCCCTAGAAATGACGAGGTTCGCCTGGCTCCAAACCAGACCTGGTCGATCCCAAGCTGGAACGCCTTTAGATTGACAAGTTTCAGAAGGGCCTGGAAGCCTTCTGGCAAACAGGTAAGGTAAATAAGACATCATCAAGGAATTCTTCATGTTTCTCGCAGGTGCAAAATACTCTCGTTATCTGCATAAAATTGAAAGTAATTACACGTAGTTTGCTACGTAGTAATGTAATATGAAGCTTGTCAATCATTGAAACTGATACTTAACAAAACATCTGCTTGGTTACCTTATGAATATCGAGCAGCGCCTGATGAAAAAGAGGGAGTCTTAATCTGGGAGTCTTGCTTCCATGTCTAGTTAGTCAAGAACAGTTGACAGAAATCTGTAAAATGATGATGATAAGTGTGAGGACGTAATAGCTCAAAAGTCCCAGAGTGTAAGGAAAACAAGATAGTCAAATTCCTTTTGTTCATTTTGGCGGAACTTGCCTACTGTTGTTTCAGCAGTAGCCTGTCAATTGCATTAAAGATTTTTTGACCTCTACTTGCGAATTGTCCTATTGTTCTGGTTCCAAAATGTTGCTCAGTCCACTACAACAGGACCGATTGAGCCCAACAGAGACACAGCACAGAGTTCCAGTCTTTGTACAAAGACTCAGACAACCACACAGACAACATGACGAAACACGCCCTTGAAGTGGCAATGGTAAATGTTATTGTCGTTTTCGAGAGGCGGTTCCATGATCAGCTGCACGGGAAGTACAAAGACGCGAACCAACAGCATAGAGAGGAAATGAAGGACATGCTCAAAGCAAATATGACGGGGGGGGTGATTTTGGGTACATGTCCCATCTGCAAACAACAAAGCCATCCATTGCCATGATGGCCCTGGAAGGACAAGCTATGTTTAAAATGAACGAAACATCTCACTGACTGAACAATCTATCCAAAGATGATCCTTTAAAATATGCAGCCATCCCGACAAGTGCACGAAAGACCAGAGGAAAATACAAGAAGATGTATGATGATCGCGACAATAACATCAAGGAGGTGAAAAAGGAGGTACTGAAACAGCGTGGGGAAGAAACAGAGAGACAAAAGCGCAAGGCAGTTAAATTGAGACAGAGAGGAGAGAGCTACTTGCTTAATTTCGTGGTCCTGCAGAAGACACAGTCTAGTCTATTGACATAATCATAGGGCCTGCACGAGCTCAGGTAAGTCCAAACTGCAGCGGACGAACGTCATTAAGGAACAGCTGAAGCACCTGCAAGCACAGGGGAGAGCCTGCTCGAAAGAGCTGTTCAAATTCTCTGCAAACAAGACAATATTTTCCCAGGAACAATTTTGTTCAAGTACTCCGCTAGTATCTACCACGACAGACAAGACGTCCAAAACATGTTCCTGATGGGCCACAACAAAGAAGGCAGCAGGTACAGTCAGACCTTGAGGTAGTTGTGGCGGTTTTAACCGAAAAGCTGAAAAACTTGCAAGTAGAAAATACAGAGCTCCAGGAAATTCAAAGTTTAATGGAGAGCAATGTTGTGACCACCTTCCAGGATGGAAACTATTCTGATGATATCAGAGAAGTCATCATGGACCTCGTAACATAAAGGTTATCTAGAACGTCTTGTACATATGTAAATATTACCTTCACTGTGTTGTCTTTTGCACCTACAGGATACGTTTTTGTGTATTGACCACGCCTTTTCCCATGTTTGTCAAATTATAACCCATGCGCAGCTGCCAATAAGCCTTGTTAACAAGGGTTCGGCAGTATGAAAGAAGAAGAAGAACATTTCACAGAAGAGACTCCCACAACCTCAATACATACCTGAAAGAGAGAGAAACACTCACTCTCATGGACTAAGATGCACAGAACAAGCACTGGGAAGCACAACTAAAAAATACGGACTCAAGAAGACCACATGACTTCTGGAAAACAATCAATACCCAGCTGTTCCGTCTGTTCTGTGGATAGAGACCTGTCACATTGGTGTTGATCGGCTAAGATCAGTGAAAAACCTTGAAGAATCGGTGGGTCAAGGCCAGGAGAAATTTGTCAGAACTAGGAGAACTGTGCCGTTTGGAGAAGCCTGCAGAAACGGACACTGTGGCTGTGTTCGTGGGTGTCTGCGGAGAGGCGTATCATAACATGTGGCAGAGAAGTTAGCATATCCATCAGGGGTGCCGTTTGGAGAAGCTACGCGCAGCTTGGTAGGTACCTACGGCAGCCACATAACGAGGACTGGAAAATGCGCGTCATGCTGTAGATACAAAATTGTCAACTCACTGTCTATATTTGAAAGTCATTATCATTGTATCTTTTTTATGTACAGGGCAGAGTACAAGACAGCAACATGTCCCTCAGCAACACGTGCCCCCTGGTGTCCAAGTGGTTGACCTATGTGCAGCCAACCTCACCATGAGTTGCTGGAAAAAGAAGAATGAATATCTTGCAATGATACAGTGCAGCCAGTGCCATTGCTGGTATCACCATAAATGTAGACCGGTGCCAGAGAGTGACAAGTGGTAACGGCTGCCTTTTGTCTGTTGTGCCAAAGACAAGACAGTGGTACAGAGGACTGTGCCCAATGAAACGTCAGTATCAACAGATATATATATATATATATACTACGTATGTACCAGTTCAAAATCATTCAGCGAGTACTTCCCAGACGGAAAGGCGATGTACTGTGTTGGACATGTGGGGAGAGCCCATAGAAAAACAACTTTAGAAGATGGCAGCCTGCAAAAAGTTCACCCTTGGATACCAACAGAAACATTCAAAGTACACAGGACTTTACAAGTTAGAGTGCCTGGTGAAGAAGCATAAACCTACCTGTGGCTGCCACACACCAAATTGTATCAAACGAATGAAGGTTAACCATTTCGCTGCACTGGTACAAAGTGTAACAGACCACGAGTTGTATGCCAAAATAATGAGAAACATGAGAGACTACCACTCAAAGAACATCCATTCATGGAAATATGGACAGTGCGATTTACACTTCGACAGGCGCTGTACCTGTGAAAACTGTAGCCTACTGTATATACAAAGCCAGCAATCCAATTCGATCCCCTCACCAAAACAAATGTCGGACTGACATTCCGTGAAGGAAAACCAGGAACCTGACCTACACGTGCTGCAGGATAATATCGTGTCAGAGGCAAAATACGGGCGGCTTCGTACTACTTGTATTCACTAACCATCAAAATAAACAGTCTGAGATCAAGATCATCGTGTGTTCAGGTAAGCCCGGTATATTCTGAATATTCCTATCCTGCTGGGGCAGGCGGCTGATGTTTATGGGCCTCAACTACACAAAGGAAAGGAAGGCAGAAATTGCCATAAACCGCACCCACTTGTCATCCGCTGGTGTATTCGCCATTTATCATTCTAGTTCTAAGTATAACGCTTTGTCTAAGTCTGGTTTACTGAGACTGCCTAGTGGGCGCACATTAAGGGATTATAAAAACTATTCTGTATCGTATAGTGGGTGGCACCCTTCCTGTATACAAAGGGTGAACGATAGTTTTAAGACCAAAAACATCAAACCACACGGTAATATAGGAATGTTAGCTTTTAAAGAGGTAAAAATCAAAGAGGGTCGCAATAAGCTAGTAGGATTTGTAGATTTTGATGACCTGTCAGCTGTTACACCTGATTCAAATGTCCAATGAACATCGCCACACATGCCATGCAGTTTATGTTCAAGAGTTTATTTGCACCATTTTCTTTACCATTTACACATTTTTTACTAAAGGTTTCCTAGGAGTACAGATTAAACATATGTTTTGGACTGGAGTTGGTTTGTTGAATGATTCTGGTTTTTACACTTTTTTTTTCTTTATGTGACGGTGCTTCACCTAGTCGCGCTGAAACAACAGTCAAGGGGAGTGTGGAACACGGAACTGTACGAGAAGCTAAACAAGTCCAAGGAAGAGTTGGCCGGGAAAACACCGACAGTGCATCCAGCATTCCACCTGCGTAGGTGGCGCTTATGAGCAGCCGCGGCGCGTCGCACCTCTGCTTCTTTTTTTTCTGTTTATGAGTCTTTTATTTTATATTTCTACATCACCAAGTGCAATATCTGTGTCTGAACGTCTCGTGAAAAAGCTCCGGTCGTTCTCAGCTCATGTCGACCTCATCAAACTGAGCATTTCGAGTTCAACTTGCTGAATCAGTGCGGGCTGTGTAATTCGCTGAAGATGTCATGGCTTCCCAGGGCGTCTTTGTGTACTCGACGAGGTTTATCCGGAGTCTGAAGCAGATGTCAGTGCCTGCAGAGCCTATCCTGAAGTCCCATCTCCGCAGTCTTGGACTATTGAATGTTCGAGGAAGGCCAAGGGGATGTAGAGGTGGCAGGAACCTTCAGTGTTCTATAACCACTGTTATCGGCAACAGGCCCGGTAAGAACAATCGCATATTCACATGCAAATCAAATTTAGTTGATGTCCCAAGAATCTCGAAGAATGCACCGACAGGTGACCACCCTCGAGCTACGATCGCGAGTGCCAAGGATTGTTGTCCCTCTTCACAATTCAAGCTACCATCATTACTTCTGTGCAATGCACGATCATTGTGTAATAAGCTAGACGAGTTTGAGTGCCGTCTGTCCGATTCACAAACCGACGTTGCCATTGTCTCCGAAACTTGGTTTAGTGAATCTTCACCACCAGAAGCTACTGATGTGCTGGGTTACACAACTTTCTCATATCCACGTATTGGGCGATCTGGCGGCGGCGTAGCCGTTTACGTCAGAAACGACATCCCGTCAAGTGCCCTTGACATTCCGGTGCCCGGTGACCTGGAGTGTACATGGGTGAAAATACGACCCCATCGTCTGCCGCGAAGTGTTTCGAGCCTGGCAATCTGTGCTTTGTATTCCCCACCGAATTCCCAACACACCGAGCTACTTCTTAACCACTTAGTCGAGGCGGTCGACTCATTACGGGTGGATTACCATGACGTAGGCATTATTGTCGGGGGAGATTTCAACCGTGTCGAAGTAAACATACTGTGTAGAAGCCACGACCTAAAACAAGTCATAGACCATCCTACAATGGGAACAGCTGCGCTTGACCTCATTATTACAAACTTACACCCGTACTACTCAACCCCTACCGTGGAGGATCCTCTCGCCAACAGCGACCACAGTGTCGTGCTGATGCAGCGAGAGAGAAGTCTTCGACCAACAGGATTGTAAAACGAATTTGTAGACCCATCCGTGACTCGAGCCTGCGCTCATTCGGGCAGTGGATTACCACCCACTAATGGTACGAAGTTTTGACGGCCAATTCTGTAAAGGAGAAATCCGAAGCTATGCACAAAACTCTTCAGTCCAAGATTGACCGGTTCTTCCCCAGGAAGTGTATACGTTTGCACCAGTCAGACAAACCTTGGATGACACCTGCTGTTAAATCTTTGATGCAAGCCCGTCAGAAAGCCTACGTGAGTAATGATGTTGCCACCTGGAAACGTTTGAAAAACAAGGTGCAACGAAAAATCTGAAAAAAGCTCACTACAACGAAAAAATAAAGTCACTGAAGAGGGAAAATGTGACCCAATGGCACCGAGAGATCAAGTCGTTGTGCAACATAAACCGGTCTGAACCGATCAACCACATTGACGGTCTGAACAGTAACGATCATCGAAGAACAGCCAACGAAATCAACAAGACGTTAGCCTCCGTAATCCAGTCTTTACCACCGATTGACCCATCACGTCTGCTGTCTTACTTACCCTCACTCCCAGCGCCATCGGTAGAACCATGGGATGTGTACAAGAAACTTCTGAAAGTTAAAGCCAGAAAAGCCGCAGGGCCTGATGGGATACCGGGAAAGCTACTCAAAGAATTTGCATGCGAATTGAGCACCCCACTAGCAGATATCCTTAACGCCTCCCTTCAACAGGGTATTGTCCTCGAAGAGTGGAAACGCGTCGTCGTAATACCTGTGCCTAAAACGAGACCACCCTCGGTCAAAGAACTGCGTCCCATATCAGTGACGTCCTTGCTAGGTAAAGTTGCCGGAAGTTTCATCACTCAGTGGGCTGTTTCGGACATCAAATCTGAAATTGACCCTCAGCAGTTCGGCTGCCTAAAAGGCCGTTCTACCATCCATTGCCTTTTAGATCTAACAAACGACCTATTCAAGGCTTCTGACAAACCTGACACCCTGAGCTCCTTGGTAGCAACCGACTACAGCAAGGCATTTGATCAAGTGGACCACACCATGGCTGTCTGCCGGCTGATCGGGCTGGGCTTGCGACCATCACTAGCAAAATGGATATCGGACTTTCTCGCTAACAGACAGCAGGTGGTCCGCTACCATGGAGTTCTGTCCGACAGCGTGTCAGTAACATGCGGACTACCTCAGGGAACACTTCTAGGCCCTTTAATATTTATAGCCTATATATACAGCGCAGCAAGACAAGCCATTTCCAGGAGATGGAAGTTCGTTGACGATCTGAACTTGCTTGAAACTAGAATCGCTTGACAACCCTCGAACATACAACAAGACTTAACAGACTTGAAAACTTGGTCTCAAGAAAGTCGTATGGTCCTCCATCCTGGTAAATGTAAGGTACTCCATGTTCAGTTCAGCAGGGCTCTGCGCCCACCTCCCCTGCTCAAGATTAATGACAATGTACTGGAACAAGTGGGGATCATGAGGATCCTTGGAGTATACCTGCAGTCGGATCTAAAATGGAATGTGCATGTCAACTTCATCTACAACAAAGCAAGCCAGCGGTTATTCCTTCTGCGTAGACTGAAGCACTTCCACATTCCGAAGGATGACCTTGTCATCGTGTACACTTCCTACATTCGACCTGTGACTGAGTACGCAGCCCCTGTCTGGCACCCAGGTCTTACAACAGAGCTGAACAACAAGATCGAAAGAATCCAGCGCAGGGCAGTACGCATCATCCTGGGACGAGACTACACCTGCTACGCTGAAGCCTGCGCACACCTCGGCCTGCCATCCCTTCACTCCAGACGTTCGACTCTGACTCTAAAGTTTGCTAAATCTCTCATGGTGTCTGAGCAATATCGGCACCTCTTACCGCCTACAAGAGCGAACATTAGCCGCCGTCAGACCCGCTCTGCGAACAATCTGGACATGCGAAAGTGTAGAACAGAACGCTATAGAACTAGTGCAATCCCGCAAATGGTGCGTGTACTTAACACGTCACTCGTCTGAATGCAAAGACTCCCTTTAGGTTTTGACTTTGTGTCGATAGCATTCGTGTTTTTAAAAACCCGTTTGTATATATCTATTAATTGTGCTGATTTTAGATATTCCTATGTCATAGTTCGCTTTGTTCTATTGCCAACAATCAATCATTGTAATATCACGACATCAATTTAGCCTTAGGGCTACGACTGTAGTGATAAGATTTTGTGTTTCTCAATAAAAAACATTAATACATATTACTACTACTAGATAAATCCTGGACTTTGCCTCCGGCCAGGCAACATCCAAGACCAGACGGGCACCAAGATCCTACACCTACACCTCGACGGAGGTGTACATTTAAGCGTCTTATGATATATACGTCTATAAACTTACTATGATATATGGGTGTAAATATATACGTGGAAACTTCTTACGGGCGGGAAAGAGTTAGTCGGAAATCGTGCGGACAAACACGATATCAACCGGGTGGTAAAGGGCATTCTGGAGGTCCTTCCGTTGGTGGTTAATAACGATTGCAGGAAAAAGATTGCAACGTATCTGGCCAAAAATGACCAGAGACGACGGCCATATATGCTGGAGCCAAGAGCAAAAGGTGTGTGGAAACCTACAGCAAATGTATTGACACTGCTGCTGAAGCGAGTAACTCTATGTTTGTAGACGTTCGTTTAGCCTATGTCATGTAGAAATGTGTGTTTCTTGCTTGGCATGAAGAAAATACAACACGGTAAGTTGGATCACCGGTGACCCTTCGTCCGTCGGGCGATCAGAGACTACCTGTCTTGCAGCTACCTGGGTTGATAAGGAATAGTTAATACCACAGCTAGATCAAAATGGGCGCTCCAGACTGGGTGGAGTTGGCTCCTTTTTAATGTTAATTGATCTGATTGTTGAGCTTTTTCGCAATAGGGCAAACAAAAGAAAGCGAATCCATACATACCATACAATCCGTGTTATTTCGATTATCTTTTAGGAAAGCCATAAGCAGAAGTTAACACAAGGTAGCGGAGACCAGCGTGACGAAGACGAGGAACAGCCTCGGATGGGGAACGGGATCCGGGGGAATCAACGAGTTTGGAGGAGGAACAAAGCCAGTTGGTTTTTGCATATTCTTCTACATAGGTTAATTCTTTTGCATCAAATTGTCTGCCTGTATATATGCATGGTTTCCGACTTTTCTAAAGTACTGAAAGTAGTGTGCTAGATCAACCATAATGGTAGATAGCCCTTTTTACATGTTTGTGACAAGAGCAACCCGAAGTCGATGAATTATAAGATAAAATGCTAATATCGTTAAGGAGAGAAATGGGACGCCACATTCTGGCGGGAGGCCCGTAGTATTGGGAAGAAGTGGGAAGGGAGTGTCCCATACCAGGCTGAGGTGCCGTTACACAAAACAAGAAAACCCTCGACATGCACGAGGTCACAAGCCACAACTCCCGTCTGCGTCAGGTGAAGTTGACTCAAAAATATCACTTACTCAACCGTATGTGACTTGTTACCTGATCACTTTCATTGCTGTGATATTAAGTTATATTTAGATATAATACATTAGAAATCCAATGTTTCCCCCATATTTTTTTGCCATTTAAAAGACTATAAAATTATAAAAAGAACAGGAATACAGAATAGATTTTCTTCCGAGCTAACATTAGATGACAACTATGTATAAAGACAGGCAGGTAGGATACAAGATTTACCCATCATTTCCGATAACAGTGTCGGATCATCGATATCGAATACTACTCCCCTACCAAAGTAACAAAACATTTACACTGAACATGCGCTTATTTCCAATATTCAGGCGGCGAACCAAGGACGTGGAGACCACATTGTGCATGGTCCATTGCACAGCTTCAAGTGGACGGTGGCCGATCCGACAAGGTCGGTGAGATCTCAGACCTTCGCCACGAGTGGGGACAGGAGATGGGAGGCGATGGCGATCCCACCTAACAGGGGCGCCCCGTGGTGCGTGTGCTTTCGACTGGTGGAAGGTCCACCTGCTCTAGCCAAAGTCAGGCCAGTACTACTGCATGCAAGTGCCCAATTATCTGGAACTCTGTTAGCTGCGGTGTCCTATCTGAATATCGTGTACTTACAAATACTTGTTATCTGCTCATTAATTCACCTCGGGGGTGCAGCGAAGTGCGAAGGATAATTATTTTTATATAGTAGATTATTCTCCTCCAATAACTGCACCATCAATCATTTCTTGAAATCTGACATCTACTACAGAAACTCGTTTTTGCTACGCACATGGCCTACTGTGCAGTTAGGTAGTCTATGTGTGTATGTTGTCATTTTCCTATGTTAGGCAGGTATGCTTCTTAACGCGTTATATTTTTTCCAGAGATAACAAATCCATTATTTAAAATAAGAATCTTTCCATGTCAAGAAGAACATTCGTCATATGAAATAATTCTCTTCATTCTTCTCTTCACTAATAGGGTTAAAATGGCCGCAGGTGACCAGGCAGAGTCCGTGACAGCGACATGTACAGTTGCCATGCTGACAGGAGTGGGAAAGGAATGGGACCTGGACAACATCACCAACACCAGCAACATCACCATCCATCTTGTACTGCAGCATTGAGTCAACATTTAGTACAGGAACCAAGGCAGTAACATGCTCTCTTATTTTGTTGTATTCACATATATTTTACATAACATTGAGTATAGGGCTTTAATACATGAATACGAAACAAGAGTAAAATACAATGTCAATAAATGAATGTAAACAAGACAAGTTCTATTGAATTGAGGCCAAATCCTTTTTGAAGATGGTGACAGAGGCTTGGACAATAGAGGGCAGAATAGGTCACAGTGCCCTGAAGCTGTTTGTTAATGCTATGACATGTGTTATATCATTTTATCTTGTATGTGGATTTCCTTGTCACTTGCATTAAATTTTCTTTTAAGAAGCCGGAGAATTTAAGTATACAGTGGCACATTTTCACCAAGATGACTTAAGCCATACATGTGCCTATTATCCGAAAACATTTCGTTCTCTTTTGCAATAACTATATGCAAATGACGGTATGTATTTGTTTTCAAGGTCGTCAACATTATTCGTATCGCGGGCAAACGGCTCGCGGTTCGAACAGGTCAGCCTAGACATGGTAAGCGGGGAGGACTTGAAGACGAGTCACGCGAATGCGTCTAGCGTAGTTTACATAGGTACGGTATTGCTATTTTTCAAATGGTTTATGGTCCAACTATATATTCCAAAATATAGTCATTTCTGTCATGCATTAAGAATGTGTTTATAATACTCAGAACCTTTTGTTAATTTGGTCCAGGATGGCCTAGGATCGGAGCCGGAGGTGTGTCATCGGCGCACAATGAGTTATCGCCAATAGAGGAGGAAGGTCAGGAACTGTCAGGTGAAGATAGTGACATCGCCGATGGGGACGCTGAGTTGGACATCTTTGACGATGATGCCATCTCCGTCTATCAGTTGTCTGACATCTTTGACGATGTTGACGACATCGACATCGTCCCAGACGAACAGTTCGTGGCGGCATTAGAAGGTGCGAGTTCTTCATTTTTCTGGAAAGACCCTTTCGACTTATTTTCTCTACTTAATCTCCTTCTATTAATGTTTATAGCCTCTTTCTTCCAGTTTGGGACCAAAAGTTATCCCTTTCTCTCCGGTGCAAGCTTTTTCCAACTCCTACAAAATATGGAATTCTTTGGTCTCTAACAGGCCCAAGAGGTTGCCGGAATAAATAGTAGAAATTGGCCAAGTCGCCTGCATATTGTACAGTTTGCAGCCTAGAGAGGCTTTGAGGGGGTCGCCCTAAGAGATTGCCGGAATAGATAGTAGAAATTGGCCAAGTCGTCTGCATAATGTACAGTTTGCAGCCTAGAGAGGCTATGAGGGGGTCGCCCTATTCAATACTGTGGATGTAAATTTCAGAAACCTTAACCGACGAAGGAGGCCGTGCACTCATGTCTGAGAACAACGGGGCGTCGGACATGTTGCACGGTAAGCACGGTGGTCAAATTAATGCTCAGAAACTCCCATGTCCAGCCGAAATAGAACGCTGTTCCACGATGTTCGAAATGACGTAATCGAATCCGAGCGCGCGTTCGATTCGGGGTCACCTGCGGTCATTGGAAGTTCTTACTGTAAATCTGCCCGGCCGGGCCCCTTTCCCCGCTTTAGGAAAAAAACTACGTTTGTCGCAAATATTACCTGTTTTCTGGAGATTATATCCATGTTGGCACTTTGTTGTGGACATCTAACATGTAACGAAGCAACTGGCATCGTTTTTTGTGACATTGAATATTAGAAGAATTATTTACGGCGGTGTTAATTACCCCAACTATTTGAAGTTGTGGAAGCATAGACATGAATAATATTCATAACAATTATGAAGTATGATAAGAAAAGGAAAGGGAATTTCATTTTGTTTCAGAACTGATTTTACACACAAAAAAGAAATTCTTATCCATTTACAAAGGACAAACAAAATAGAAGTAAAGGGAAAGTCAATTGAGGACATTTTATCAATTCCCTTATTTGCAGCCAACATCACACAGCTCAGAGAGTCAGAATCTGATCTAGAGTTGGACGACCTCAGCCTCCCTCCACCCATGAGACATCGCAAGACACAGAATAGAGGTATTGTATGGCATTGAATTTTAAAATGATGTATGATGATGACACACTGTATTTTAGAACTATTTGAAGTTGTGGAAGCATGTCAGTCTTTTTTTTCATTTGATTACGCTGTCTTGTTCCTCGCAACCACCATTTCCTTGACGTTCATTTAGTTATTATCACTCAGTATCTTTAAAAATCAAGCCTTAGTTACTACCACTAGTATGGTTCAACAGTGCAATGTTATTGTTTCAGGCTGAAAGCGGAAGGTTGCACTATACAAATACCCAATAGATTCGGCTAGTGTATATACCATCTGGGTTCAGTGCACCACTTACTACACGATGTCATGTAGCTTGTCATGCACATGTACATCTGTGACATATGGAAACTTCTTTCATCAGCATTTGGCCGGCTAGCGGGAAGATTGTGTCCTTTTTGTCATATGCCCTGTTTTCTGAGTGCCGACAGAATTATGATAAAAAGGTCACAAGCCTCTGCTTGAAGAGTGTGTCCCACCAGGTTTCATAGTTTCTTTTCAACCTTCCACTTCAGTATAGCTTTATATTTCTAGTACATCATATTGTATCCTTTAAGGACCTTTTTTCCAGTCTTGGTGGAATTGCTTATAACTGCATCACATAGATTTGCACCGCAAGGACAATATCAACAGCGTTTACGTGATTTACTTAAAATCTATTCCAATGAAAAAGCTCTAGAAAAACCTGCTGACTCCAGCCCTCCTAGCCGTCTACTGAGCGCCAATCTCTGGAAAGGTGCTGACATTTTTCGATCTGATCATGATGAAAACGAAACATTGATATCGCTCGCCGAGCTTACGACCGCATCGAAAAGTACGAGTGCACACAACTAAACGTACAGCGTTCAAATACAGGGGTCCATCCTTTTACTGGAATACACCGGAATACACCGGAATAATCAGAAAGGAGGGTAAAATCTACCGGAATACACTAAGCTTAAATGTTGAGTTAACATCACAGGTTGTTGTATATTGGCATGAAATATTGTATTTCTCAACAGGAGAGCAAAGGACGGACTGACGCGACTGGGTCCCAACATGACAAGTGCAACTGTCACAAGAGAAGGAAACAGGAGTGCTGGATGACATACTCAGCTCATTTGACAGGGACATCTCACTGTACACAGCAATAGGAAAACACACCGTTCCTGACCTCAAAGGTGAAGTAGAACAGCTGGTGCAAGAGCTAAAGATGGAAGACCCCTTCAAAATCATCCCAGGGCGTTGCTATGCCACCTTTCCAACGTGCCCACAGTCGAGGCTTCATACAGTCGATGGAAGAAAGCTGACTGGGTGGATGCTGAAGCAAAAAGAGAAGCTGGCAAGGAGACAGCGTCGTCTGTGAGATTGAGGTATTAAATGCATGTTGTTCGTGAAACCAGGATAAATGCTGTTCGATAATCTGAAAGTTATGATGAATAAATCAGCATCATGCTTTGAATTTGCAAAAACCCTGATTGCATCATCCTTGTAAAAAGCTCTCAACTAGCAACATGGCACCCTCTCCTATCTAACCTTTGCCCATGGATCTTAGTCATCTTACCAGCTCATTACAACTGTTACATTGTTATTTCAGTGTGGAGAAAGAGGGGCGCGCAACTGCAGCAACGAGCTGATCATGGATCCGAAGGGCTTGCAGACCATTGAGCTGTGATGGACATGACCTGTACATGGACCATCATCTTATCAAGTTCCTGGACTGGGAATGGAAATGTTTGGAAGTTTTTACCATCTTGTAAACTTGCATGTTGATTGTAGAGGACAATAGATTTTAATGGTATATTCTTTGACAGCAATGTTATATAATATAGCCACCTTTGGTCACTACTGTATGGTAAATCAAAAGAGTTATTCAAGTAATAAAAGACGGAGTTTAACTCAATGTGATTTCTTTTAGTTCTGAAAAATGCAAGATCCGTATTGTTCTCAACCCTTAAACTAGCAGAACTTCTAATCAAAGTGAGGCAGAATGTATACCAAAACACAGGAAGAAGGGTCTGTATTCATCAGTTCTATGTACAGTATTTGGTTTTGTCATCAAGATTTACAGTGGACACTTAGATATAGTTTGTCCACATATTTGAACATGAAGGGATTGTTGTTATACGTGATTTAAACATTGTGTTAAAGGCCCACTATGTAACATTTTGGCGCAAAAAAATGAAAATATTCTTATGAACAAATCTTAATGCAAATGACATGGACAACCACTTTTCAGCATATTTCCATCATTAATTCTTCTATTTCTGGCATGTATGGTGCTTTTTAACTGTACAAAAACAAGCTGCAAAAGTCTGTGACACCACCTCAACATAGACCGTCATGGTGTAAACAACAACATCCTGCACACCGGCAGGACCCCTGGGTAGGCTAATTACCGTTAGCGACACTTCAGTGGATCTAGATAACAGCTGATGTTATGAAGATCATCTTCTTCGAAAACACTCCTATCTTTTTGAATAAGGATAAAATATATTGATGAATTTAGCGAAGTTTGTAGGGCACTGATAAAGCAGATTTTCCCCGTTCAAAACTCCTAGAACTCTGGTAAGGAGGTTTGGTGTGGTGAACTGTAATCAGGCACCCCACTGGGCAGTTGGCTGATAAGCCATGTGTGGCCACACTGCCCCAACTGTCAACTGGCCTTGTATTCTTTGAAAGTTCACAGTTTAAAACTGGTTTATATGGTGCAATGGTGTTGTAACATTCCTTCCTGAGTACTGGTATGTCATTCTACAAAGTTTATTCAACTTACTATGTAAAGAAATGGTAGAAAAATTGACTTTCTGTTTTGAGCAAATCCTACATAGTGCAGCTTTAAAAGGATGTAGACAATGGATGATGGCAATGTTATCTGACTTAGCGACATTATGTAGGCAGGAATAACTCCATTCGGCGTACATACATATACATGTATTTGAACTTGAAGAAACCCTCATTGGTGTACATATATGTCCACATATCTGATCGTGAAAAAAATTGTTGTCATACATACATGATTTAAACATTGTGTTAAAAGGATGTAGACAATGGATGTTGGCAATGTTATCTGACTTAGCGACATTATGTCGGCAGGAATGACTCCATTCGGCGTACATACATATACATGTATTTATTTGAACTTGAAGAAACATTGTGTTAAATAGATTTGCCTTGGAATTGTTTTCTGGGGGGGGGGGGGAGAGATTGGCGTTGGCTTTAGCTAACTCACCTGAGTCATATATATTTAGAAATGTTTCAATTTTCGAGTTATTTTGCCATTTTTACAACTTTTTTGGAACTTTTGGTGACAATGCATACAATTGTTGTATGCACTGTCATTGAATGCTTCAAAGTCTATCCTGGCAGCTGTTGAATACAACTTTAGGTGGCTAAAGTGAGGAAGAGTAACCTACATATGTCAGGGTGAGCAGCTTTTAACTTTTTCTCCTGGTTATGTCAGTTTTTCTTGCAAAATGACATGGGACCTTTCAACTGCCGCAGCCTTCAGGAAAGCTCTCTGACACCTGTCTCCCAAAGTATTCCCAGGGGACCGTTCCAGGTCACAGATCTTTGAAACTTGGGTCAGTACTTGACAATTACTTACCCGCAACATGTAAAGTGATTGGAATTTGTCAATCTTGAACCTGAAGGCTGTAAAAGGCCAAAGGTCACGATTACAGTCATGCGCAAAGGGTCCAAAATATTGGCATAGAAATAGCCTTGTATATGCTTGTTAAAAGTAGCTGTAGGAGGCCTCTTGGAAATGTTGGCGTTTTTGAGCTGGAATTGACAGGTAAGGGTTGTGGCTATTTTATTTAGTTAGAAAAATAGGGTTTTAGCCATGTCTGGAGTGTCCGGTACACTTTGAAATAGGTGTAGTTTGGATGTTTTCAGTTCCTGTGTAGGGAGGTCAAAGGTCATCTCGCCATGTTTTGATAGAATTTAACCACTTTGCGCCGGTGGAAAATCGGCGAAACTCATTAGATTGACACTTGAGAGGTCAGACTACGCTGCCAATTTGAGTTTTCCATGATCTAAACTTCAGGTAGGTGACTTTTGACAGCCTGTTCTTTATATGTTCACCATTAAAAGTCTAGGGGCTTGTAAATGCTGGACTTTAGCCAGCAGGAATCTCCAGTGGTGCTTTGCAGATGAAGGGGATCCTGGGAAAAGGCTGGCGGGGCTGATTCTGCGGTTTGAAGATTGGCATGCGATACGGAATCTGTATGGGGTAGGTCACATTGACATAGTAACAATCAGGAATATTTCATGGAAACTGAAGAAACAGTCATAGTGCCTAACAGTCACACAGCTACATGTAACAGAAGTTTACATATATCATATTTATCATCTTTGTCAAACAGACCAACAATCAGCATTGATATCAGACATGTTTTATTGCATTCTGTAGGAGCATAAGTTGAAATAACAGTCATAACACAATCCCATATGGTAGATCAGAATACTTATGTACATGGTTTCATGTATGTTGCTTGCAGATATACTGGCGTATATTTCACATTGAAAAGTCTGCAAAGGACCATGGGACTCTAAGTGCTAATATCAACAGAATAAAGTACAACAACGCAAAGAAGGGTCCTCATGCTGCCTTCAATGCTGTCAAAGAAGTGGTAACGAAAGACACAAGTGCTCTATTCATTGCTGCAGCAATGGAGCACCTGGGCATGGACAACATAGACGGTGATTACTTGATCTTGTATATATATATGTATCCGTGTAGCCTCTTAGCTTACACACAAATCTACAGTATATCATTATTGCCATAACATATTTTGCATGTGATTTATAACACCTGGAATATGACTTACACGAACTCTTAACCAGACGGTTCCAGGATCTTTTTGAAAGCTTTGAAACAGTATATTAGACCCAAGTTTACCTGTGGATATTTTTGCACTCCATTTTGTCTTAATCCCCATCATAAATTCAGTATTAGACACTTTTAAATCTCGTTTTAATACTCCTCACATTAGAACAGCCGAACAAATGACTCATAATCAATTCATGTTTTATGGTTTCCAGACTAACAGGAACAAAGATTACACGTCAGTGAGAGAACATTACAACGGACAACCCTTTCACGTTAATACTTCAGTAGAACACCGTTCTGAAGAGAAACAACTGTAAATTTTGTGCAGGCGCGGTGATTTGGAGATAAGTGAGGACTGTTTGCAACAGTTCTTTAGGGAGGTTTTACCCTTTGATTTTGATGTTATGGTTCTTATGAATAAAATATCTGTAAGCGAGAGATATTGTTCGACATTACTTTGCTGAGTAATCCTAATATCACGCTTTTGTTTATTATTCTAATACCATATATGCATCTAGTTTTATAGCTAAGTTAAAATAGTAAATCTCCTCCACAAGGGGCTTCCGTGACTTCTGGAAAAACTTTTGTTATTTTATAATACAAGCTTCCTCTTCAAGCAAGCTGAAGAAGCAGCCACTGCAAAGGATACCCTTGGCACAATGTTACTCTTTCCAAAAAGAACATATACCTACAGACCCAAGGAAACAGAAATTGTGTTCAGTTTAAACAATGACCAAACATCTACAGTGAAGAAAGACACGACAGTCATCACTAATGAAAAACACGCTGACATCCCATCATTTCACGGTGACAGTCCACCTCCCATCACAATGTCCGATACGGTTTTTGTCAACCCAAATTCACCTGCATCCATGCGACGAGTCCTACGCCATGTCATTTACAGATACAAACTGTACAATGGCAACGCTCCCAACAGCAGAAAGTGTCTCGTGATAGCCATGGACGGGTTGCCAATGGGCATAACAAGGAACGTTGTAAGAGACACACTCTACTATACTGCTTGCAAAATGTCTGTCGATTCAGCAAAGGCATTTCACACACATGTTGCCGCAGAACACCCAGACGTTCTGGTAGCAGAAGTCGAGTAGTTTGACTGGGTTATCCTTCGAGTGGGGAAGCTCCACCTCCAGCTACAGTCTGACTTAGAACGGATTTGGCATTGGCTAAAAACTAATCAACTCATACTCAACATTGGCAAAACAAAATCAATATTGATGGGCACAACACAGAAACTAAAACACTGTCCCCCATTACAACTAAGCATTCAAGGGACAAACATTAGCCACAAGCTGATCTGCTAAGGCTTCACTATTGACCAAAAGCTTTCATGGTCCCTGCAAGCAGACAAAACAAAGTTGAGAATGGCAGGTATCCTTGCTGCAATTAGATGATATAAGCACTATTTCACACAAAACAGTTATACGGGCCCTTGTTTTGTCTCACCTCGACTACTGCTCCGCACTACCGTCATCCGCACTACAAACACACATAGATAAACTACAGCTAATCCAAAATCGTGCAGCTCGATTAGCTACTAACGCTACATTCGACGCCAATCTTAACGACCTGCATTCCCAGTTGAATTTGCAAATTATAATTCAATTAAGAATGGTATTGGCAATGGTAGAGAGACTGTTTGGCTCTTATTGTTACCCATATTTCCCAATCAAAGAAAAAGAGCTAATGGATTGAGGCACTTTCGCATGTTATAAATATGACTGCAGCGTGGTCGGTTGCTATTAGGATGATGAATCGGCAAAACTGTTCTGTTAGTGTGGAAGAAAGGGTGGGGCACAACATTGCCTGTGATGAGTATGTAGAATCGTACATTGTTAAGCCTTTGAAGCAGTATTGCTCAGGACAGAAAACGCTCAAAACTCTGAAGAGATTGAATGTAAACCTGCAACAGGTTGGTCGTACAAAGGCGAGCTATAAGTCCAGAAGTGACTTCAATGTGCACAACACAAAGCGCCATAGTGAGCCTTCCGCTCTAGCAGACCAGATTTTGGTTTGCCTGTTCTGCATGAAATAACAGTTCTTCCACCACAACACTAAACGGCGAAAGGTTTAACCATTCAGTGGTTGTTTGAAGTTTGTTCCCAATGACTGTGTTGATGCTTACGTGAAAGGGTGTGAGAAGGTCAAGTCCAACTTTGAAAGGAAAATGTATGATGTCTATCCTCAGAGGAGGAGATATATAGAGATACACATTCACTCAACATCTATTGGCTATATGATTCAAGAACAAGTTTGTATATACTTTGTAGTACTGAGGAAAAGCGAAGTTGGCTACACAGCAAAGTCGCCCAGGTTGTAGACAAGTTCGTCATAAATACTGATATTGCCAACATGACGGACATTTACAACGGGGTGAGCCAGGCGTCACAGCCCCGGCAAAGGGAAGAGCTCAGCTGCCGGGAGCCTGAGTGTCAGCGCAAGTTTGTGTACCCCAAGAGTAGGCTGACTCATGAGCGGAAAGAACACGGGTTAGACTTTGGGGAGACTCCTGAGGACAGCAACAAGAAAGAGCCCACTGCTAAGTCTTCCCCTAGTGACTACAAGAAAGAGAAACACCGAGGCAAGGCGTCTCACAATCGTGGCCTACACGACAAGCCATGTTCTTATGCCTCTCGTACCAATATCTGCCACTGAAAAAGGCATCCATTTCATGAACATCATTACAATACCCTAAAAATTTGCATCAGTGACCGATCACATAGCCCGGGTCAGCAATACCCTGCTATTTCAAACATGAACACTTGTACTATACCTTGCATGTCTATGATAAATTTTTAAAAAGATACACATTCTCTTGACAACCTGTGTTCAACATACATTCATTAAAACATAACCATTCCCCCCCTTAAAGGTTCATATACCTGATTCTTTCGAGCATGAAGACAACACTGTACTATAACAGGATTTATATCCACATAACTAACAAATATCCATTGTTATCATAATGAATGTCTTACATATCCCCTATACAGGCATGAACTCTACTCAGGGACAAGAGCCACGGTTCACGCTCGAGCAGCTGGACCTGCTCCTGCAGGTGCGCACCAACGTCCAGCTGCTCGAGCTGACCGGGCTGTCCAGGCCACAGACATTCCAAGCCCTACACATGATGGAGCAGAAAAACATCTGTACCATCACACCACCCAGCCTCCCCACTGCCTACAACACTCTTCTTCAGCCATCCTTCAACATCTCTCCACCGGCACCAACTACGGACACCGCCAACACCACCAGGAACAACAGCCACACAAACAGCAATCCCGACACACCGCCTCCCGACAACACATACACAGGTAAGAACAAAAATTACAACCTTATAATGTACCAACACTAGATTCCATGTGTCCTACACAACATTCCTACATTTTGCTACCTGTACACAATGTACCAACTCTAAAGGGAATGTCATTACAATATATATATAGCACCACCACAAACGACAGTACAACGCCCACCCACCTAATGACAGATACATATTATGCCAACGTAATACTTCATAACAAAAATACATGTATACCATCTTGACTGGAAATATTGATATTTTAAACAATTCCATTTTCCATGAACTAAAGCAGTATTTTAACCCACACAGGCCAGACCAACCAGGTAGGGCGAAATGTTTTCGTTGCCATCGCCAACTACAACAGGTAACTCAACTACATACCTTCAATACAATAGACATTAAAGCCCAGGTTGCACATAGCCGAACAGGGCCTCCCGACTCACCCCCGACCAGTAGGTTAGAAAGCATTCAGGGTTTGGTTGGGGGTATCGTATATTGGTTAGAAGATGGTTGTGACATGTTCGGTGCGCCCCCTAGCAAGAAATACGAATAGTGCAAGCAACCTCGCGTGTTAACGCATGTCTGGCGCGAGCGGCGTGCCCTCGACAATGCGACCGAAAAATGCGAACGCGTTGCCAAAGTATGGTCAAGTTCGAGGGCCAATTTCGGCTATGTCTAACCTCGGCTTAAGGCGTGCGTGCCCGTAATCTGGGCTGCCGGTTTCGGCGTAAGTTCGAATCTCGGTTGGGATCATATTACCTACTCGCTCCTTTCATTTGTTTCACTACCATGATTACCAAACAACACCACAAAGGCACAATATGCTAACCTTGTACTTTTCTCCTACCCCACCAGTACAAAAAAAACAGCGCACAACTCCAACAACCACCACCACCACCGAGGCCAACAACATGGCAGTGCAGGCAGTTCTAGACAAGGCTCCACCACCGCCCTACCAACACAACACCTACCATCCTAACTGAATGTGCCGCTACTGACAAATATCTTCTACCAGGTTACCGACGGGACGTATGATTTCTGATTTGTTGACGTGAAGTGGAACTTTTCCAGTTCTTACAAGCGTCATAACTACGATAGAGATTAGAGATGTTTGCGACAGTTTTTCACGTGCGTACGGGCTGCCTCGCGTTGGGCCACGCTACATGTATGGTACTTGTACGTTGTCAGTTACGAAGCTGAAATAATTTGTTTGGATGTCGCAAAATTACAACAAAAAAAACTAATAATTCAGCCTTTTACGGACCAATTTGTTTGTTTAATTGGTTTACGATATTTAGAGGGGCACTTATATAAGCCGACTTGTCGGACTATCTACACAATACACGACCACGCACACTTTAATTTAAATACCACTCGTAAACACATATTGTTGTATACAGCTTCACTCGCATATCTCACAAGACAAGACAACTAAAAGACCTACAGGTGGAAGGGGCCGTGGAAGGGGTCGTGATAATCTATAGAAAGACAGGTGACATCACAGCAGGTTAGGTGCATCAGAGGATAATATCTTTATATACATGAACATATTGGCACCTGTCTCAAAGGAGAATATCTTTATATACATGAACATATTGGCACCTGTCTCAAAGGAGAATATCTTTATATACATGAACATATTGGCACCTGTCTCAAAGAAGAATATCTATATATACATGAACATATTGGTACCTGTCTCAAAGGAGAAACTCTTTATATACATGAACATATTGGCACCAGTCTCAAAGGAAAATATCTTTGTACACAATGTAACATGAACATAGTGTTAACTGTATCAACCTTCAAAGTAGAATATCTTTATACAGTGTGTACATTAATATGGTGTTACCTGTCTCAAAGGAAAATATCATTATATACCAGTACATTAACATGGCGTTACATGTCTCAAACTTCGTCAAAGGCAAATATCTTCATGTACATGAACACAGCATTACCTGCACCAAGTCTTACAAGTCTCTTGAAGTAGGTTGTTCACCTAACTGCTTATAACATGAAGTTACTTTTTGCAAATATACATATTTTTCAATCAACTTGCTTGTTGTGTTGTGTTGTCACAATGTTCAGCTGTATACTGCCATGACTATATTTACATCAAAGACAGCATGTTACCACAAAATACAACATTATAAGTGAAACATCAAAGTTGACAAACATTGTCTAACTTGACTGAACTTGTGAAGAAAGTGTACCACAGACACCGATGAAATGTACAGAACAAACCATATCAATTCATTTCTACATGTCTATATGACAATAATAGTTGAAAAAACCGCTTACTTATATATGTACTACCAACACATGTTGTGATAGCCTGACAAAAAACATGACAGATAGAAATATATGTCAAAAATTGCATGCTTTAACAAAGCACATGAGTATTACACCTTCAAATCACAACTCAGTCTGACCTGCATCACTTAAGACATCTAGCTGTAAAGCACACTGGATATTGTTTTGGTCAATGGCTTCATTTTTAACTTCAAAGTACAGTTCCAACAAGTCCTCTTTCTTTGTTGATCCAATTCTTTTCTCCATCTCAGACAACCTTTCAACATAGTACATCTTCACATCCTCTAAACATAAAGAGTGCAAAAACGGAACTGAGGTCTTCATCACTTCTACCGAGATGGTGTACTTAGGGAAATAGAAGAAATGCACTATAACTTTTCCTACCCACCTCAAAGAAAAGCATTAAGTATCCATGTGTATAGCATTGGTAATTTCCAACAGAGATATCAAACTATTTTCAATCTATATAGTTATTACAAGACATCCATGACTTAAAGTACTTCATACTGTGGGAGGTTAAATTAAACAGTGCAGAAATGGAACAGGTATTCATCACTTCTTACCAAGATGATTCCATCATTCCTAATAAAAGTCTATAACTTTACAATATCTACATGACTATTGCTTTACCAACATACATGGCGTCCTCAATATACCATCTACAAAAGGCCCCAATACGGCATGAACAATATTTAACCAATATATCCCATTCATAAATGATACCAAACCAAAAGCAATTACCTCCGAATATGCTATGCAAATACACCATTAATTACAAATACTTTGCATAACTACTATTTTGAATAACCAGACGGAAAAACAACAATTTACAGTATTGACAAATACTCCACAACACCATTCGTCGCCATGGCAATGTCTTTTTTCATTGCCAGTCTTGTTTCGTTTCCTACTAGATCAGCCAGCTGAGGTAGGGTTGGAAGACGTCGCCAGATTGTCCCAGGCGGCCACCTCGCGACCACTGCCACAGACATCATCAACACGGCAGTCACGGAAACCGGCTGTCTTCCGACGGCCGGTCATGTTGCTAGCTGCAGACACTGACGAGACGTGGCGTCCCCCAAGGGCGAACGCCAGGCAAAGCATAATTGCCGACGGGCGGGCGTTTTTGAACGTGACTTTTACAAGGGAGATGACGCCAGCGGACGTTATTGCTACTTTGAGGAATGTCGTCAATGTACATGACAGGTAATCCACACTTTTGTACTGAACTTAGTTAGTATCACTGCTGCACTACAATAATTTTCATCGCTACTTTTTAACAATACATGTAGTCGCACCCTTTTACATGGCGTGCGAGACAGAATGACGGACACTATTTACGAACAACAGTGCGACGTTACCTTTCCTTACAAGTAAAGATATACAATAATGAGTTATCAGTAAAAGATATTTGACTATCACTGGATAACCTTTTCCACTAAAACTGTAATATTCTTGCAAAATACATAACAGCAACAAACTACTTACTCTTCCATACCCTGATGTGTCCGTCTGTTTATGCAGTTCTGCCGGACGAGGCGTGCTGAAGACAAAGGCACCAGGAGTGCCGGACTTCGACTTACCAAACTCGACTGACGGGAAAACAAGTGGAGCAAGCTCAAGGCGGAGTAACAAATTGCTAGGTCAACTATTCTAAAAACGACAGCTCGACCTCGTAACAAAAGTACAGCTTATATGATTTTAACCTTTGCCCTGTTATATTCTCTATATGTTGCAGAGGTAGAAGAAGCTGATAACATACTGTGATCAGTTTGACTGGTGTGTTAAGCAAAAGTCGAACAAGGTTTTGGCACGTTACAAATAACACAACAGGACGCAGGGTCCACAGGAGCTTGTTGTCACAGAATCGAAACGCTAAAATGTCAAAGTTAAGTCGACCGCTTGTACATAAAGAACATTTCTTAATAGATTCCGCGTACTATACTACTCAAAACATCTTATATTCTCATTCCAGATGTCGAGTTCTCAGACGGTATTTCCGAAACAAGCTCCGATTCCTCGAATCGAAGCTCCGTATCGAATTCCAACTCCACGGGTCGAAGCTCCGAAACAAGCTCCAGCTCTTCGGGTCGAAGCTCCGGGTCGAGTTCCGGCTAGTCGGATCGAAGCTCCGACTGCACGGACTCACGAAGTTCGGTATCAAGCTCCGCCTTCGCGGACCGAGACACCGAGTTCTCGGAATCTGAATCAAGCGTGACAGAGACGACATCCGAGGTTTCCGTGCCGACTGTGTCAGACCCAAATCCTATAAGAAAGGAATATAGCCGTGTAGAGGCGCTGCTCCATTACCTCTCAAAATGTAACGAGGAAAAGAGTAAGACAGCCAAGACTTATGAGACCAAGAAGAGAGTTGGCCTCCATCAGTCAAATATAGTATCATTAGAATACATTAATGGTGGATCAGATATCCTTACAGTTTGTACCGATTTTTGGGCAGTTAAACTGTACAACCTATTTGTGCACAATGTTCTACAAATTGATGCGACAGGTTTTGGTCATTTTGATGATGGGCATAAAATTCAAATGTGGTCATTATATGTGGATGTTGATATTCTGAGGTCAGATTCATACCCAACTGTAAAATACCCTATCCGTGAGATTTATACCCTCAATGACAACAGTGCATTTGCTATAACTAAAGGGATCAGGACTTTCAAAGAATGTTGTGCAAAAATGAGGGGAAGGGGGGCAGACGTACAGCCTGATTTGGTAAAACTTGATGCAGATCCGGCGGAATGGAAGGCTGCGAAGGAGAACTTTCTTTATGCCTCTCGCATTGTAGAACTATCACATGTAAACAAGGGTTTTCGTCTGCCATGGCATAAATGTCTCTTCTATCTTTACTTACTTCCTTTTCCTGTTTCTAGCATGTAACACCATTCATTCCGACAGTGCAGATGACACTACCGCAACACACGCAAAGCGGCTGGTATCAAAGATAAAAAACACCATGGGGGATGGAGCTTCCAGTCAGAAACACTTCAACGAGCTGCTACAAGCATATGCTGCCTCATGACTTAATGAGGCTTTGTTATCATACTCATTAGCAGGTGGCTGGGACAGAATTAAGGTAAAAAGTCCCATGGTGGAAATTATTTCTAACATACGTGGAGCGTTAACGTTAGGTCAGAAACTTTGTGCCTACAGCATAAAAGAACTGAGATCAGTCTGTGTCCAACATTGAAGGCCTTTTCAGTGTAACAGAGGGGAACATATTAAAGGACTGATAATCAAGCAAAATGCAAACGTGAGTATAATGACCATCTATCATCAAGTAACATAGTGATCACGTAAAAAGACGTTGCCATGGTATTCACCTTATTTCTGAGAAACAAGGGGAAAATGGCGTGGCCTTGTGATGTCAATAATGATGATTATTATTATGCGATTCCTTTTGTGCTATGTTGGTAATTTTATTTTGGAAGTAGTATTTTGTAAAGTTTTATTTTGGAAGTAGTATTTTGTAGACTCTCCAATTCTTCCACTGCAATTAACAAAAACAAACACATTGCAATGTGGAGGTGACGTGTATGGTGAATTGGCACCAGGTTTGTTAAAGGAAAATCACCCCTTTTCAAATGTAGTAACAGTACAACAGGTGGCGATCCGCACCCATTTTTCATATGCCAACTGAACAAATTACTTGCATAAAATCATTGAAAAGGAAGTGATAGAAAACTCCTCACGTCCAGGTACGATTGGCGCTCTGTCAAGGGAATGAAGCGGGCGATAACTTGTTCAGACAACTCCGCAAGGGCCACGTGAGGAAAGATCACACATATCATGGCGTTCGTCTGGTGGAGGAGGATCAAGCAAAGCAGGCTGGTCTGCTGCAGCAGGAAACCTGCGTTTATTGGCAGCATGTTTGGTAAAAGATCCAATTGGCCACTCCCTTGCTGAAATGGTATTGGGAGAAGAGGATGGAAGTGACGATCATCAGGTAGGAAAAGGATGCTGACTCCCAGTCAGTGATCGGTTCTGACAACGAGCGCGCATTATGAAGGTTAACACCGCCGCTTTCCCACATAGCGCACGCATCAGCTATGTCAGACCAAGGAGGTTTTGGTCAGACATCTTCCAAATAATATTGCTATCTTTGTGACACAGTAGGCATTGGAGCCGAACAGCACATGAAACGGTCGACCAATACTGATTGAGAGGCCTGGCAAAAACATGTGAATTTCACAGCGTGGATAGAGAGATCCTTATGCAGATAATTCTGAACTGCAACAGCTCCAAGCTACGTCGCAGGGCGTTGCAAAATAAGGATTTAACGTTGGCAGGCCTGCTGAAGCTGGCGCGGTCGTTAGAGATCGCTGACAAACAGGCTATGGTAATTGAGAATACAGGGATGTCGTACTCAGCTGGTGTTAACTTTGCCAAACAGAGAAGCCAGCCGGTTGAGAAATTTGCAACTCATCCAGAGACACCACAAAATTCAATAGAGAAACTGAAAGAGATTGATCAAAACGATACCTGCATCTAGTCACCTATCATGATGATGTTGGTTACTTTGCTCTGCAGTTCAGAGGTGGAGATTCTCAAGGATGGCAGGAGTGTTGCTACTGTTTTAGTAACAGTTTTAGTTGCAGGTACGTGAATCACAATAATGTTGTGTGATGAGGTCCTTTCGATAGATGCCAAAATATTGAAAGACCTATTTGTCGGAATAGCAGTGCGACATTGCCTTTCCTTACAGGAAAAGACATCTGATAATGAGATATCAGTAAAAGGTATATATATTTGACTATCATTGGATAACCCTTTTCACTAAAACTGTAAAATTCTTGCAAAATACACTACAGCAACAAACTACTTACTCTTCCAAACCCTGCTGTGTCCGTCTATGCAGCTTTGTCAGACGGCCATAACAACGAAGTCCTTCAAACGGTGCTTTAGTCAAAGGCACCCAGAGTGCCTGACTTTGATTTGCGAAGCCCTATGGGAGGGAAAACCAAATGAAGCAAGCTCAAGGTGGAGTAACAAATTGCTAGAACCACCATTCTAAAAACGACAGCTCGACCTAGTAACAGATGTACCAGCCCTTGCCCTGTTCAATCCAGAATTTTCCGGGTAGCAGATATATTCTCTATGTGCTACAGAAGTTGATTTACGGTTAAGTGGGTACATGTAACTGCCAAGTGGCTGTATTGACAGCTGTTTAGCTGATGGGATTGGCTAGATATCAGATGATAGACTGAAAAAGTGTAAGTGTATTTTCATTGACTATGCATTTTGGTTTCCTTTTAATCCCAAGGTCATCCAAGTTCTGAAAGTCAGAAAACGCAATTATGAATAGACTACACTGCATATTGTCAAATTGTCTGTTTCTTGTTACATCTGGTCAATTCAAATGGCAACGAATCAAATAATCATTCTATTTTCGCAATGTTGTGGGAAACAAGCCACCATTGTACACTAATATTAATTTTCATGTAACAATATTTCTTTTTCCAACAGAGAAACATGCTGTGATGTTTAACTGAACTTCTAGAATTACACTGCCTCTAAAGAAGAACACGAAGGAACTCTCTTCTGTACCTCATGTATGAACTGAATTTCTTAATCGAAGTAGATATATAATATGCTATCTTGCAAACGTTAACGATTCCTCAAATGTTACTTCAGTACTTCTTTAGAATGCATTATTTAAACTGGTTAAAACGGTGTTTTTCACAGGGTCGTAGACAAGACTTATCACCCGGTGATAATTATCTTTATTCATTATATAGAACAAGTATTTTCTTCCACAGATATGATATGCTCTCATGTGAGATGCGTTCGTTTTCTTCTTTATGGCTACATGTTGTCATCGGGGATCAGGCAATCTGTAAAAACATCAGAGGTCCGGAAACCTAGCAAGCCATGCTGTTTCAATAACTGAATAATTGTATTTCACAGGTACAAAGCTCTGGGACCTAACATGTCATTTCGTGTATATGTTTATTCATGTGTCAAGAAGAAGCTTCAGAATCTAAGCAAATTCAGGGACTGTCAGGCCCTGAAACCATGGATTTCCAGCATGGTAAACCACCTCTACTGGTCTGTGATTTCGACTCCTCCAGGAAACGCGAATGGCGAAGGCAATCAAGAATGACCTGGAGAAGTGGAGTGTCACTGTGAGAGTCGATAAGGGGTTCAACTTCTTGTGGGAGACCTTTTTAAACGATGAGAAAAGGGAGTCGGGGGAACCTGTATGAAAGGTCTATTCTCACTGATGAAGCAAATGCAGTTCTAGACAAGTACAGCAGAAAGAGCAATGCCAACTGATTTTTGGGAGAGAAATGCGCTCAAAGTTACCAGATTTACCAGGAGAGCGAAACCTGGTGAACAAAGAGGTGCGCGTTAGAGATTTTGAGAGAACAATCGCGGAGCCAACTGTGTGTACCAGCAGGGTGAAAGTCAGCCGAGCTCTATAGTGGCAGGAAACCAATGGTCTGCGGAGGTTCCTGGCACATCATCTGTGATCGTGGACACACCTTTCACACCAGGCGTGGGCTGCAGCTGATCAATACATGTATGCGGCATGTTGCGCAGGTCCTGGCACTCTCCCAGCCTTAAAAGTGGTTCACTATTATATTGAACGCTTCATCAGTTAAAGCTCATGTCTGAACAAGGCATGATCAGCTTATCGGTGCGCTGCTACCAACACAGCGCTACATTCTGGTTCCTCATGAGTGCTTAACTTGCCGCATCTACATTTTTTGGTGCTTGTTTCTGCTAGAGGTGGACTTGTTTTCGAGCTTCAGACCTGAGCTTTTCTAGCTTCAGCCTCATTTTCGCCCATGGCTTGTTCTGCAGACCGATATCTTAGATGTGGCGCAGGCCTCAGTTTTAACTTAATGTGTCTCTGGGATTTTGAAACAAGTCACCAAAGCTGGTCCTGAAGTTTCGTCTTCAATGAAGCCGTGCAGGAAGTGAGAGAAGACATTGCAAGTTAATACTGCCTGTTAAAAGGGCTGCCAATGTTTCAGTTTTGATTTAACTACGGAAGTAAGAGAAGACATTGCACTTAGTTCTTGCATATGAATAAGGCTGCCATTGCGCCAAATCAGTTTTAATATAACTAGGAAGTGAGAGAAGTCATTGCATTTAATTCTTGCAAGTAAATAAGGCTACCAAAATTTCAGCTTCAGCATAACCAGGAGGTGACTTTGCTCGTTTTTAATACTAAAAGTTGAGAACAATGTTAGCGCATAGTAATCAGTGAGTCACCATATGAAAAGAATAAAACTTGGTTTTGTGGACTTGCTAATTCATTGCTAATTTTTGTTTGAAAAAATTGGCGCCATTTTAATGAGGCAGCCATGGCAGAAAATAAGTTTTGCTTGCAGCTATGAAAGAAGATTTTGCTAGTTTTTCATCTGTGAATCATTTTTATCAGGTTGGTAAGTCACTGAATAAAATGATAAAATATTGATTTCCAAGTGATAAAGGCACCGACTGCCGAACCAGATGTGGAGCGCCAGCGGGTCTGGAATCAGAAAAACTGCTCACCATGTCTCGCATTTTTCCTTTGAAATCCTCTCAAAAACACAGGAAATGCCATTTCAGAAGGTTCGTTCAATTTTAGAATTGTTCACACTCGACGGTTCACTTTTTAATGTCCAAGATTTAAAAAAAAAAAGAATACCCTTCGCCAAGACAACAGTCCGTCGCCAGTCATTCAGCATAAGAACTGTACAAACATGGAATTCCCTGCCAGAAAACGTTGTAACGGCGGAGACAGTGAACAACTTTAAGGCAAGGCTCGATGCGTGCTGAAAGGATAGGATATACACAGAGTGAGAAGAGGGTGTCTAACAGGCAAGAAGATGCCTCCTACACCGAGACGTCCTAAAGGTAAGATTTTCTTTTTTTCACGGCAACTTTGTCATATACACAAAATAGACAGACAGTAAGAAATCTTAAGAAACCTTCTATAAGACAGAAATTGGGCACTAATCCATCACTGTTGCTTTTTTTTCTGTCCTTAGGATAAGAAGACAGGTAAGGCTGCAGTAGCCACAAAGAGACCCAGGTGCCGTCCGGAACTACGAGTCAGGGAGTACGACTGACACCGACTCATCAATCGGAAAGAAAACCAAGTTCAGAAAAGATAACATGAAGGTAAGATGACTGACGGTGACTTTGTCAGTTTCCCGAACAAGTGCAGAATGGAACAAAACAATAAGAAACCTTAAATGAGACAGGGACTAGGGGACACTTTCATCATTGTTTCTAATCCATCACTGTTGCTATTTTTTGTGCTTTAGGATAAAAATACATTGAAGGCACGGATCACATGGCGATGGCGGCACAGACTTACCGGGGGTCCAACGGCATTACGTAACCGCCGAACTTGCAATCCCACAATCCATTGATGATATCAGTCAAAATGGCGTCGTTCGTTCTTCTCTTTATTGTTTTTTTTTTTAATTGTGTGTATTTTGGCAATAAATTCATGGTTTAAGCGCTGAAATGTCGGGGCCTACGACGAAATAAGTCTTTCTTTGTTCCTTTCTGGAGCTTCACATCTTATTGGATATTTCTGTCCATAAACTGTCCATACAGGTTCTACATCTCACCATCCATCCATGGAAGGAAGCCTCATTGTACCAACAAAGGTATCATCAGAGAAGCTTATGTGCGACGCAGAAGTGGAACTGGATAGATTACTTGAAGCATCTGTCACAGTTGGTAACGATGGAGACAGACAGGATGGAGTGGTCAGCGGTTGTGCATGGACTTAATATTAAGGTATCTACGAAGAAAGAGCAAAAATAGCCCACTGATAGATGACTCAAAGATGTTCTTTGGACATGTTAAAGAAATCATTCAAAGGGAGTGAGGGAGTGAGGGAGTGAGTGAGTGAGTGAGGGAGGGAGGGAGGCTACATAACGTTTCTGTAAAATGACAGTCTTCTGCCGACTTTCTGTCATGTTTTTTTTATAATCTAGTTCTGTCTTTTGGTCGTACGACAAGAGGTGCTTTTGTATGCTCGCAATCATTAGACGCTGGACTCCAATCTCCTGACAAAGTTGCATTTGCAAATTATCAATCTTGTTCATCATTTTCCATAGGCTCTGCTGGGGGGAGGAACAAATCTTCCCATAAATCAGCTGGGAGATCACCTCTTCGTTTGAGATCATCTCTTTGTTTGAGATCCTCCCTTATGGCTGTCATTCTGATGCCTTGTTGTTACGCTGCCTTTTCTGCGTGAATCACGACTTTACCGTAGCTCTCATGTCATACTTAGTTTCACCACACTTCTGGTGTAACACACCATTCCTTTGTACTGAAGATGGGAAGACTGGCCAGAAACTGGTGAAGGGGAGTCTCATAGAACACCTTGATCAGCAACTTCTGAAAAAACGCATTAGATTACATAGACTGTGTGAGTGCGCATGTGTTCATTCAGACTGCCCAGCACACTGAACTGCATGCTGCACTCCTCAAACTTTTAAGATTTGTCCCCTGTGTGAGCCCGCATGTGTATGTTCAGACTACCTGGTGTACTAAATTGCCTGCTGCACTTCTCACACTTGTCATCTCTTCAGCATCGGGATCTGTACCGAGGCACACGTAGTTTG